>NC_085844.1:200061184-200688684 GCF_035594765.1 Anolis carolinensis
AGGTAGGAGGGTCCCAAACCATTTAGGGCTTTGTAAGTGATCATCCGCACCTTGAATTTGGTCCGGAAAGTGAAAGACAGCCAATGGAGCTCCTTAAACAGGAGGGTTGACCACTCCCTATAATTAGCTCCAGTTAGAAGCAAGGCTGCCGAACGTTGGACTAGTTGAAGTTTCCGGGCTGTCTTCAAGGGCAGCCCCACGTAGAGCACATTGCAATAATCCAGTCTAGAGGTAACAAAGGCATGGACCGCCATGGCCAGATCAGACTTCACAAGGTAAGGTCGCAGTTGGCGCACAAGTTTTAATTGTGCAACGGGCCTCCTGGCCACCGCCGACACCTGAGCGTCAAGCGTCAGCGCTGAGTCTAGGAGGACCCCCAAACTGCAGACCTGTGCCTTCAGGGGGAATGCAACCCCGTCAAGCACAGGTTGCCACCCAATACCTCGATCGGACATACGACTGACCTGGAGGACCTCTGACTTGTCAGGATTAAGTTTCAGCTTATTCGCCCTCATCCAGCCCATCACAGCCCACAGTGTAATAAAGCACATCAAAAAGTGCTATTGGAGGTGAGCTTAATTTCATTATCTTCAAGTAGCAGTTCTTGGTGTCAGGGCAAGCAGTACTGAAATGGGGTCTGATTGTTTATTACACATCTGCATAGTGAGAGAACAGACTTTCACTTACTTTTCCATACACTGTTTCTGGTCAATACAGATGTGAAGGTGGAACATCATGTTTTTAAAATATACCTGCCAAAACTATAGTGATTCCTACTAGAGAACTGAATGCATGTAGTATAGTAGGAGAACATACGTATTGCTAAAATACAAGACAAACAGAGCTGGATGAGAGCAACAGTCCATATTTTGCAGGCTCCTGTTTCTCAGGGAAGTGAAACAGATGTCTCTGGAAAGTATACCAGGCAGGTATGAAGACATTAGTCTTTTCCTTTCACTGCTGTCTTGAGGCTAATATTCAGTGGCAAATGGCTTCAGCACAAAGGCCCATCTGGTTGAGCATTCTGTTTCTATCACTGGCTACCAGATACCATTAGAAGGCTCACCAGTAGTATGTAAAAGAGAAAGATATCAGGGTTAAGATCAAGGTTTGTTTTTTTTCAAGTTCTGTTTTCTGAATTTCTATTGCTATTTTTAGTTTTATGGCTAATGGATGTTGACAAGTTTATCTTTCACAACTTTCTGTAATCCTCCTGTAAACTCATATATATTTGTTTGCTGTAGTGCCAAGTTATGATGAAGGACACTTGAAGCCACTGTTAAATATACAAGTTAATGTCACTGCTTAGTTTTGCTTATATAGTTCTTCCAATCATTTTGCCAGATCATATGCACAAGTACACATGCATAAGCAATTCTTCCATGGTTTTGGGTGCCACCCATCCTCCATACTGAAGCCACTCAAAATATTAATCAATCCTCCAAATACATTTCAGTATCCACAGCATGCCAAGCCAAGGTTTTCAACAAAGAACATTAGGAAAATTAAGAATCTGCCTAACACTCATGTTGATGCACATATCACTCCAGCAGTTGCATAACCTGATAATTTAAGTCACTAGGCAAAGGTTTTTCTGGCAGTAGATTATGTTGTGGAAGAGAATGCCCTGGGGAGGAAAGACTTCTGGTGCAGAAACGCTGCTTAGAATCAAATGGCTAACGGCAGCCAAATATTACTCTGTGTTTTGTAATCAGGGTCTTGTTTTAAAACTTTAGGAATTATCAACACAGTAAAAACTCACAACTTTTACAGATGTTGGCATTTCCAAATCTCTTCGTGCACACACAGCCTACAAATAACAGATGCAGGTTGTATGGTCTAGATTGGACCCACTCCAGTGAACAAAGGATTAAACATGTCATACTTCAGTTTAGTATGACATAAAGCCATGTTACTGTCTATATTCACAGCTACATTTGCTCAGGCCAGCCTACACTATTGCTCAACCTAATGGGTGCCCATTCATAAACCAAACACCACCTCATAAACAAGCTTGCTCTTGGAAATTTAGAGCTATGACAAAAATCACTGTAACCCATGTCTGTTTGTCTTTGATCAAGTGGCACACAAAAATGATTTCTTGCTAGGCACCATCACCCTTTGATATGCACTCACAAAAAGGCAATGAATGTGTGAACTACAAGAATACAGAGAAAATAAACAACATATTCACAATCTCAATGGCACTTTTCAAGATATCAGTTATAGAAGGTGATACTGGCTCTATCAGTTATTCATACTACACATATTTTGGTCATCATGGCTGTGCTCCAATGCAACATTTTACTGTAGTAAAATATTACATGTGTGTGATTTGAGTATTACATGCACAGCCATGAGGTGGTCAGGTTTTGCTTATGTTTTCAATTGACCAATGTTATTACATCAAAATCTGAAACTGTGGCTAATCTTAATGCAGGGGAGAAGAACCTGTTTTCAGTCAGAATTCATGTTATTTCAGTCAAAAACCACCAGAGGTTACACTTCAGCAATTGGTGCAGAAATCCTATTGGTGTAGGAATCAAATCCAAAACAGGGCAAGGCTTATGTATGATGTTTGGGATGCAGGTTTCCTACCTATGGTTTAGGAAACTAACCCAAATTAATGAGCCACAATACAAAATTGACTTGGGTAAGTAACACAGTTAAGCCAAACAACAATTTTAAAAACTTAGGAAAACATTTTTCAAAGCAAATAGCAGGCTTTGACATGGCGGGTAAGGCTGCTTTAATCCTTTCATTCCTGTTGATTGTAATTGCTTACTATCTGCATAATGATGGACTGGAGGACATACCAGATCAGAGTGAGTCCTAATCCAGATCAGGAGGCCAAAGTTTTTATCACCCAGTCTTAGATATGTCGTTTGGGCAACTCTGAAGCAGGCTGGTCATGAAAGGAGCAGAGAGTACAAACTTCAAAGCAGAATTTTGAAAAGCTGCTTCTTGGAAATAAAGCTCTTAGAATCCCTTAGTCAGCATAGCTAGAGACCATGCAGAACGGAGGATTTTGGGAGTTGTAATCTGATATAGTAACATTGCTTAGCTCTGCAAGAAATTGTACATCTTCTGGATTTTCAAGACTATCTTCTGTGTTTTTAAAAATCAGAGAGCTAAATATTAGTTCCAGAAGAAGAAACTCAAGAAAAAACTAGAACACAGAAAAATGCAAATTGAGTTCTGTAAACAAGCTGAATAGTGAAAAGAAGCTTTTTAAGTGAGCATTTTCCATCTCCAACATGTTTTATTGATTTCAGTGGGGAAAATGTTACCTATATCAGTTCCAAGTTACTGTAGGCAATGGGCTGAGCCCAAGGCTTCTCAAGGGAAAAGAGGCTGAATTCTTTATCTATGTCCATCTCTGAGCAACCTCTTGAATACACAGGGTATTCATAAGGGTGTATCATTGCAGGAAACAACTTCACCGGTAGGCCTTGGAACTTTTTGTGGTTGTCCCCTGGACCACAGAATGTGCCTCACCCCTATATGGACCATCTGCAGCTACAGCATGTAGTAGGGGGTTAGGCTTCCTCATCTAAGCCCTTGGCCCAAACTCTAAAATCTTTATAATGGTAATCTACCATTTCATAAAAGATCAAATTAAAGGCGACATAATGCTGGAAGTCCGAAATAGATCTCTGCAGATTTGAACCGGGAACAAAAGTATACACAAGGAATTGTTACTCTCCTCTTGAATTCCTAACTATTATTTGAGTTGAAATATAATTCAGAAGAAGAAAGACAGACAGTATCTTTGTGGGAAAGACATGCATCATCATAAATCAATCCAGACAAAAACAGGATTCATGAAACAGATTAAGCTCAGGTAATCTTGGTGTCATTTATAATTTGGGTAACAAAAGGTTTTGTGCCATGTTACCTGTCCCAAAATTAACCATTTTCTTAGCATCCTTTATCATTTTAGGACACTTCAAAGGGTGAAACCCCTTAAACAAATGGTCCAAGAAGCAGCACATCACAATTGAAGGGCATGCGAGAAATGCAAGCGACTTACGGGGCTTGCGAATGTGAAGCGTCAGACAGGGTTAGTCTCGCAGGCTCTCACAACACTGGAATGGCAGCAGTTATGAAGTAACTCTCTTGAGAGGAGAGAAGCAAAGAAACACAGGAAGCAGACAGAAAGGATTGACAAGAAGCAAAGAAAACAGGTGGCTTAGAATAATAGAACCCCTAAGAAAGAAATGGCTACAAACGAAATATTAAGTCTTAGCATAATTAAGGTGGTAAGTGTTAGATATCTGTTTTAGACACAACCCAAACAAAGAAGCAACATAGTAATAGTCATATGCTAGGTAATGTTGTGGCTGTTCTCCTTCAAGTCATTTCCAACTTACGGTGGTCCTAAGGTAAATCTGTCACAGGATTTCTTTTAGCAAGGCATGTCATTGCCTTTTTCTGAGGCTTAGAAAGTGTGACTTGCCCAAGGGCACCCAGTTGGTTTTGCTGCCTGATCAGAGATTTGAACACTGGCCTTTCAGAGTCCTGGTTCAAACCCAAACACTACACCACACAGATAACGAATAAAACCCAAGATTAAGAAAAAAAATTATTCCCATTTTCAGTACTGAGACACATTCAATGTGGCAATTTGGAAAGCCAAAAACATGTTCAATGGTTTATCAAGAGCAGCAGTACTCTGAAAGCTCTACAGCCAGAACTACCAGTGTGAAAACTGGAGACAATTTCTGTACTTTTGATAGCTGTGTAAAAGAGGGAATTTTAGCAGATGTTGCTTGCGATCTGACAACTGCTGAAACTCCCTCTTCCACATAACCATTAACTGTATCAGAGCTTTTTCCAGTTTTCATTCTATTACCTTATCTACAACCATCCATCAGATTTTACTAATCATGCCAAACTGATTTCAGTTAAAACACTCATGTTAAACTTTAATCAGTTAGATAGCATGGTCTTTAAACACCACCACTTTGTATGTTTGCAGGGAGGCCATGTGAGGGGCAGAGACATAAATAGAGAAGCTGGGGGTCGGGGTCAGAGCCCCAGGACTTTCTAATTAACAATATCATTTGTCACCTCCTTTGAATTCCCCAGTTCTTTCTTCAGATTTTGGCTCCAACCCAAAGAGCAGCTGAACGAGATATGGATTTTCTTCAGCTACAATGTATTGTTATAACCATTCCTATTGGAGTGTTTTGAGTGCCTTGGTCATGAGTGAGCAAGTTCTATTAACTACCATATTGTGTGTGTGTGTGTATGTGTGTGTGTGTGTTTTTAATACCAGTCAACACCACTTCCTGCATTTTAAGAGTGCAGCTATAAGGACTGTTAAGGACCACTGCTTCAACAGTTATCTCACCATTAAGGGCCCTTCCACACAGCCATATAACCCAGAATATCAAGGCAGAAAATCCCAAAATATCTGCTTTTAACTGGGTTATCTGAATCCACACTGCCACATATTCCAGTTGAATGCAGATAATGTGGGATTTCAGTCAGCTGTGCGGAAGGGACCTAAGAAGAGCACAGGATTATGAGCTTGCCTCAAGCTCTAGAATTGTTTATTATACCCTGTTTCCCCTAAAATAAGATATCCCCAGAAAATAAGACCTAGAAGAGGTTGTGCTGAATTGCTAAATATAAGGCTTCCCCTGAAAGTAAGACCTAGCAAAGGTTTTGTTTGGAAGCATGCCCGCCAAACAGAACACCAGAGCATGTAGGATTGGTAAATGTACGTACCATAGAGTGTTGTACATGGAAATATTGATAGTAACAAGAAATTCTTGATAGGATTCAGTTTGTCTGGTGATGCTGGTTTGTGATGACAACTACTGTACAGTATATAATAAATGTTCATTTTTTGTTCAATAATAAATGTGAATTCTTCTTCATGGAAAAATAAGACATCCCCTGAAAATAAGACCTAGTGCATCTTTGGAAGCAAAAATTAATATAAGACACTGTCTTATTTTCGGGGAAACACGGTAGCACTGACATCCTCTGTCCCGCTTCTCTCAGATGCCCTGAACTACTGTCATGGTATCATTTTTTTATGTTCATTGTTACATCAGAGTCCAATCTGTGGCCTGAAAATATAAAAAATCAAAGAGTGGTCTTTTGTCAAGAAATTGTTCCAGAAACCACGCTGAGAAAGCAAGAAGCGTCACAGTTAGTCACAGTCTTTTGAAGGCACTGCAGATTCAAATGGCCACCTATATCCTTCTCTTTGGGATAGGAGGAGAGAATGTTTGGCACTCCAGGTATTGTTGAACTAACATGTTCATTTGCCCTAGCCAGTTCAGTCAACAATGCCTGCTCTAGACTAATAATATCTTGATGTCCCCACATTTCCACTCCCTGCATTGTGACATGTCTGATTTGGAGGCAACGTGCAATCTATTCTGTGAGATGTCTAAGTCACTTGATTACCAAGCAACCATGGACTTGCTGGAGGGTGGATGAGAAAAAACAAATCACAGAAAAATACATTTTTAAACCATAGTTTCCTAAATCCCAAACAGCATAGCCTGTGGAGATGAACCAATAATTAGAGATTGCTGTGAGGTGTAGTGAATGGGACACTACAAACAAGGTTTTATAGCCTTGTAGAATGTTGCATCCAATGATATTGGGTAGGAATAAGAGGCTTGTTGCTAGTCAGTTGGTTTTCCATTACAGTACTTTTTATCATTCCAAAGCTGGAAATTTATATTCGATACTGGATGGAGAGGGGGGCATCAGTATCCAGACCATTAATAACTTGGCTATAAAAGGGACTTCCAATGGACAATTCCAGCTTCACAACTACCACACAAACACTTTGGGATAAGGATGATGACCACCGAGGGCTTTATAAAATAAGGCAAATCTAGAACACTCCAAGCTACAATTGGAATAGAAGTACAGAGCAAAAATTGTTAGGCCTTTTCAGCTTAGTTTGGACAAGTCACTATGGATTCCACTTTGGCTATGCAGCTTCTGCTCTTCCTAACCCATTTCACCCACAAAAATCCCAAATGTCTCCTAAATACTATCTCTTTTCTGTACCTATATGAATACATACCTGTTTTTCATGATGGTAGAGAGATGCCAGTGTGTATGGTAGGATCTGCAGCACTGAGAAAGGGAAACCTGTCAGGGCAGCAGAAACAGTGACTATAACGATGCTCTGAGAGAAGCACATGATGAAGGCAGTCAGTGGAAATAAAGCCACACTGGCTAGGTAGACCATTCGCGTCCCAAAGTGTTTCACCATTCGATCCATGATTGTCGAGAAGAAGATGGAGATTATGCACTGGAGAAAGAGGCCCAGGCTTCCCATACGAATTCCTGAAATGAGATTCATGTTCATTGGGCAAAACACAAAAGAATCTTTGGGCAGACTAATCAGAAGGCAGTCTATTTTTATAAAATCAAATAAAATAAAAATACATAGTAGCCAAACAGTTAGAGTTTAACAACGTAAACGTATACATGTCTACTCAAAGGTAAACTCTAATGATTTCAGGGAAGCTTACTCCCAAATTCCTGAGTATGTAATTGCAATGTAAAAGCCCGAATTAAGTTTTAAACTTTCATAACCAGATATTCATTGAACTCTGCCCTAGAATTGTGCATGGGGAATGCAGCACATAGATATTGTTGACACCAAGGATGAGATAGCATGATTAAATTACATGACAATAACAAAATTAGAATTCATTATTGCAAGACCAGTTTCTCAACCATAAAACTATCAAGGACATCTACAGAGACATGGAAATGGATCTATGGACATGGTCATGGTTTGTTGCAATCCTTCAGTGTTCTTCATTGCACACACACAATCAAACTTTGAATTTTGGCAGGGCTCATTGGCAGCACTGGGGCAGAGATGTTAAAAATTAAATACACTCGAGATGGGTCACCCAGACCTTGTGGTGAACTATTGTATATGGAACAATAGGCAGGCAAATGATCTAGTAGTATTAGCAAGAAATGCTCAAGAATTCCCACATCTGAATGATATTTTCTATGTTAGGAAGGAAAGGAGACAAATGTTTAGATTGAGATCTGTTGCAAAACTCATGCAACGAGAAGGGAATTCATATATGAGAAACATCTCCAGTCAACTCCAAGCTAAATTTTTAAAAGTGCGTGTTGCAACAGCTGTGTCATCTGTTCCTTTCATAAAGAACTATTTCTGTTCAAAGTCCACCACAGATTATTTTTGGTTTGCTGATTCATCCAAAGCATTTCATTCAATGTTGAAGTATCATGCAGGATGATATGCAAAGTGTCTTTTAAAATGGATGAGTTAATGAGTGAAAATTATATCCAATAGAAATTGGCTCTTTGCGGTGGAAGAGAGCAGGTTGTCTTCATATTTGAACAAAGTACAGTGAATTAGAGTATTGCTTCATATGGTGGAATCCCTCCAATTTAAAAATGGTCTTGTACAGCATGCTAGATTTTCTCCAAGATCTCTCAAACTTGCTGAGTGGCCCTGTGATCTCAGCAGATCACTGGTGGGGTCCTAAATTGTATAAGCAATATATACAATAGTGCACCATATATTCAGTATTGTGTATATTGTGCAAACATGAATGGTAAAACATCTTCCCCAAGTTGTCTTAATAAAGAGATCACAAGAGACAGTGCACTTCAGAAAATGCTCTTACATTCCTTGTTTCAGTCATATGCTTTTCTTCACAGAATATACATAGGAAAGAAAATTGTCCTAGTCCAGAATGGGTCACAAGTGGATAATAGAAAGCTTGTTGTTTCGTTAGCATCATGACACAATTAATAAACTAATACTTCAACAAGAATTTAATTCTGGAAAAACATTAATGCTGAAATTCCAACTTAAGGCAACTGCCTTCATTAAAAAGCAAAATATTTAAGCTTTGTTCATTAACAAATTTCCAACTTACCCCCCTAACTTTATTTTCATATTTTAGTACCTATTCTGACAAGCACAGAAATGGCTGTATGCTTAAGGAGACAGCTTAATGTTTTCCAGCTGTTTTGAACTACATCTCCCCCAAAAAGCTCAATCAGCAATGTCAATGGGTACAGTTAAAAACACTAAGTTGCTGATGCCAGATACACGTTCAGGCCTATGGATAGCCTGAGCTTCTTAAAAAGTAATATTTATATTTTGGATTTCTGAAAAGAGGAAAAAGTGAGGGAATCCATACTTGAAGATCTTCAAAAGACTAAAGCATTTGAACGAATGAGTTTCTGCATATAAAGGTAACAGAACATTGGTTTCCTGATCTAAGTCCAGGACTACCCCAGGACCACATTGATATTGGCGTCATTCCTCTTGCCCTCAACTTCCTCCCCAAATTCCAAGTTAAGCAAAAGCCAAGGATTTGCAAAGTACAAGGGAAACTTTATTCAAGTTTGCTTCACTTGCATAATTTACTGGAGCTATGAGAGTTTCAGTTACATAACTGGAGCCCCCAGATGGCGTAATGGACTAAGTGACTTGAAGGTTGGGTTGCTGACCTGAAAGCTGCCAGGTTCGAATCCCACCTGGGGAGAGTGTGGATGAGCTCCCTCTATCAGCTCCAGCTCCATGCGGGGACATGAGAGAAGCCTCCCACAAGGATGGTAAAAACATCAAAACATCCGGGCATCCCCTGGGCAACGTCCTTGCAGACGGCCAATTCTCTCACTCCAGAAGCAACTCCGGTTGCTCCTGACACAAAAAAAAAAGTTACATAACTTGAAGCATCTACTACATTTAGAAGAAGCAAATACCTCCCCATTGCTACCACAGCTCTTGAAAAAAATTATGATTACCTTCATCATAATGTCTCCTGGCCTCTGTGCCTGGTTCAGCTCTGGGAACTCCCTGGTATAGTCCTTCCCCAACAAAGTCAGTGTAAAACAGCATGAAGGTCATGAGGGCCATCCAGCTGCACAACTCAGCAACAAAAAGCTGCCGGATTACCTTGGGAATACGGCAGCATACTCCATGAAGGCGCGGGGCCAAGGCACAAAGGCTCCTAAAGGCTTGGACTAGATGCCTGGTCCTGAAAAGGCTCTGTGGAAGCCAGAAAGAGCAGCAGCTAAAGGGTGGGGATTTGGAAGAATCCTTCATTGCAGGGCCTGTGAGCACTTCTACCTGAGCAGCCACCTCCTCAGTCACAAAAGCAGTGGCCAGGACACAGCCAAGGAAGATGATGGCAAGGAGACTGAAGAGACATTCCTCCTGTCCTCCCAGGTAAGGAGCCAAAAAACTACTGTCCCAGTCAATGGCTGGTAGTAGGTACCCGATGCAGCCCCCCAGGCTAACCATGAAGGAGTACATTGAGAAGGCCTGGCGACAATTGTCTGGCTCCTGGAAGAGGTCCGAGAGAAGAGCCTCCAGGGGAGTGAAGCAGACCTGGCCACAGAAGTCAAGCAAACCAATGCCCATGATGAGGAAGGCTAACTCCAGAGAGCGGGTATCCAGGGCAATAAGGCTGGCCAGACGATGAGCATGAGGAATGATCAGAAGGCTCAGGAAGACTCCCAGACACAGGACCCAGATGAAAGGCCGGCGACGGCCATAGCTGCTGTGCCAGTGATCGCTGGCAGAGCCAATGAGCGGCACAAAGACTAGGCCTAGAACTGGTCCAATCCCTAAAATTAAGAAAGGAAGAGAAGTGTTAATTGAGATTATGGGATTTGACAAGATGATCACTCATACTCAATTCTTGGAAAGGTTACTTTTATAGATGACAACTCCCAGAATGCCTCAGCTGGCATGGCCCTTGGGGGGGAGAGGGTGGATTGTGGAAGTTGTGGTTCAGAGAAGAAACTTTTCCAAGCTCTGTCATCCTTTCAGAAACTAAACCAAAGACCTCTAAACTAAGTGTCATGCTGTATCTCAACACTTACAGAACCAAAGATCTCAAAGGTAAGACTACTGTCACTAAAGATAAACGATTAACTGCTATGAAATCTGCACATCTGTATACATACATTTGCCCCTTAGTGCTTTTGCACATGCACAGAACCTCTTTCCACATATGGAGTCAAAAGTCAAACGGGACAGTGTAATTTTCCTCCTCAATTTCCATGTTTACCCTAAGTTTGACTACTTTTATGTCATTTTCCTTACGAAGGATAAAGTGTCTTGTGACATAAATGTATTATGTTTATTATTCTTATAGATTTATATTTGTCCATTCGTATATTTAATTCTCCTTTCAGTGATGTAATCTTGGAGTACATAATCTGATAAAAATATTCATCCCATTTTTTAGGTTTCCATTTCCTGTGCTCTTTCTAGCCTTAAAGCTACCATTGTTTGGGTAGCTGCTATCATGTATTTTGCAATTTCGATCCATTCCACCTTTACTCTGTATTTTCTGAGTTTAAAAAATGGTTTTTTGATCAACTCTATTTTTATCTCTAATATTTCCTCCATCTTGTTCTTAATTTTTAGTTTTTTTTGCAGCTTTTTGTAGTTTCATGACATATAGATAAAGCTTCAAATTCCGCCACATTTATGCCAACACAATTTTGATGTGTTTTTCGTGATGTGGGCCAACTGATATGGGGTTCGATACCATTTTGTCATTGTTTTACATTAAGCTTCCTTAATTCTTAGGTGTTTAAAAAAAATTGCTACAAGAAATTGATGCAGTGAGTGACCTTTCCAGAAGCAATCAAGAAAGACAGTTATTCTTCATGGCTTAGGGCAGGGGTCCCCAAACTAAGGCCCGTGGACCGGAAGCGGCCCTCCAAAGTCATTTACTTGGCCCCTGCCCTCAGTTTTAGACTTAGGCTCACCCAAAGTCTGAAATGACTTGAAGGCACACAACAACAACATTCCTAATTAATTTGACTATCTCATTGGCCAGAAGCAGGCCCACACTTCCCATTGAAATCTTGATAGGTTTATGTTGGTTAAAATAGTTTTTATTTTTAAATATTGTATTGTTCTTTCATTGTTGTTGGGGAGGGGGGATTGCACTACAAGACATGTGCAGTGTGCATAGGAATTTGTTCGTTCTTTTTTTCAAATGATAATTCAGCCCCTCAACAGTCTGAAGGATTGTGGACTGGCCCTCTGCTTAAAAAGTTTGAGGACCACTGGCTCAGGGGGTTGAAAATTAAATTAAGAATCTCTAACCTTATATGTATTGTATCATTTATATGTGCATTTGTACACATACCGACGCCAAGTTTCACCAGACTGGGGATGATGGGAGTTACCAGTATATTCTAACAAAACCAGAGGATATGACCTTGGAAAAAACTACATTACACTGTGTACCATATCTGGGGATTCAGTTTTATTTCAGATAAAGTCCACATTTTTAAAGGGAAAGAATTTAATCATTTGTTATTCCTCCCTGAAATCCCATATATTTGAAATTATCTTATCTTGTATCAAATATATAATATATTCCTGAAAATGTTACTTAGTATCTCTCAGTCATGCACTGCATATCTTTCCAAGATCTTTGCAGCAGAAAGTTCTCCCTATGGACTGGACCGGGCAATTGTGCTCTCTAGAATTTTGAGCCTGCAACTTCCACACATTCTTCACCATTGGTTATATTGGCTAAAACTGATGAGAGCTGTAAATACAACTAGAAAGACAGAACCCTCCGCTACTGTATATACACAAACTCCATAATGATTCACACCTCTACGCATTTTCTACAGTGGGAGGTGGCCTCATTCTACAATGGTAGACGAAGCCCTCCCACATATTCACATCAAAGGTTGCCTCTGGATATCTCTGTGTGTATATACTTGCAACACTATGCATTTTTGTGTGTATGTATTATGTATGTGGCTTCAAGTCACCTACTGACTTACGGTGACCCCATGAATTTCATAAGGTTTTCTTAGGCAGGGGATAGTCAGAGGCAGGTTTGCCAGCCTCCCCCCCCCCTCCTTTAAATAAAGCTTACAGCAACTAGTATTCTTTGGCAGTCTCCCATCCAAGTACTAACCAGATCTGATCCTACATAGCTTCCAAGATCAAACAGGACTGGGTGCCTTCAGGGCTGTTAAATCCTCTCAAGCCAGACATCAGACATCACTCCAGACCACATAGAGAATGCATACCTTATTAAAAATACAATAAAGAAACTACCTACCTAGAACCATTGTCATGAACTTCTCTTCCACTCCCACTTCCAACAAGAGTGGGGGCACATAGGTGATGCCTGCAGCAAGACACACTTCCAAGCCAAACGTTAGAGAATTGACCAACAGCAGCTGGGCTTTGCGGTTCTGGAACAGTGTACTGAGCCAGGCTTTCTGAGCCATGCTGCCCTCACACCTTAGCACTGGAAGGCTGTGCCAAGCCAAAAGCATTCTCCTCAAGGTAATCCAGAACAGGTTGTCTGAGTCCTGTGTCTTCTTTTGAGGCTCAGTAGCAAAAGGCTGAGAGCCATGTTATACCCAGTAGTAAATGCCTTCTGTTATGCTGGCCACCGGTCAAAATCAACAGAATGTCTGGTCTGAGAATGGCGACATGAAGATCCTGAATGTTTTCCTGCACTTCACATTCTGTATGAAAATAGAGAAAGTTAAGCCGAACTGCCCATCAACACCCAATGTCCTCACATCTACATTTTTAATTGGCATAACACCATGTAGCAAATTCTTCTGTTGCTTAGAAATACCACAAGCCTTCCTGCCACCCAGGTATAGTCTACTGGCAGCTTCTTTCATTCATAATTGAGAACAGTCTTACTTTGAGTGAATCTTCCCCCCTAACCAGCTTCCATGTAGAGCATCTAAATGTTAGGAACTGTAGTATGAAGATAATTTATTGAGACCCATAGGCTCTAACAAAGTTGAGGAACTAAGCAGCAATGCCGAAACATACAAAATTCAAGTGTTAGTGAAAAGGGGGAAATGAAAGACAAAGATTAGCAGACAAATGAAATATACCCAAAGCTGCTAAACGAGGCTTCTGTCTTAATGAGGTTATTTATCTATTGATAACTTTATATATGCAGCTAGTCCAATAGATCATATGCTATACTTAATTCTCTGGATGAAGGGGCAACAAAATAGCAAATGTAGCAACTTTAATTAAAATCGTACACCCTAAATTGAGGCCTCAAACAAAGCATAACAAAGGCCTAGTATCATGGAGTCTGAACCTGCAATAGCCAACAAAGAAAAAACAAGAATGTAAGGACCCTAGTGGAGAAATTGGTGACAATAACATCTCAATGCACATCATCTTTGAAAAGACAATTTCATTTGAGAGAGACCATGAGAAAATTGATCAAAAACAAAGTTAGTAGTATTTTACTTCCCATATATAAACCTATGGTATGATCACGCACTGAAAATAATAATCATATCAACAACTGTAGAACTGGCCTGGGAGCCAATGTGACATAGTGGCTTGTTGAACTATAACTGTGGATACTAGAGTTCAAATTTTCGCTTGGCCATGAGACCCACTGGGTGACCCTGGGCAAGTAGGGGTCTCTCAGCCTCAGAGGAAGCAAACCTCTTCTGACCAAATCTTGCCAAGAAAATATTGTGTTAAGGTCATCATAGGTTGGAAATGACTTGAAGGCACTCAACAAGAGCTGGATAACAAGAAGGAAAGGGCAATAAAAGTGATCCTAAAGCTGGAGCAAGCCCTCTATGGGGAAGCGCTATATCCAACAAGTTGGCCTCACTACCATTAGATGATATGATTATGTCTACTGGCTCAGGCCTTTTCCTTCCATGCTTTGTGCCAGAGGAAAGAGGACAACTGGGTAATGTTGCTCTCCTTCAAACCCAAGACTTCATCACAAGGCCTGCCATGAAAACACACTGGAGTTTTGCACTTAGGACATATAGCTGAACAGAACAGATGGTACTACAATGGATTTGCCCACAAACTTGATCCATTTCCTCTTTCTCTGCTAAAGAACCAGTCACCAAATCGTTTAATTTTATGACCAAGATACTTGATGTCTTTGACTTAATTACCTCTTTGCCTTCTGTCATTCTCCCTTCACTTCCAAGCTATTGCTTAACTACAAACATTCAAAAATCACGCATACAAACTATTGAGAATATACTTTTATAGTAAAAGAAAGGAGGTGGGGAGAAGGAGGGAGGGAGAGGGAAAGCTTGAACCTTAATCATCTTGGCCATGAAGAGTTTGGCATTGGTAAGCCTTGGCTAAACCAGCAGGTGGAGCTATTGCTTCCAAGACCAGGCCATACCTGTTCTTATACATTGTTGTTGTTCAATCACTCAGTCGTTTATTCGTGACCTCATGGACCAGTCCACACCAGTCTGTCCAATTAGTATTTGTTTGGGATTTGGACAGTACAGCCCAAAATATGGAGGCTCTACTTTCTTTTAATGAAGATAATATTTTCTATCACGAGCAAACACAGTTTGCCAAATTGTTACAGGCCAAATTGCCTTTCTGGAAATTACTACAACTGAGATAAAGTTATTTTATCAGTTTCTTAACCAGCATATAAGGATGCCAGTCACTTCTGTACTCTGGCTTCAAAATCCACTTAAATTAGAGCAAGAGGTAAATAAAAGTCACCCTGCAACCATTTAAAAAGGGACACTCACTCCAAAATATTGAATAATATCTTCAGATGTGCCTTCAAGTAATTTTCGACTAATGGTGATCCTAAGGTGAATATATCACAGTGGTTTCTTGACAAATTTATTCAGATAAGGGTTGTCTTTGCCTTCTTCTGAGGTTGAGGAAGTGTGACTTGACCAAGGTCACCCAGTGGGTTTTCATGGCCAAACGGATTTTAACCCTGGTCTCCTGCATCTTAGTCCAGTGCTCAAACCACTAAACAAATTGCCTTTCTACAAATTGCTTAATATCTGAGCAAGGGAACCTTTTTAGGTGGTTGCAGAGTGTCCTTTATTTACATCTTGCTTCTTTAATATTGGTGCATTTTGACAGAAGTGGATAGAAATGCCTGTCATACTTCTGTGCTGGTAAAGGAATTTGTAAAAACAAACAAACAAACAAAAACCAGCTATTTACTCCAGTTGATATAATTTCCAAAACAAAAAAGTCTAGAAATCTGATTTGGGTTCAGAAGCAGAAGGTGATATTATCATATTATAAAGTAGATAAATAGATAGATTAATACCAATTTCAATCATCATATCTGATTTAGGTTCCTGGGTGCCCTTATAGGGTTTGCTTACTGAGTGTGGAAACTATGAAACCCTAACCAGCACAACACATAATGAGGAATTTAACGACATCTGGAATGTCACATTCTATAGCTGAATAAATATTATATGAATAGCAAGTGTCTACATTTATGGAAACAATTTTCTTTTCTAAATCCTCTGCATGGAATAGTAAGAGGACAAAGAAGTCAGAAAAATGCTAAAAGTGCACAGAGGTGCTACAAGAACTCAAGCCAACTTGAAGTCTTTGAATTTTAAAATTAGGAATACATGCAGATGTGCAACAGACCAGCCTTTTCTAATTCACAATCATGTGAATGGTTCTTGAACTAGATAATTTGCCGGAGGTTAGCATCCATCTTTTTTCCCCCTAATCACCACAACTGATTTTGTTGAAATCACAGCTGCCAACTGGCAGCCAAACTGCTTCTCACACGCAGCCACACTCACACAACTAGGGAAGGAGGGGCATAAAAGAGAACAAGAACACTAAAAATCCAATACTATAAAGATGCAGATTTTTGGAAGCAATTAGTGGGAAGCATTCCAGAATGCAAAAGGTGCTTGCATTTTACAAATATTTACATGCAGATATGTCCTCTAATGATGTTGACTTTTCCTATTCGCTTAAACTTATCCTTGCCATATCAAGATAATGATATCCAGAAAGCAATGAATCTGTTGCCATAAACAACATGATGTATTCCAACCGGCACCAAGGGAAAACGGCTGCATGATGATAATCCAGATAATTTCACTATTCTCTAATATTTAAGATCTGATAAAATTAGATCTTAACTTGAATTAACTTAAAAAAATTCAGCTCTCATTAATCGACTCATTCAAATGTATAGGCTTCACAGAAGGTTGGTGCTCTACACCAGGCACACCGACCTCTCCCCGGAGAAGCAATTATGGCCCTTAAGGGAGGAGCATCTTTGCTTAGAGTTGAGAAGTTCATGGGGCCATCATCTTCATTCGACACATAACTAGTACAGACATTTTCATGCCTCACATCTTTCCTCCTCCCTCCCCCCCTGACAACTCATTTGCTCCCACCCATCTTCATGGTTTTAATGAGTCTGAAGAAGATTGCATTTCTCTACAATATTTATTAGCGGGGAAAGGCAGGAAGAAAGATTACACAGGGCCAGGTTAAGATGCTTTGGTGCTTGAAGTGGAACAACAAGTGGCACTGATCCACACATCCAATTTACAAATGCCAATTGAACCCAAGTTATTTTAACACCAGATGCAGATAAAATCCACAAATCCATCTTCCTGTCCCTGGTGGTGAAAAAGATGGGGAAAATATCAAGAACACATTCAACCACTAACCATTGGCAGCCCTTCCAATATATAAAATCTGCTCTTTTACTCTGTCTCATGGTAGGCTGACCAGAACAAACTGTATATAGAAATGTGGAGAGAAAGAGAGGTAGTGTAGGTTCTCTGGAAGATGGAAGCCATTGCAAGTTTCTTCCTAATCTTAAATTAGATGCAATAGTGTCTCATTGCGTCATTTTCCTGCCCTATAAGTGGAAACTCAACTGGGCGGAAAGGATGAAATGCAAACAGAATTGGAAACGGCCTCTCACAGCGAACATGTTTTCCAGTTTTAAAACCAGCAGAATAAAGTTATGCACATTCCAAGAGATGTTTCTCACATTTATTTACTAATAGTCCTGAGTAGTAACAGCAACTCATTTGGAAAGCTGAGAAGCAGCACTGTTCAGAGAAGTTAAGTCTCAGCCGCATCAATACAGCACTATGTTGTAAAGAAAAGTAGAGAACTTTATGGTTCCTGCCACAACAGTTAAATATTTTTCACATGTGAATATTTCCAACCTCACAACACACAATTTGTATTTGTATGTATATTTTTAAATCCTTTTCAATAACAGGAATTGCAGTCGAGCTCATTTTGAGGTCACTAGGCACAAATATGGTCCCTTTCCTGGAAATTTGCTCCAAACCCAACAGCCAATGGCTCATGGATTGCTACTGAGCCACAGGCTATCACTTTGAGTAGCACTACTCTAGGATTTACTCAGAAACAAAACCCTGGGTTATGGAGGATGTGTACAGAATATATATACAGTATATGTATGTATGTGTATGTGTGTGTGTATGTATATATGTGTATATATATACACACACACACACACACATATATATATATATCTTCTCTCCTAAGATGCCTGGTCTGGATTATTCATTGCTATTATTCCACATGAAAGACAAAGGTGGATGTTGATTTTCTGCACACATTAATTCAATTATCTTCATGCTAAGTTTAAACATTGCCTTTTGACTAGTAAAAGTTGAACTAGTCAGCCATAAGGCACATGTGTGCACACGGACACAGTCAGAGCATTTCAAAACTTGTCAGAGTGAAACTCTCTTTGGGATACATACACTTACCCTAAAGCCATGAAACCCAAAAGTAAATCTGAAATATGATCTGACAAGCCCATCATACAATTTAGATACAGGTAAGAGTTTAATCTGTAACATGCTGATTTTGGTAGTACTTCTCCGTACATATATGGTTAAAGCTTAACACATTATGTGGCATAGATTAGTTGATCTTCTAATCTAGTCCACCTAAGATCTTTTAAGGCTAAATAGTAGCCAGGAAAAATGTTATGTGCCAGAAGGAAAGAAATCCACAGTCTGAAGTCAAGATTTATTGACGGGCATGAAAGGCAAGCATTTATTTATTTTTTTGAAAAAACATATCTATTCTTGGCTGCCTTACAATTCTATTTCTCCACTATCATTTATGAAAAAATGTATTCCCGGCAGATTTTTAACTGCCATATTTTACAAGTGAGGTCAAACAAACAACCACAGCTTTTCATTGAAATTACATTTCTCTCAAAATATTTGCAACACTTCCAGGAGGAGCATTCAGCAGCCTGGAGGAGAAGAGAGAGAAAGAGAAGAAAAGGAGATAAAGGCAGATTCAGAATTACTCTGGGACAGAAACATGAGGCAGTTGTATATGGTCAGAGCAAAATTGTGCTACTCCACTCCCTTGAAATCTTTTGAAAAGCTACCACTTTTGTGAGCCAACTCACCTGACTGTCTGCAGAGGCTGTGGGCCAACAGGTGAACTCTAAACACATTGATTTCATTCCCCAGACAAAGCTTTTGCAGCAGAGAAAGTTCGACCAAGATGTAAGGAGTGTGCCATTCACTGTGAGAGGCAGGGAATATAATTGCAGGAAGGAAAGGCGGGGCCAAGTTAACCTATACCTGTATATTCGGCACATCCATCCTATGCGGTTTGGGAGCCATTCCTCTCACGCTGCTGCCTCTCCAACCCCCATCGTCACCACCGAAGGAATCACACTGTGAAACTATTGTATATTTTACAAAGAGTAAGTGCTCTGTTCTTTTCCTTTAATTTTATAATTCAAAGGTCTTTCTTTATATGCCTCCCATCATTAAAGATGCTGATCTTTCAGATTAGCAGACTTTAATGAAGTCATTTTTCTTAGCCTACAGCTCCCAGAATCCCTCTCATCATGCTCACATTAGCAGAACATATTGCAGGAGTTTTAAAAAAGGAAATATAGACATGCCCAAATGAATGCAATTACAGTTTGCATGCCAAGGATGCCTTGATACAAGATACCTATGCATTTGAGGGAAATACTTCTCCAGAAATATCTAGCTTCTCCAGCATGATTCAACATGATTTCCACTGGGTCATACTGGAAGACCTAGGTATTCATAGAGATATTTTGAAGGAATCTTCAGATCTTCCAGCATAGCTCAATGATCAACTTTTGGCAGTCATTGATTATAGAGTTGCACTTGGAGGTCCCAGAGATTCTTAGATAGTACATTTTTAAATCAAATCCTTGAAGAACCAAATCCACAAAAGTCAAATCCACCAACACAGAGGGCTGAATTTATATATTTTCTTTGCTTAGCCTTTAGAAATTTACATAGGGTGGGAGAAAATCCTCTGAAACTGTAATTTCACATGAATACAGAACAATGTTCTTGTGATGCTCCACCCAAGAGGAACCACAAACTCCAACAGTGATTTATTTGTAGTGAGGGATGTTAAATAATAAGAAAAACATAAGGGGAGAAAATAAACAAAGAAGCCCAAATACAATACAAGAGGCCTTCGTTCTAATCTCACAACCTTCTTAGTACATAGACATAAGATCCTGGAACAACAAGGAAGTCAACTGGTAAAAGAAATAGCAGTCTTTCTGTACATATACCTCATGTCACAAAGAGTAAAAAGGAGTAGCAGTATGTTAAGCATATAAAGGGAGGTGATTTTTTAGCACTGCTGATTTAATTTATCTTTAGGTTGACCACAAACAACTGGATTGATGCAAGGAATTGAAAGAAGCAGAAATCAAAAGAGGGAAGGGATGCCAAGGACATTGTTTACATTTGACCAGAATAGTAAGCATGTTTCTGATCTAGAACAATGATTCCTAAACCTGAGTGCCTGGATATTGTTAGACTTCAACTTCCAGAAGTCCCAGCCACCATAGCAACTGGTGAGAGATTTTGGTATTTGCAATTTAACATCTGAGGACCCAGGCTGGAGAACCAATGATTAAGAATGAAGAACGGTACTGGAGAGCTGGAATTTCATACTGCTTATGTGCATTTTTTAAAAAACAAAGCAGATCCTAATTAACATGAAAAATCTGAAGAGAAGATGTATATTTTCAAAGCTCAAATGATTTGATTCTGTGGTTACACTCCAAGCAAAGATGTTTCATGTAGCTTTGCAACAATAAGACCCATGTTTAAGACTGTAATATTACATATTAATTAAGAATTCAATGCTAGACGTTTATGAAATAATCAGTCTTGTAACTCTGCTGCTGTCGCATGAAGAGTTCACAATATTCTACAATTATTCCTTCCATTTTTGACTGACAAATATTATGTTGACAGGAGCACTGGAATCTCTGGGTAGTGATTTTGGTTGATTATTTGGTGTTCCAAATTGCCCACATGTTCTTAGCTGCCCATTTAGAGTCTAGCTGCACATTAAATGGATAAAGAAAGCCCTGGCATGCAATAGCTCAACAAGCATAGTCCCTATCCCTGCATTTAATCACCAGCAACACCATCTGATGCATTCTGTTTGTTACCCAGCTGTTTAAAAGCTCCACCCAGGAAAAAAGAAAAGCCTTTAATGTAAAAAGAAGAGAAAGACTGTTGGCAACCTTCTTGAGAGGTATTGTGTGTCAGAATGCTTCAGTTTCCAGTACAATATGGTTTCCAGTACAAAGACCTACTGGAATACAAAATGCTAAAGTTTGTACTCCAAGGGATGCAAAATAATCCAGAGAAAACTGGCAAGGAATAAAAGCTATTGTGCAGGGAGCTCTTATGTGGTTCCTGAGCAGCTCATTCAGGACAATGTCAGTGTACATAGTGCTCACTGTCTCAGGACACAGTCCCTGGTAAAAACTGGTACGCTTGTTGTCCAAACCTCATGCATATTAAGAGATTGAACATCTACATCAAGATAACACTCCCACGGAAGGACAGTATTAGAAAGAACGAACCAACAAAACAAGGAACAATTTTATAAGACAGCTAGCTCAGTGATGGGCAGTTTACTGGAAAGAAACTTCTGACTGCAGCTTCAACTCACTTGTGAAATTCTAAGAAGGGAATGCAAGTGAACACAGTTCTAGATGTTTCTTTTTACAACACAAATGTGATGCCATCTCCCAAAGTAACTGGCAAATTGTCCTTCTTCAGACAAATGAATGAAGTGATAACAAGGCTTTTAAGTGTCATGTTTTGCATGGGTTCTGATGACAGAACAAACCAGGGATTCACAGAAAGCTTGGTTTATCATGTGTGAGCAACATGCTGGTGCTCAATGACTACAGTGGAAGCGGCTAGAGCTGTAACTATATTGAACTTCATAGCCTGGCATTGATGTGGCATAGGGGGCTGTGCGGTGGTGGTTGGAGCATGGAGGAATGGGCGAGTTGTTTTTGTGATTTGTGTTGGGGAAAGCATTTAATTTCGTTGTACAATATAAAATGACAATAAAGCTATTCTACTCTATTCTAAACTATAAACCACAGTTAGGCATGTCATCCATATGTGGGTGCTTTTCTCCCTCTGGTTTGTTTCCCATCAAAAAAGCCCAAACAAAAATGTGGATTGTTTCTCTGAACCAAGGAGCATTGCTTCAGAGGTGGAAAATCAACCATAGTCAGAAAAAATTATAAACAAACATAGTAAACAAACAGCTTGCAAGCAGGAGTGGGTAAGCAGCTATTCCACACTAATCGTAACTAATCTGGGACTACTGTCGCTCTTGGTCCCCTGGCTTATCATGCTATCCGATTTTGACCACTGTTCGTGACAGATTAGCACAGGGATCAAGGCAAATAATTAAGTGGAGGCTAGATAAATCTTTCCTGCACCTTGATCAAGGTCTTACTTCATCCTAGCAGTTCAAATAATAACACTTTTCTTAAAGATGGTCAGTATTTTTAATTAAAAGCCAAAGGTGTAATTTTAATTGGCTGAGGATATTTTACTAATGAACAACAACACATCTAACGGTTTTGAATCTCTTTAAGAGAAAAAGCTGTATACATATACATATACTGCTGCTACTACTACTACTACTAATAGTAATAATAATAGTAATAATAATAATAATTTGAACCAATGAAGCCAGAAGCAATTGATCATTATACAACTGGACCTGGATGTAAACTCATCATGTCAGCACAACAATCACACTGCCCTAATTCAGATGAATAGGCTACAGAAGGTCTAGGTTATTTCTAAATAACCTATAGCAGAAGTGGCAAACTTGTAATTTTCTCAACTGCTATGTTGGCGGGGTTTCTGTAATCTTAAATCCAAATCACCTGAGGTTACAAAAGCTCACCAGTCCTTATCTAGAGTAAACAATGATCAAGATGAAGAGGGGAGGGGGCTATTGCCTTCAATTTGACACTCTCTACTTTGCAGGTGCCAGTGTGGCTGCACACAAGTCCCTACTCAGAGCAAGTATTTATTATAAACTACTCCACTGTACTTTACTAGCAGGTTGGATTTGACAGGCACACTTTGTGAGACACTACAGGGGAACAGTTCCTGTCATAAATGAATTTGGATTGAGTTGGCAGGGGATTCTGGGAGATGTAATTCCCAAAAGTAACATTTCTAAACTCTGATTTTGGGTTTACAGTCTTGAGGGTGTCTCGAAATCCACACATTCCTTCAGCCACTCTAGAATACTAAACTCCTCATCAAAAGAAACCCAACTTTCATATGGGAAGAATATTTAGCTGCACCGTATGACCGGAACCCAAAAAAGACAACAGACAGAAAGATTGAATCGCTAAATAAGAGATCACGTTTAGAGAAAAGGCATAGCTTAGTGCAGGCATGGGCAAACTTCAGCCCTCCAGGTGTTTTGGACTCCAACTCCCATAATTCCTAACAGCCGGTAGGAATTGTGGGAGTCCAAAACACATGGAGGGCTGAAGTTTACCCATATCTGGCTTAGTGGGCAAAATGGATGGCATCCAGTCTGAAAATCCTGGAGGGCCACTGTCACTCAGGATTGGAGCCCATTGGCCCTCCAGATGTTGATAGACTACAACTCCCATCATTACTCACAACTGAATGATGAAAACTGGAGGCCAATATTACCTGGATAGACACAAGTCTACTGCCTTATTGTAAAGACTATACAATGTTAAAAGTGCTAATGGTCTGATGCAGTACTTTACACCAATCTCTAGCAACTGCTAGCTAAATACATGCTAATTTTAATAGGAACTCTGTAACTGAGTCTCCATACTCAAATTTTCTTGCTAGACAAAGAGTAAATGGATGTGACTGTGATGAATAATTTGTCCCACTGCTCTTAATCCCCTGCATGAGTTTACTTTTTAAAAAAAAATCCTTTGTCAAATACTACATTCCTACTTTAAATACATAATCTGCTAAACTGTCCTTTATGAATATGCTGCAGGCCATCTGCTACTTGCACTTCTTAAGAAATATACATATTTAAAGAATAAAATAAGGAGCTGTCTGCCAAGAAGGCAACAGAAGCAACAAGAGTCTAAACCAATCTGGCAAAGGATAAAGAAGGTTGTCTTACAGAATGAGAGACAGAAACCGAAATTTTCCAATAAACATAACATGTATAAGTCCTACCTGATGTACTGAGAACAGCTCACAGGTGTTTTCCCCATCTAAGAAACAAGAGAATAACTCATCCGAACTTCCCTACCTGGAAGCCAGGTAAGTGGGCTGGGCCTCAATGCCTCAATGTAAGTGAAAGGAGGGGGGGGGGACTGCCAGACAAAGGAAAGGAAGGGTGAGAGCACTGTTTCGGAGGGTGGCAGGCAGTTCTGACAATGGCCAACCTTGAGTGAGTTTGGATGCTTTACATTCCTGCAGCTTCAGCATAACTTTTCCCCCTATTCCACTCTGCAAGGTATTGGAAAAGAGGAGGGGGTACACAGGAGTGACAATGATCGCCAAAAGCGACACACAGAGAGAAAATACTCTTTTAGCAGATTTCACATCTATGGAAATAGCTATTTTAAAACAAAAACATTTTCTCCACTTTTTGCTTCAGCTTCCCAAGACAGGAAAGTTTTTTTTTTGCTTTCTTCGGTGAGGAATGAAAAGCCTTTCAAAGCACAGTTACTCACTACCACTAATACAGACACAATTTTGCTCTTTCGTGCTAGTGTTTCACTATTTAGTTTGTTGTTGCTGTGCGACCTCCGCTTGTTTCCAACCTATGATGACTCTGTAACAGGGCTTCCTTAGAAAGATTTGTTCAGAAGAGGTTTGCCATTGCTTTCTTGTGCAGCTGAGAGGGTATGACTTGCCCAAGATCACACAGTAGGTTTTATAGCCAAGCAGGGATTCAGTTCCTAGTTTCTAGACTCATAGTCCAATGCTTAAAGCACTATCAACCTTATACTCACTGAAGACACATTAGCATTGAATGAAAATCAGAATATTGTATTTAAGTATTTGTAATCTACCTTTCCTCTTTACAGTTTTTAAACAGCTCCAATAAAATTCTTTGTTATATCCTCTATTTCTAAAAAATTAAAGGTGACTCTGATGTATTTTATTGTAAAAGCGGCACTGTCCCTGTTTGAGAGAAAGGTTAAAGCAAGCTAAGGACTTAAGATGAGAAAGGATGTCTTGGGGATGAATAGAAGATTGCATCTATGTTAAGTATATATTCATGTATAAGTTGATCTCATGTATAAATAGAAGGCATGGTTTGAGGACAAAATTATGGATTTTGCTATGACAGATGGATAAATCAAGGGACTTTCCATGAAAAGGGGACAGCACCAACGCTACCCTGGGGGATCAGCCATCCCTGGCCACCATCACCATTTCCCCACCCAGGCATTCATAAAAGCCAGAAGTGCTCCGTGGCAGAGAGAGTAGAGGGGGTTGGTGCTTCTTTTAGATTCCCTGGGGTTGGACTAACCTCCTGCCTTTTCCCACTCTGCTCAGAGAATGGATAATTCCTTTAAGGATAAGAGCTAAGGTACACTATTTACATTGACTCAAAGCTAAGTAAACCCAGGTCTTGGAGGTTGGTTTTGTGACCAAAATGTCTAGACTTATGCATCTTGACCTATAGTGGACAGATGAGGGTTTTCACCACATACATACATATGCACTGCACACATATAAATTTGTCAAATCATTCCAGTGATTTAGAATAACTGTAGGCACAGTCAGAAAGTCTCCTTAATCTCAATGACCTTGCTGAAGATCACTAGGTGGGGTGGGTGGTAAGGAGGCTTTCACCACATTCTCCTCCAAGCCCAGCAATCCAGTAGCAGGGAAAGAGGGCATGTGGGCATTACTCATCCTGAAAACTCTGGCATCCACCATCCCTTAAAGAGCTTTCAGAACTTTTGGAAAGAGTATGTTAGACTAAAGCAAGGATGAAGAATATATGGATATTCAAAGGCCCTTAGACTATGCTCCCATGAGTCTCTGCTAGCACAGCCAGTGGTGGGAAATGTTGACAGTTGCAATCTAACATCTGGAGTGACACCAGTTCTCCATTCCCAAATTAGAATAAGCTGCAAGTTCACCTGGGATAACAAAGGCACACAAGTGAGGTTGAAATGTGCTTTAGTTCTCAAATGCCAAACCATTCTTTGACACCCTCCACTCACTCCACTTCATCAAATTGCAGTGCCACAACCATTTCAAATGAGCCTAATTAACATTATATACATATCCATTCCATTCTAATCTACCTCTTCCCACTAATCCACCTTCTTGCTCTTCTCAACCCCTCCATTTAGCATATTGGCTCATTTATTAAGCCATGAGAAGAAAACTAAGTTCAATTAAGGGTTTTGAACATAATTATGCAATTGATACAGTTGTTTCATGTTTGCAATTAATCAGTTTTTAAAAAAGAATGTCAAGGGCTGGATATAAATGTAGTAAGTAAATAAATAGGGGCTCCTAGTGACACAGTGTGTTAAGGCGCTGAGCTGCTGAACTTGCGGACCGAAAGGTGGCAGGTTCAAATCCCGGGAGTGAAATGAGTGCCCGCTGTTAGCCCCAGCTCCTGCCAACCTAGCAGTTCAAAAACATGCAAATGTGAGTAGATCGGCGGGAAGGTAACGGTGCTCCATGCAGTCATGCCGGCCACTTGGAGGTGTCTATGGACAACGGCGGCTCTTAGGCTTAGACATGGAGATGAGCACCAATCCCCAGAGTCGGTCACGACTGGACTTAACATCAGGGGGAACCTTTACCTTTAAGTAAGTAAGTAAGTAAGTAAAATAAATAAATAAATAAAGACAACAAAAAGGTCCTCCAGCACTTTTGAAAACCCATACAGGGTCAGCCCCAGTAATTCTGCTATCTGAAACAAGGCAGAAAATGGCACCCCACTCATGCCAAGTTAGATGATACCTTCAGCCAGCTGTGTTATTCTGGTAAATGAGACAGAAAATTCCACAAGCACCGCTCCCTCTTCTTGACAGCAAAAATATGATAACGAACAGCTGATAATGTACTGACCTCTCAAGATACTTTCTAACTCCACCTAATAACTGAGCCAACCCCAGGTACACAAAAACAAGTGAAGAAAACCATATTAATTAGATGGCAGCCTTATGATCTATGCTTCCTACTGCCAGGGCTTATGCTAAGGAGCAGAGGAAGGGTTTCTTTGTCCAGCATCTGAGTCAGGGGCAAATACAGATCTGCAGCATGAACAGTCTGACACTGAGGAACCCATCTCTGCAGAGCAGGAGCAGAAGCCCCAAGGAGATAGGGATCCAGAGTCAGGGCAGGATTAGGGGTTTTAGGAAGCAAACCAGGAACTAAGCATTCCAGCTAGGCTGCAGTTAAGATCTGATGCCATTGAACTGAGGAGATCCAGTCAGTTGGCTGAAAGGAGCGACAACAGGTGGGATCACTGGGAAAGTGGCATTAGTAGCTGGAAACTGGATCGGCTAGATACTGGAAGCAATGTTGATGCAACTGCTACAGCCTGAATAGCTGCTGGTAAAGTCTTGAAGTATTGACTGGACCTTGACTTTGGTGTGTGGATTACGTACGATTTGGCTTGCAGCAGCCTCGGTGTTGGTGAGATTACTTGGCTTTGAACATTTTGGAAAGGACTTTGGACTACTCTTGTGTTTCACTCTTATTTTGGCCGACTGCTTTGGATGACCTCAGAATGCCTTGGCCTATGATATGGTGTGTGGCTGTTTAACAGTATTCTGTACACCTACATTTTTGTCAGGTTTGAAATATAATGAACTTCTCTATGGTAACCAAACTCTTTTCTACATTGACCAGTTCTTTCCTTCTTACTTTTCTCCCTTGTATCCAGCTGGAGATTAATTTCTGTCTTCTAGCTTCCCATTCCTTTCCCCTCAGGATGTGTGTAAAAGATGCTACAATCTGGATCATGTGCAGAGTTTATTTCCACTTTGACTTCCAGAAAAGCATGGAGCCAAATAACTGAACATTAAATACACCATGAAGAACAATTCCATCTATATTTGCATGGAATGGAAGTCTCACCTGACCTTCTCCAACCCAACTCCTGCTCTTCCTAAAATATGTGCATACAGCAGCGAAGATGAAAATACAGTTGTGATTTATTTAATTTCATCTCCCTGAATTAGCTTCAGGTTTCCGGTGAGCTCAGACCTCTGTTACATAGCTGGCTCTTCACCAAAGAGCACAACTAATAACAGGCTGCTAGAAGTCTCTTATTATCCAAACTGGAAGGCAGAAATGTTGCTGTGATGGAGCATTTTCTCTAGGTACAAAGGCAAAAAGCAAGAAAACTCACAGTCCCAAGTGACTTATAAATCAGCATTATAGTAACATGATGAATTCCCCCCCAAAATGTAATTAACATTATGTGTAATTTTACATATTTACTGAAGAGTTAAACCCTATGAAACCTCTTCAGATTGAACTCTAGATACACACATAGTCACACCTCTATATTCACTTGGGTCAGGGCATAGGACCACTGTGAAAGTGAAAAAACACATACCCAAGAGAACAACACCTCTTTATGAAATTCTAGGTGTACCAGTGTGACTCTATGGTCAAATTCTGGCAGAAGTTGTCCTCAGAGTCACAGTAGAGGACCTTGAAATAGCATTTCTATCACATTTGTGAATATTCAAATCCAAAGAAGACAAACAAGCAAATATGGAGGGCCGTCTGGCTTTGGGTACACTGCATCTTGACTTCATTGAGTAACAGAACCTATTTGCTATTCTGCCTCAGGCAAGAAAATGTCTTGAGCTCTCCCTGTTGGGTGGTCATACAAGTCTCCATTCCTGTACACATCCTGTGGAAAAGAAATAATGAGAACTCCCACACGTACAAATCTGAGCCACATGGAGGAAAGGCAGAATACAAATATGATAACTTAAACCTAGGACTTTCCAGATGTGTTTGACTGTAATTCCCATTATTCCCTGGTGGTACAGCAATGCTAGGTGGGTGGTAGAAGTTGTAGTCCAACATATAGGAAAAGCAACAAGTTGGGGGAGACCATTCAACCTTCTGTAGAAAGCCCACCCACACTGTATGATCAGCCCTATGCAAATAGAAACTACAGTGACAGCAAACCCATCCCACCCAGTCTATAAGTTTTTCAAGTTTCTTTGTGAGTAGGGTAAAATCTCAGTCACTTAGGTGTGTATGCTGTGTGGCTAGTACAAAAACATATAGAGTAGGAAACATGTTCCACTCCAATCATCTCTGAATTACAGATCTTTTGGCAGTTTCCAAGCACAACAACATGATGTGCCAATGAAAGCAAGGGCAGTTTAAGACAAACAAAGGTGTGAAGTTCTGTAAAATTTAAGAAGTTTTTTAGCAGTAACTCTCCATCCAAATGCACATTATTCTAGGACGATGCAGTTTCAAATCGATATTCATCCCATGAAGTTCATGCAGTAGATGGTGGGCTAATCAGCAGTTCTGTAACTAACCTACCTTACAGCAGTGCTATGAGGATTATAAAGAAGGGGAAACATATGCACTGCCTTGAACTCCTTGGCTGAAGAATTATGAGACATAAATGTGAAAATACAAAATCTTTCCTCCGATAACCCGGCGTACCCTTTCGGGCATGCTAGCATTGAAGGCATGGCTGGGCTCCACCTTCCATTTAGGCCATGCTCCATCTCCAGCTTTGCCCTCTGCCAGACCCTCCCCACTTTCCATGTCTCCAAGTTATGAAAAGAAGAATAAAAATGTAAATCAAAGCAAGTGGGAAAAGCCCAAACGAGACTCAAACAGGTGCCCCCCTCCTTAACCTCTAGGCCATGGTAGTGGGCAAGGATTAAACTCTGCACCACATGACCAGCGCTCTTGTATTTATATGTCAGTGTGTAAAACCCACCCTGCTGAGCGGCCTTTTCTCTGCCTGGGGCTGGGGGCTTCTGCTGAGCGTCTCACCCAACAGGCACACAAAGGGGATTAGCCAAGAGCCTCTCAGCCCTGCAGAGTAATCCATCAAATTATCCTCTTGTTGGTGCTGCTGTCCTCTTCAGAGAAGGAGCGGGATGGGAGGGGGGCAGGGGGACCCTCTAAAAGGCTTTTGAAGAAGCTGAAATTACACTTGAGCCCGCCACAGTCTGCCCAGCTGCTTCCAGCCTGAGAGCCACAATGGGACGGTTGTAAACAGAACCTTGAGAGATTGGGAGCAAAAGAGAGGGGCACCGGCAAGGAGAAAGAGGACAGACCCACACTGTTAAAAAGGGCAGCGGCCTCTCCCCCCGCCCCCCCCCCATGTGTCAAAATCCAACAGGTGGCCTAGCTCCCCTCCCTTGGTCCCTTTCTGTTTCTCGAAACAGGAACAGCAGCCCTGAAAGGGGACTGACAATGTACACTGACTGTCCAATTCTCCACCTCTGTCCTCATTTAGGAGAGGGGGGGTCTACATTTCTAGAGATTGGGTTTTTCATTATGCACCCATGTTGCCCTGCACCCCCAACCCCGAAACAACAACTTCTCAACTATGCCAAGTTCAGGGCCTTTGTATCTCTTCTGCTTTTTAATGCATGGGGGAAATGGTCCTAAGCAACTGTTCCCCTGAATTTCTGAGCTATCTTTGACTATCAGAAATGGATTTAGGGTCACATACCAGTACTTAGCCCAAGATGCCAATTTGGAGACATCACTCACATGGGTTGGGGGGGGGGGTCAATAGATTGCACCTCTGGGATGCTTTAGGCCCAGAAGCGGGTTTTATTAAACATGGAAACAAACTGGATAAATAAAGGTTTCTCCTAGTCTTAAAAGAATCCGTGTCAAATCTGAGTAAGGTAAATTCTCCCGAGGGGATCAGCAAAAGGGCAATAGGGCAATCCTGTTTCACAAATCTTGCGGCTAGCCCAGCCAACGGCAGTTGCCCAGCCTGGTATTTAATCAATGTAGACCTTTAAAATTAAATAAATTATCAAACAACATTACCAATTTTATTCTAAAAAAATTACTTGAGAACTTAGAGAAGGCACATTTTCTTTAATCCTGCAAAACCACATCAATTGCACATCAAATTCATGAAAATATGCAACCAACACACACACACACACACACACACACACAACACCAGTGGTTCTCAACCTGTGGGTCACCAGATGATAAACAGGCTGGGAATTCTGGGAATTGTAGGCCAAACACCTGGGGACCTACAGGTTGAGAACCACTGCACGACACAAATGAATTCATTTTTCCAGGGCTGTAGAGTGGTAGAAAAATCAGGCACCCAACAATCTACTGGTGAGCTCAATGCCTTACTTCCTTCATGGCTCCTGTATCTATGGCTTTTGTGCTCCTGCTGTCACTGACTACATCATCAACAACAACCAAGGTTGGCACTAAAGATTGGAGTAGGCAACAATGGCTTTCAAGAGTCTGATGGCCTACAACCTCCATAGGCTATAGCCAGCATAGGCTATAACCAGCATAGAGTGCAGCCCTAAAATCCACAATTGCCAATGTATCAAGTGTGAGCGACAGTGTCAAGTCCAGGGATACTTTTTGCAACACTTCAAAAAAAAAAGAAACAAACTAGACATGCTTTCAATTATGTATAACTTTACCTTTTTCACAAAAGATCTTGCAAAAGCCCCCCCCCCAAAAAAAACCCCCACACCTATGATGCTTTCAATTAGACTATGCTTCTGCTATGCTTCTGCTTTCTCACCCAGTAATTATTCCAAGTCTGCGGCCCACCTGCATTTTTCTACAGCTTCTTTCACTTTTTTATCCCTGAACTGAACTTAAGTGACTCAACATAGTAAACAGTCATGAGAGGACTGTGGCATTTTGGCTACAGACAAATTGACAAAAACAAGACAAAGGAGGAGAATGGCAGAACGAAGAACAAATATTCATGTATCCAGTATTCATGTATCCATATTCACTCAGCACTGGTATACTTTAAAATATGGAGAGAGAACCAGCAATCTTTTAGATTACAGCTATCAGCAGCCCCACCCAGCAGCATGGCCAAGAATTGGGAATAGTGAAGTAGGAATCTTCTGCTAACATGAGGCTTCCAATTCAGCAACTCTGCTCTGAACATGTACATGTTAGATCCAGGATGCTAAATGTAGGGTTTCCAAATCCCTATTCACCCTCTTCTTCCACAGTCCCTAGCTCCATACTAGCAATAAAGTTGGAGGCTGCAGTTCAGAGTCAGCATTTAAAACAAAGGATGGAGGAGAGGTTGCTTTCACCATCAGATTTCACAATATAAAACATTCAGACAATGCTAGAAATCAAAGGGCACATGATCTGAAGGTTTTTGGACTCTGCCCCCATCCTAGCTCTGGTCAGCTTAACATCACTCCATGGCGTCAAGAATTTGAAAAATGCAAAAGGCTTTAAGAAGGTCAGACTAAAAAGAACAGCATCAGTCACTTTCTCTCTTATGATGGGGCACAGCCATGCTGTCGAAGGCAATTTAGACTTATCACTTTGCTTTCTTCTGCCAACCAATAGAATCTAAAAGCATCTGGCAAAAAATCCAGTTAATGTGTTGTCGAAGGCTTTCATGGCTGGGATCTGTTGTATGTATTCCGGACTGTATGGCCATGTTCCAGAAGTATTCCAGAATACTTCTGGAACATGGCCATACAGCCTGGAATACATACAACAACCCCAATCAAGTTAATGATCCTAGAGAGGGGACAAGTCAGACCTGCAACAATCTGTTGTAATGTTTAGTGATAGTGCTCAATGTTCTACAGGCAGATATTGTCTTACTGAATTAATCTATTTTTTTTCAATCTAGCAACTAGTTTAGTAGATAGTGGGGATGCTGTGGATGTTGTTTTTCTGGATCAATGATTGGTTGGAAAACTGTGCTCAAAGAGTTGACATCAGTGACTGTACTTCAAACTGGAAGAAAATCTGGAGTGGTGTGCCTCAGGGCTCTGTCTTAGGACCATTCATCTTCAATATTTTTATCAATGAATTATATCACATGGTGGAGGGAATCCTTATCAGGTCTGCAGGTGATACAAAACTGAGGGGAATCTAACACATTGAAAGAGAGGAACAGAATTCAAAAGGACCAAGTTAAACCAGAAATCTGGGCAGAAATTAATAAAAAGAAAACAGTAGAAACAAAATCCAGAATTTACATTTAGGCCACAAAAACCAAATGGACAAGTACGTACATGCAAAAAGAACCTTGGAGCTATTGTTGATCATAAACAAAAGCCAGCAGTGTGATGTTGCAGCAAAGATACAAAGCTCTGCTGTACTACATGCAAAACCAACCTTGGTGCTATTGTTGATCATAAATTGAACAAAAGCCAGCAGTGTGATGTTACAGCAAAGATGGTGAATGCTATTTTCACCTGTCCTAATAGAAGTACTGCTTCCAAGTTAAGGAAAGCAATAGTTGGATTACATTATGTGCTGGTCAGGTCTCATCTGGAATCTTGTGTTAAGTTCTGGGAATCTCGTTATAAGAATATTACAGACAACTTGGAATAGTTTCAGAGAAGAACAACAAGGATGATAGGAGGTATGGAGGATAAAACATGCTCAATTTCAAGAGAAGATTGAGCAGTGACATGATTTCACTCTTTAAATACCTCAAGGGCCGCACAGTGAGGAGGAAGCAGAACTGCTTTCAATTGCCCCAGAGGGTAGAAACATGTCTAATGTTTTCAAGTGACAAGGGAGCCTATTTCAAGAGAACATTAGAAAGAATTTCTGGATAGTAAGATTTCTTCAGCAATGGAACCGATTGCTTAAGGAATTCCTTAGAGGCTGGACAGCTATTTGCTGATGTTTTTGGTTGCAAATCCTGCATTAAGCAGGAATTAGACTCGATGAAGTCCTCTCCACCTTCAAAAATACTGATACCTCCCTTTTTTTTCTCAGTAGCACCATTTCCCCTACAAAGTCATCACTATTCACTATTCAGTGTGGGCTATGACTGTATATCAGAGGTGTGCAACATGCAGAACATGCCCACCTAGCTGTTTTGCAACTGACTCCCCCCCCCCCAATAGGACAATTGCATTTTAGCTTTACGACAGAATGCACAGTGAGCATTCACCCTATTTTTGGGTGCACAATTTGAATTAAAGCAAGGTGCACACTCCCCACATGGTTTATTTCAAAGTGGAAATGTGATCTTGTTGCTATATTGCCAAAATCTGGTGGAGATAGTGACTATAACCCTTAGTGAACTAGGGGACCAAATACAGCCCCTTACCCACCAAATGTTGGCTATTGTTGCAATTCCATCTGTTAAGACCATGTGCAAGTGAGGGGGAATCTTAAAAAATCAGGCCTTTTTTCAAGCAATTAATTTAATTTACCATATTACTAATTTAGCATTTTTGGGACTTTTTGTAGGCTTTTCAAGCAAAATTAGTAATATGTTAGTAATATAGTACAGATCATGTGAAGCTGCCTTTGCCAAGATTGGATGGGATATTTCCCTGGAAAATGCTAGTATTTGAAGAGGTTACAGGAAGTTAGTTAGTTAATGGCCAATGAACTTAAGTGACCCCCATCTACTCATACTACTAGAATTTGTTTGGTATTTCATTCAAGTAAGCAGAACAAAATAAGAGGAAAGAAAAGGTTCAGTGGTCACTCATTACAAAAAGGAACTGAAACGTGAACTTTATCTAAAACAGAAATCGTATCCTGAACAATTTAGGCAGTTTATGTTCCTTAGGTAGGATTATAAAGTGCTAATTCAGTACCTGAATATTCAAGTCACACTCATTCAGGAAGTGCCCAATTTATAGTCATTTCACAGAAGGTTTGCATTTCCTACATGAATACAAGTGCTACAGAGGGAGGATTGTATACATAGTCATGTAAGGACAGAAAGACTATTTTACCATGGACAAATATTGCAGAAACTCATACAATAATGTCAGGTTTCCCAGAATCCTAACACTTGTGCACACATTCATGGGCGTAACACAATTTTGCACAAAACTATATATGATAATATTAGGGGAGATGGTTCTTTAAACCATTTGATCCAGCACTACCAAAATATTTTGAAGCATTTTCCTGCAATTTAATCTTATCTTTGTGGCATGTGTACATGTGTATACTGGAGGGTATTATATGGGTAGGGCCATATGAAATTCAAAACACATTCATTATAAACGTTCCCTAAATGAAAGAGATAAAGGTGCCCTATAAGTCGAAAGGAAATTTGATGGGCATATATGGACACAAAGAGTGTTATAATGATAATTTTCATATGATGGCACTTGAATACAAAGCTATTTCTGGGAATTCTCGGTGACCAAAATATTTTTATTTTTATTTTTTGATAGGCTGGAAATGATGTGGATGAAGGCCCATGTTTAAAATTCTGAAATATAATAATATTGTATTTAAATTACAATAAAAATGTTATGAAGTCTTGAGAAAGTTTTAAAGTTCCCCAGAACTCTAAATCACATAGATGCAGACAAATACAAGGCATGCAAAGAAGATATAAGAACAATGTTGTTGCCTCAAAATCTGCAGTTTTGAACATTCTTAAAACTGGGTACAGAAAAAGTTATTGTATTTTAGTCTTACAAGCTGCAAAACAAATTGCAAGGAAAGAAAGCTTATCCAAAGCCTGTGTCTAATGTTAGTTGTTCTGTGGGCCAGTAAAATGTCCAACAACAGAAAACTGATTGAACATTATGGGGAGCATCACCTAAAGGAATGGACATCTTTGCAACAAACCACACACTATCCACTGGTCAACTTAGTACTAGCATTAAGAGGGCAAAACGGAACAAAACTAAATAAAAGTAAGATATGATGACAATAGGAAACCCTTATCTGGCACACATTGCCAAAAGAGCACTGATAGGAAAATCCCCACTGCCCAGTCTTGGCTATAAGCAGCTTTGAAGTGATTATGACAGAAAGTTTCAAGTTTTATTACTTTTCCCCTGATTGAAGTTAAGATCATGACCTTGTGCTCTTAACTGAAGAATACACTTTGAATCCCAGGCACAAAACACTAATGGGTCCTTTTGTAATCACATGGTAGCTAATGCCTTTTTCTCCCCTTGGCAATTTTCTGGTCTGAGATTCCAACTATTTATATCCCTGTCAGACTAATTTAATGCCATCATCTCTCGAAGCACTCTTTGACCCTTGCAAACAGGTTCCCTCTTTGTAATTTCTAAAAAGAAAAAAAGAAGATGGGATTGCTTAGAATCTAAGAGACTTTGCAAAAAGGAAGAGACAGGTACTTGGGTTGCACTAAATAGGAAGCAAGACAGAAGCAGGTGAATTGAGAAAAAACAAGGCTCTTCTCCACAATGGAGCTGGAAATTGCATAGGTTTGGATACTGTCATCTTGATCTTCTCCAATCAATTAACTAAATGCTATTTCTGCTTTTTTAAAATTTTGAGACCTATATTGTGTATTTGTGCAGATGGCAGTCTAGAAGATGGCCATATAGCCCAGAAGACATACAACAACCCTGTGATCCCGGCCATGAAAGCCTTCGACAACACGATGCCAGTCAAGTTAACTCTTTCCATTTAAGAGGAATGGTATGCCCCCTGCTTATCAACTTTTGGGGAGATAGGTGCCCTTTTCAGAGTTATTGTCAATGACAACTACTTGTTAAGCATTCTTTATCTGAAATGCTTGAGACTACTAATGTCTTGGAATTTTTTTCAGATTTATGGAATGTTTGAATATAGATAATTAGATATCTTGGAGATAGGACCCAAGTCTAAACATAGAAATCATTTATGTTTCATGTGCGCCCATTATAATAGCATAAAGGTAATTGTATACACAATATTTTTAATAATTTTGTTCATGAAATAACATTTTTGTACATCAAATCATCAGAAAAGAGAGGAGTTACTATATCAGCCACTCATGTAGATGATTCTGAAGCACTGGGTTGTTGTGCATTTCCGGGCTGTATGGACATGTTCCAGAAGCATGCTTTCCTGATGTTTCGCCCACATCTATGGCAAGCATCTATGGCAGGCCCCCACTTTGCTAGCCTTTAAGAAAGACTTAAAAACATGGCTCTTCCGGTGTGCCTTTGGAGAGTAACTCATATTTTCCTTCGGTTATTCCCTTGGGATATCTATCCTCTAGACTGTTCCACTATTTTATGTCCCTGCTCCCCGTGGTTTTATTCATATGTCTTTCTCACCAAGTTTTAATTTAGTGTTCATGTGGCCTGCACTGGTTTTTATTGCTTTTTCTGAATTTTGGATTGTAATGTATGTTATTATTTATTGTATTGTTAAATTGTGTTATGATATGTTGTTTTATATTTTGTCATATTGTATGGTTTTGGGCATGGCCCCATGTAAGCCGCCCCGAGTCCCCGATGGGGAGATGGTGGCGGGGTATAAATAAAGTTTTTATTATTATTATTATTATTATTATTATTATTATTATTATTATTATTATTATTATTATTATTATTATTAGCATCCTCAGAGGTTGTGAGGTAATTCTGAAGCATTTTGATTTCAGGTTTCCAGGTATGGGATACTCAACTTGTATTATCAAGTGCCCAAAAGTCAATTAATGGGACTGAACTGGCTGCTACTGCTCAGTCGTTTAGTCGTCTCTGACTCTTCGTGACCTCATGGACCAGTCCACACCAGAGCTCCCTGTCGGCCATTGCCGCCCCCAGTTCCTTCAAGTACGAGCCAGTCACATCAAGGATACCGTCCATCCATCTCGCCCTTGGTCGGCCTCTCTTCCTTTTTCCTTCAATTTTCCACAGCATCGTGATCTTCTCCAAGCTTTCCTGTCTTCTCATGATGTGGCCAAAATACTTCAACTTTGCCTCTAATATCCTTCACTCCAGTGAGCAGCTGGGCATTATTTCCTGGAGGATGGACTGGTTGGATCTTCTTGCGGTCCAAGGCACTCTCAGGATTTTCCTCCAGCACCAGAGTTCAAAAGTGTCTATCTTCCTTCGTTCAGCCTTCCTTATGGTCCAGCTCTCGCATCCATAGGTTGCTATGGGGAATACCATTGCTTTGACTATGCAAACCTTCATTGCCAGTGTGATGTCTCTGCTCTTCACTATTTTGTCAAGGTTGGCCATTGCTCTCCTCCCAAGAAGTAAACGTCTTCTGATTTCCTGGCTGCAGTCTGCATCTGCAGTGATCTTCGTGCCTAGAAATATAAAGTCTGTCACTGCCTCCACGTTTTCTCCCTCTATTTGCCAGTTATCAATAGGTGTAGTTGCCATGATCTTGGTTTCTTGACATTTAACTGCAACCCAGCTTTTGCACTTTCTTCTTTCACCTTGGTGATAAGGCTCCTCAGCTCCTCCTCACTTTCAGCCATCAAAGTGGTATCATCTGCATACCTAAGGTTGTTAATGTTTCTCCCAGCAATTTTAACTCTGGCCTTGGATTCCTTACCCCGCATGTCGCATGATGAGTTCTGCGTACAAGTTGAATAGGGAGGGTGAAAGTATGCAGCCCTGCCGCACTCCTTTCCCAATCTTGAACCAGTCTGTTGTTCCGTGGTCTGTTCTTACTGTGGCTACTTTGTCTTTATACAGATTTCTCAGGAGACAGACAAGGTGACTTGGGACTGAACTAGCTCCTTCCTAATAAAAAGGTATTATTATTATTATTATTATTATTATTATTATTATTATTATTATTATTATTATTATTATGCGACTTCAAGTTGGTTCCTATTTATAACGTTCCTAAGGTGAACTTGGAATGGGGTTTTGTTTGCCTTTATCTTCTTGTAAGTCTGAGACAGTGGCATGCCCAGGATCACCCAGTAAGTTTCCATGGCAGAGAGGTATTTGAATCTTGGTCTCCCAGTGTCCTGCTCAGCCTGTGTATGTCCTTTTAAGTCAACTGTTGATTTCCGATGATCATGAACTTCATAGGGTTTTCTTAGGAAAGGAATATTCAAAGGTAGTTTTCCCAATTCTTTCCTCTGAAATATAGCCAACAGCATCTGGTATGCACTGGCAGTCTCTCATCCATGTCCTAAACAAGGCTGACTCTGCTTAGCTTCCAAAATCAAATGGAGGGGTGGGTGTCTTTAAGAGACACTCTCTTAAAAATGGCAGGACACACTCTTGCCTCCAATTGCCCTTTATGGTTAATGTCTTTGAATGCTTGCCCACCTCTGGCTGTGTTTGCCTGATCAAAGTTCACAGAGAACACCTGGCAAGCAGAAATGTAACTGGGTAAAAGTGTTCATATCTTTTCAATTACAATGTTACAAGTGCCTTTGATAATTAATTTCAGAAAGATTGACTCTTTATCATTTATATAGCAAGATGTGTTTTATTTCTGAAGTTCATTTTTCATAAAGCTACACTTTCCATTATCTATTAACAAAAACATCAAGCTACCACACAAAAGCATCTGAGAAGGAAGAGCAACCTGTTTTTTTTAATCTAGGATCTTTTTTCTAGTCTATCAAAGTCCAAACTTATCACAAACTAGCCAGGATTAAAAATGGAGTACTTATATAATACTGCGCAGAAATTAATATGAATACGTTGAAAATGCAGGACCAGTTTTCCACAAACACAGTCTCACACTCGCATTTGCCATTTGAAACTGGAAAAAATGTCAGAAGATGCAAATCACTGGAAAAAGCTATTTTAATCCACACATTTTATAACCTGATAAGCAGACTATTAAACTACCATGTAGATGTATGGATCAGAAGCAATTACCATTTATGCCAATATGATTTTCTCTGATATTTGCACACAAAACATTTCAGTTTTAACTGCACACTGTTTATTGCCTGGTCAACAGCTTGAAAAACTGATGAAATATATTCTAATATGTTGTTAACAGTTCTTATTTGCCCAGGACTATCAGTGCACCCAGTTATCAGTGCACTTAACATTTCATCCGGCGGCAGCAGAAGAAATGTGAGATCATGAGGTCCTTGCATAGCCTGTCTGGGACAAACTGCCATTTCACTTTTCCACTCATCCCAAAATATTTTTCTGCAGGGACTCCTGCCATTCGACCTGGTCATTATCCAAAAGTATGGAAGACTGTTGCCTCAATGCACTTATCTGTCTCTTTCTCTCCCACCTCCTTTTAGATACTGTACATAGTTTGGATTGCAGTCCATTATTTTTAATCATAACCTACCTTGACAGGTGATCTGTAAATAACAAAGAAGTGAATACATGCAAGTACCTTAAAGGCAAATACCAGATCCTGTCTGATCTTGGAAACTAAGCAGGGTCAGCACTGGTTAGTACTTGCATAGGAGACTGCCAATGAATGCCAGATGCGACAGACTATATGTCAGAGGAAGGAACTGGCAAAATCACATCTTAGTATTCCTTGCCTAAGAAAATGCTATGAAATTCATGCATCTCCATAAGTCTACAGGTGACTTGAAAATGTACACATGTAATAAAAAGGGTTAAGTACCTGAGACAGATGTGTGTATATGTGTGTGTGTACACATATCTGTCTCAGATACATAACCTTTCTATTTTTCTAGGGTAGAGGAAATGAAGGCAGGAGTAATTATGGGATATTAAGATGAATATAGATCTCATTTACAGTAGACAATCACAGCATGTTATAGCTGGCAAGTTTCCACACAATTTACACTTTCCCAAAGTATTTAGAATTTTTTGTCAGAACAATCCAGTGCCTTATCAAATGACAGATCCAAGGATTTCATAGGATGAAGCTATGGCAGTAAAATGGGTAAAGATCATATGACCCTCTAGAAATTCCTAACCTTCACTCAAATTCTGCTTCAGCTAAACTTAGAGCTAATGGGGTTCAGCCAAGTCTTTTTCTCTCTTTTTCTCCCTCCCCGCTGGGAGGGGGCATGCCCTCTGGGCGCACTTCACCTTCCCCCTCCCATGTGCGTGCATGCGTGCATGCATGCGCACGCACCCCCGGCTCCTCCTCCCAGGCTCACGTAATGGTCAGAGACGCCGAGAGGAGGAGGAGGAAGCGGAATAGGCGGAGGTGGCAGGGACAAAGCAGTGGAAGGAGAGGAAGGCCTCCTTCCTGGTCCTCTGCCTGAAGTGCCCTCCGCCCAGGCATGGCCTTCCTCTCCTTCCACTGCTTTGTCTCCGCCGCCTCCACGGCCGTGGCCTGGGCCGCCTCCACGGCCGTGGCCTGGGCTGCCTCTGCGGCTGTGGCCTGGCCTTTGCCTCCTCGAGACCAGGTCTCTGGGCTGCCTGGCCATGTTCCAGAAGCTTTCTCTCCTGATGATTAACCCCACCTATGGCAGGCAACCTCAGAGGTTGTGAGGTCTGTTGGAATTGAGGTACGTGCGGTTTACACATCTGTGGAATGATGTCCAGGGTGGAAGAAAGGAAGAACTCTTGTCTGCTGGAGACAGGTGTGAATTTTGCCATTGGCCACCTTGATTAGCATGTAATGGCCTTGCAGCTTCAAAGCCTGGTTGCTTCCTCCCTGGGGGCATCCCTGGTTGAGAGGTGTTAGCTGGCCCTGATTGTTTCCTGTCTGGATTTCCCCTGTTTTCAGAGTGTTGTTCTTTATTTACTGTCCTGATTTTAGAGGGTTTTTTTTAACACCGGGGGCCAGATTCCCTTTCGGTGACCTTTTAATTCCTATGGATTCCTAAGGACCCTCAGGGCTCTTCCACAAAGCCATATAACCCAGAATATCAAAGCAGAATAACCCACAATATCTGCCTTGATCTGGGTTATTTGAGTCCACACTTCTATATAATCCAGTTCAAAGCAGCTATTGTGGATTATCTGCCTTGATATTCTGGGTTATATGGCTGTGTGGAAGGACCCTCAGGGCTCTTCCACACAACCATATAACCCAGAATATCAAAGAAGGATAACCCACAATATCTGCTTTGAACTGGGTTATCTGAGTCCACACTGCCCTATATCCCAGTTCAATGTTTGGTGCTACATTTGCAAATATAGTTATTCCTACATAACATTACCATGTATTGAACTGCTTTTTCTGTTGATTTTCTGTAAAACATGATGGTTTGGTGCTTAATTTGTAAAATCATAATGTAATTTGATGTTTAATAGGCTTTTCCTTCATTCCTCCTTATTATCCAACATTTTCGCTTATCCAATGCTTTTATTTTTCAGTGATTGGTTTGGGGGGGGGGCAAAATTCTGTTTGCTTACACTTGAAAATTACCTAGGGCCGGCCCTGAGCATCATGTAGGTATTCTGGCAGAAATGCAGCCTGGTAAGACAGAGATTCGTTCACTGAATATCAGAGTCAATTTCAGCACCATCTTTTTTGTTTCCTGGAATATTAATTTGTGTCTGTTCGTCCCTCTTTGTTCTAGATCCTGATTAAGTGCCAAAGATCAATGATTAACTACTTGTTTTCACCCAATCACTTTGGATATATGTTTCTCTAAGCCAAGGCTGGGCAAATTGTGGTCATCCTCACTTTTACAGTTGTTGCATTATAAGTGCCACCTGCCCCAACTAGCATAACTAATGGCAGGAGATGATTGAAGCTTCAGACAAACGATCTCTGAAAATCTTCAGGATGCCCACCTCTGATGGAATAGAAACTCTGAAGCCACAAGTCAAACACATGGTTTTTGCGATACATTTACACATAACTATGTATCTCAGTTTCTTATATGATAGCCCTCTGATAGATTTTGGTAATTTGAAGCTCCATTGGCAGCTGATTTTGTTTAGACAGTGAGGAATATTTAATGCTAAATACATAAGTATTTGGAATCTATTTTCTTAATGAAATGCTTATGTGTAGTGAATCAAAGTTTTATGAATTAATCATCACGTAAGCAACTAAGGTAGGGAAAGATTATATTTTGTTTTAAAAAGAAAAGAAAGAGGGAAAGGGGAGGCTGAGGGAGAGATCAAAGCTTAGAAAAGATTTCTTTTTTGTAGGCACACTGCCTGGGAGATTCTGGGAGTAGTCCAAAAAGTAACTTTTTAAAAACCCTGCAGTTGTCCTACGCTCAACTGATTTCAGGATAACTCAGATATCGCTTCAGCACAACACATTTCAGTGGAGCCCATTTGCTAATTCGGCTGCAAGTCACTAAGTGTTCTGTGAAGAAATAAATATGTCCAAAGGTAGTTTATGAGCAAATCTTGGACGTGAAGCACAAAAGAGCAGCTACCAGATCAAGAGAGGGACTCAAGGCTTTGGAATGAAATGCCAACCCATCCCTTTGACTAGTTTACTGTTAGTAGAGAACAATGATGAATAGCTTTTGAGGGCGAGGGACAGAGACATTGTTCATAGAAATCAAAAAGAGATGAAAAGGACCCTGTTGCATCATCATCGTCCCCTCCGGGGACAGAGCTAGTCCACGCTGCTTTGTCCAATCTTGTTGGGCACATTGCAGCTTAAATAGCTATTGCTCACATTACCCATATGCTTTGGTCAAATAGTTTTCATAAAATGATGCAGGGAAAAAGAACTGTCTTGTGTCTACAGTGCCTATCTAAGACTCCAGCCCACATTTCTGTTACGCATAAACAGCAGTCCTTGGTCCTACATTTGAATAATTGCCAGTTCTGTTTCTAAAAATCCAACTGAACTATGGGCAGGCAGTCAGGAAATTTTAGACTCTGGGCTTTTTTAAAAATCCCTTTATATAATAATGTGTATTACTTAATTTCCAAAAAAGATTGCAATGTTAGTCTATTGCAACAAAAATAACAGGAACAACTCTAACTTCAATTGCCAACAGGATCAGGATTTCCCCTCTGCTTCCGCATCCCCACATATCCTAAAAACCTGTTCCAATTATTTCCTAGTTCTCTGGAGTTGGCTTTTCTGGTGCAATCATAGAGGCAGGTAGGTGCCAATTCAGAACCTAGTAGTATTATGCCACTGAAGTCTGGCTTTAAAATCCTGCCAGACATGAAAGAAGAACAAATTCGTCCTGCTTGGAGATTTCGAGGAATAGAATCAAATAGTAAGGTTAGAAGAAATTTAAAATTTCAAAAATTCAGTCTTGCACTGGAAGTTTGGAGTAACGATTTCTCATCACACTTTCTCTTGTACTGTCTATTATTGTAGGTATTAAATTGGCTTGCCTAGGACCAAGATGCTGTTGTCATCAACCATATAACATATAATTCACTAACTGTATTTTCTACATTTCATTTCCTGCTTACCTCCTTATCTAATCTTATCTTATCTTACCTCTAATATCTATCCTCTAGACTACACCACTTCCTTGACCCTGATTGCTATGGTTTTATTTTATGTTTCTCTCACCCCGAGTTTTAATTTAATGTTCATGTGGACCGCCCTTGTTTTTATTGTTCTCTTGATTTGTATTGTAATGGATATTTTATTTATTGTACTGTTCATTGTGTTCTGAAATGTTGTTTTTATATGCTGTTTATTTTGTATTGTTTTGGGCATGGCCCCATGTAAGCTGCCCCGAGTCCCCGTTGGGGAGATGGTGGCGGGGTATAAATAAAGTATTATTATTATTATTATTATTATTATTATTATTATTATTATTACTATCTACAATCTCACCCTCAATCATGTGTATCAAGTTTATACCAGAAATTTTGGAGAATGCTTGAATGCATCTCTGATCAAGCAGACTACTAAAACTCACAAAAAGTTCATACTATAGTGTTGGTCTTTAAGGTGCCCCACAGCTCTTTGTTATACTACTTTATTTACTTCAGCTTATGGTGATGGCCAGCCTTTGCCGTGTCTGCCATGACATTTCTTCTTATTCTGCCCTAAAAGTCCTGTGCTAACAGTACCTGTGGCTAAGAAAGATGCTGAGACTCCTGTTGACAGTAAACTCCTGCATTGGCAATCCTACAGAAAAATGATATACTGATAGTTTGGGAGGTGCATCAGCATTGGCTGCAAGCAAAGTGCCAATTGAGTAAAAACACATAAAATGATAAGACTGTGCTTGAAATAAACCCTGCCAAAAGTGGGTAGCTACCACCATGAACAGCAAAGAAAATTGTTTCCTGAGAAGGATGACTGGAGGAAGTCATCTTTATAGAGGGAGCACCAAGAAGTGGTCTTTCCACCAAGACATGAACTCTGCTAGTTCTCAAAAACAGTGGAATGACTACTCAGTGATTAGAGAAATGCAAAGATGGCGGTAATCCAAAGTGAGGATCTGTTAACCAATACAACGACAATGAACTTCAACCAATTTAGACCTAAAGTATGAAAGTTTAATTTGAAATATCAGGGAGGTGTCTGTACTCTTAAACTCCCAATATATATACATCCTGTGAAACCCATTAACCCAAAATTACCAGCACTCAAGATCTTTGCAGTGTATACATGTCCATGCTTGCAAGTGTTTATGAATGCAAATGAAAAGAAGATAATCCACATTCAGATTGCTATGAATCACACATTTTTCAATAAACATCTGTATTTTAAGGTCTAAATTCTGACATTAACATTCCATTTTCAGAAGCTGCCATATACAATTGTGCTGAACTCCTCCCTACAATTCTGTCAGGATGTCTTGGCATCTTTCTGCATCATTAGATCACACCATAAATCATCAAAGCTCTGCAGGCAAACCCCTCCTGTGGTTCATTAAAATCCGCATGATTAACCTCATGGCTTGTTCAAGTCAGGCCCAGAGCAGGTGATTCTGACTGTAAACAGCTGGAACAGAGGTTATTTCCAGAGCAGTGAAGGTCAGTGTCATCTCTCATGAAAGAAATCGCTTATCTTCAGTGCTCACAATCTTAAGAAAGCGACTTTTATGATCAGAATGTAGCCATTCCACAGGCATTAAAGGATGTTTTTATGGCGTGCCTGCAGACACTGGCACCTGAATGCTTGTTGCTAACACTGTCCAGTCCCTATTCTGTCTCCCCACTCCAACCAAAACAAAAAATGCTATTTGAGTTGTGTTCGTCCTGTTCGGTTTCTTACTTTCCCATGGTTGATCTTACTGATATCCAGACTGGTAAAATGTTAAAACAAATATTTTCAGAGTTAACACACAAGAACCAGTTTCTGTTTGGATAGGGGAGGCAAAAACCAAGGATGCCACAAGTTCAAAGGCTCTCCTAGGAATTCAACGGGGAGAGAAGAAGAACAAGTTCAACGATACAATGACAACAATTTTCTTGTGCAGTTCCACGGAGGCAGGAATTTAGGTCATCATCAAAATGGCCAAGACTTCACATCTTTGCAGCTTCCGAGGTTCTCCCAGTCTCAAATAACGTCTAGTGTAAAGAAAGCATTTGAGACTGCACCAGTGTCCCTGAAAAATATCTCAGATCCATCAGTTTTCCTACAGGTTGACTATCCCTTATCTGAAATTCTTGGAACCAGAAGTGTTTTAGATTGCAGAATTTTTCAGATTTTGGAATGCCTGTATTTACATATGCATACATACAAATACATACATAACGGGGCTCAGGTCTAAGCATAAATTTCACTTACACTTCATAGCCTGAGGATAATTTTATGCACAATAATTTTAATAATTTTGTGCAAGAAACAATATTTGTGTACCAGAAAGCCAAGGTGTCACTATCTCAGCCACCCAAGCGGACCATTTCAGATTTTGGAGTTTTTCAGGCTTTGGGATTCTGGATAAGGGAATGAGAACCTGTAGCATGGGAACAAAACCTTTTGCGGAGTGGAGTCTACTTTGTCGGATCTATGAAATGTTATCCTCAGTTGGTAAATATGGGCTGGCATCTTATTAGTGGCATATACAGCTCTAAGTCCAACATATACATTTGTTTGTCTTTTTAAAGTCATTGTGGAGGTTCCAACTCTTCACTCTCTAAATTACTAAAGCCAAAATCACTAATTCACTGTTTAGCTAACATAACTCATATGCCCTGCAGCCAGTAGAGGGGGGAGCAGGGCTCTGAGAAGCATCTGGCTATATTACTTAACCTGAACATGCCCGTCACTTATTTCACGAAAGGCCATAGCCAGATGCGTCCTTCTGTATCTCTCCCACATCACATTGAATGGCCAAGGGAACTATAGAATCTAAGAGATGAGAAAGGAGACATGAAAAGATACATTACAACCGCACCTGAGATACTATTGCACCACACTGTGCCATACAAGATCTTGGTCATACTGTACACACACTTGGTGAAGGAATAAAACCAGAGACTAAACATAAAGTGCAATAACAAGCCTAGTTACTCCAAATCCCATTTAGTTTCCAGAGTTGGACAGGATCTCAAAGGCCATCTAATCCAACCTCTCATTGGTGCAGGAATCTGCTGCTGTAGCATCCCTGATAAACATCTATCTAACCTCTGTTCAATGCTCCAAGTCAATCTATTCCATAGCCAAATAGCTCTAACTGTTATTATTATCATTTGAAATCATTGGTTTTGATGTTTTACCATCCTTGTGGGAAGCTTCTCTCATGTTCCCGCATGGGGAGCTGGAACTGATAGAGGGAGCTCACCCACTCTGGCCAGATTCGAACCGCCGACCTGTTGGTCAGCAATTCTGCCAGCACAAAGGTTTAACCCATTGCACTACCGGGGACTCCAATGTATCTGTTAAAACAGATGCAAGCCTAGAAATTTCATGCTGTAATACATTTGTTAGCTTTGGATGGGGCATAAGACTATTTTCTCCATGGTTATGCTTTTGAGAAATGCTCATCTCCCTTTTCACCATACTCTCAAGCATATGGTGAAAATTGGACCTGAGCTAAGAAGAAGGCCACATTGGCCCATATACATCAAGAGATTACCGTAGGTTAGAAGGCAGGATTCAATCACTATCATCACACCACATGAAAAGACTACAGTAAATTTTGTTCCTGTAGATCTCTGGTGCAGATAGATACTATAAGGTCAGGAAATTGAACCTTTCAGCCCTTTGGTAATCTCTTCATCTTCCAAATTAAAACGATTTTTAAAGGAAGCCTGAATTGTACTATTTGCATAGTGGTAGTGATCAAAAGCTCAGCAATGTATAAAGCTACATTGTTAACTTCAACATTAATAGAGTAAGCAAGCAAAGAAGACAGCTCAGATTTACTTTAGTGTGAGAAATTTCAAGAGCTAAAAATTTGGAGCAATTGCACACTACAACAATTGTCATATATAATCCAGAAAAGAGCTTCTCAGTTGTGATATAGAAAATGTGCCTTCATCACTGAATAAATATGTGTTCGGGAACTCGTATTAACATAATTGGTAAGCAGACCTCAAATACCTGCTTTCAATTCATGGCTTAGTTTTCAAATTAAGAACTCAAATGCAGAAATCAGAAAATCCAGTTTTTGCAACCAACTCAGTTGTGTCACAGTTGCATGAACACTGATAGCTTATCCTGGGTGAGAGATCTTAAATCTTGGTCATTTAGAAATGTGACAGGAAAAACAACTGGGTCAGTGAGAGAAAAATGAGAAACAGTTGCCTTGAATCGGCCACAAAGGGGAAATGGAGGCCATGAGATTGAAGGCAGAATTAATAGGCATTAAATCCTGTTCTCTAGGCCCTGGAAACAGAAACAGTCACTTTTAATTTGTCAACTGCAAACAGAAATTGCCTACAAGGAAGAGCTCAAGCAACCTTTATTTTAAGAAGACGCCCAGATCTTTACAGGTCTGAAGAAGTCACTGCCTTAAATATTAGTCTAGCTCAGGGGTCTTCAAACTTTTTATTTATTTATTTATTTATTTACAGCATTTATATTCCGCCCTTCTCACCCAGAAGGGGACTCCGGGCGGATCACATTACACATATAGGCAAACATTCAATGCCTTTTAACATAGAACAAAGACAAACAAACATAGGCTCCGAGCGGGTCTCGAACTCATGACCTCCTGGTCAGAGTGATTCATTGCAGTGATTCATTGCAGCTGCTCTCCAGCCTGCGCCACAGCCCAAGCCTGTTTTAAATGGAGGGCCAGTTCATGGTCCCCCAGATTGTTGAGGGGCTGAATTATCATTTAAAAAAAATACAAACAAATTCCCATGTACACTGCACATGTCTTATTTGTAGTGCAAAAAACCCCCCAACAACAATTATTTATTTATTTGTTTACTACATTTATACCCCACCCTCTCTCACCCCGAAGGGGACTCAGAGCAGCTTACAAGTTGTATGTACATACAATATATTATATTATTAGCATAGTCCAATATTAGCATTATATATCACTATATTGTCCTATAATATTAGTAATGTTGCATTTAATATATAATATATAATTAATATTATTATATTGTATTAGTATTAGTACTGTATATTGTATTACATTATAATAATATTATCAATATTAGATGTACATACAATATATTATATTATTAGCATAGCACAATATTAGCATTCTATATCACTATATTGTCCTATACCACTATACTGTAATATTATTAGTAATATTACATTTAATATCTAATATATAATTAATATTATTATATTGTATTATTATTAGTATTTTATTGTATTACATGTATTATGTATACATAATATATTCAATTATTACCATAGCACAATATTAGTAAATGAAATAACAATACAATATTTAAAAATAAAAACAATTTTAGCCAATATAAACCTATCAGGATTTCAGTGGGAAGTGTGGGCCTGCTTCTGGCCAATGAGATAGTCAAGTTAAGTAGGATTGTTGTTGTTGTGTGCCTTCAAGTCATTTCAGACTTTGGGTGAGCCTAAGTCTAAAACTGAGGGTGGGGGCCAGGTAAACACTTGGAGGGCCGCACTCGGCCCCCGGGCCTTAGTTTGGGGACCCCTGGTCTAGCTATTCCCTTCTTGGAATGATAAGGTACATAGCCAACGCCCCCCCCCCCCCCCCACACACACACACACATTTGCAGGTTTAACTTCTGTGGATTAGATTATTTACAGATTTGATCAATATGGTCTCTCTAGAAATTTCTAAGCCCTTCAGTGTGATTCTATGGTCAACTTCCATCATGCTGAAGGACCTAGAAAAGTGTACTCTCAAGTTTTTAAAAAAGCATTTTTAGTCATGACTTTTCTACTTTTGCCATCCCTCCATGCCTCGAATCCTAGCAAATGTGGAGGGCTGGCTGTAACTTAACAATCTAACAAATAAAATATGATATTCAAATTCCTGATCCCTGCTTCTAATTTACTTTTAATAGCTATACTCAGGTCAGGAGCTGATCTTAGAACAATCAACAGTGATAATTAAAAACAAAAGGCAGGCTAATGAACAGTTCAGCAAATAACTGTATTGAAAGACAAGAAAAAAATAAGATTGAGGAAGCAAATAATATATCGTTTAAATCACAGTTCTGCTAAAATTGGAAAGGCTATGGAACATTACCAATGTAGGAGTCAAAGGTCTTCTGGGCCAAGGAATTCAATGAAGGTGAGGAAGATTATCATGATCCGAAACAACCAGAAGATCGCTGGGCTACAAGTCTTATGATCCTTCACCAATGGCTGTACTGGCTAGGGCTGATGGGAGTTACAGTTTAGCAACAACTGGAAGTCTATGCATCCTTCACCCTGAGACAGATACTGCCAAGGAGAAGGACCAAGAAATGGCCTGAAGTCAGTGTGAATCGTATGATCACCTTCAGAGCAATATCTTCTCAAAGATCTCACTGCTGAGTTCTGTACCATATATAGTTCTAAGGCAGCCACCAGCAATTCCACATGAAACCAGGAGCAACCAAGAGTCACTGTGTTGGGGGGCAGTTACTTTTGATTGGGGAAGAGAAACCATATCTTGTGTAAAAAAGAGAGGTCTTAAGGGGTCTCATATTCTACTCTAGGAGATAACAGAACACCAATTTTCACTGCTGACCCTCCAAATTTAAGAGGCGGGGTCTGCAAGGGGTCCGGCAGCCACACAGCAGCTTTGGGGGCTGCATGTGCTCCATAGGACACATAATTTCCAGCCATGATCTAGAACATGCGTAGATAATCCCTGATAACAGCATATAACCTTATTGATATACAGAATCAATAATCAATAATCAATTAGAATCAATCAATTCTTCTTAACTAACTCATTATTAATTAATTATAAAGCAGCAATAAAGAGTTAGTGAGAGGAACAGAACAAGTGTGATATGGATTCTTCTTTGAGCAATCTCCCTAAGGACCCTTCCAGACAGGCCCTATATGCCAGGATCTGATCCCAGGTTTTCTGTTTATCCCAGATTATCTGGTAGTGCGGACTCATATAATCCAGTTTAAAGCAGAAAACCTGGGATCAGATCCTGGTATATAGGGCCGGTCTGGAAGGGTCCTTAGGGAGATTGCTCAAAGAAGAATCCATATCACACTTGTTCTGTTCCTCTCACTAACTCTTTATTGCTGCTTTATAATTATATATAATCAGCAAAATCTCCTGGTCATGGCAACACTCCATATACATGCACACATTTTACAGCTAGATGGATATTCTCTGTAGATACCACACTGTAATACCATCTGTTATCACTAAGCACCACATAAGAGTGTTGTGGTTCCTTTCCTTTATTTTAATAATCGGTGTGTTTATCCCTCTGAATTGCATGAGAAACCCACTTGGAAAGTACCCAAAGAACTGAGATTTCCAAGAATTTGCACTCGTCATCCGCAAGGCAAGAGAAAGTGTACACACAAAAAGAGGAGTTGCAAGAAGAGCTGCACCTACAAAAAAAATGAGCAACCTAAAAACACCAGCATGGTGATTCTGAGCTGAACATGCTTAAGAGCGTTTAAGCTACTCATTACTCAAATATTTGCACTTTCCATTATCATTGAACTGAACTACTCTTCATGCTTGTGTTAGCAGGTGCTCCGTATCTCAGATAATCCCAACTAAAACACTGGGGTTATTTCCTTCCCTGTCATAAAGACTTAGTGCTACTTAGAGAGTCCATTATTCGGGCTTCCAAAAGAGAGCAAAAGAAGAAAAAAAAAAGCTGATAGCTTATTGGATTACTTTTTGATACGGGAGTGCGTATATTTGATTTAGCACAGGCCTATTCCACCGGCAGGGTTAGCAAAAGAGTACATGAAACAAAATGTATACTGCCTGCTTGCAAGCTATTAGTTGAAGCATTTACAAAGAGACAACTGAATTATTGTTTGTTCTCTAGAGCCATGCTGTATCAAAAATGTTAGAAAACTAATTCTGTTTCCTCATTGCTTGTGGCAGCAATGAGCAATCAAGAAGATAACATTCAATTAGCTATCAGGAAAAGGATCTCAACAGAAGGAAAAGTTGAGCAATCCGAGTTTCCTTTGCTTTGGCTGAAATGTTAAGAAATATTCACAATATTTGAAAGAGAAACATTGGTAAACATTTATCAGAGCCACACAAGAGCCTATTCAGACATCTAAAAGATTCAGAGGTTGAAAAAGTTAGCTCTTGGAATCCTCTGTAGGCACTACATTCTGCTGTTCTTACTTCTTCATGGCAGAAAGCACACAGAACTTGACTTTGTAATGGGGCCTCTTCAGTCAACCTGTTTCCAGCATATCCATTCACCCTTTGTCTCCAATATTCATGGAGGTGTCCTGTGCATGGCACAGTCAGTTTCAAAAGCTGCTTGGATGGAAGCGACCCAGATATAAAGAGAAAAATCTGTCATGCAACACAGCTTGAAATAGTAAGTGATGTTACTTCATTTATACAGATGGCTGGCATCAGCACCTGGCATTTTTGGGCAGCTGCCAATGCCCCAAATCCTAGCAAAGGCAACCACTGACACCTTCCCTGTCCTGAACAACAAAAAAATTCCAATCCTGTGATTCAGTCAGCTTCAGGAGGCCAGATCTAGTGCCATTTTCTTTCTAACTGAATCAATTCAAGTCATTATGAAGAAGAGTTCTGCATTTGTATAGCTGCACCATTAAAATAACAACAATTTGTTTAAACCCTATAATTTTAAACTTTTAGCTCAGGCTAAAACAAAATTTTATAAAAGGGGTGAAGGTCCTTGGCACCCCAAGACCACGAAAATGGCACCAGGTAAGCCCTACTAATATTGCCCTGTTACAAAGCATCCAAAAAGGCCTTCTCCCTAGCCAAAGCAACCTACCTTACCTGGCAAGAGCAGTCAGAAATGGCCTTATGAGATTTAATGTCTTGGTATGTTTATATGGCAAAACACGTTGTTCTTTTGGGGGTCACCTGGTTCTAAGCCATTCAGGCTTGCATTATGAATTAGGTCAGTGCATCTGATATAGCTCATATAGATAGATGCTTCCCCAAAAAAAGCTATTTAGTAAGTGGGTGGTCATTTGGCTCCCAGAAATGCTTAAGAGCAACACCATATTGTACAGTGGGATAAAAGAGATAATCCGGCAAAGAAAGTACTCAGCGAAGGATCTGTGGTCTTTCTTCCCTGACACACACAAGCTACTTAAAAGCATTTTGTTTGTACTTTACAAGACAACTAACCAACTGGACTGTGTCAAATACAAATCTGCATTCTTCATATTTAGCAAACGGACTCATTTCAGCAGCCCTATCAGGGTTTGAGATAATTAACTCAGAAGTCCAACTCCTTGTTTAGATTAACAGAGCCAACAGCAGGTCATGGACCTAGGAAAGCCAGCAAAGCACTGGGAAGAAAGGCAGGACCAGGAGACAGAGAGATACAAGGAAGACTTTGAAAAGATTTGGGCGCGGGGAGGCTACAGCTTCTAGTCTCCCTCTGGCTTTGGAATTTGCAGTCCCCAAAACATGACTCTATGCAATCATGCCGGTCACGTGACCTTGGAGGTGTCTACAGACAATGCCAGCTCTTCAGCTTAGAAATGGAGATGAGCATCAACCCCCAGAAGTCAGACACGACTGGACTTAATGTTAGGGGAAAACCTTTACTTTTACTAAAACTCAACTTTTCCCAAATTTGGTCAAGTGCTACCAGTCATGCATTCCTTTGAGAACTTGGGCGCATCACCACTATCAGGTTAATGCACATTGACATGATTTTAACAGCTATGGCTCAATGCTATGGAACACTGTATGTTGTAGTTTAGCAAGGCACCAGCACTCAGTGGCAGAGAAGACCTTGCAAAACTACAATCATCAGGATTCCATAACACTGAGCCATGGCAGTTCAAGTGGTGTCAAACTGCGCTGATTCTACAGTGTAGGCGCACCCCTTGTCCCCTTTCTTGTCCCCTCTCTTAAGCGTCTCCAAAACCTCAACGGGGCAGGTTGCTTTTTCGAAGGCACCCTGTTTCTTTTCCTTTGCTTGCTCCCTTTCCTTGTAATTGGCTGTACTGGTTGCATCTATACTGTACGCTTCAGATGGACTACAACCACCTGTACTCAAGCTGAAACAAAACTAAAATAAATAATAAATAATAAAAAGATATATTTTTTTTTAAAAAAAGGCAGCCATGAACCTGGGAGTAATAAATAAATAAATAAATAAATAAATAAACTAATACATTTAATTAAATAAATAAAGAGAAAGAATGGAGTGAGTAAATAAATAAATATTAAAATGTCTTGTCGAAGGCTTTCATGGCCAGAACCGCTGAGTTGCTGTGAGTTTTCCAGGCTGTATGGCCACGTTCCAGAAGCATTATTTCCTGATGTTTCACCCACATCTATGAGACATCCTCAGAGGTTGTGAGGTTTATTTATTTCCAACATTTATATCCCGCCCTTCTCACCCGGAGGGACTCAGGGTGGCGTACACAACTGGCAACAATTTGATGCCAACACATAAATAAACATAACAGTAAATAAAATCAATTACAAACAATTAATACAGTATAAAAATATAAAAACATATGGTTAAAATCCATTCATCCAATATCCTTGTGCTTTAGCCATAAATCAGTCCAGGTCGTTTTTATCAATTATTCATTGAAAGCCTGGGCACGTAGCCATGTTTTTAAGGCTTTTAAGGGTTTATACATCTGTGGAATGTCCAGGGTGGGAGAAAGAACTCTTGTCTGTTGGAGGCAAGTGTGAATGTTTCAGCTTGATTAGCATTGAATAACCTTTCATCTTCAAAGCTTGGCTGCTTCCTGCCTGGGGGAATCCTTTGTTGGGAGGTGATTAGCTGGCTCTGATTGTCAGACTACACAGAGAAGCCATTGAAATCCACAAGCTTGTAGACCAGTGGTTCTCAACCTGGGGTTTTTGGCCTACAACTCCCAGAAATCCCAGCCAGTTTACCAACTGTCAGGATTTCTGGGATTTGAAGGCCAGAAACATCTGGGGACCCCAAGTTGAGAACCACTGATGCAGGCAATTTCAACAGAAAGGAGGAAACCATGAAAATGAACAAAATCTGGCTACCAGTATGTACTTGAAAAACTCTAAAATCAGGACAGTAAATAAAACAACACTCAGAAAACAAGAAATTCCAGACAAGAAACAATCAGGGCCAGCTAACACCTCCCAACAAAGGATTCCCTCAGGCAGGAAGCAGCCAGGCTTTGAAGCTGCAATGCTTCATTTAAATGGTTTCCTCCTTTCTGTTGAAATTGTTCACATGCTTGTGGATTTCAGTGGCTTCTCTGTGTAGAAGCAATGCTAATCAAGATCAATGGCAACATTCACACTGGCCTCTAACAGACAAGAGTTCTTTCTCCCACAGATCTATAAACCCCACTAGACTAGTTTCCTCTGAGGATGCCTGCCATAGATGTGTGTGAAACGTCAGGAGGGAATGCTTCTGGAACATGGCCCATACAGTCTGGAGAACTCACAGCAAGTCAAAAAGCATACAAATTAAAAATATTTTTTAAAAGTCCAGGCAGAAAATTGGGATTTGGTCCAGGGAAGGGAGCTGGCCTCCGGGTCAAGTCCTGAGCGCAGAGGCGAGAGCGGAGGCCTCCAAGATCAACAGGGAGGTGACTCAGAGCTACCTCTATTCCTCCTCCTCCTCCTCCTCGCTCCTCTTTTCCGGAGACCGCTATGAAAAAAGAAGCCGAAGGACCGACAGAGAGGAGAGGAAACTTTTCCAAAGGGAGTGAGAAAGAGGGAGAGCGGCGAGGATGCCCTAAGGAGGCGCCCGGGGGGTCCAGAGGCAGAGAAGCACCTGGGGCTGAGCCTTCCTGGGAGAGCCACGGCGAGGAGAAGCAGCCCGCTCTCCCCTAGTGGAGGAGACCCTTTCCTTTGCGCTAACTTTGGGGCAAACTCCTCCAAAAGCCCAGAATCTACAGAAGCTTGGAAAGCAAGGAAGAGATGCTCACTCCCCCGCCTGCCAGTCAGTCGCTGCCATGTACCTGAGCCGGGAGCGGTGACGCCGGACTGCCTGCCTTCCTCTCCTTTTCCGAGTCCAGCCGGGCTCTCTCTCTCTCTCTGTCTCGCCTCTGCCGCCTTTTAAAAAAGCGAACTCGCCTGGGCTCGGAGGCGCATGCGCCGAGGTGGCGTTGGGGGGAGTGACCTGATCCTCTTTTCTATTTTTTCTTCTTCCTAATTTCTTTTTTTCCCCCTTCACCCCGGGAACTGGGCGGGATGGGACACGTTGCTGCCTCTTGGGCTCCGGCGGGAGGGAGGGAGGGAGGGAGGGGAGGGGCTTCCAAACTCCCAACTTTCTTTCTTTCTTTTTATTGCAACCAAAGGTTAACACAGAAGTACAAGCCATCAACTTCCCAGGTTCGAGCAGGAAATTCAGTGATCACAATCAACGTCAATGTTCATCATCCGTATTGAGATGAGCTGGGCTGAACTGGACAGGCTTGCTTACAATCGGGTTCTGTATCCACGGGTTCTGTATCCACGGGTTCAACCATCGCCTGGAAAGTATTGGCTGCCCAGAATTTGATATAAGGGACACTGCTTTCCTTACACCATGTTATATAATGGGACTTTTGGAAAATAACTGCACCCACTCATTGGGGCATATCCTTTTGGAAAGAAATGGCAATCATAGGTAAAGGTAAAGGTTTCCCCTGACCAGTCCAGTCCTGTCCAACTCTGGGGGTTGGTGCTCATCTCCATTTCTAAGCCGAAGAGCCGGTGTTGTCCATAGACACCTCATAGGTTATGTGGCTGGCATGACTACATGGAGCACCATTACCTTCCCGCAGAAGCAGTACCTATTGATCTACTCACATTTGTATGTTTTCAAACCACTAGGTTTGCAGAAGCTGGGACTACACGGAACAATGGCTTCAAACTACAGGAAAGGAGATTCCACCTGAACATTAGGAAGAACTTCCTGGCTGTGAGGGCTGTTCGGCAGTGGAACTCTCTGCCCCGGACTGTGGTGGAGGCTCCTTCTTTGGGGGCTTTTAAGCAGAGGCTGGATGGCCATCTGTCGGGGGTGCTTTGAATGCGATTTCCTGCTACTTGGCAGGGAGTTGGACTGGATGGCCCATGAGGTCTCTTCCAACTCTACTATTCTATGATTCTATGACTAATAGCAGGAGCTCACTCCACTCCCCGGATTCGAACCACCAACCTTTCGGTTAGCAAGTTCAGCAGCTCAGCAGTTTAACCTGCTGCGCCACTAGAGGCCTATAGCAATCATAACCTTGTTGAAAAGGGGAAATGATGTTATATCCGTTTGACAAATGTGAATTTCCATGAACATGTCAAGACCACCTTTTGAAAACCACTAGTCAAGAAAAGCATGGCTTTGTTAGAAGTCAACTCTTTGAACAAGTGATATTCACAAGCATTCATGTAATTGCACAGAAATGATGGGCCACTCTAACAACTACCACGTCAGACTACACAGAGAAGCCATTGAAATCCACAATGAACAAAATCGGGCTACCAGTATTAAAAAAAACCTCTACAATCAGAAGAGTAAATAAAGAACAACTCTCTGAAAACAGAGAAATTCCAGACATGAAACAATCAGGGACAGCTATATATGGTTATATCTAACTGCAGAGATATTTTTCTTACAAAATTATAAATGTCTGCTGAAACACTTCACAAATATTTTCTAGACATTCATTGTGGTGTCACTCTTTTAGATGGTGTCACTCAATGTTTTTGTGATTTTTTGTGTGTCAGAACTGACTTGAGAAACTGCAAGTCGCTTCTGGTGTGAATTGGCTGTCTCCAATGACGTTGCCCAGGGGATGCCCAGATGTTTAGTTGTATTTACCATCTTTGTGGGAGGCTTCTCTCATGTCCCCGCGTGGAGCTGGAGCTGATAGAGGGAGCTAATCCATGCTCTCACCTGGTTGGATTCGAACCAGCAACCTTCAGGTCAGCAACCCAACCTTCAAGTCATCAGTACTGCCAGCAAGGGCTTAACCCACTGTGCCATCGGTGGCTCCTGTTTTTGTGATAATTGATGGGGAAAGTATTTTGCCCCCATCCTGCAAATGCCTGCAACAATCTGCCTCCCAGTGTTGACTCTACCCCTTGAATAACAATTCTGGGGTCCCTAGCAATGCCAACATACATGTGTTATCAAGAGCCGTTGATAAGAAAAACAGGTGGGCTACAAATGCGCCTTATTGTGACATGCATCCTAGTGATATCCTGCTTGGATTACTGTCATGCACTCTACACGGGGCTCCCTTTGAAGAGTGTTCGGAAACTTCAGTTGGTACAAAGAGACTGTTATCTGGGACTGATTACAGAAACCACAAAAGTTCCTTCTTAACAGTCCCAGTGGCCACCAGTCCGATCCAAGGCACAATTCAAAGTGCTGGTTCTGCTCTATAAAACTCTGCAGGGCTTGGGTCCTGCCAATAGACTGTATTTCTCCAGGTGATCTTGCTTGAGTTCTCAGATCCTGCAGAGAAGTCTTTCTCTCAGGAATTCTTCACTTGGTGGAAACCCAAGACAAGGTCTTCTCAGTGGCTGCTCCAAGAACTTTCATACAAAGCAGATCTGGTTTTTTATTCCAACAAACTTTCAGAACAGAAGATTTTGGGGAGAAGGGCTTTTAAGAGGATGCTTTACTGCTTTAATTGTTTTAAAATAACCTTTTAGCATTTTAAGTTGTTTTAATATTGTAACTAAAATCATAGAATTGGAAGAAAACACAAGGGTCATCCAGTTCAACCACATTCTGTCATGCAGAAACATGCAATTAAAGCACTCCCAACAGATGTCCTCTGCTCAAAGCCGGCCCTAGGTATTTTTCAAGTGTAGGCGAACAGAATTTTGGTGCTCCCCCCCCCCCCCCAAACCAATCACTGAAAAATAAAAGTGTTGGATAAGCGAAAATGTTTGATAATAAGGAGGGATTAAGGAAAAGCCTATTAAACATCAAATCACATTAAGATTTTACAAATTAAGCACTAAAACATCATGTTTTACGACAAATCAACAGAAAAAGCAGTTCAATACCTTGCGGAGGCAGGCCGCAGGAGACAGGAGTTGCCTCAATGGCGCCCCCAACAAGATGGCGCCACAGGCAACTGCCTAGTTGACCTGGTGGTTGAACCGCCTCTCTGCTTAAAAATCTCTAGGGAAGGAAACTCCACCACACTCCAAAGATGCATATTCCAAGGTTGTACAGATCTTATGTCAGGAAGTTCTTCATAATGTTTAGGTGGAAATTTCTTTTCCTGCAATTTGTCCTAATCTCTAGAGCAGCAGAAAACAAGCTTGCCCCCTCCTCAGTGTGTCATCTTTTCAAACACTTAAACATGACTTAGTGCAGTGATTCCCAAAGTGGGCGCTACCGCCCCCCGGTGGGCGCTGGACTGATTCAGGGGGGTGGTGATGGCACCTATTAGGACACGGGGCGGGGCCAGAGGAGAGGCGGGACCTCTTTCCAAGTGCCGGAGACAGGGCTGATCACCTGAGGCACCTGTTAGGACACACAGGGGGCGGAGCTAGAGGAGTGGGTGTGGCTTCTTCCCAAGAACCCGAGACAGGGCTGAGAATCTATACCTCTCATGAGGCTCTTGTTGGGACACAGAGGACAAAGCTAGGGAATGAGGCGGAGCCTCCTTCCAAGAGCCTGAGACAGGTCTGAGCCTCTATACCTCTCCTGAGAGGCCTTTTAGGACTAAAGGGTGGGGGTAGGGGTGGGGGTGGGGCCTCTTCCAAAGAGCGCGAGACAGGGCTGAGCCTCTGTATACCTCCCCTGAGGCACTTGTTAGAACACGGGGGCGGAGTATAGAGGTTCAGCCCCGTCAGGCACTTCGGAAGAGGCCCTGGCCCCTCCTCTAGCCCTGCCTCCTGTGTCCTGGAAGGCGCTGCAGGACAGGGATAGAAGCTCAACCCTGCCTCAGAGCTCGTAACTCCACCCATCCCAGTCCTCGGCGCCAATTTGTGGCCCCGCCCACCTCCCCTCGCAGCCTTGCATCTTGGACTAGGAGAGGCTCAACCCCGCCCTCTTGAACAGGAGCCACGTCCACCCCTCTAAGCCACGCCCCCTTGCCAGGGGGCACTGAGTCATATTTTTTCTGGAAAGGTGGCGGCAGGCCAAATAAGTTTCGGAACCACTTACTTAGTGTTTAGTTTCCAAACCTTTGATCATTTTGGTTGTCCAGAGGGACACGTTCCAGCTTGCCAATATCCTTCTTGAGCCACAGTGCCCAGAACTGGACACAGTATTCCAGGTGAAGTTTGATCAAAGCAGAATAGAGTGGGATTATGACTTCTGTTGATCGACACTAGGCTCCTATTGATACATCCTAGAATCGCATTGGTCTTTTTAGCTGCCGCATCACATTCTTGGCTCATGTTCAGCTTTTGCTCCATTAAGACTCCTAGAGCCCTTTTACATGTACTATTTTCAAGCCAGGTGTCACCCATGCTATATCTGTACATTTCATTTTTTAGCCTTTATGTAGCACTTTACATTTCTCCACATTAAAATTGGCACATTGATTTTGTTAGTTTAATTCTCTTTTAATGTTGACATTTGAAGCATTTTAAACTATATTGTACTCACTGTCATGTGTAAGCTAACATTAGTCCCAATTTTGGGCAAAAGGTGGACTATAATTAAAGACAGAGGGGGAGACATTGTCTGTCATTGTACAGAATTCTGTAAAGGAGGGCAGAGCATTTGCACAGCACTCCTCTAGAAACAGGGGCGGTCCAACCGCAAGGCGAACTAGGCACTTGCCTGTGGCGCCATCGTACTGGGGGCGCAATTGAGACCCCCAGGAGGATGGCGCCACCCCCGCCTCCTTCTCCTTCGAGCCTTCCGGCACCTGCGCTGGGCCTTCTGGCGCCCGCGCTAGGCCTTCCGGCTGGCGCGGACCCACCTTCATGTCACACGGGCCCGCCTTTGGGGCCTTCAGAGATTGTGAGGTCTGTGGGGACTTGGAAGCTAGGTAAGTGGGGCTTATATATCTGTAGAAGGTCCAGGGTGGGAGAAAGAACTCTTCTTTGAAGCAAGTGTGAATGTTGTAATTAATCACCTTGGTTAGCATTTAATGGCCCTGTGGCTTCAAGGCCTGACTTCTTCTTGCCTGGGAGAATCTTTTTTTGGGAGGTGTTAGCTGTCCCTGATTGTTTACTATCTGGATTTCCCCTGTTTTCAAAGTGTTGTTCTTTATTTATTGTCCTGATTTTAGAGGGTTTTTTTTAAAATACTGGGAGCTAGATTCCCTTTTGGTGGCATTTTAATTATCTGCCTTGATATTCTGGGTTATATGGCTGTGTGGAAGGACCCTCAGGGCTCTTCCACACAGCCATATAACCCAGAATATCAAGGCAGAATCACCCACAATATCTGCTTTGAACTGGGTTATCTAAGTCCACACTGCCCTATATCCCTGTTCAATGTTTGGTGCTAAATTCGCAAATATAGTAATTCCTACATAACATTACCATGTATTGAACTGCTTTTTCTGTAGATTCATTGTAAAACATGATGTTTTGGTGCTTAAGATGTAAAATCTTAATATAATTTGATGTTTAATAGGCTTTTCCTTAATCCCTCCTTATTATCCAACATTTTCGCTTATCCAACACTTTTATTTTCAGTGATTGGTTTGGGGGGGGGGGGGGACCAAAATTCTGTTCGCCTACACTGGAAAATTCCCTAGGGCCAGCCCTGTCTACAAACACCCCAAGCAACAATCTCTGCTGCTTCCTAGGAACCCTGAGGAATGCATAGTGATATGTGCTGGCTGGGATATCACTCTTTTTCCGTGGACTTCATTTCCATGTCCTGCCCTAAGTTTATATGCAGCATGTTCTGATGCAAGTGTACTTAGAAATGCCTCATTATAGTCTACAGATATTTCTCACAGCTGTACATGAAGGACTTCAGTCTTTCCTGGGGTGGGGTAGGCAGTGAAAGCAATGTTGATTTTTTGTAGAAATGACTTCCATTAATGCCATCACTGGGTAGGGAATAATCTCTCCATCAAAAGTTTAAATAAAACAGACCAAGTAATTTAATCAATGAACACAATGAACATTTCTATACTTTTTATTAGGTCTAGTATATATAATTTTATTCAGTCACAAACTATGCTGAATGATAACACTAGGTAACACAATTTTTGTTCCTGTGTTATAAATGTCATTTCATAATTGGTTCTGTCATAAAAACATGGGAAAGGTTTATTAAACTGCAGAAAAACCTTTGTTTTTGGGGACATCCTCCAGCACAGTTTGCTATAATTTTTAATGACTATTTCATCGAGTCTCAACCAATTCAACATAGTTTGTGGCAGCCACAAAAATGAAGTTTCTGGCATGTAACAACTACTTTGTGTAAGTACTGCACAATTAAACAAGAATGACACTTTCAAATCTGGAACAGAAAATCTTTAAATTTTTATTACATTGTGTAATTTATTATTACTTGCAAGTTTCAAAAATCCATTGCTTTTGGATTTTTAGATACTGGAAGAAAAAGCAGTGCCTCAGAAGTAGTTTCAGTCCTTCTTATGGAGCCTACGGCTAGCATAGTATCTCTGTTATTCATCAACCAAAATCTAAACAATAAACTGAGTCATAATATTGTTTCAAATATATAATATTTTGGGAGTGACGGGACCACCCATTTATACTATTTATCTTTGAGAAATGCCATACTCCTTTCTGAGCTTGAATTTAGAAGCTTCAATTTAGGAGCTTATGTGAAATACAGCATTAACTTTCTCATTAATTAAAATTAATAAATAATATTAGGCCATGTTTCAATGTTTTAGTATTATTATGTATTTATTTATTCCAGTAAAAATATTCTAACAGGAGTATGCACATTTATTCATTTCTCCCTTTTTCCCAAATTTGAAGATCCCTGATGATCATCTTTAAATACATATTTGATGCACCTTAGGGCTTTATATATTAAGTCTTTGGAGTCTAGAGTAACAAAAAACATTTAAAGAGGGGACTACAGTAAAGAAGAATTAAAAACCATTAGGCATTGCTTAATTAACATGCCAGCAAATAATACTTTGCTTCAGGGACATGAACATCATATGCACCAAAGATCTTCAAGGGAGCAACCTGTTCATCAGCTTTTAGTGGATTTATCTTGACTACAAGGACACTCTTCAAGTAGCAATTTCTTCTTATAGTGTTTCACATCTGCTTCATTAAAAGGCTAATATGGCTAGTTGGCTTTCAGTTATTATTCTGTTTGAGATAGCATCAATCACTTAGCTCTTTACTATTGAATCACTTATGGGGAGACAGCTTATAAAACTGCACTGGAGAAGAGAGTAAATGCATTAAGAGGAACAAAGAAAGTAACTTTTCAGTAAACCTGGAAACTACTGAGCCTATAATATTTGAATTCAATAAATTAATCTTGACTAAGGTCGTTTTATAGAGACCAATAAGATTTTGTCGGTCATCTTCTGTTTTCATAACTTAGAGGTCTCCATATAATTTTGACAAGCTTTTAGGGATCCAAGTAGCTACTGCACAGAGACATCACAGATTGGAGTCTATGTTTTCTACCATCTATATGCCATTTGCAAATGATAAATTGACGCTTTGTTTCAGCTCCATGTACATTTGCATGAAAATTAATTTTACACTTTACATCTTCTCATAGTGTGAGTTTGTTTCAATTCTTTATCCATACATGAATGTGAACTTTCCCTGAACATCTGTGTGACCAAGTAGATGTTTGTGCAAATCCTCATAAACAGAAGTACATATGGAGAGTTTGGGGACATCTGTTCTCCAATTAGACAAGCATTTACAGATATACAAGTCAATGGAGCTAGGACCATTTATATTAGCTCACGACTGGACCAAGACTTAAGCCAAATGTGCCTATTTTGTGAGGTACAGTTCAGAATGCCACAAATTATTGCCTTCTCCCCTTCCCTAGCATTTCATCCTTCACACTTTTCATTTGATTTTGAAGCAATGGTACAAATGCCGCCTTGTTTTCCGCACCCGACAGCTGTTCAGTCAAAACGGCTTGCAGGCCCACATTGCATGGAAAAAAGCATGTGAAACGTCTACACTTGCAGTCACACGAACCAATAGGAACAAATCCATTGGCATGGTTTTCTGAGGCAAATGAAGTTTGCAAAAAAGTAAAACAAAAATCCGGCACCGTTTCCCGTACGAATCCTGCATGGTTTCCAGCTCTCACTCTGCATGTGAACAGAGTTGGATTCTATTTATATTTGGAAAAATAATAACAGTTCAGAAAATGTGTGGATAGATTTCTAGCCAGGAAACATCACTTATTTAGTGTCTGAGAAAGGTAGCTGGATAAATGTTCATGTTAAGCTGCTTCCACTGTGATCTGTGTTCCAGATCGAATGTGCATTTTTCAATCAGCCAAAGCCAAAAGTGTCCACCTGCTGCTGTGACTAACATGAGGTCATCCTCACAAGGGTGAAAGGGTCAGAAACAAAGCAGGAATCAAAACATGCCAAGACTACAACCTAAAATGCCTTTATTTATGATTAATCATCTTGCTTTTAATTTTTTACTAAATCAGTTAAAATAAGAGCCAGGAGGCAACCCATAGGCTGTACATTAGCTCTGCCAAACTCTGTTCTACTTTCTACTGAAAATAGCCATCACTTCTCTGATAGCCAATCCAGTTGATGAGTGTCAACCCAACTGAGGCTAAATCAGGAGCCATGGGGAAACACCACATTTGGGGGAGCCCAAGCTTTTGCTGAAATAAATACACATGCACAAAAATAACTGCAACTTAGGACTTGGTTGTCGCCTAACATCTAACAAGGTGTAGTGGTTTGAATGTTGGTCTAGGGCAATGGTTCTTGACCTGTGGGTCATGGCCCAGCAGTGGGCTGCGAGAACAAAAATCCAGTCCGCGAACGTCCTTCCTCTTTATTTTATTTTATTAATTTTATTTCCTCTCCTTTCTGCAAAACTGACTATTGCATTGGATAGACCACATCCGCTCTAGATTATTAAATATGCTTTTCTGTGGACGAGCAGATGGTGACTACTGGATGGCATATGTTCTGTATCAGAAACTAGAGCTGATGTGGTCTATCCAATTCTCTTTTCTGAATCACCACCCCAAATAACCAAACTGAATCTAAAATTGACCAAAAACTGTTTCGTAACCCTTTTAAAACTGATTTGTCACCCTTTTGGTACTAAAGTTGGAGAGTGGTCCCTGGTCAAAGTGGTCCCCGTTCAAGTGGTCCCTGTTCAAAATGGGCCCTGGTCAAAGTGGTCCCTCATCAAAGCAGTCCTTGTTCAAGTGGGCCCTGGTCAAAGTGGTCCCTGGTCAAAAAATAAAAAGGTTGGGAACCACTGGTCTAGGGGTACATTTACACCACAGAATTAATGCAGGTGGACATTGCTTTAACCTTCATGGCTCAATGCTCCAGATTCCTAGAAACTGTAGTTTGGTGAAGCACCAGCACTCCCTGGCAGTGAAAATTGAAACACTGAGTCATGGCAGTTAAAGTGGTGTCAAACTGCATTAATTCTACATTGTAGATGCACCCTAGGACTTAGGGAAGCTAGGGTTCAAATCCCTGCTCTGTCAAAAACAACCCTGCTGGATAACCATGCACAAGTCACACATTCCTAGCTGCAGGGGAAGTCAATAGCAAAACTCTTCAGAATAAATCTTGCCCAAAATCCCCATGATGAAGTTGTCATATGTCCAAGGAAAATAACTTGAAGCCCCTGTCCCTCAAAGGTTCTTTACCCTTGTCATAATCTAATACCAAAACAGTACAATGAAGTCACACTTTCCAAATCATCACAATAATCTGACTCTTAATGATCTTTAGCCATTTAATTCAAACCCAACACTCATAGCCAACTCAGAAAACTTATATTTTGGACTACAACTCCCAGAAACCTGCAAAAAGCATGGCCAAAGGCTCTTGCCACAACCCTGTTTATTATTACATAAAAATCTAACTGTGCCCAACTTTACAGAAAAGTAAATTGGATCATTCTGTACAGTTATGCTCTGGATCATGGCTGCTGACTGCCACACTCAGTCTGAACAGTTTTCTGCATTGAGGAACAATATACTGGGAGCCCCAATGTAGATATGTCTGTATACTGACTTTTTAGTATGAAATTCATCATTGTTTTTAGCATATGATATAGATACAATGTCAAGATTATGCCATCTCGTATACATCTGTGGTTGGAAAGAAAACAGTTATTTTAACTTGCACTAAGAAGTCAAGGGAGAAGAAGGGTAACTGTCACGTCGGCCGTTCCTGCTTGATTAGATGACTTCAGAGATTCTCCTTTTATCTAAAATGGACATACCCACACAATTTGTAGCTAGCCAAGTTATCAGCACACAACTCTTCTCTCTTTCAGCTATGGCAGTAAAGCAAAACAGCAAGGGATAGAACAGCTGTCCTAAAGTGCTGTTAGTTCCTGATAGGGAGCAGAAAGTGTAATGTGTATCTGGGGTAAGTAGCAGTTTCAAGAGACAGGAAGATTGTCTAAGAAAAACAGCATGGAAAATAGGGACAAAAAAACCTCTTTCCTGGTACTGTAATCCTGAACTCAACTGGGAATGTTTTGTTTATAAATAACTAGCTGTGCCCGGCCACGCGTTGCTGTGGCGAAGTCTGGTGGTATGGGAAATAAAGTATTGAGGAATTGGTGGTAGTTAAGGTAAAGAGTAAACGTTTTCCCCTGACATTAAGTCCAGTCGTGTCCGACTTTGGGGGTTAGTGGTTATCTCTATTTGTAAGCTTGAAGAGCTGGCGTTGTCCGTAGACTCCTCCAAGGTCATGTGGTATGACTGCATGGAGTACCGTAACCTTTCCGCTGGAGTGGTACCTATTCATCTACTCTCATTTGAATGTTTTTGAACTTTAGGGTTGGGAGAAGTTGGGGCTAACAGTGGGGGCTCTGTCTGTTCCTCAAATTCAAACCTGCAACCTTTCGGTCCAGAAGTTTAGCAGCTCAGCGCTTTAACACGCTGCACCATCAGGGGTATTATTTTCGTAAGGTTGTGAATATACAATATTTTTGATTGTTTTTGTCTGTTGGAGGGAAGTATGAATGCTGCAATTAGGAAAAATGATTAGCATGTAATGACCTTGTAGCTTTAAAGCCTGGCTGTTTCCTCCCTGAGTGAATTTTTTGTTGGGAGGTGTTAGCTGGCCGTGATTGTTTCCTCTCTGGAATTTCCTTGTTTTCAGAGTGGTGTTGTGTGTGATATTTTATGTGCTTCTACTGTCTGTGACCCTCAGAAAACAGAGGATTTGCCAGACTTTGGCGATGGGAATACTTTGTTAGGAGGTGTTAGCTGGCCCTGATTGTTCCCTGTCTGGAATTCCCGTTTTCAGAGTGGTGTTGTTTATTTAGTGTTGTGATTGTAGAGATTATATTGTTGTGTATTACTGCACCACAGTAATTATTTCATCTTACAGTAGAATCTCAGTTATCCAACATTTGGTAATGCAATGTTCTGGATTATCCAATGTAGTCTGCGTTTTAGTAGTCAATTTTTGTGTATTCAGTGTTTTAAATTGTGATACTTTTTCTGTCAAATTTGTTGTATAACATGATGTTTTGGTGGTTAATTTGTATAATGATTCCCTAATTTGATGTTTAATTGGGATTTCCTGAATCCGTTCTTATTATCCAACATATTCAGTTATGCAATGTTGTGCTGGGATGTTTATGTTGGATAAGTGAGATTCTACTGTATATTTATAATTTTGCAAGGAAGGCGTTTGCGCCATCCCCCGGGCCCTGGAAAAGGGTAAATAAGAGAAGAGGAGAAGGCGCTCTGTACGTGCTCAGGGGCCAGGCGGGAGGCGTGGCGGGGTGAGGTCTGCCCTTCCCCTTTGCCCCTCCATCCCGGCCCTTCCCCTCCTACCGGAGGTGGCGCCGGTGTGGTGGTGGGTTGTAGGCCAGGCAAGAGCGGGCTCCAGTGGAGGCGCAGGCCTGGGGCGTCGCGGCTTCCTTCCTCCCCGCCTCCGCGCTTCCCGATGCCGGCCTCCATGTTCTTCCCGCGGAGGACAGGAGGAGGCCTGAGCAGCGGCGAGGAGGAGGAGGGGAACCGGGCCAGGAAGGCGGGCAACGTGGTGCTCGTCCGCCGCTGCAGGCCCGAGAGGAAGAGAAAGGGGTGGGAAAGGCTGCCCCTCCACACAGAGGGAGAGAGGCAGGACTCCCTTTCCCAGAAGTGCCTGGCGCGGCAATGACAGTGTTGGCGCCAAAAACCAGGAAGGTCCCGAGGGAGGGACCTTTTTGTTTTCCAGGCGAGAGGTGAGGGCAGGGAAGGGTCGGCTTAGGCCCTCCGGGTGTTTTGGAGTAGAACTCCCGATTCGAGGATGGGGAGCTCAGCCTCGTGAGGCGGAGATGTGCCTTCTCCTGCAGAGTCCCTGGCTTCGGCGGTGGAGGAGGTGCAAGAGAGGGAGGGAGGGGAACGGTTCTGTGTGTGTGCGCGCGCGCGGAAAGAGTTGGGAGGACTGTGTTTCTGCGCGTGCGCAGATTGCCTGTTGTGTTTTTTTGGTGTTGTGATTGTGTTTTTTGTTTGATTATGTTGTATCTTACTGGAGGCGGGGATGATGGATTGCGTTGCCAATTTTAGAGTTTGGGGGAGCTGTAGATTTGTTGTTTTGTCCATCGCCGTGATGCCATCACTCTTTTATATATATAGATATGAGCAGATGGGAGATCTAAGTACAGGCCCCCAATGCTTTCAAGTCATCAGGTTGCAGAAAAATAAGCCTAATCATTTGATTTCACCCTAAGCCTTAGACTGCATCTACCACATTGAATGAATGCCGTTTGAACTACCATGGGTCCATGCTATGGAATCCTGGGAGCTTTAATTTTGTGAGTCAACAGCACTCCTTGGAGTAGAAGGCTGAAGACCTTGTAAAATTACCACTCCCATGACTCCATGACAGTTAAAGTGATGTCAAATTGTATTAATTCTATTGTGTAGAGGCACCCTTAGTGTCTTTGGTAATGGCTAGTTTTATACTATAAAATCAATTACCAGATTCTTGTTCTGTGTGGAAAGATTGCCGCTGGCATCTTGTTAGGGGCAATCTCCAGGGTAATACTGATGTATGCCCTCCTTTTTTGTAATTGTGGAGTTAGGAATTCAACACCTCCTTATATAATGATCCCCGCCTGTCACATGCTGAGCACTCCTAATTCACCCATTTAGTAAATGGTGGAGAATTGGGGGTGGCAGCAGATTATATATCCCAACTGAAGGCATTTTCCAGCACCTTTGTGGTTTGATGAGAAATTAAAGCTTTCTTCTTGAGAACTCTAAATGCATTTCTTTAAATTCTATATCCCAATATTTTATAGGATGTTGCAGTGGCAGTTAAAATGAAATTATGATGCTGTAACAACAATTAGGGATCCAAATAATCAGTTCCACACCATATAGTTATGTATAGCAATGTCTCCATGAATGACATTTATCCACAAGACAGAGAAAGTTCAATATCCTGGTTTGCATTCCCGCTGGATTCTCTTCCCCATCCTATGTTTTTAGTAAATGATGCTAGGAAATCTATCAGTGACATATGACCAAAATCGTTCTTCACTATAAGACCTTAGAAAACATGCACATCATAAGCTATTTTAAGAATCCAACAGCACTTGAGCAGAAGGGTTCTTGACACCATCACAGCAGGCGTCTGGACTCTTGGGCTAATCTTACCTTGTCCTCTTAACAGGAAATGCACCCTCGGCTCAAGCATTTTCCTACAAAAAGAACTGGGACAAGAGCTCTCAAAAACTGAAGGGTGACTAATATTTCTCTTCTGCCTTCTCTGGGCAGTAGGAAAATCCAATAGCTCTTGGGCCCGGGCTGTGGCGCAAGCTGGTGAGCAGCCAGCTGCAGCCAGCTGAGATCAATCACTCTGACCTAGAGGTCATGAGTTCGAGGCCAGCTCGGAGCCTGCATTTGTTTTTGTCTTTGTTCTATGTCAAGGCATTGAATGTTTGCCTTATATGTGTAATGTGATCCGCCCTGAGTCCCCTTCGGGGTGAGAAAGGCAGAATATAAATACTGTAAATAAATAAATAAATAAATAAGGTGCAGACATCTGAAATTCTGGTGTGGAAATATGGAAAACAGTTCATGATGGGATTAATTACTCAATCCAGTTTATGCAAAGAAAAAGTCAAGTGAACACAATGGTCAATTATTTTGATGTAACAGTTCAATTGAAGGTATACTGTGGTAATATGTGTGCCCGTCCACAGGAGTGGATGCCTCCGGATCAAATCAATAAGCTGGAAAAGCCCTACATGATGGTATTAACTTCACAATGGGCATGAAGCCAGGAGCAGCTCAGGTAGGCAAACATGCATGTTATATTCTTTAACAAGTTTTCTGGGACTTAAGCACTGGACAGTATGAGAAGATCTTTCCCTACACAACACCAGCACATGCAGTTATACTTTTATCAATGAGCATATAACCATGCAAAAATTATGAATGAAATTGTACAGAGTTTATGGATGAATCTCAAGAGAATGCACAGGAAGATTGAGGAGTGGAGAAAAAAATCCCTTTAAATTGCTCTTTAAGCATATATGAAGAATACCAGTCTCGGGGGTTGGGAATTATACAAGCATTTTCTGTGGAGCCTTTCATAGATTCATACAGTTGGAAAGGACTGCATGGGCCATCTAGTCCAATCTCTAGCAGGAAAAGCACAATCAAAGTACTGACAGATGGCCATCCAGCCTGTTTAAAAGCCTCCAAAGAAGGAGCTTCCATCACACTCCAAGGCAGTGAGTTCCACTGTTGAACAGCTCTTATGGTCAGAAAGTTCTTCTTAATTTTCAGGTGAAATTTCCTTTCCTGTAATTTGAACCATTGCTCTGAGTCCTAGTCTCCGGGGCAGTGAAAAAGTGGTTCTCTGTGAGGTGAACCACTCATTCATAGGGGAAAATGTTAATGTCTCTGGGGTGTGCAATCAGTCACTCTTCGATGGAAGGGTCAATGAAAGTAGAGCAAGGAGTGGCACGGAGGGAAGCCGAGTTCTCAGAATTGCAAAATTGTATAAAATAAAAATAAGAATTCATGTAGCCTATTTTGAGCCCATCTTTTAGGAGGGGGGGGGGGTGTCCAATTTCTCAATAACAGAAAAAGGTACAGCTGAAAAGTATTGAGACTGGCAACATTGTGCACAAACTGACAACGCTGTGACTTCCCATTTCACATGGCAGTTAGGTTAACCCCTGTCTTAAACGTAATACAACTTTCCACTTGCTACAGTTGCTATGCAATTGTTGAGAGCATCTATGCGAAGTTCTTTTCGTGAGCTACGTTACAAAACGGACAGCAGAAAGGAGATAAATTTTAAAACCCTCATGACTGAACAGAAGGCCAATTGGAGATGTGTGTGTGTGTTGATCTTCTGAACTGTCTTGAGAGGGAGCCAGAATTCTTTAGTCATGTGATCACAGGTGATGTATCAGGGATTTTTGAGTATGATCCAGAGTGGCACACTGCAAATTCTCCCCATCCTAAGAAAGCGAGAAGGAGAAAATTGAAAATTAAATCAATGCTCGTTTGTTTTTGTGGCAGGCAAGGGATCATCCACAAGGAATGTGTCAGTCAAACTTTTTATTGGGAAGTTCTTGAAGGGCTCAGGAAAAGGGTGACATGTGTGTGATCAGGAATTGTACGCCTTGGGTGCTGCACCACAACAAGGCCCTATGTCACACAGCAGTCTCCATCAATGAATTTTTGGCAGAAAAAAACATTCCTGTGGTTCCCCAGGCCCCCTATTTGCCAGAGCTCAGTTCATGAGACTGCTTTTTATTCCCCCACTTAAAAACCACCTGCATGATAATAAGTTATTATATTGCTACTTTGGACAATATTCAGAAAAGCATAACCAATGAGCTCAAACCCATTCCAAAAGAAGCCTAGCACTGCTATGAACAATGGAAACCATGCCTGTGTAGCTGCCCAAAGAACTACTTTGAGGGGGATAACCTTAATTTGGACACAGAATAAAATTCATGGTTAAAAGAAAATCAGCCTCTCATTACCATTTGTGTGTGCATGTGTTGATGAAACATCAAAATGAAAAAGTTACAATACACTGTTTTCTAGTTATACAACAACAACAACAATAATAATACAATATTACAACAACAATAATAATACAATATTACAGTAGAGTCTCACTAATCCAACATTCGCTTATCCAACGTTCTGGATTATCCAACGCATTTTTGTAGTCAATGTTTTCAATAAATCGTGATATTTTGGTGCTAAATTCGTAAATACAGTAATTACTACATAGCACTACTGCATATTGAACTACTTTTTCTGTCAAATTTGTTGTATAACATGATGTTTTGGTGCTTAATTTGTAAAATCATAACCTAATTTGATGTTTAATAGGCTTCTCCTTAATCTCTCCTTATTATCCAACATATTCGCTTATCCAACGTTCTGCCAGCCCGTTTATGTTGGATAAGTGAGACTCTACTGTAATTCCATATTTCTGAAGGAAATCAGATCACACTTTTATTCCCTCATTTGCTGACATTCATCCTTATTTACTTCTCCATCTTGGCCTGTGAATATGTAGCTTTTTGCAATCAGTGAAACATTGATGGCAAAATTACCGATCTTATGAGAATAACACTGGAAGTATCTGCATGACAATAAGTTATTATTGTTTTGTTTGTACTGTGCTATAAATGTACATTTCCTAAACTTTCTCTTTTAACCCCTACAGCAAACTCTTATGGCAGGTTTGCTGAAATGTAGGGAGGTCCATGATGAATGTCACAATCAACCGGAGAATTAATCTAGCACTTTAGCCATTAACTCTATACTGGTTCTCTCTCAAAACAGTTGTATCTGCAAAAATTCCACAAAGGTTCAAAATAGTAGAGTTTTTAAAAATGCAACAGTTAGTGTGCCTGACTAGAATACAAATCACAATAATTTTTATCTTTAGAATAATGTACATGGATATTCAAATTAAATGTCCAGTTTTACAGAATTGGATATAGCAACCTTATTAGCTACTTTCTCTGAAATATTGGGGTTTGGTTTTTGGTGAGGCATTATAACTCTCTGGCTGAGAGGTCAACATACATACATCTTCCCAAGTAGAAACATAGCTCTATTCAATCAATGCATAGTATGGCAGCGCTTCAAGTCTATAACAACCCAATTACCGGTATGCTGTTTGAAGCTTTAGTTCTCATAGATTTACTAGCAAAATTGACTGTAGCTTTTTATAAGTACATTGCACACAAAACCCAATTGCTCCTTATACTCAGGACTCCTGAAGTGCAATCCTGCGTCTGTTTACATTCCAAGTTCAACTGTGTGCCATGGGGCCAAGGATCAAGGAGACAGCAGCATATGTGGCTAGACCCGCAAAAATCTGCACATTTCTATTGATTATAAAAAGTAATAGGGATGTTTGTTATACGAACACGGACCACAGGAAATGGAATTGCATGGTCAAGGTCACATTGCAGAATGCAGACTAATTGCAAGAGTGACATTTAAAACACACACAGCGATACCAACATTTCCTAAAACTAAGATTGAGTTTTGCCCAATAGGCAAGACATTATTTTGCCTGGCAGTAAAGACTTGTCAGCTGTCATACAGGAAGGGTGAAAGCTGATGAGACATTTTAAGAGTCACTGTGGTGGTTTAATAGCACATTTGCTGCCCTCAAAGCTTATATAGATTTTGGGCTGATTCTGGGAAAAATGACTCAATAATTTGTGTGTGTGTGATTTCCAGTCAAAGAGGAGAAAAACCAGTTCCTCTTGAATTATTATAGGTACCTCTTTGACATTGCCCCTCATTGCTCCGTCTCTGTTCCCAGACCAATTAAACATAATTTAGGAAAGAGCAAATCTTTTATCTTTTTATCTTTTTCCTTATTTTTACCCCATTCTTTCTTTCACCCACTCCTCTTAACAGAACTTAAAGGGTTATTGGGTGTTGGACTCAGAATATCCACATTGACCTCCTTATTCTGTGCATCTCTTTGAGTCATCTTAGATCACTAACCCTTTCTAAGTGTGGAGTTTGGAAAAGTTGTGTTTTGGAGTTTTAAAAGGCCACTAAATTCTAGGAGATACGGACATAAAAGTATTTTTTCAAGTTTGGCTTCAGACTGACCTACCTTTCAGTGTTGTTTTGAAGATTAAAGGAGGAGGAGAAGCAAACATACCTTCTTAAATTTATTGAAAGCAATTCATACATAAATTAAACAAATCTTTGTGATCAGAACAATGAGGGTAGGTTAAGGCCAGGGCTGCTTAATATAGAGTGGGGTGTCTGGAATTTGGCCAGTGACCTCTCTCCATAAGCTATTCCTTCTAAGGGTTCTGACCATTCTCTTCTGTTGCAGCTGCATGCACCAAACAACCTGAAGTTGCATCCCAAAGGAGTGTGTGATGGGTATGGGCATACTGCAACATTTTATTCCCACTTTTGCATGGATTTCTTTTTTATTCCAAGATACATTTTTTTTGGTAGAGATGTAGGGCATCAATGGGATTAAATAACCTAAAAGCAGGAGCTATGGTGACACAATGGGTTAAACCCTTGTGCAGGCTGGACTGTTGACCTGAAGGTTGGGTTGCTGACCTGAAGGTTGCCGGTTTGAATCCACGAGAAGGGGTGAGCTCCCTTTTGTCAGCTCTAGCTTGTGGGGACATGAGAGAAACCACTCAGCAGGATGGTAATACATCCAGACATCCCCTGGGCAACATCTCTGTAGATGGCCAGTTCTCTCATACCACAAGTAACTTGCTGTATATGCTCAAGTCACTTCTGACATGATAAAAAAAAAAACCTAAAGGCACCAGATCCAGTTGATCTAAGCAGGGTCAGCCCTGGCTAGTATTTGGGTGAGACACTGCCAACAAATACCAGGTACTATAGGCTGTATTTCAGAGGAAGATACCTTGCCTTAGAAAGCATTGTAAAATCCGCCAAAAGTTGCCATACGTTGACAAGTGACTTGTAAGCACATACACATACAATCATCAAAATAAGATGACATATTTGCACTAAAACATCAGTAAAATAGCATTTCTGCAATATTTTTCAAAATTCACAGAGAAAGAAATATATCTTTCACACCATTGAAAACACTGCTTTTAAAAAGCTCTAATGCAGATCCAACTCATCATCACAAATACCCTCCCTAAAGAATGTAAGAGAAAACACAAAGGCAACAACAACAGGAAACCCTGCAAGACGCGTATGAGTACTTGTGCTTTTTTAAATCAATCTGGAAGAGTTCACTGTTGTCTGAAATAAATCTTGCCGGTGCCACCCTTAGACAGGCATGGGGTCCAGACAGCTAATGAGCATGCTTGTTTGCTCCATTTTCATTGCAGTGCTTGGAAATGCTACCTTTTTGGACAATTGCTTTTTTGACTCTTCTTCCCCACTGTGGTAGGCTGCACTGTGTTTATGTTTAAATTAGAGCACACATTTATAGCAACATCCAGGGGAAACCATCATAAGCAGCTGTAGTCCTATATGATGCAGCACAATTGGTTATTATTGTTGTTGTGTGCCCTCAAATTAACTCTGACTCATGGTGAGCCTATCTTACGGTTTTCTTGACAAAATACAGTCAAGAGATATTTATTTCATCAGAAACTGAGAAAGTGTTTCTTTGATTGGGTTTTCCAACCAATGGGTTTCTATGGTTGAGCAAGGACTTGAACCCTGGTGTCTCAGAGTCAGGGTTGGCCCTAGTTAATTTTCAAGTGTAAGCGAACAGAATTTTGCCCCCCCCCCCCGCCCAAACAAATCACTGAAAAATAAAAGGTAGAAGAGAGAGGTGTGCAGCCACGCTCCCAAACGAGTGGCAGACTTGTTGCAAAACATAATGTTTTGGTGCTTAATTTGTAAAATCATAAGCCTCCCCCTCCCACCTTCCTTCCCAGCTGTGTGCGTGTGTGCGCACGTGGGAGGGGGAAGGTGAGGCGTACCCGGAGGGCGTTCCCCCTCCCAATGATGAGGGGGGAAAAAACAAAAACAAAACAAAAAAGAAGCTGCTCATTAGCCTTAGGGCACTTGGAGGTGCCTCAATTGCACCCCCAAGAGGATGGCGCCTTCAGCGATCGCGTAGTTTGCCTACTGGTTGAACCGCCCTTGCTCAGAGTCCTAGTTGAACACTCAAACTACTACATCATATAGATCTTATTGCAGAATATGAATCAAATAAATAAGTGGTCAGAAAAATTAATAGAGCTACAGTTGCTGATAAGCTAAAAACAAATCCTAATATCACCATCTTGAACTGCAGGCCCGATAGTATCACATTCAGTTTCAAGAAGATTTTTTATCTATAGAGAACATGGAGTTAGAGAACCATATGCTTAGAAAAGTACAATTTCTATGTCACATTGCCTACATGGGATGAAAATATATAGTAAGATAAATACCGGGGACATAAATGCTAATTAAAAGGGCTGGGTGATGCATGTTGAATCAACCTATCAAAGTGGACCATAGGACTGAAACTTCTGGCTGTGGTGATCTACATGTAGATACATGCCCACAAGGTACCTGAGGACAAGACTAGAAGGAGGATTTGTTTTAAAAAACACTGCAATTTTGCACGTAATTCATTTAAAATGTTGACATGGGTGCAGAGTTCGAAAAGAAGTCCATAAAAGCCAAACTTTCATTCAGATCTGACTGTTTTAAATCTAACCACATGACAACCATGTCTGTCTCCCAACGTATTATTACTGCTATGACTCACTAGAAAAGGGAGGTGTTTTTTTTCTGGAATCCAGAATCTCCAAATACTGGGAGATAATTTGCACTTTGCACAAGTATTCATTACTCTTATTTGCATACTATTAATGTGGCATTTATTCAAATAGCTCACAGCCTAGTTTTTCCACATTTCTAATTGAATGGAAGAAAATATGCAAGGAAAAATCTTACATTTATGTGTTTGCAATGAACAGCTTCACCAGACATATTATGTATGGGCTCAACCAGACTGCTTGAAAATATTCCAATGCTTTTTGTAAAAAAAATGTACCTGCATATTCACAGGTTTCTATGCTCCTCCATCTAGTCCTTTAAAAAATATCTGGGGCTTCATCCTCTCTCTCCATGTTCATGTGTCACATCTAGTCTGATGAACAATTCAGAAACTGATTTCCACTAATTTCCTCTGAGCTCTTTTTATTATTAAATGCACAGGTATAGGGGCTGCAGCACTACATATGAAGATGATCTCATGATTATGAGACTCAGCTGTCTCATGAATTGAATATGAGGCAGCCGAGTAAGGCTGTAGCAGAAGAAGCAAATGCTATCTGAAGGAAAATAATAGAAGGATAATTTCCACAACGAGAGAATAATAGTCATCCTGTATTCTGCATTGGCCAGGTCTCATCAGTACTATGTTCACTTTAAAGCATCTTATTTGATATGCATGTTCAGCTTGGACCCCTTCTACATTGCCATAACAAATCCAGGTTATCTTCTTTGAACTGGATTATATGGCAGTGTAGAAGGGGCCTAAAACTCCTAGATCCCTTTCAGTGAGTTCTTGACAGTGAGAGCAGTTGATGTCGAGCACAGAAGCCCCTGCACTCACATTGCTTTGACACACAGCTGATTTTTGCCAGGAGTTCCACAGGTTCACAGGAACCCTGATTTTCCTTTCCAAATAGACTTCAGTCACACAGATACATTGTATCCTCCCTTACAGTAGATAAAAACCACAGGCAGCTTCTCTCCATTGAAGCTCCATTGTCCTCTGTTACATATTAACCCAGAATAATAAATTGTATCCGCTGCTGCTTTCACTTTCCTGCCTGCAAAAGGAGCTCTTTCGCAGGCTGCTTCCAATAACCAAAAATTAACAATAAACCCCTTTCCGAGCTGCGGATCACAGCCACCTTGGCTGAGGCAGTCCACAACCACCTTGGGAACAAGGAAATGTAGTTCTTTTAACTGCGGATACGGAAACCAACTTGGTCCCCGTATCCACAACTCAACGGATTCACTCCAGACCAATTCTATTTCACTTCAGAGCACTTTCTAAACTAAACTGCTATCTCGCTTTTTGCCACAGTGGCCCCGATTCACCTCCTGAACAATGTATTGGCTCCCTTTCATGAATGAGTTTGCCTTTTTATGAATTAGCACAGGCAATGCGATCCAAAACTACCTTTTGCACCTTCTTATGAACTTTTTAGGTATCAGGAACCCCTTTCCTCTTTCCCTTCATGAACCCCGTGTACCCCTTGCTCAGTCTCCCAGTTCTAGGGGAACCCTAAAAAGCCCTTTTGCCTGCTGGGCTGCTGGAGAACCTTTGGGATTTCTCTCTTTTACCCCCATGGGAGACACAAAGGAGACAAAAGCCCTTTGCATGCCCTATGGGACTACCTGCTTCTGTCTCCCAATACATGGGGATGCTGGATCTCGTGTTTCTCCCCCATAGTGAATCCCACATGTGTCTCCTATCAATTTTATTTTATTATTTATTATTTTTATTATACTTTATCTCTTGTCCCTTATAAAAGAAGCACTGTGACCCTGATGTGAACTTTTGACCAGCACACCATCCTGACCTGAGCACCATCAGGATGCCTCAGGCTATCTACTACAAGTATGGATTACCATGACCACCCTCTGGAAAATAAAACAATGGAATTCTTTTCAAACCTCAGAGGGCAAGGCCAGACCATTTGAGAATGAAGACACCTTTGGACACTCTAATCATTTGCCAAAAAGGCTTACCCCCCTCTGCAGGGAGACAAGGGTAAGCCACAGCTGTCCAGACAAAGCCATCTCCCTCCTTGGACTCTGAATAATCTTAATCCCATCAAGATTTCTGATGCTGCTGCTCTTTTGAAAATAGGATTGGCATTCATGTGTCAGACTCTCATTCAAGAGACTTGTTATTTAAATCAATGACTCAATAGCCAGGTCCAGCTTGCAGAGCCCTGAGGCTCTCACCAGACCGCTTGACAAAGGACCTGACATAGGGCCACTCACTAATCCTGTCATCAACATATGTTTGCCTTTGCTTTTCCTGTTGCCACGCCTCCATCTCCCCCATTGGCCAGCGAGGGAGAAACGTTACAGGTGGAGCTCGCACTCCTGTTGGATGAGGCGCGCAAGCCCCCCAGACTGCTCCTCCTGCCTCCTGACATCAGGGACTCCCCAAACCAATCAGCTGGCCAGGTGGGCAAGAGCAGGAAATTCGAACTGAAAAGGTATAAAATGTGTATTTTTCTATGTAATGGCATGACAATTCTTCTTGCAACATATTGCTGCCGTCATCCTGCTCCAGCTGGACCAAACTCAGTGACCTCTGCTTAAAACTTGGTGAGCCTTTTATTGGGAAATAGGAAAACCTTTATTTTGCTTCTCGCATGCTCGCCAGGTGTTGTACAACCCTCTTTCTGGGTCTGGCATGGATCTCCTCTTCCAGGGAGACCCGCAAAACTTTTGATCTCATCACAGTTGGGCAATGGAATTAATTGCCTAGAGTGGTAATCAGTCTCCTCCTCAGGTTGGATAGCTATCAGCTGGGGAAGCTAGCTGGATATCCTGCACTGAGCAGAGGGTTAAACCTGATGGCCCACAGGACTCTTCAGCTCATGATTCTGTGATTATTCAGGAGTTTTATTTACTATGCTATAGTGCTTTAGCAATAATATTCTAGTTAGACATTATGATCATAATTTTGTTCCAGCCGTTCTCTTTCCCTTGCTTGATGTATGTTCAGAAAACAGTATCTTGGTTTATTTGGCAATTATTTTTATTAGTTCCGAGTCACTAGAGACACACAGGCATGTAAGCAATCTTTTTCATTTTAGAATGTACCCATCTGTGGCATGGAAATTAAAAAAAATCTTTCATTCTACCTGGAGTTTACTTAAAAATATGTTGGAAAGACACTGGAAGAAGCAAAACATCAGGATATCAGAAATACAGTTGGTTTGTATAGGAACTAAAACCAACATTTCCTGTGAGATGTTTCTCAAGACAGTCACATTTAAAGTTTACATTCAGACAAGTAGGAGAATATTACTAAAAACACAGGATATTAAATCTGAATGTGTGTCTTTTAATAACTTAATTTAAATTAGCTGAGCATTTACCTTTGTAAAAAAAAATTGTTTGTCTTTGTGGTTTGATCTCTTCCTGAAATACAGGACAAAGAGAGGTGATTGTAGCATAGATAGCGGATATATTTCAGGTTGAACTAATTTGCAGTTAACTTCTGCATGTCTTAGTAAACCCGCCTTCCTGCATTACTGCAATTCTATCATCATCATCATCATCATCATCATCATCATCATCATGCAATTGCACAATACCACAATTTTTTAAAAAAGCAAATATAAATATACAATAAAAGGAAAACAGCCAGTTTGGGAATAGCAAAGCAGAGGCAAGGAGGAGAAGAGGAGAACAATCCTGCCCCTTGATATCACTTTACTGCCAGCATACTGGCATAGAAGTGGAAGGGATTAATTGCACTAAGATTGGTGACAAGAATGTTGAAGGACTGGGAGCTATTGACAGAACAATTATGATGGGGAAGCAAACTGGTAGAGGAATACACATACCACATTGTGTGATATGGATTGTCACCAAAGTTCCAGTTCCAATGCCAGTTTGCCTGCCCTGTGTGATAAAGTCCTAAATGTTCTGCTTTCAGTGATCACAGAGTGGGTCTTATAAGCAATGTGACACCTCTAAGAGGCCCCTTCCATTTGATTTTAAAGTCAACTAATACCCTAAATGCTCTAGATTCTAATATTGGCAACTAAGCAAAGACAGCCATGGGTATTACTTGGATAGGAGACTGCCAATGAATACCAGGCACTGTAGGCTGGAGGAAGGAATTGACAGAACCACCTCTGATTATTCCTTGCCTTAAAAAACAGTATGAAATTCATGGGCTGACAGGAGACCTGAAGGCACATACGGAGACATAATAGGAAAGGTACAAAGCTCCTGCCACACAGGAGTACAAATTCTTATATGCTTTAACATGCCTGGTCTTCTTTCAAGCCTGAGTGGCACTGAGCCAGCAGAACTGAGGAGACCTCCAGGGAACTGCAGAAATGCAAATGTTGGTATTTGCTGTCAAGTAAAAAAAAAAGAAAAGAAAGAAGCTCAAATTGGGCTTTCCCTGGGAAGTAAATTAACTGGTGTTGGATCACTGCCAGACTGAAAAATGGCTAATCTTAGGTGGTTAAGAAGAAAAGAAAACAACAGGTCTCATGACTTTCTTTTCAATGTATTACAGCAAATTAAGGTGTTCCGTTACACTGCACCTTGATTCATCATGGTTTGATGACAGAGCCATTTGTACTCCATACAGCCCACTCCTTAATTTCCCTGGGAAGAAAACGGCCTCTTCCTTGAGCCAGATCACTATTGGCACATATTATTATATTCCTTCCGAAGGAAATATGAGTAATGGCGTTGGCAGGGGATAGATCTAGGTCCACTGATAAATTTCAAGGGGGGATTTGCAGCATATTGACAGCAAGGATCTCCCGTTTCCAGTCATTTAGCTAAAGCAACAATAAAATGACTCTTTCCCACCAGAATACTGGAATAAAAGAAGTTTGCAGTAGCCAAATAGTCTGGAAGGACTATGAGCTCAGCTCAGTTTTTAGTATTCAAATAATAGTCTGGGCTCAGAATTCTTACATTTTAAGAATTAAATAATGAAATTAAACTAGCAATGTGGGGTTGTATAAAAAGGCAAAGTAGACTCTGCTAGCAAGAAATTTACCCACCCTTTTTTTCTAGCCACAGCTTGCAAATAATTTATTAAAATTAACCTATCATCCGTAGTTTCCATAGTTATATCAACAACAGCAAATAGGAGTTCTTAAATCAATTACAACAGTGATGATAGGTTGAATGGTAATTAACATTTCATATTATTTAAATACTATGCTGTGATAAGTTTGTGGTGTTTAGTTATTTTGATAATTTTTAGACGTTTAAACGTGTCCTTTAAAATATAAACAATCTACATGTTGGTATAATGTTATCAATAATTAAAACAAAAAAATTGATATAATTTTCACTAAATTTTTTAGCATTACTGAATTAATTTCTGGATGTGTTTATTAATTATTTTAAATTACATTGTTGTTTTAATGTCAAAATTTGGATAATTCTGTTTTTAATTGTCCCTGAGACATCTCAGGGCCTAGTATATAGAAAAGATGGCATATACAACAAAATAAATGAATAAATACAAAATAATGATTGCAAAGGCAGGATATAAAAACACACACATAACTTAATACAATAATTTTTATTCCTAGTCTGAGATTTGTAACACCAAATCATACTCACCTGTTTTAATCTGAACTGAAATTGGCCACACAATTCCCCTCCCTAGAAGTCACCTTGATACAAAAAAGGCATTTCTGGCATGTTCACATGTTCACAGTATCAGATTATTTTAGGTCACATGACCATAGCAGCTTCAGAGGTGTTGATTTTCCAGCATGGATAAACCCATCAACCAATAGCCTTCTATAGTTTCCTATAAACCTTGCCCATCCTCTTGCACTCCCTACTTTGCGGATTTTCACTTATTGCTGGTGGTCCTGGAACCTAACCCCCGCGATAAGTGAGGGAACACTGTATTTTCGTGCTTTCCCTCAATCTGATGGGGGAAGCAATGGGGCATCCTGTACTCCATAGCAATTCTTCCACTCTTGCCTTCCCATCACACCACAAGGGAAGGAGGAAGGTGGGTGAACAGCTCGCAGGGTGACTCGAGTTGCCCTGTGGCCTTCCATTAGTCCCCTAAACATTATGGGGGGGCATAGTGTTATGAGGACCTAGGGCTGAGTGTGAGCACAGGAACTTTAAATGTCATTGCCAAAACCGAAGAACGGAGAAGCAGGTATCCCAACAAACAGATACATGAAACAGAGTGCAGGTGGTGTATGGCTCAATGGTGCAAGGACAGCTGGAAGGGGCTTCAGTGGTGCCCTAATTGTCACCTCCCCTGCCTTACTCCCTCTGTCTCATCCCCTTCCCAGTCTTTTGCCTGATTTGAGTGTTTATTGGGGCAACACAAGCATCTTCCATCTTCATTGCCCTCCCCTCCCAACCATTTGCCCTCTCAGCCTCCTGTCCAAGTGATTGATCTGAGCAGTGCAGGTGCCCTCTGTGCAGGTGCCCACACCACTGCTGGAACCTCACTCTGTGAAGACTGTGTGTTGACCGGCCGTGCACCGATCTCCACACATTAAAAAAAATCACGCACAGGCGTCTTCCAACAAAAATAAAAACAAAGCTACAAAAGTCCCATGGCGATCAGCGAGTGGCGACGGGGGCAGGACTGTGAAATCTGGAAGCCCCTAGTCACAGACTGGCACATGGGCGGTGGATATGGACTCAGTCGTTCTGCCTCAAGGACCGAGGCAGTTTAGTAGTCCGGCAGCTGTATCCATGACTGAACAGCCCTTTTTAGGATCCGCTCTGCTCACCCCACACGGGGAAGGGGCTAGAAAAGGTGCCCTAAACATAGTCTGCCTCTCCTACCCTGATTGGACTGCCGCGTCCAGAGGGGTCACCACTCTGCGGCCAAAAAAGAAGAATGAACTTTGGAACATGGAACGTACGGACACTGTTGGATAACACTGACAGTGAACGCCCCGAACGCAGGACTGCTATCATTGCAAGGGAGCTGGGACGCTTTAAGATCGACATAGCAGCCCTTCAGGAGACCCGGAGAGCAGGAGAGGGACAGCTGAAGGAAGAAAAGGGAGGCTACACCTTCTTCTGGAAGGGACGGTCTGAAGAAGAGCGAAGAATACACGGAGTTGGCTTTGCTATCAGAAACGACCTGGTGAAGCACCTGACTGAAGCACCCACTGGCATCAATGAACGACTCTCAACCCTCCGAATTAACCTTGCCAAAAACCAACAGGCAACCATCATATGCGCCTATGCACCAACTCTAGATGCTGACGAAGACATTAAGGAAAATTTTTACTGTCAGCTGGACACCATCCTATCGGAGATACCTAAGGAGGACAAAATCATCCTCCTGGGGGACTTTAATGCCAGAGTCGGAAGGGACTCCGACCTGTGGCCAGGGATCATAGGAAAAGATGGGGTCGGAAACAGCAACTCAAATGGCATCTTGCTTCTCACCAAATGCGGAGAGCACAACCTTGTCATCACCAACACGCTCTTCTGCCAGAAAAACAAGCTCAAGACATCATGGAAGCACCCTCGGTCAAAGCATTGGCACCTCTTGGACTATGTTATCACACGTGCCAGAGACCGCCGCGATGTGCTTCTCACAAGAGCCATGACAGGTGCTGATGACTGCTGGACGGACCACAGGTTAATCTGATCCACGATGGCTATCAAGATCGTCCCCAAACGCCGACTCCAAGGAAGAAAAACAAGGCGCAAAATGAACACCCAAGCCCTTCAGGAGCCCTCCAAACGAGCCCTTCTCCAAACAACACTCAAGGATCATCTACCCACAGAACACCCCGAAAATGTTGAGGAACATTGGAGCAAACTGAAGACCTCCATCATCACAGCCTGCGAAGAAACCATTGGATACCAAACTAAGAAACATCAAGACTGGTTTGATGATAATGACAAAGAGATCCAACAGCTAATTGATAACAAAAGGAAAGCCTTCCAAACATGGCAGAGAGACACCAACTGTGCTGCCAAGAAAAAGATCTATGCCAGTGCAAAAGCTGAGGTCCAAAGAAGGACCAGAGAACTCAAGAACATCTGGTGGACAAAGAAGGCTGAAGAAATCCACACCTTGCAGATACCCATGACGCTCAGGGATTTTTCAAAGCCACAAAGATCATTTACGGACCAAGAAACCATGGCATACAGCCTCTACGCTCATCAGATGGAACCAAAATTCTGAAGGACAAAACATCAATTGCACTACGTTGGAAAGAGCACTACCAGAACCTGCTGAATCGCAGCTCCAATGTGGCCAAAGAGACCCTCTCACAAATCCCGCAACAACAAACCAGGGATGAGCTTGCAGCACTGCCTAGTTTGCAAGAAGTCAGCAATGCCATCAGCCAACAAAAAAACAACAAAGCCAGCGGACCTGATGGGATTCCTGCTGAAATCTTCAAAGAGGGTGGACCTGAGCTGATACAACAACTCCACCAGCTTATTGAAAAGGTGTGGATGACCGAGAAAATCCCAGCTGACTTCAAGGATGCCACCATCATCACCCTTTTCAAGAAAGGGGACAGAACAGACTACGGGAACTATTGTGGTATCGCCCTTCTAACCTCCGCCGGGAAAATCCTCGCAAGAATCCTTGCAAACCGCCTTCTCCCTGTTTCAGAAGACACCCTCCCAGAATCCCAGAATGGCTTCCGTCCCTCCAGAGGAACAGTGGACATGATCTTCACTGCACGACAGCTCCAAGAAAAATGCAGGGAACAAAACCAACCTCTGTAGATGGCATTCATTGACCTTGCAAAGGCATTTGACACAGTGAATCGCAGCGCTCTCTGGACCATCCTCCAAAAAATCGGGTGCCCTGACAAATTCGTGAACATCCTGCGGCTCCTCCATGATGACATGATGGCAACAGTCTTGGACAGCAATGACTCCCAAAGTGACCCATTTAAGGTGGAATCGGGTGTCAAGCAGGGATGTGTTATTGCCCCCACCTTATTTTCCATCTTCATCGCTATGATACTTCACCTTGTTGATGGGAAGCTTCCCACCGGAGTGGAAATCATCTATCGGACAGATGGCAAGCTATTTAACCTCAGCAGACTGAGAGCCAAAACCAAAGTCACCACAATATCTGTTATAGAACTCCAATATGCCGATGACAACATAGTCTGTGCGCATTCAGAAGAAGACCTACAAGCTACAGTAGAGTCTCACTTATCCAACGTTCTGGATTATCCAACGCATTTTTGTAGTCAATGTTTTCAATATATCATGATATTTTGGTGCTGAATTCGTAAATACAGTAATTACTACATAGCATTACTGTGTATTGAACTACTTTTTCTGTCAAATTTGTTGTATAATATGATGTTTTGGTGCTTAATTTGTAAAATCATAACCTAATTTGATGTTTAATAGGCTTTTCCTTAATCTCTCCTTATTATCCAACATATTCGCTTATCCAACGTTCTGCCGGCCCGTTTATGTTGGATAAGTGAGACTCTACTGTACTCTAAACACCTTCGCAGAAGCATACGAGAAGCTCGGCCTCTCACTGAACATCGAGAAAACCAAAGTGCTCTTCCAACAGGCACCAGCTAATCCCTCTGCAAAGCCAGGAATACAGCTTAACGGTGTCACATTAGAAAATGTTGACCATTTCCGCTACCTTGGCAGCCACCTCTCCAGAAAAGTCAACATCGACACTGAAATACAACACCGCCTGAGCTCTGCGAGTGCAGCATTTTTCCGTATGAAGCAGAGAGTGTTTTATGACCGGGACATCCGTAGAGATACCAAGGTGCTTGTTTATAAAGCCATTGTCCTCCCAACCCTGCTCTATGCCTGCGAAACGTGGACTGTGTACAGACGTCACACCAAACTCCTGGAGCGTTTCCATCAGCGTTGCCTCAGGAAAATCCTGCAAATCTCTTGGGAAGACAGGCGGACAAATGTCAGCGTGCTTGAGGAAGCAAAGACCACCAGCATTGAAGCAATGCTCCTACGCCATCAACTCCGCTGGACTGGCCACGTTGTCTGAATGCCCGATCACCGTCTCCCAAAGCAGTTACTCTACTCTGAACTCAAGAATGGGAAACGGAATGTTGGTGGGCAGGAAAAGAGATTTAAACATGGGCTCAAAGCCAACCTTTAAAACTGTGGCATAGACACTGAGAACTGGGAAGCCCTGGCCCTTGAGCGCTCTAATTGGAGGTCAGCTGTGACCAGCAGTGCTGCGGAGTTCGAAGAGGCACGAACGGAGGGCTTAAGGGAGAAACGTGCCAAGAGGAAGGAGCGTCAAGCTAACCCCGACCGGGACCGCATTCCGTCTGGAAACCAATGTCCTCACTGCGGGAGAATATGCGGGTCAAGAATCGGTCTCTTCAGTCACCTAAGAACACACCTCCAAGATGGAAGACCATCGTCCTCGAGCTACGAGGGATCGCCTAAGGCAGGTGCCCTCTCTCTCCCCTACCCACCCCATTCAGTCCCCTTCCTCACCTGCCACCTGAGTGCCTGGTTAGGGCAGTCCGGGTATAGATTGTTGCTGTAACACTCATAAATATGGATTTTATGTATTTCATCCAGATCCCTTTTGAACTCAGGACACATGTTACCAGAAACTGTTTTTTTTCTAGAAACTGTAGAGCTAAACATGTTTTGAACTGCTTTCAAACCTAGAAATACTTTCACTTTTATTATAGAGGAGAATCATGTGTTCCAGCAGCACCAGGAATAACATAAAGACAAGTTGGTACAAAATGCAGCTGCTCGACTTCTTGCGGGAGTCCCGATGAGATGTCATATAACACCAATCTTACTACAGCTGCACTGGTTACCAATTGAGCACCGGATCACTTTCAAAGTGATGGTGCTTACCTTTAAGGCCTTACATGGTGTAGGGCCAATGTACCTGAGGGACCGCCTCACCCCCTACCAACCCCAGAGATCCCTCCGCTCTGAGGACCAAGATCTATTGGAAGTTCCCAGTTTTAAGACCTTGCGTCTAACAGCAACTAGACGTAGAGCTTTTACATCAGTGGCACCATCACTCTGGAACACTCTGCCGCCTGAAGTTCATGCCTTGCGGGACTTATCAGTCTTCCGCAGGGCATGTAAGACACACCTGTTTCGGCAGGCTTTTGATCTCCGTTATTGCTGTTTTTAAATTGCTTAGATTTTAGCTTGTTTTTGTAAGCCACTCTGAGCCCTGGAGGAGTGTTTTTAAGATGTTTTTTTTAAAAGATATTTTAAAGATGTTTTTAAATTGTTAGATTTTAGCCTTTCTTGTAAGCCGCCCCAAGCCCTAGGGGAGTGGCGGCATATAAGTTTAAATAATAAATAAATAAATAAATAAAAATTTGTTATGCAAGTGTGGATTCAACCAGTTTCTCTTTTCAAGCTATGTGTAAAATGCATTCAGAAATAGCTGCTCTTTCTAGTTTGCCATTTCATCTCCTACAGCACAATGAGTCCAGTATACTTTTTATATTGTTCTGTTTCAGTGACCTGAACCAAAAAAAAACCATACAGCTTTTGTTTAATAAGAATTTCTGATTAAAGGTGTTGTGCTATTGAGTCTGCTGCAGGTATGGAGGAAAACAGAAGCCAAGATTGAGGTTTCTTAGCAGTTTGTTCAAATAATAAAGAAAATCTCCACTGGCTAGACTTTAATTGGATTACAGCACAAATTTGGCTTTGCCCAGGGGGTGATGGTTCATGGCTCAGATTTCAAACCATTCATTAATCATGCCTGAGGCATTTTATTCTATGTGCAATAATATCTTATAAATATCCCTTTATATTACATGTCTTACAGTACAATTCTAAAGTGGGTTTACTCAGAATTAGGTTCCACCATATTCAGTGGGACCATTTCCTCAGTAGAAGGCATGATCATCAAGTTTGCAGAAGACACCAAATTGGGAGAGATAGCTAATACTCCAGAAGACAGGAGCAGAATTCAAAAATATCTTAACAGATTAGAGATTAGAAATGAAATTCAACAGGGACAAATGCAAGATAGTCCACTTAGGCAGAAAAAATGAATTGCAAAGATACAGAATGGGGGACGCCTGGCTCGACAGCAGTATGTGTGAAAAGGATCTTGGAGTCCTTGTGGACAACAAGTTAAACATGAGCCAACAATGTGATGCTGCAGCTAAAAAAGCCAAGGAGATTTTGGCCTGCATAAATAGGAGTATAGTGTCTAGATCCAGGGAAGTCATGCTACCCCTCTATTCCGCCTTGGTCAGACCACACCTGGAATACTGTGTCCAACTCTGGGCACTGCAATTTAAAGGAGGTGTTGATAAGCTGTAATGTGTCCAGAGGAGGGTGACTAAAATGATCAAAGGTCTGGAGAACAAGCTTTATGAGGAGTGGCTGAGAGAGCTGGGCATGTTTAGCCTGCAGAAGAGAAGGCTGAGAGGAGACATGATAGCCATACATAAATATGTGAAGGGAAGTCATAGGAAGGAGGGAGCAAGCTTGTTTTCTGTTGCCCTGGACACAGAACAATGGCTTTAAACTACAGGAAAGGAGATTCCACCTGAACATCAGGAAGAACTTCCTCACTGTGAGAGCTGTTCGGCAGTGGGACTCTCTGCCCCAGAGTGTGGTGGAGGCTCCTTCTTTGAAGGTTTTAAAGCAGAGGCTGGATGGCCATCTGTTGGGGGTGCTTTGAATGTGATTTCATGCATCTTGGCAGGGGGTTGGACTGGATGGCCTATGAGGTCTCTTCCAAGTCTATGATTCTATGTGTTTTGAAGACTGCAACCTTATTATATGGGAACTGTTGGGAATTATGAGCCGTTAAGCTCAAATCACCCTCTTTATGAGGTAAATTCCCATTAAAATAGCAGAGTAAATGGAATGGAAGCATTTTCTTCCAATGCAGCAGTGAGACTTACGCGGTGTGAGTTTAGGAAAGCCTCTATGTGTTCTTCAGGATGGAGAAGGACCGCAAAGCCAGCTTTAAAGTTTAAAAGCATTTATTGAGGTAAAAAGAAATCCATTGGTGGATAGAAAAGGTTTGGAGCTAACTAGCTAATCTAATCTGATCTAATACACATAGACGGATCAAAATAACAAAGATCTAGATAGCTACATCTTGACTACAAGAGGGGACAAGATGCATCCCCTCTGGAACAAAGCAGGAAGAACTAATGGCGACCAACCTCATGGGTCTCTTCTTCTCTAGGGCCATAAACATTCCAAAGGCCAAATTGGGGAAGTTACATCAAAGCCCTAGGAGATATCACATTTCTAAAGCATCAAAGGGTAGGGTTGACCTAAACAGGTCAACAGGAAAGAGGAAACAATAGTGAAGCCTAATCAAAGCATGCATAGGACTGTCCCTAACTCTTTTCTAGGCTTCCTATATAACCACAGAGACTTAAGCAGTACAGCATGACATTTTTCAACAGGAACAATGTAACATTCTTTTATGATAAATAAGATCTCTAACCTTCCTACTAGAGATAATACCACAAAGAAAGGTGGCAGAATAGTCAGCATTGTGTAGTGGTTTCAGTGATCGGCTTGGACTTGAAGACCAGGGTTTGAATCCCAGCTCAACCCTGGAAACCCACTGGGTGACCTTAAGCAAGTAAGCCCTACCTTCTCAACCTAACAGCAGGGCAAAGGGAATCCTGGTGCTGTTTCATTATCTGGGCAGAGGCCACAAGGGGGAGTTAGACAGAGCAGGATAGTCTATTTTATGGGGGGGAGGGGGAGAAAGAGTTAAACTATCTCCTCCTGTTTTCCTGTTATTCCCCCCACCCACCCACCCACCCACCCACCCACCCATGTCGTTGTTGTGAAAACAACCCTAGTTTATGATATGGGAATGGCGGGGGGAAAAATCCGTGTAAATGGAGAAAATTGATATCCTTCTTCAACTCCCCCCCCCCCCATAAAATTGACTATTCTTCTCTGTCTTAGCCCCCTTTCGGAGTCTGTCCGGATAATGGAACAGTGCCGGAACCCCCTTCTGTGTTGGTTGTTTAAACTTCTTGTTTGCCTTCTAGGGAGGGGTGTAATGCTTGTTACCAACCACATTTAAGATTGTTCAGGCAGCAGCATTGCAGCAGCCACTTTTAAATTATACCTCCTGGTGACAACTACATTTTGACACTTCCGTATTTGTCATGGCTGCATGTTATGGAATACCAGGATATGCAGATTGATGAGGCATCAGCAATCCTTGGCAGAGGAGTCTAACTACCTCATGAAACTACATATCCCAAGATTCCACACCATGGAGCCATTTCAATTCAAGTTGTGTCAAAGTGCTATCATTATGGAGAATGAACAGCTATTTTGGAGACTTCAGCTTATTCTCCCTATGTCTCTTGTCTTGCAGAAGAGTTCAAAACTTCTACGGAAGAGAAAGAGTTGACCCAGATATTTTATTGCCTGAGGTGGAAGAGCAAATGGCCCTCCTCACCAAAGTCAAAATCAGAGCCGGCCCTAGGTAATTTCAAAGTGTAAGCAAGCAGTATTTCTGGTTCCCCCCTGCCCTGCCCCCAAACCAGTCACTCACCGCTTCTCTCCTCGTCCAGCCCCCAGCCTCCTTCCTCGCTGTGAGGAAGGAGTTCGGGACTTTGGCGAGGAGGGAAGCTTCCTCCCTCTTTTTGCAGCTGGAGTCTGGGCACCTGGATGCGCTTCAATTCCACCCCCTAGTGGATTGCGCCTTCCGCAAATGCGTACTTTGCTTACCACTTGAGCCGCCCCGGATGTTCTATACCCAAAGATGCTCTATACCCAAAGCCAGCCAAGGTATTTTAATCCCCTAATCGAAAAATCTCATAAGCACCTTCACCAGTCCTTGAATTTAAAAAAAAACAAACTTCCAAAGCAAAACAGCAATGATAACAAATTAAATATGTGACATTAGTTGTCCATGCATCCATGACCCCAAATCCACAGCTGCCTGAAGCAGCTACTTCCTTCTGTGCAATATTGGGGGTCAATCTTGATTAATATTTTTAAAAGGTCATCCAAAGGTTTCCAGATTCAGGATACTGGATATATCTGTTGAGAAAATGCACCCTATTGAAAGAGGTGGAATACTTGCTTGTAAATAGAGCTGAGATTATTGCATAATATTTACAGGCTTAGCAGAATGTAGTCAACCAAGGATAATGTTTTATTGATTCTGGAAAGGTGCCTAGAGTCTGCAAAAGGTTGAGAAGAATGAAAAACTGGTTTCGGGGTGTATGTGTACAGCTATCTCATGGGAGATCAAGTCTTCAGAATTCAACACCATGTTCCCAAGAGACTGCACTCTTGACCTCTATGTCCTTGGCCTTTTTGACAATGCAACCAGAGAACTATCACAACATTTTGCATCATGTCCAATCACCACCTTTCACTGTTAACAGTGTTGCAATGGGCAAACTGCTGAAATCAACCTGACCTAATCTATGCGTTGCTCATGGATGAAGAAAATAGGTGAAATGATGTTTTTTAATAAGAGTTTTTTTCTCAGATATTAAATCTTATGAACACAGCTTCTGAGTTTTCCTTAGGTTCTCACATCTCAAGGTTTGGTCCTGAGTCTCAGGGCCTGCTTCCCTTCTCCAGGACAAAGAGGAGAATTTTAGTGCAAGAGCAAATATCACTGTTAGATCATATTTTGCATGTTGGACCCAAGGATTTCAAAACCAGTTTATAACATTTTCAGTTTAAGAGCTGACATTTTCAGTACTTAAATATGATAAAGACACCTGGTCCCATCTGATTTTGGATGTCAGCTCTGGTTACTATCCGGATAGGAGACAGACAACAAATGCTGTAGGCTACACTTCAGAGGAAGGAACCAACAAAAATACCTCTGAGGGCCCTTCTACACATGGCTAAAACCCTGGAAGTAACTGGGGGGGGGGGGGTGGCTAAATGACGTTTAGCCAAAGTGTGGGTGAAATTGGGTTAACATGGAAAAATACGTGTTAAAAAGGTGTGCTTAAAACCCGATTCCACCCAAAAGTACATGACTGTATATCCCTTCAATTATGTGAAACACGTGCTTTCCTTCCCTTTCCCCTGTGTGGACTGCTCCAATGCACATGTGCTTTTTAAAAGCCTGAAGCAGCTGATCAGGCTGTCAAAAATGGAGCCACAGACACACAGGAGGCTCAAGGTAAGCACAAGTGGAAAGCAATTAGAATCTCTGAAACTCTTTCTTTTAAACTTTATAATATTAAACAAAGCTTGAATTAACAATTGTGTGCGAAGAGAGATAAGAAATCTGCTTGTTTATACATTAATATATTCTCATGTGCGCAAATGAAGTCCAGCGCACAGTGCAATGAATTTTTTGAAAAAACAATCTTCAGCCAGATGTCCCCCATCCACCCTCCATCTTGATCCATTTTAAAGGAAGATTAAAGGATGGTGGGGGACCATTTTCTGGAACTGACTGGCCTGTGTGTGGACCTGCTGTCAGGTCCCAGGATTTTTTGACCCAGATTTAAAATGCACATTTTGGCTCTGTCTGGAAGTGCCCTGTGTATTGCCTAAGAAAACCCTATGAAATTCATGTTCGCAATTAGTCAATCAGCAACTTAAAGGGGTATGTACAGAGGTTGAATATCCCCTATCTGGTGAGATTTGCAGTCCAACAATATCTGGAGAACTACACAGTTCACATCCTGACTGAAAACAGACAGTAAAGGTTTTGATTGTAAAGAAACAGAAATATCGGGGAATACCTCTGAACATTCCTCCAAACCTCTTAGCTGGAAAGACAAGAAAAATGAAGATAACAAGCAAAGATGAACCAGGATAATAAACCAAATAATCTCATAGTTATATGGTGGGATATTTCCTAATACTTTAAAAAAAACTGCATTTTGACAAGACAGCAACACAGTACCTTACTAATCAGTAGCATAAGCTGGGGAACTTCAACCCTATGCTACTAGCTATGTGTGATCATGTCTATACATAGTAAAAACACTCACTGCACAATTGCCACAAATATTAGCATTAAAATGTATATAGATTGAATCTAAAAGATCTGGGGGAAACATATTTTTTCTTCACCCAGAAATTAAAGGAGAACTAAGTCAGTGATGGCTAAACATGACAGGGAAGTCTCCCAGTTGTAAATATCTGTTTTCTGATTGTTAGCAGCTTAAATTCCCAAGTCATTATACCAAAAATGGCCAAATAGAACCAGCGAGCTTGGACTCCTTCCCCATCTCTATCCTTCAGAGCAAGCAACATCTTCCATTCCAAAAGCACAGCCTACTATCACATGGTAAGGGCAACTCATACATTGGACTGTTTTAAGGCAAAAAGCAAACTCCCTGCGGAACAAATTCTGCCAAGAAAAGTTTGCTTTAGAGTTGTCATAAATCAGAAATGATATGAATGTGCACAATAACAACAACAACAACAACAACATGATGGAAAAAGAAAGATTGATTTGCTCCTTCTCTGTAGACTCTGCTGTCATGCCTGCAAGTAGAGTTATTTTCAATTCCCTTCTTGCAGAGAGTTGTCTTGTGTCTGGTTTGTAAACAACCATAAAATAAAAATCCTGGAAGGAAACAAAACTAGCTGGTTAGAAGCTAGAAGCTGGTTAAAAACAGACCACCAATTATTCAACACTTGCTGTCTTCTTCCACCAATTCAGTTCTAATTACTTGGGCAGTTAGTTACCCAAAAGCTCTTGCTAACCTGTTCCACGGAACACTGTGTTCTTCTGCAGCATGGTGCAGCAGTTGAGAAAGGAAGAGCTGGAACATATAAACAAACTCTTGATGTGCTTATATGTATAAACTGCTTTTTATTTTCTGTTTCCTTGTACATTCAGCTTCATGGTACTGTATATTCTGCCCTTTTAGTATTTATAATTCAATATGGTGATTTTAGGCAATGAAATTCCTTCCCATAGAAAGCTAACCTGGCACTCTCTGTGCTCTCATTTCACCAAAAGGTAAAGACTTCCTTATGTAGCAGGCATTTGATGATTAAATGATCATGCAAAAGGTTTCCATTGAATGAGGATGCTGCATTTTTAAAATCTTTATTGCTGTCTTTTAAATTATTTAAATTATAGCTGATTTTATATGATAAGTTAATTTAAATATTTTTAACACATGAAGGACACTTCTACGTAGGTAAAGGTAAAGGTTTTCCCCTGACGTTTATTCTGGTCATGTCCGACTCTGGGGGTTTCTAAGCTGAAGAGCCGGCATTGTCCGTAGACACCTTCATGGAGGCCACGTGAGGCGGCCGCCTCGGGTGCAGGAACCCAGGGGGGCGCCGTCAGGCTTCCCCCGCCCCAGCGGGGACCATGGGCTCACTCACCGGTGAACAGGAAGGCCTGTTCGGCAATGAGCGAGCTCCACATGGCCGCTGCCGGCTGGCCTTGTGGCCTGGCTGGCCTTGCCCAGCCGGCAGCCGGCCGGGCAAGGCCAGCCAGGCCCGGGCGCACTGGGCGGGAGGCGGGGCATTGTCAGGGCGGTGCCCCACCTCCCACCCAGCATGCCCTGGCCCCGCCTCCCATGCAGCATGGGAGGCGGGGTCAGGGCGAGTAGCACGGGAGGCAGGGCCAGGGTTGGCCCCGCCTCCCGCGCTACTCACCCTCGCCCATCTGGCCTTTTCCAGCTGGCCAGACTGCAGCGGAGGTCCCTCCAGGCCCACGCTGCGTGAGAGGTGGGGTCAGGGCGAGCAGCTCGGGAGGCGGGGCCAGGGCGCGGGAGGCAGGGCCCGCCGGCGCCGCGGGAGGCGTGGCCATGTGCCTCCTGTGGCACATGGCCACGCCTCCCGCGGCGCCGGCGGGGGGGGGGCGCTTTTCCCCACCCTCGCTTAATATTTTAAATTATCTCCGGCCGGCCCTGCTTCTACATACATTCACCTTAATGTATAAATAAATACACATTAATAAGCTGCTTGCCAAAGTTGGGTCCCCCAGCCTTAAAAACAGACCCAAAATCTTTCATTAAAACGTCAACTAATCATACAGTTGGAAGAAACTACAATAGCCATACAGACCAACCCCAAAGTTATCTGGGAACTTTACTGCACTCTCACTAGTGTACATCTCAGCTTTCATCCAATTGCATCAATAATGTCACATTACCTCGTAACTTTGCCATCCCACATTTCTGCTGCTTTGTAATTTAAAACAAATTAAAGAAATGTTGTAATTCCTGTTAAGGTTATATTTTAAAAATCAAATAAAACTTAAAATCAAAGACTTAGTGCCTCAGGAACAGTGAAGGGGAGGTGGGGAATGTGGGAGAGAAGGTGAAACTCAGTCTCTGATGTGCCAACATGCTGCCACAAAAGCATTGCACAAGGTGTGTAGTTGTATAGGGAGATCAGTTATTGCAGGCCTGAGTCACAGACATGTGGTACTTCAAAAGCAATATTCCTTTATGTGAACAATGTTGTAACCATTAATCATAATTTCCCATCTAGGGAGGAAAACATTACAGCCTTCTGTTAATATGATGCTGCTGTCAAGACAGGACTCTGGGTCTAGAAAAAGGCACAACCACTGTTTATGAGTAAAGTAATACACACTAACATCTAAACCGGGTATGGGAATCATTTGGCCCTTCAAGAGTTCTTGAACTACCATTTCCATTAATTCTAGCCAACATACCCAATGGTGAAGGATGCAAATAAAACTCTATAGAGGACTGTACTACTCCCTTTCTTCATCCCCCCCCCCAAGAAAACAATTATGACTGGAGTTTAATGTAACTTAACTGCATTCCCACTTGACTGCGGATGGTCAAATTTGACTACCATTGCCATAAGAAAATAGCAAGCTTGCCAACAGAAAGGTACTCCCTTTAAAAAGATTTACAATTTCATGTGTATGTGATAGCTTCCTGTATGTGTTCTCCTGTGAGCCTCTGCTATGAAACTATTGAAACTAGGTGAGAGTGGCCTGTAGCTGCTAGCTTGCACAGACCTGGGCCATGGGCCAACCACATTTTTACAGAGTGTGTACTCGGCAGCTCCAGCCGCTCCTTAAAATCTCTCGCGAAACAGCTGCACACAACAGGAGACAAAAGCAAAAGTCTCTTGAGGGTAAAAAAAATGCACACACACGCCACTCCAGAGCCTGCGGTTTCCTCTGTGCCATGAATTTTGCTGGCCCTTTGAACAGCTAAAAGCTCAAAAGAAGTCTGAGGGCAGCCACCGGAAGATGAACAGCAGCTACTCAGAGGACCACCCCAGAAGGTGACACTGATAAATTGAAGGAGCCCCACCACCATCAGTGATGCCAGCTGTTCTTCCACTCAAAAGTCAAGAGGCTTACATCACATCCCACCAGTCTGAAACATGGGTGGCCAACCTGCTGCTGGCAGGGCACAGATGTTAGATTAAGTGGCACACTGTGAGCCAAGCTATCAAAAACACCCAGGCTTAGTGTTTTGCTTGCCTCCCCTGTACCAGAAAAAGATCACCTTTTCTTAATATGAACTTGGCTAGGTATGAGGTTAACATTCAAGGCTCTGCTCAGGGTCTTCCCGCATGAAGTCAGGTAGGGTCCCCATATAGAGCCTCCTGGAGCCATGGCATCAATTTGAAATTCAGATTGAATTGATAAATACAGCTGGGAAGTTCTAAGGCTGATTGCTGAAGCAGAGTGGAGTGAGAAATGATAAATGGTTTTCTCATCCACAGAGGAAGAAAGGACTCTTAGAAATGGGTGGCTGGGTGAGCATATAATTGCAAAAAACATTTTGAAAGAATACAGTTATTTACCCCTCCATCCCCAATATCCCATTTCCAAGCTCCTTCACAATCGCCATCCTCTTTTTCTTTTTCCAAAAAGTCATAAATAATTGTGAAAGGTTTGAGCCTCAGGATTAATAAGTATTGTTTTAAAATGCTGCCTGTCTTGAACCCAAACCTTTCTCTTAGTATGGTTTTTGTATTGTGTCGGAAGCAACTTGAGAACATACTGCAAGTCGCTTCTGATGCGAGAGAATTGGCCATCTACAGAGATGTTGCCCAGGGGATGCCCGGATGTATTACCATCCTGTTGGGAGGCTTCTCACATGTCCGCTCTTGGTATGGTAAATTAATGATAGTAGATAGGGCTGGCCTGAATCAGCTGGGAGACTGGAGCAGTGATGGCTCCAGTTTATTAGAATTAATTTTTATTTCTCTTCATATTTGAATAAAATCCCAACTCTTGTTTGCATCAGTAAAAATGAGAGTAATTTTTAAAACAATCAACAAATGCACATCCAAGCAGTTCAGAAATGGAAGAAAGCCATGTAGAGAACACAAAAGGCACCAGCATTGAAGCCTAACACTCTGCAGGTCTGAATGTGGCACCCATCTTTTGATAGGATGGATGCCACAACAAAGAAAAACCATCTCTGTGTCACCATCAAGCAGACACCAGCAGGATCCCATTACAAATTGGGAATTCTCCCTGGTTTAATTCCTCTGTTTACCAGAAACAGAAAGAGACAAATTGGAACTAAAGGTCAGGAACACTACCGGTATATTCAGGTTCATTCTTCTGTTCTCTAGTATTTCTGTCAATTTCGCAGGTCACTACATTTTCTAGCATTCTATGGAGAGTTCAAATTTCAGGAAGTGGGACTCTAGAAAGAAAAGTGTGCACGAACTCAAGGTGTGTTTTGCATCAGTGTGTGTTTGGTGATAGCTTTGTTGGCCATACAACAAATTATAAAAAATCACTCACAAGCAGCAACACCATTTTTGAGCTAACTCAGAGGCATAAAATAAATTTTGCAAGCTTTTGATGCTTCCCTGGCTTCTTCATCAGGTATAGATACCAAAAAGCCACAATGGTGATGATGTTAGAGTCTACATTCTCTCTGCAATGTCAATTCAGATGGTATTGAAGGATTTCAAAGCAGGCAGAGGTCACTTCTCTTTTGAGCCAGTGAGGATTAAGGACAAAGCAATAAATGTAGATTTCAACTCCATTAGCAACAGGAAAGTAAATTACCGATATATGAAATTTAGCTGTTCTTGTCATATGCACAATTAACTGCTCCTTTCTTAGACAGAGAACATTTAATGTCTCAAGGAATCTATGTACTGTTTCATCTGAGCAAAAAGCCCTTTAGATGCTGTACAGGAAAAGGTATCCTTGTGTTGTCAAAGGCTTTCATGGCCGGAATCACAGGGTTGTTGTGTGTTTTCTGGTCTGTATGACCATGTTCCAGAAGTATTCTCTCCTGACGTTTCGCCCACATCTATGGCAGGTATACCTCACAACCTCTGAGGATGCCTGCCATAGATGTGTGCGATACATCAGGAGAGAACATGGCCATACAGCCGGGAAAACACACAACAACCCAAAGGTATCCTTGTTTGTGGATTTTGAATATTCTTGCAGAAATGAATACATAACACCTGACTGCACAATTCTAAATCTTCTTAAGGAAAATCCAATGTCTGTGTGTACACAAATTAATTCAGGAAAGTGAACCATGAGGCCATTTTACCCTGGTAGTTTCACCCCTATGTTGCCATTTTTCTTATCATCTTATTTGATCAGCAGTTCTGGAGACCTTGAAAGCCCACATTACTATTACATAATTTTTTCCTTTACAATAAAGGATGTACAGATTGGTGATTTATGCCACACAGTGCTGATCCGTCTAATATTTTTTCTTGACACATCTTCTCATTTCCTTGACCAAACAAAGCGGAAACCCATGCTTAAGGTCCTTACATCCACCTCATTTTCTCTCCAGATATGTTGACAAATATGTGGATTCCTTTCTTCACAATGCTTCCTTACAATGTTTAAATTATTTATAATTTTTTCTAAAACTTTAGCATTTCTAGTGTATTTTAAATCTCCCTAGGTCTTTAACATTATTGCTATAAATTTAGCATGAGTGCTATTTTGCTTTTTACTGTAAGCCATCTTGGATTCCACACTTGGAGACAGAAAGGGTATAAACAAAAACAACCAACCCACTGCTATGGTAGCATCACTATGTTTTTCCATGCAAGTTTGTTTTGGGAGGGTGATCCTAGAGGAAAACAGCCATGCCACCGCAGAAGCTTATATCCATCATGAACTAAAGCACAACAGAAGTTTTCAAAAATAGCTTTTTACAAGAAGGTGACCAGTTTCAGTAAAGTCATATTTGGCAAGTGAGAAATTGAAGTGGGGACAAGTAGCTGGCTGCAAAAGCATAACAAAGTACCACCCACCACCCACAAGACACAGCCCAAAACAAAATCTATTGCAACAAAAGCGCACACATGGACTTGGAATTTAAAATGGACTAAACTGTATCAGAACAGGCAAAAGAGCTCAGTTCAAGTGAGAACTGTGGACTCAGATAATCCAGTTCAAAACAGATGTTGTGGATTATCTGCCTTAAAGCCCTTCCACACAGCCATGTAACCCAGAATATCAAGGCAGATAATCCACAATATCTGTTTTGAACTGGGTTATCTGAGTCCACACTGCCATATAAGCCAGTTCAGTGTGGATTTTATACAGCTGTGTGGAAGGGGCCTTGATATTCTGGGTTATATGAATGTGGAAGGGCCCTAAGGCAGTTCCCCAAGGTCATTTACCTGCACCCCGCCTAAACTTTAGATTTAGGGTTGCTCTAAGTATAATGGGAGATGAAAATTTTAAAAACTTTAGAACCAGCAACTAAACAAGCTAGACGTAAACCCTACACACTACAGCATAGTATTATGTGAGCCTTGTAAGACTGGGACTCTGTCTTGATCATTGACACACGGACATGTCACAGGTTCAGGAGGACACATGGACCACACTGACCCCAACATGGGCTGCATTGCTGCCACATTGCAGAAAATAGTAGGTGCCACTACCAAAGACTGGCAGCAAATATAACAGTTCTCCATGAAATGGGGATCACAGGACATCCTTTTGCATCATCCAGCCCTTTGAGATGACAGCAAAGTTGATAGGAAACTACCATGGAAAAGAGCAGCAGGATGTAAAAGGCAGGAAGCTCAGATTTGAAAGTCTTGTCCATGCTGCTTGGGGCCCAAAACAGGATTGCAACTTGAAAGCATAGTGTGGCCTTCTGGTGGCATGTTGCCCATTTCAGATGCATGAGAAGACCTTCCACAAGACTGCTTCCAGGGCTCAGAGACTGAGGAGAAATCAAAACACTGGAGGAAATTACACAATCAAATATGTTCCTTCTTACGGTTCATATAAGGCATTTCATGAAATGTTTTCCTATATATCATTTCTTCTTTACAAATTTGTTTCCCACAATCTGCAAATTGTGACTTCCCAAAACTAAATATTAGTACATAGCTGAGAAATTAAAACACGTGATTCATACATGATATCTGCCTAAGTATGGAATTGCTGGAATCATGCCCTAGCCACCTCCTGTTTAGAAATCATAGCGTGCTAATTGTTCCTCAGAGTCACGTAGTTAGTTACATCACTGCAAAGCTAGAAACAGAGGGAGGCAATAAACATGGGTATATTTGCAAGAGCCACCCAGTTTGAAACAAACTAAAGGGGGAAAAACATTGTGCAAACAAAATGATCTGCATCCATATTTCTAATTGTGAGCCATCTGTTCCATTATCTTGGTTCCTTTCACATGGAACACAAACACAGATATGCTGTTTGCTCCAGGTAAACACCATCAGCCTGTTTATTGGATTCATTGCAAATTGTCCCCAGTGTGTTTATTCAGAAACATTTGCACCACATAAGCAAAAAGTGACTGCAATAGAAAGAAAAGAAAGAAAAATCTAGTTTAAATCACTAACAACATGTTGTTGCACTCCAGCTATTTAAATCCTCGGTGACTTAGAAACCAATAGCTTCCTGTCTGGGTCCTTGAGGATTATGGAAAAACATAGTCTCTTTTGCTTCCAGGTAGTATTGACTAATTACAAGCACTGAATTAAACAGATTAAAAAGGAAGTTTGGTAGAATCCTATATATATATATATATATATATATATATATATATATATATATATATAGTGTTGTTGAAATGTGCATTCACATCAACTATGAATTACAGTGATGATGATGTTGTTGTTATATTTATTTATACCCCACTTTATCTCTTTCGAAGGAGACTCAAAGCTGTTATCATAGGGTTTCCTTGTCAAGATTTGTTTAGAGGGAATTTGCCATTGCCTTCTAAGTGTGATTTGCCCAAAGTCACATAGCGAGTTTCCATGGCCAGGTGGGGACATTCTAATTCAGGCAAACCACTATACCATTTGTCAGAGACAGCACTTGATAATATTTTTGTATGCAAAACACCCTATATTCAATCTTCTTGAATGTAGGATTTCTTTTAGTTAAAAAGCAAGAGTGATGGGAAAGACACTTTGCTTCCCTGGATCTTGGGAAGCTAAGAATTATGGACTAGGTAGGAATGAAATGGCAAATCTCAGGCCCGCTTTTTGCCCTTCGGACTCAGCAGAGGTGTCACAGGCTGCCAAAAATGTCTGTGTCTGAAAGGGAGGGAGGGAGGAAGGGAGGGAGGGAGAGACAGATAACAAAATTGGAACTCACTCCGTTTGCAGTTTTGAAATACTAGAAACAGCTACAGATATGTGGACATACAAAAACAGTGCAGGAAGGACTGCTGACTACAATATAAACTGCAAAATATGGAAGTTTCAAGAAGAAGCAATTTATGCAGGGGATTTTTTCAGAAAAAAGGCCATCAGGGAGATCAATGATACTGTGCATAGCCTAACATAAATGTCTTCTTCTCAAATAGCTTTTTTAAATAATTTGGGAGGAGTAACTACATAAGCGCCATAGCCTGAACATTTTATACATCAATCCATAATATTATTTTCAGGAGTTTTTTTTGCAGAAAAGGGGGGTTTAAAACTTAAAAAAAAACCTGTTTTACAAAGCTTTTCAGGTTGCCCCCAACATTTTTTGCACATCTTTAGATATGACTTCATATGTTTTATACATGATGAGCTACAATAGATTTCTGCTGTTCAGTGGAAATTTTTCAGATTAGAATGTCAAAACACAGAGATAGCACTTGCGAAATCTCACGAGAATAGCAAGTACTTCCTTCTTCCGTGGCGAGCGACCCAATGGTCGCCACTGCCGCGAGAGCGCCCAGCAAGGGCTGCACCCGAAGCAGCGGCTTCAAGGGCTTCCATTACGAAGCGGCCCTGTAATAAACATAAGGGCAACAAAGCTAGGCTATCCCTTATTAAGTTGTGGTTGAAATGTAATGTGATTAAAATACCAGTATTGAGATAATGACTTAATTACAAATAACTTTAGTTAAGTTTGGAAAGAACTAGTGGTTTGTAGCATCCCATCTTCAAAAAGAATCAAAATATATGTTTTGGCTACTATTAAAAACTGGATATCAAATAGTAACAATTGAAATTATATTTGAATCTAACAATGTGGGGATGTGGTCATGGATTTTATTATGTAACAAATTATATTTTTCAAAGAGTCACTTTCCAAACTCAATGTCTTAGCCATTATTGGCTCCTATGTATTCCAACCCAGTTCCAGTTCCAGTTCCATGCTTGGACATGTGTGTGTGTGTGTGTCAAACCTGTGTTTGTAGATATAAGAAGTTTGGGCTGTGCATCTATATATGATTTGGGGAGAAACACTGATGTAAATTGATGAATTTTCCTATACCATCATCCCTTCACTGCAAATATCCTCCTGACAAGAGAAGGGTGAGTACTGACAGGAGGTTTCAGGAGAGACTCAACTCTAGCTAAAGTGTTTCCTTTTGCTGACTGCTTTTGCCCTGCAAATGCCTCTCACACGCGCGCACACGCACATACATACACACACGACTTTAAGAAGGAATAGTATACATGTAGCTATTCTGCATAAATGTTTGTTCCAATTGGTTGCGTATACTCCTGAAATATGTCCCAGGCCCTTTGTTTGTCCAAAGAGGCATGTCAACCTTGCCCTGTTCCACATTAATATTGTGAAGCAAGACCGCACTAAATATTGCAATAGACATATGGTCTGAAGTTCACCTGAGTGTTTAAAAATTGTCTGCAACTCTGTTGGCAAAATGTAGAGAAAAGTTTAGTGAGAGAGAGCTTTTAACCATGTTCCAGTAATTCAAAACAGATTCCTTTGACAAATCTTACTAGTAAGTAGAAGATTGAGCCTGCCTTGATTAACTGTCAGGCACTAACTCATGTTTCTAATTGTTCTCTTAGATTTCCTTAAACCTCATAGCTCATATTTCCCTCTTCCTCTTCTGTCTATCATGTCTAATTTATTAATGGCATTTATGAACTGTTCAATAACAAAGTGTATAGGGCAGGTTAAAATAACAATAACTCTGATGGCCGAAAGCAAGGAGCCTTATCACCAAGGTGAAAGAAGAAAGTGCAAAAGCTGGGTTGCAGTTAAACATCAAGAAAACCAAGATCATGGCAACTACACCTATTGATAACTGGCAAATAGAAGGAGAAAACGTGGAGGCAGTGACAGACTTTATATTTCTAGGCACAAAGATCACTGCAGATGCAGACTGCAGCCAGGAAATCAGAAGACGTTTACTTCTTGGGAGGAGAGCAATGGCCAACCTTGACAAAGGAGAGCAGAGACATCACACTGGCAACAAAGGTCTGCATAGTCAAAGCAATAGTATTCCCCATAGTAACCTATGGATGCATAAGCTGGACCATAAGGAAGGCTGAGAAAAGGAAGATAGATGCTTTTGAACTTTGGTGCTGGAGGAAAATCCTGAGAGTGCCTTGGACCGCAAGAAGATCCAACCAGTCCATCCTCCAGGAAATAATGCCCGGCTGCTCACTGGAGGGAAGGATATTAGAGGCAAAGCTGAAGTATTTTGGTCACATCATGAGGAGACAGGAAAGCTTGGAAAAGATCACGATGCTGGGGAAAATGGAAGGAAAAAGGAAGAGAGGCCAACCAAGGGCAAGATGGATGGACGGTATCCTTGAAGTGACTGGCTTGACCTTGAAGGAACTGGGGGTGGTGACGGTCAACAGGGAGCTCTGGCGTGGACTGGTCTATGAGGTCACAAAGAGTCGGAGACGACTAAACGACTGAGCAGCAAAATAACAATAAAACACAATAAAACCACGAAATAAATTAACAGTGAGGTCTGATGCCTATTTAAGAGCTTTAAAAGGGTGGGAAACAACATTCAAATCGTACCAGAAAGACTACTAAGTAAGTATATCAACTTGGTACACTTTGAACATCTGATCTTAAAGTTCAGTTCAGTACTGTGATAGTACTATGACTTGGGACTTAGTTTCGTTCACAATTGAAGCCAGCAAATTTGGAAACTATAGAACCTCACTTTTGACTATATCACTTTGAACTGCAGAGGAGGTATATTTTGAATCGATCTTACACGCAAAAAGCTCCTTGAACATTGTGAAATTTAGCATATGGCTAAGGTTTACATTACAAGTTGCAAGGAGCTTTTTAATACGGAGGAATTCTAACATTCCAAAAGGTTATCACTTGGGTCGGCCACTGCATTCCATGCAAGCTGTATAAACATCCCACAGTCATAGCTCCGTGGATTCGTTCTATATGATCAACACCAAAGCTGTGTCCTACAAATGTACTAATGAGACATCCACTTCACAAAGGTAACCAGAACAAACCCTTTATTATAAACACTAATACTTCAGGTTTCAAGCCAGAGTACATGGATATATTGACTTCATTCCACTTTGTGATAATGAATGAAAGATAAATCTAATCCAAGAACTGGTTTGGAGGGTCATAGCTTCAATAAGTTTTAAAACAAATATTTAACTATACTACCAGATTTCTCACACGCAACTGCTTATTTTTTCAATATTTCACTCTGGGTGAAATGCTACTGTCTTCACTGTACAGGTAAGGAACTCTAACACAGAAGTGGCACCTGACCGAAGGGTAGAGCAGAAATGGAAACCAGGAGCCTGATTATATAGAGCCATAACATCCAGGATGTGGACTGGTTAATCCTTCTTCTTCTTCTTCTTCTTCTTCTTATTATTATTATTATTATTATTATTATTATTATTATTATTATTAACACAATGATGTTGTATGACACAGCAAACAAGATAGATATGCTGGATTTCGTATCACAAAATCACAAGTCGAACACTTCCCAAGTGTTTAGGACTGTGTGATGTATTTTCGGATGATGCGCGCAGATCCCAGTAGGGTGACCTTTTGCAGTTGGCAGATTGTAATTTTGTCAATGTCTATTGTTTCCAAATGCCGGCTTAGATCTTTTGGCACAGCACCCAATGTGCCGATCACCACCGGGACCACCTGCACTGGTTTCTGCCAGAGTCTTTGAAGTTCAATCTTGAGGTCCTAATAGTGGCTGAGTTTTTCCTGTTGTTTTTCGTCAGTGCGACTGTCACCTGGGATGGCGACATCAATGATCCAAACCTTTTTCTTTTCCACAACTGTGATGTCTGGTGTGTTGTGTTCCAGAACTTTGTCAGTCTGGATTCGGAAGTCCCACAGTATCTTTGCGTGTTCATTTTCCATTATCTTTGCTGGTTTGTGATCCCACCAGTTCTTTACTGCTGGGAGATGGTACTTGAGGCATAAGTTCCAATGAATCATTTGAGCCACATAGTTGTACCTCTGTTTATAGCCTGTCTGTGCAATTTTCTTACAGCAGCTGAGGATATGATCAATGGTTTTGTCAGCTTCCTTGGACAGTCTGCATTTTGGGTCATCAGCTGATTTTTCGATCTTAGCCTTAATTGCATTTGTTCTGATGGCTTGCTTCTGGGCTGCAAGGATCAGGCCTTCTGTCTCCTTCTTCAATGTCCCGTTCGTGAGCCATAGCCAGGTCTTCCCCTTATCAGCTTTTCCTTCAATTTTGTCAAGGAACTTTCCATGCAATGCTTTGTTGTGCCAGCATTATTATTATTATTGACACAAAGACATAGCATGACACAGCAAACGAGATATATACGCTAGATTTCGTATCGCAAAATCACAAGTCGATTATTATTATTATTATTATTATTATTATTATTATTATTATTATTATGTTTATCTTTATCTTTATCTTTATATTTATTTATATCCCACTTTTTCTCTCCATAAGGAGACTCAAAGAGGTTAAGGTGACTCCTTCTTTTCTTCTAAGGGTGGTTCTACACCAGGGGTCCTCAAACGTTTTAAGCCAAGGGTCGGTTCATGGTCCCTCAGACTGTTGGGGGCCCAGATTGTATTTTGAAAAACCATGAACCAATTTGTTAGCACACTGCACATATCTCATTTGTAGTGCAAAAAACCCTTAACAGAACAATACAATATTTAAAATGAATTATAATTTTAACCAACATAAACTTACCAGTTATTTCAGTGGGAAGCGTGGGCCTGCTTTTGGCTCATGAGATAGTCAAGCGAATTAGGATTGTTGTTGTTGTTGTTCTGTGCCTTCAAGTCATTTCAGACGTAGGGCGACTAAAGTTTAGGACGGCAGCTGGGTAAATGACCTTGGAGGGCTGCATCTGGCATGTGGGCATTAGTTTGGGTACCCCTGTTCTATACAGACATTATAATCCACTGTAGAAGTGGATTAAAACAAACTGGGTTTGCTGTGAAATGTCTACACAAACATCCCAGGAACTGTTTTGAGGCTGGGATGGTAGCTACAGTATCTGCTGATTGAGGATTGGAACTAAACCCCAGACCACAATATTTGTGGCTAGACTGGTTTTGAATTTTTGCATGGAATTATCTATTCTCTGGTGAGTTTTTGTAATGTGCTAGTTCTAGTTTGATGCATGCAGCAGTGTGCAATTGGGGGGGGGGGGTGGACACCATGCCCTAGAATCAGCTTTAAACTGCATTATATGGTCTGTTTATAACTGCCCAAATTGTTCTACAAATATGTTCCAAAGTGGTTTTGAGTGGGTGATTCTAAACATTGGCTGTGTCTCCTGACCCAGAAGACAAGCTGCCCTAATCCTAAGTTATTATGGAATCAGACTGCTGTTACTAGCTGGCGATAGAAAGGTATTCTATAAATTCAAGTGTTCTGTGGTTGCAGGGGCGGTTCAAGCGCTACGCAAACTATGCACCTGCGGAAGGCGCAATCCTCTAGGGGGTGCCGTTGAGGCGCCTCCGGTTGAGTAGAGAGGGGCACATGTTCCAGAGGCATTCTCTCCTGATGTTTTGCCCACATCTATGGCAGGCATCCTCAGAGGTTGCGAGGTTTGTTGGAAACTAGTCAAGTGGGGTTTATATATCTGAGGAAGGTCCAGGGTGGGAGAAAGAACTCTGTTGGAGGCAAGTGTAAATGTTGCAATTGATCACCTTGATTAGCAGTAAATGGCCTTGCAGCTTCAAAGCCTGGCTGATTCCTGCCTGGGGGAATCCTTTGTTGGAAGGTGCTAGCTGGCCATGATTGTTTTTTGTCTGGAATTCCTCTGTTTTCTGAGTGTTGGTCTTTATTTACTGTCCTGATATTAGATTTTTTTTAATACCGGGGGCCAGATTCCCTTTCAGTGGCCTTTTAATTCCTATGGATTCCTAAGGACCCTCAGTGCTCTTCCACACAGCCATATAAACCAGAATATCAAGGCAGAATAACCCACAATATCTGCTTTGAACTGGGTTATCTGAGTCCACACTGCCCTATATCCCAGTACAATGTTTCGTGCTAAATTCACAAATATAGTAATTCCTACATAACATTACCATGTATTGATCTGCTTTTTCTGTTGATTTGTTGTAAAACATGATGTTTTGGTGCTTAATTTGTAAAATCATAATGTAATTTGATGTTTAATAGGCTTTTCCTTAATCCCTCCTTACTATCCAACATTTTTGCTTATCCAACGCTTTTATTTTTCAGTGATTGGTTTGGAGGGGGGGGCACCAAAATTCTGTTCACTTACACTTGAAAATTACCTAGGGCCGGCCCTGTGTGGTTGAGCCCAAGCAGAAAAAGCTATCCAAAGCTGAATCATCATTCATATTCACCTCATTTCAAAAGAAAGATATGGAACACTAAAATGTATGGCACTGAAAGTGGCTACATTTTTTAAAATAAGCTTTGTGCTAGTGTCTCCATAATATAAAAAAAACTTTACAGCCTGTCAAATTATTATTTATTTATCAAAGAATGAGTATATGCATGGGCTGAATTGCGAACATATGACCATGATTACCTGAAAATGTCATCAGAAATCCCATCCATCTAGTGAGCATTCACAATCCCTTTCATGTTTATAGCTCAATGATCCCACTGTAACTTCCATAACTCTATTCTATGGTGTTCTGGGATGTATAGTCTGGGGGAACTTAAAGCTCTCTGAAAGAGAATTCTAAATATCTGCCCAAACTATACTTCAGAATTTTACAGTATGCAAATATTGCAAGTGGGGTAGTGTAAAAGAAGACCTTGTAGCCCAATGTGGCTATAACAGGCTTTGGGAAACAGCAGCAATGAACAAGTATAGTCTTCAGTAAGAGCAGAATTATATAGAGCTAGAGTTTAAAAAACAAATCTAAAGAGGGGCTTACTTATTGTAAACGCATTGCAAAGTTTTCCCTGTAAAGGTTAGCTTATTCTCTGGAGTCAGGAGCACAGGACCCCCACAAAAGTGGCAATAAAAACCAAAAAGATTTTTTTTTTTAACTGGAGAGAACACCTTTCATGCAATGCCTAGGGTTGCAGCTACACTGTAGAATTAAAGCAGGTTAACATCATTTTAAGTGCCATCATTTAATGTCATGACAGATCTTGTTTTACAAAGCCTTTAGCCTTCTCTGACAAAATGCTGGTGCCTCAGCAAACTACAACTCCCAGCATTCCGTAGTATTGATCCATGACAATTAAAGTGGTGTCAAACTACATTAATTCTACATTGTAGGTCCATCATAGGTCTTCTGGCACAACTCTATGGGGGTTTTTTGTGTGTGTGTCAGGAGCGACTTGAGAAGCTGCAAGTCGATTCTGGTGTGAGAGAATTGGCCATCTGCAAGGACGTTGCCCAGGAGACACCCGGATGTTTTGATGTTTTTACCATCCTTGTGGAAGGCGTCTCTCATGTCCCTGCATGGAGCTGGAGCTGATAGAGGGAGCTCATCCATGCTCTCCCCGGGTTGGATTCGAACTGGCAACCTCCAGGTCAGCAACCCAACCTTCATGTCAGCAGTCCTGCTGGCACAAGGGTTTAACCCACTGCATTACTGGGGGCGCCCTGTTAAAACTCTATGGTAAAAGTTGACTACCAAATCACATTAGAGGATCTAAAGATTCCTAGAGAGAACAATAGAAAAATCTGAACAGAAATGTTTTTATTATTATTATTATTATTATTATTATTATTATTATTATTATTATTATATTTATACCCTGCTTTATCTCTCCCAAAGGAGACTCAAAGCGGCTTAACATAAAAGCATTAGCATACAATTTAATATACCAATATGCAAACATTGAAACAGAATTAAATATAATCAGTATTAAAACAAATTCCCAGTTTAAAACATTAAACATATTCTAAGTTATTTTATGTGCAGAGTGTAAGGAGATGTATATGAAACATAAATTACTTTGTGTTTAGACTTGGGTCCCATCTCCAAGATACCTCATTGTGCTGATATATGTACATATAAGTATTCCAAAATCTGAAAAAATCCAGAATCCAAAATACTTCTGGTCCCAAACATTTCAGATACTCAACCTCTTTACACTTCCTTTTCAAGTATGACTCCTACTTCTGTTTTGGTTCTTTCCTCTGTAAACCGAATTTCACATTCATCTCACAGCACTAAGACAAAGGCAATCTAGTGTTTTGGGATCTTTGATTCCAGACCAGGAAAAAACAAAGCCACACATTCAAGGCCATCCCACAAAAATAAGGCAGAATAGTTCTCATGACCCATAATACTCTCATTCATCCACATTGTTTTGTATGTGCTTGGGGTGGGGTGAGAATGCAAGTTGGAGAGAGGAGACCAAGGCTGGCAGAAGTAATGATGCTCAGTCCAAATCTCCAACTCAGGCCAAACATCCTGCCCAAACTGCTTTGGGGGAAAAAGCACACTAGCATAATAAAAGAAATTAATCATTGCTTGGAATATACTTATCTTCTGCAAACATTGATGATGTCCTTATTTCGCCTCAAAGGCAAGAGAACTTTTTGAAACACAAAGAAACCATTTAATTTTTTTAAGTGCATATAAAAGAGAACCCACTATCACTGTTAGTGGGATAAACCATTTGCACAATCGTGGTTCTAATATTGGGTTTTCACTGTTTGTGTGATTGTATATAATATGATAAACAAGATATGCTCAACAAGAAACTGCAGCCACACAATCTTGGATCAGTTTTTAGCTTTGTGTTCACAACAGCAGTATAGAGATAGTTTCTGAAATGCAGGCAGCCATTGCGGCAGGATTTTATTTATTATTTATTATTTATTTCCATTATTTCTATCCTACTCTTCTCACCCGAAGGGACTCAGGGCAGCTTACAAAACTTTTTAAAATTTTGCCACCCCTCCACCCCCAGAATCCCAGAAGTTCAAGAAGCTGTGATGATCCATCTCACAAATTGATGTATTGCTGTCTATATCTCAACCAGGAGCAGATCTTTTGGAAAACTAATGGAATTTGACTACTGGTGATTACACCAAGTCACAAGTGTTTCATGGGATAGCAGTGATAGCTCATAAAAAATACAGGAATCCTGAAAATCAACCTCAACCCATTGCTACGTTCTCAGCTACAGTGAGATTTGCAAGCTGAACAGAATCAGAATGTAGAAAAAACCACAAGGGTCATCTAGTTAAACCCCCTGCATATTGATCAGACCAGCACAACATAAGGCCCACAAGTGTACAGCAGAAAATTAGTCATTTTGCTTTATAATGGGAAAACATCCACTCAGGCATTGGGTATCATACAAACTTTCAGATGGCTCCTGGCACTCATCTCCATTGGCTGTGCTTGAAAGGGTTGTTGAAGTTGTGGTCCAAAAATATCTGAAGGGCATCTGATTCCCATTCCTGGTTTACTCAGTATTGTCTCAGGGCATGTGACGGTCCACTTCACTCAACAATTAAAGCCCTGAAGAGTTCCTTTTTACAACTGAAGAAATTCAATTGCAAAAAGGAAATGTCCTGGTTAAAAAAGAATGCGACAAGGGGTTTAAAATAGCATTTCACTTCAGCTAGCAAATGAGCTCTTCATGATTTTCAACATTAGGTGATTTGACTGTGTGAATTAATACTTCCTGATCTCAACCATACAAAATATCTAATATCACTTTGAACTTCCACAGTGACTTTGTCATCAAATGCATTCTGTGTCTTCTCAAGTAACTCACTCAAGACATAATACCATCAGTTGCTCAAATACTTTCTCATCCTCTATTATGATACATGGGCACAAATTCGACACTGGAAATCCACGAGAGCTTTTGAGCCACATTTTGGACTCGTAGGGCAATTTGCTGCTGAACTATAAATTATTGCTGTTTAGCAAGAGAACTTCAAAGTAAAACACCAGTCATTAAGTAGTGGGGCTACAATTTTATCAGCAAGCTTAATTGTATTTACATAGGAGTCAGCCAAGATGAGAAATTTGCTCTCTTAGTACAAAATTAGCATTAATGCATTAAGTTAGATTGTGTTTTTAGCTAACAATTACCTAATTTTGCTGTTATGAATTGCAACTGTGCTTACTTTGTATATTTTTGAGTTTTGCAGGGAAAAGTTACAGCCGCGCTGGCTACCGATTTCCTTGCACTATTTAAAGCACTGATCACGACCTATAAAGCCCTATATGGGTTAGATCTAGATTATCTGAAAGACCATATCTACTTATACAAACCAGTTAGGATCTAAAGAGGGCTTTTTCTCAGTTCCACCACTTGGGAGACTAAGCTAGCCACCTCATTGCTATTATTTTACTGGCACATACAGACCTCTTTGTTTAAGTAGGTTTTAATATGTAATTGCTTGCAGGGGGCTTCTTAGTTAGGTATATGCTTCCTTTTATTTTTTTAAAATTTGTATGCTTTTAAAATAATGTTATGCTATTTTAAGTGTGATTTTAGTTGTCTTTTTTATTTCGATTGTCAGGTTTTAACTGATTTCTTTTGTGAATTGCCCCGGGTCCCACTTTGTGAGAAAGACTGCACGTAAATGAAACATCTCCAGTGGTATATAAACAATATGCGCAATAGTTAGTGTCAGACTTTGAGTAGAGAAAACTAAGATCAAAAGCATACTTTCATGCAAAGAAAACGACTTGTGATCTTGGGCCAGCCATTTTCTTTCAGCCTAAATTAGGAAACATTATTGTAAGGATTAAATTCAACTAGATTGGGGGCCCATGTGGTATAATGGTTTAAATGCTGAATTAGGACTTCTAATCCTCACTCTACAATAGAAATGCCCTCAGTGACCTTGGGCAAGTCACACTTTCTCAGCCTAAGAGGAAAACAGTGGCAAACCTCCTCTGAAGAAAATAATGGGAACATCAGGAAGAACTTCCTCACTGTGCAAGCTGTTCGGCAGTGGAACTCTCTGCCCCGGACTGTGGTGGAGGCTCCTTCTTTTGGAGGCTTTAAACAGAGGCTGGATGGCCATCTGTCGGGGGTGCTTTGAATGCGATTTTCCTGCTTCTTGGCAGGAGGTTGGACTGGATGGCCCATGAGGTCTCTTCCAACTCTATGAATACATTAACAAAGAAAGATGAGTGTTTGGACTTCTACCTATGTGAAATGTGAACTTGAATACTAGAAAGTGTAGTATTTCTGGAATATTTCAGGCAGAGTTTGATATGGGGCATCACTTTTAACTATAATGTGTCATTTAACAATGCAAGATAGCTTTGGATTATTTTGTTTAAACTCATTTTTTAAAAACCTCAGCACTCGCCTTCAAAGTGAAGGGACAATAAACCACAAAATAGTAAACTTTTGCCTATGTGGCTTTGCCTCTGCATATGCCCCTCCTTTCCTATGAGCTGGTGCTTTTCTCCAGAAAGTTCCAAGACCAAAAGTTAGCTTGAAATCAACAAGTGAGGTCCCAGGTATCACTTATGCCAAGTGGGTATGGAAGGTGAGGAAGACCCTCAGCCATTGGTCAATTTTAGATAAGCCAAGGTATATATTATTTGGGTTGTTGTATGTCTTTCAGGCTGTGTGGCCATGTTCCAGAAGTATTCTCTCCTGACGTTTCGCCCACATCTATGGCAGGCATCCTCAGAGGTTGTGAGGTATACTTCACAACCTCTGAGGATGCCTGCCATAGATGTGGGCGAAACGTCAGGAGAGAACACTTCTGGAACATGGCCACACAGCCCGAAATACATACAACAACCCTGTGATCCCGGCCATGAAAGCCTTCGACAACATATTTATTCTTTGTTTGCTACGACATGCTTTGCGGCGGCCATTTGCATTATACAGCCCTTTGGGGTATGTATGGCTGTTTGCCTTATCATAGCTGTGATAACAATAAACTTTGCTTTTTGCATCTCTCACGAGACTGGGTTTTCTGCCTGATTTCCTTCCTGAGCCAGGACCCACTGAAGGTAATTGCCTTACAAAATTATATCCATTGATATACTTTGCATGAAAAGTATGCAAAACATTCAAAGGCGATCTTTTTGTATATAACAGCTAGATAAGCCAGGGAAGAGACAGCACAACGCTTATTGAAGCTCTATTTCCCAAACTGCTGAGATTTTATCAGCTCAGTCCATGCTTTCCATTTTGCCCTTTGGATCATAAGGACTAGAAGTATATTTTAAAAATACAAAACCCTCTCTTCGGTTCTTCCCTCCTTCCCACATCCTTAATGCTGCCCTTAGTATCAAATTGGTTCCAAAACAAATGCCTTTCCACTCACAACTGATAACATCACCCTGAAAGCCCTTCTTTTGGTTTTAGATTAAAGAGCAACTTTGCAATAAAACTAGAACTTGGCATTGTATAAAATATTGCACCACTCATTCTCCTGTTTCTTTCCATCAGCAGGTGACAACATGCCCTTTGTTATAGGCAACCACCCTGTGTGTAAATAAGCACTCCTACTCTTCGAAACAATGCCAGTGTGTTTATAACCCAGCACAGCACAGATTGTACAAGAATAGCACAGACTGAAGCATGATCACTGAACTAGCAGGCTATGGAGTGAGGGAATGAGGAGAGAAAGCAACAGGAAGGTGTAAGGTGTAACATTAGATGATGTTATCATATTAGATGACTCCTCCTCTCTCATACCAGCGGAGATAAGCCTCTCTTTTAAACAATCAAATACACTTGGAGGCCTTTCATCCCAGGATAGCTGACTATCCACTTCAAATGGCAATCTCAACAAGCCAATCCCTCAGGAGGAAGAGGGTTCTCACGGGTGGGGCCCCATTGAGGTGGTGTGGGGGAGAAGGAAGAACGGTCACCAACGACCCAGGGAGAAGCGCAACAGAGTTATTGCAACCCTGGAGAGGAATAGGTGTGGTAGTCTTCAGGACAAACCCCCCAACCTTAAGGTCCTGCTTCTGAATGCCAGATCCGTCAATGGTAAGACAGCTATCATCCAGGATTTGATCCTGGATGAGGGGGCGGATCTTGCATGTATTACCGAGACATGGTTGGATGAACTGGGTGGGGTGAATCCCACCCAGCTGTGTCCACCGGGTTTCGGGGTCCATCAGCAGGCCAGGGTTGAGGGTCGGGGAGGAGGAGTTGCGGTGATCTTCCGGCAGTCCATCGCCCTGATCAGATGCACCGTTCCACAATCTATGAGGTTTGAATGTGTCCTGCTGAAGGTGGGGGCCCGAGACAGCTTGGGGATTCTGTTGGTGTACCGTCCACCCCGCAACCCAGCAGTCTCCCTGTGTGCCATCCATTCCAACCCGCTGACATGCAGAAAAGTACAATTAAAGTATTCCTGACAGATGGCCGTCCAGCCTCTGTTTAAAAGTTTCTAAGGAAGGCGCTTCCACCATACTCTAAGGCAGAGAGTTCCACTGTATGGTCAGGAAGTTTTTCCTAATGTTCAGGTGGAATCTCCTTTGATGTAATTTGAACCCATTTCTCTGAGTCCTAGTTACCAAAGCAGCAGAAAACAAGCCTTATGACATCCTTTCACATATTTATGCATTGGTATTATGTTTCCTCTCAATCTTCTCTTCTGCAGACTAAACATACCCAGTTCTTTCAAGAGCTTCTCATAGGGATTCATGGTCTCCAAAACTTTAATCATATTGAACATACTGAACCATCTTGCTCCATAAGTTTGCTTTAAAAAAGTTTAGAACTGCTGCTCTTTTGACATCCTGCCCAAACTTACAAGCTAGGACTGAAACCCCAGAGTGGCGTAGGTCACCTGGGGGGAAGTTCAAGCGTTAGTGGAGGGCAAGAACGAGGAACTAACAAGGAACGATCGGGAGCTAGCTCGAGATAGAGGAAGGCTGCGCAGCCACTGAAACCTCCACTGGAGTTGCTTCCCGCGTTACATCTAGCCGTCAGACTGTTCATAAGGACTATACCAGCGTCCCCATATCGCGCCATACCTTGCTGGGAGTTTTTTCTGGGGCCAAGTGCAATATTAAGATCTGGGGCCTCCACCTGAGACGGGCAGAGATCCTACATAAGACTGAAGGCACATTTTCATCTTTGGCCCTGCTGTTTGGTGAGTCAGCCTGTTAATCCACCTAGACTGCTAATCCACCTAGACTGATGGGGCCTGTGCGTGGTCTTCCCACGCAACCTTCCACTGGACTGCTCTAGCATCCTGCTCCATCTAGAGATGCACTGCTATCACTTTATTGACTACCATCTGGACTAAGCACTTTATCTAATTGTTATAATTAATTGTTTTAACATTCTATGATGAACTTTTCTATGCTGCTATGAACTGTGTTTAGCCTATCAATTTGGAGCCATGAGTGGGGGGTTGGGGTGGGTTGCCTAAGAGGCTTGAGGAGGGTGTGCCTTATTATGTGCCTTATTATTGACCTACAGAATAGCCATATTCTGACCAGGGTTATGTCTAAGCACAAAGTCACTTTATCATTTAAAGAACTGTATAACGCTACAGGCACTTCAATTGTGATTTTATTATTGTCCCTTAGCTTGTTGTTCTACCTCCCCCACCCCAGTGATTCTATTTTAACAACTGATGACCAGAGCAGTAGACACAATCGCTCCGGAACGTCCCCTCTCGAGTACCCGAGCTAAACCAGCTCCTTGGTTTACTGAGGAGTTGGCAGCAATGAAGAGAAAGAAGAGGGAACTAGAGCGCGTGTGGTGTTCAAAGTGGAACGAATCAGATCGAATATGGCTGTGCGCCTACCTAAGGGCATATGCCATGACAATAGATGCTGCAAAGAATGTTTTCTTTGCAACTAATATTGCGTCCGCAAAGAACCATCCGGCGGAGCTGTTTCGAGTTGTCAGAGGGTTGTTAAATCCCGTCACCCAAGACGGGATCCCTGACAACTTGGCAGCCCGCTGCGAAGCATTTGCTCGGTTCTTTGTGGACAAAGTCGCTCTGATCCGCTCCGGCTTTGACACCATATTAACAGCAGTCTCCAAGGATGTAACACGAGCATCTGCTTGTCCTATTTTGATGGATTCTTTTCAATTGGTTCAGCCTGAAGATGTCGACAAGGTGTTTGGAGAGGTGAGGGCTACCACATGCATCCTAGACCCCTGCCCATCCTGGCTGATAAAGGAAGCCAGAGGAACCCTTCAGGAAGGCATTTTTCCAGCAAGCCTCAAATTGGCTGTGATCAAACAGCTGTTGAAGAAGCCATCACTGGACCCCACTCAATTGGACAACTTTTGGCCCATTTCCAATCTCCCCTTTTTGGGCAAGGTTGTGGAATGTGTAGTGGCCGCACAACTCCAGGCATTCTTGGTAGACACTGATTTTCTAGATCCAGCACAGTCTGGCTTCAGGCCGGGACATGGTACCGAGACAGCCTTGGCCGCCTTAGTCGATGATCTACGCTGGGAACTGGACAGGGGGAATGTGTCCCTGCTGGTTCTGCTGGACCTCTTAGCGGCCTTCGATACCGTCAATCACAGTATCCTTCTGGGGTGCCTTGCCGGGATGGGTCTCGGGGGTACTGTTTTGCAGTGGCTCGGTTCTTCCTGGAGGGGTGGTCCCAGATGGTGTCATTGGGGGACACCTGCTCGACCCCACAACCATTGTCTTGTGGGTCCCGAAGGAGTCAGTACTGTCCCCCATGTTGTTCAACATATACATGAAGCCATTGGGAGAGATCATCCGGAGTTTTGGTGAGGTGTCATCTGTACGCAAATGATGTCCAGCTCTGTCACTCCTTCCCACCTGTCACTAAGGAGGCTGTTCAGGTCCTGAACCGGTGTCTGGCTGCTGTGTCGGACTGGATGAGGACAAACAAATTGAAATTGAATCCAGACAAGACAGAGGTCCTCCTGGTCAGTCGCAAGGCCAAACAGGGTATAGGGTTACAGCCTGTATAGGGCAGGGTCGCGCTCCCCCTGAAGACACAGGTTCGCAGTCTGGGTGTTCTCCTGGACTCATCACTGAGCCTGGAACCCCAGGTTTCAGTGGTGGCCAGGGGAGCTTTTGCAAAACTCCGACGTGTGCGCCAGCTGCGCCCGTACCTTGGGAGGTCTGACTTGGCCACGGTGGTCCACGCTCTGGGTACATCCTGTTTGGATTACTGCAACATGCTCTACGTGGGGCTGCCTTTGAAGACGGCCCTGAAGCTCCAACTAGTACAATGGGTGGCAGCCAGATTAATAACTGGAGCGGCTTACACTGAGCGTACTACTCCCCTGTTAAGCCAGCTCCACTGGCTGCCGATATGATACCGGGCCCAATTCAAAGTGCTGGTCTTGGCCTACAAAGCCCTAAACGGTTCCAGTCCAACTTACCTGTCCGAATGTATCTCCTCCTATGAGCCTACGAGAACTTTAAGATCATCTGGTGAGGCCCTGCTCTCGGCCCCACCTGCCTCACAAGTGCGGCTGGTGGGGACGAGAGACAGGCCGGGCTGTGGCGCAGGCTGGTTAGCAGCCAACTGCAACAAATCACTCTGACCAAGAGGTCATGAGTTCGAGGCCAGCCGGTGCCTGCGTTTGTCTCTGTCTCTGTTCTATGTTATGGCATTGAATGTTTGCCTTATATGTGCAATGTTATCCGCCCTGCGTTTCCTTCGGGGTGAGAAGGGCGGAATATAAATACTGTAAATAAATAAATAAATAAATTCTCAGTGGTGACTCCTCGGCTGTGGAACTCCCTCCCCAGTGATATCTGGCAGGCTCCATCCCTTCTGAGTTTTAGGGAAAAAGTGAAAACTTGGCTTTGTGGGCAAGCGTTTGTTGAGTGAATTCTGTTGGCTTCGACTCGGTCCGGATTAAGGTTCATGTACAAGGTCTTGTGGACGAATGGTTCAAGTATTTTATATTGTATTGTTTTAAATCTATTTATTGTACTTTGTTAAATTATCTAATTGTTTGAATTGCTTATGTTTTATCTTTTTGTATTGTATATTGGCATTGAATTTTTCCAGACTGTGAACCGCCGTGAGTCCCTTCGGGTGAGAAGGGTGGGATAGAAATGATGGAAATAAATAAATAAATAAATAAATAAATAAATTAGTTGCCCTGCTCTGGACACCTTTCAGCTTGTCAATATCTCTTTTAAACTGTGGTGCCCAGAACTGCACACAGTATTCCTGGTGAGGCCTAATCAAAGCAGAATACAAAGGCACCATAGCTTCCCTTGATCTAGATACTATGCTCCTTTTGATGCAGGCCAAAATCCCATTGGCTTTTTAGCTGCTTCATCACACTGTTGGCTCATGTTTAACTTGTTGTCCATGAAGACTCCAAGAGCTTTCTCACATGGACTGTTGTTGAGCCAGGCATCACCCATTCTGTATCTTTCCATTTCATTTTTCTGCCTAAGTGTAGTATCTTACATTTAAAAATTTATTTTGTCAGTTTTGGCCCAGCTCTCTAATCTGTTAAGGCCATTTTGAATTTTGATCCTGCCCTCTGGAGTATTAACTATCCCTCCTAATTTGGTGTCATCTGCAAACTTGATAAGCATGCCATCTAAACATTCATCCAAGTCATTAATAACAATGTTGAATAGCACTGAGCCCAGGATCGAACCCTGCAGCACAGGCCCATAGCCAGGATTTTGTTTGGGGAGGGGCTGGGATTTTGGTTTTGGGGGGGGGATGAGTCTGAGTGGGTGAGGGTCTACACTAGTAAACCTTTTGTATCGTTATCCCAATACCCCCATGCATATAGGATATATTGAGCATGGTGATCAGATCATGATATGAATAAACATAACAGTTTAAATAATAAATGTAAGGCCTTCTCGTGGACCACCTTGAGAATTTCGGGGGGGGGGGGCTGAAGCCCCTCAAGCCCCCCCCCCCTTACATGCCAGCTGCTGCACTCCACTAGTCACTTCTTTCCAGGATGAAGAGGAACCATTGGTGAGAATCCTTTGGGTTTGGTTGCTTAACCAATTACAGATTCACCTAATAGTAGTATTGCCTAGCCTACATTTGACTAGTTTGCTTGTAAGAAGGTCATAGGGGACTTTGTCAAAGGCCTTACTGAAATCAAAGTATGCTACATCCACAGCATTCCCTGCATCTACCAAACTGAAAAAAAGGTAAGATTAGTCTGGCATGACTTGTTTTTTAGAAATTCATGTTGATTTTTAGTAATCACAGCATTCCTTTCTAAGTGAGTGCAGACTGCCTCCTTAATGATCTGCTCCAGAATCTTTCCTGGTATTGATGTCAGGCTGACTGGACGGTAATTGTTTGGGTCTTCCTTTTTTCCCTTCTTGAAGATAGGGACAACATTGGCCCTCCTCCAGTCTGCTGGGATTTTTCCTGTTCTCCATGAATCCTCAAAGATTATTGCCAGTGGTTCTGAAATTACTTCTGCTACCGTGTTTCCCCGAAAATAAAACAGTGTCTTATATTAATTTTTGCTCCCAAAGATATGCTAGGTCTTATTTTCAGGGGATGTCTTATTTTTCCATGAAGAATTCACATTTATTGTTGAACAAAAAATGAACATTTATTATATACTGCATAGTTGTTGTTATCACCAACCAGCATAACCAGACAAACCATGAATCCTATCAAGAATTTCTTGTTGCTACTATTATTTTCATGTACAACTATCTATGGTATGTACATTTACCAATCCTGCATGCTCTGGTGTTCTGTTTGGCGGGCATGCTTCCAAAAAAAAAGCTTTGCTAGGTCTTACTTTCGGGGGAGACCTTATATTTAGCAATTCAGCAAAACCTCAGGGGATGTCTTATTTTCAGGGAAACAGGGTAGTTCCTTCAATACTCTTGGATGTAGTTCATCTGGCCCTGGAGACTTGAATTCATTTAGAGTAGCCAGGTTAATACTTCTTTACTTATTTTGGGTTGAATTTTCCCTATTACCTCATCTGCTCCGTAGTGCTCAGGTTGAACACCAATCTTCTTTTGGGAGAAGACTGAGGCAAAGAAGGTGTTGAGCAGCTCTGCCTTTTCCCTGTCCCATTAGCATTTCACTACCTTCTCCACACACAGGCCCTACTGCTTCCTTTTTTAATTTTTCTGCTGACATAACCAAAGAACACTTTTTATTGGATTTCATCTCTCTGGCAAGCCTAAGCACATTTTATGCCTTACGAACCCTTTCCCTACATATGTTGGTTATGTGTTTGAATTCCTCTTTGGTGATTTCCCTCCTTTTCCATTTCTTGTGCATGTCTCTTTTAAATCTTAGCTCAGCTAAAAGTTTTTGGACATCCTTTCTGGTTGTTTCACACTTCTTTCCCCCCCCCCCCTTGCTGGTACTGTTTGCAGTTGTGCCTTCAGTATCTCACTTTTAAGGCACTCCCATCCATCGTTAACCCCTTTCTTTTAGTATTTGTGTCCATGGAATCATGCTCATTATTTCCTGAGTCTAGAATGCATGTATGACTTTTCTTAGTTTCACCCTTCCTTTGTAACACAAACTCCAGGAGCACATGGTCACTCCCACCTAAGGATCCCACCACTTCATTCACCAGATCCTCAGTATTGTTTAGGAGCAGATCCAGAATAGATGATCCCCTTGTTGCTTCTTCTACCCTCTGGACCAGGCATCCTCAAACTGCAGCCCTCTTGCTGTTTGGGCCTCCAACTCTCAGAATTCCTGGCCTTTGAACAAGCTGGCAAGGGCTTCTGGGAGTTAAGAGGCCAAAACAGCTGGAGGGCCACAGTTTGAGGATGCCTGCTCTAGACAATAACACTGTCTGCAAGGCAAGTGAGGAATTGTTGCGACTTTGTACTCTTGGAAAAGTTTGTTTTGCAACAAATATCAGAGTAGTTGAAATCTCCCATTACCACATCTTTTCTTTCTGAATGTTTAGTCATCTGGTCAAGAAATACTTCATCCAGTTCTTCCATCTGGCTTGGAGGTCTGTAGTAGACCCTCACAACTACATCTTTTAAAATCCTTGTTCCCTTAATTCTTATCCAGATGCTCTCAACCTGGTTTCCAGGATTGCGGTCCTGGATCAGTTCTTAACTATCTTCAAATTTGCAATTGAAGCTTTTCTTCCCTTGTGTTGTTTTTGACATGCTAGGACATACTTCTCTCATCTGTCCCTAACATACTGTGCCTTATTGAGCATTCCATATATACCTTGCAAAATTTAACCTATTACTTTTACATTTACATTTTTGTTGCCCAAACACACTGGAACCAGGTGGCCTAACACAGACTAAACTGCAAATGCTAAGACTGGATTATGCAAATTTCTAAATGATTTGAAATATTTGTTGTTTGAGCTTTTAATAGATATTAACACAATCCAAAAAAGAGCACAAGAAGCTTTTGTAAACACAGATTTTAAATACAATTCATAAGGCTCTCTGCAAGGGGGTAAAAAGGCAACTGAGGTTGAGCTACGCCCTCTGCTGTTTCTGGAGATCATGTGCATTGTTACAGTTGAAAACATTTCTTCATAGCCTTTTGGAAGCTCTCTGGTGCAAATTTTTGACCTGCTAACTCCAAAAACACTTTAACATTACCCCAAAACTAAGGTAACAGCCAATGCTAATCCTCGCCTAATTCAAAGCATGATCATGTTCTTAGAAATTTAAGGATATTTGTTTTGATGTTTTTGCACCTGTAATTCACTTTACCAGTTTAAATTCTATTCATAGAAAAAACAATGTTTGAATTCTACAAAAACGCCTTAAATGTTTTTTTAAAATCTAGACTACCTTCAATAGAAATATTCAGTAAGATGTTGTATCAACTGGAAGTCAGGTGTGGAGATTCTGGTTTGAATTGCAATTCCCAGTATATTTCACCACTGGCTATGGTGGCTCAGACCACTCCAGAGTTTAAATCCAATTATCTGGTGGGTTACACGTCTATTCTAAGGTAATATTAGGTACTGTTTCTGTTCATAAACCTTTGAATTCGTAATTATAGAAATGAAACCTCTTCCTCCAAGCTGTGATAAAGCAGGCTTGGAGGGTTCTTCTAATACAGTACGATCCCATCTGTGGGGTATATGTTCCAAGGCTGCCTGTGGAACCCTGAAATCATAAATAATGAAGCTTATCGTTTTACTATATATTTGGGCATCTAGAGAATTCTGTTGTGGTTCCTTCCTTTTGGCTTTTTCAATTTTCCCCATTACACCTGAACCAGGAATATCTCACACCTTGTACTTTAAACTCGTTCTTACCTTGACATTCTGCCATCCTGATTCATTATGGCCTTACAAGTCCAGTTTCTGTGATGAATTGGTTTTCTGCCTGCTGCTTGTGCTATAGGATGGACAGGATTACCATTTCCCCCTTTGCTAAATCTTGGGTTGGATTATCTTCTTCCTTACTAGTCTATTTGACTTGGACCAACTTTCCATTTTGATAGTTTATTTTGGTAGTTGTGGCAAACAGAACTATTTCAACAAAGTTTTGCCTTTGAAATAGCCACCCAAAGTAAATTCGATTACAGTGGTTCTCAACCAGTGGGTCCTCAGGTGTTTTGGCCTATAACTTCCAGAAATCTCAGCTAGTTTACCAGCTGTTAGTATTTCTGAGAGTTGAAGGCCAAAACATCTGGGGACCCACAGGTTGAGAACCACTGAGTTAGAATATGTGCTTTTTTGCCATTTCCTATTGTCACAAAACCAAATTATTACACCAGTCCCATAGGAGTCTATCAAAACCCTTTCCCATTCTTTGCCATTGCATTGCAAAGCGGGTATCACCCTCCTCACTTTAACTGTGTATCTTCTTGAGGGCTCATGTCCAATTTCAGTGAAATTTGACATGACAAATGTAAACACAGCCTGTCTAGCTTATAATTCAGTGTTGTCCAATCACCCAGGTGTAAAGGACTGAACCGTGACAGGGAGGAATCTTTTGTTTCCCACCAGACAGTTACCACCAATTATAAAGATGTCTTGATGATGATTTTAATTATTATGTATTTAATTATCTTCGCTGCCACCAATGGAGGAGATGTCAGGCAGATGGCACTTATTCTTTTTATGCTTTCTTTGTTTATTTTACTTCAGATGGTGATGTTGCTTAGCTTAGGATATGATTGTGACAGAGACTTAGATGGATTAAAAATCAAAACAAGTTTATTTCGTGTACAGAGCTTAATGGTTTCTATAATTTCTTAAAGGCACTTAGATTAACGGTTACAAATAGATGTAAGGTGTTCCAACTTTCAAAATACTTCCTTCTCTCAGGACTAAACTAAAACCTGATCCTCTTGGATCCACTGGGATTAATTCCCTTCTCCACAGCCTCTACAAATAACCCTAAACAAGTCACCTAACTTGCTTAGTCTGGCCTAATAGAGGTCTGCCTCCCTGGTTTCCTTAACTTGGAACCAGTCTGTCCCCTGTGACTAGAAATCACAGACTAAACTGCGTTTTTAAACATTCCCTCTTTTCTTTTTCCAATGGCGGTTGGCTCCGCCCCCGTTGTCATGGCAACCTGTCTCATGATGCTGAGCTGGTTACCTTCTGGTAGTATCAGCTCCAATACTTACCATTTTAAATTAACCAAACCTGACTGTTTAAACATGATCAAATAAACATGTCATCCATAAATCAAAAAATAAAAACACACACTTCTTTACACCAGGTTTTTGGAGCCATTGTGTTAATCCACTGCAGTTACAATATGCCTTTATTTTTGAATAACGTTATCCTGCCCTCACAATTGTAGCAGACAGAATCTTAGCTGGGCAATATTCCTTTCAGTATTTCTTCCCATTAGACAACTAGTATTCTTCTTCCATGTTTTGTGGCTTCACCTTCTGAACTGATCCTATAACTCCCTTTTGTTATAGTCTTATACAATGAAGTGTCCACTAGAAGGGTAATGCTGCTGCTATGGAGGTCTGGTTGATATTTCTTAACATTTTATTTCCTTAATGTGATAAAAGTCCCATCCCCCCCAATGAATTTTTTTCTGCTAACTGGGGAAATTCCGGTACCTTGTTATCTCTACCATCCACAGCTATTCTGTTGAAGATCCTCTAATCAGGAAGGACCTCATATTCCCAGCTAGCGACTAGAGAGCACAAAACTGAAATACAATCCTCAATAAATTCATGTTTCATTGTGTACATGTGCATTCAATTTTGTGTGTCTATAAATTAGTGTTAAGCATCACATGTTGGTCTATGACAAACATGTTTGATTTCACAAGAATTTTTTCCATTGCCCAAATATATCTGGCTGTTAAAATTCTTAAAAGCTACGGACTAAAAGATTACATCTGAACATTAACTTATCCTCAATCTCAAAATTTCATCAAATAGCAGGGTACAAGGACAAGTGGTTTCAGTCATCTTTGTCTCTATCCTTGATTTTATAGTCAATGCCAAAAACAATCTACTGAGGCACAGACTTTGTTAAAAACAACAATAAAGCAAGCACAAAGCATTAGAACTTGGAGGATCTCTGAATAATGTGGTTGCAATTATGAAGACCTCACTATCTTGGACTAAGAACCATTCCTAGGAAGGATACCCTGCTGAATAGAAAATAACGTACAGTATATGTACAATAGAACTAAAAGAGTAGGCGACTTGAATATGAATCCTCAGATCTCAAGGGTCTCTACACAGGATTAGCTTGCACTACTCATGAGTTTAAAAATCAAATACAGAACTGACACTAGGAGAAGAAAAAACACAGAAGGCATCTATATGGGTTATAAAAGCCCTTTTATAAAGCCATTTTAAACAAAACCAAAATGTTTACAAAAGAAATTAAGATACAGAAGAATAAGTTGCTTAATATATTCAAAAAAAATAAAAGAGAGAGGGGGGAAATGAGGGGGACACAATTCCAACATGCTGAACAATAAAGGGTTCTTTTCCATATTCTCTTTTAATACAAAATACAAGCCAAGGATACACATACTTAAAACAGAGCTCAGGAGCAGATATGCAGTCCTGGAAACCCTTCAATAAAAAGCAAAGCAGGGACTGTTAATTTTGTTTTGAAATTGCAAGTACATACAGAGACTGGAATATGTAAAATTAAGTAGCACAAAAGACCATCACACAATTCTACCAATGCATGTTGCATCTATAATTCACGAACATGGTCAACAACGTCATGTTCACTTCAAACCCTCCCTCCCCCCACTTTTTAAAAAAATGCATTTTTAAATAAAGCATCAATGTTACATTCAAACTGAACTCCTAGTACCATGCTGCAGATTTCATTGTCAAGGGATTCACAGCCTCATTGGTCATCATCATCATCTGGGATCTTCTAAGTAGTAGAGTACAGAGTATTTTATTCAGCATTATTACACAAATGCTCATGAAATATCCCGGGGGAGACCAAGAATCCAACAGGGAGGGAATACCCAGGACAATTATCCACTGCATTCCACTGAATCAACTCCTATCTGCTGTTAAGGGCACTTGCCCCACTTGGAGCCTTGTTGTTCATTATGTCTGAGAACAGTTCAGGGTTTTGCTGTGACGTGTTCCTGGAAAAAAATTATGTAATTCTCTTATATACAACTTTTTGTAATAATTGTTTCTGCAGGAAAAGTAAAATTCACAAATTCCTAACACACATTAAATTGTCAGACGGACACCCACGCATGCACACATATGCGCACTGTTCACTCCCATTCACACAAGATACTTGAAGGGGTTTTCATGTTATTGTGGCTTAAGCAGGTTTGTGTATTGTTCTGCACCAAATGTCTACAGTTCCTTATTTAAAAAATCCCTCCCCAAATATACAAAGCGTATGCACAGTGGAATCTTGCAGTCACACCAAAACATGCTCAGACTGATGGGACCATTTCATTTTCTACAGTTTTGTACAGGGGCAGATGGCCAGCAAATCTATTCAACAGTGGTCAATGGATCTTCAGCATGTATGTGAATGCTTTAGAAAACTTGAAAGGGGAAACGTTTGCTCTAGGGGCTAGGAAAGACTGTAATACAGAATAGGTAAGTATGAACTACTTAGTGAAGCAGAAAACTAAAAATGTAAGTCATGGAGGAGGCATGTCCAAGGAAACTGCAAGTATATTTTTGTCAAGCCATGAACGATGAAGCCCTAAATTATTTCAAACAGACCCAACTTCTGCCCTGTGAATTATGCTGATGGCATGCTATCACACGCAATCACAAGGAGAATTAATTATGCAGTTTCCATTTGGGACTCATGTTCTACAAATAATTTGATCAAAATGCCTGGACCAGAAGGGGGGGGGTATTCAGTAGAAGGTGGACCCAAGCCTCACGAAGAGCCTACTGAATGAAGCTACTTGAAGGGAGGGAGGGGAAAAAAATCTCCCCCACAAAGTACTAATATCATTTCCCAAATACCTAAAATCATGGGAATCAAATTCTTTTTATTTTATAAAATCATGTGCCAACATTATGATTTGTTATAAAAAATAAACACTCCACAGAAAAAATACATAAAGCAAAAGCACCAATTTCTACAGCTCATAAGCTTCCAGCATGTTATAGCTTTCCCCCTTAACCCAACTCCACTCCTTAGTTTAGCTGTTTGTTGTACTTGGGGTAATGCATTTTTAATCCACTTAATTAATAGTTGGGGTACTTGGTGCAGGCATGCAATAGCTGAATATACTGAACATCTATATCATACTGGCCCTTCCAACAATTCCAGAGAGCTTTATATCTGAATGTACATTATCTCCATCTCTCCATTGGAGGACATGAAACATAATTCTTTGTCAGATTGATCTAATCATGACATTCTTGCATTTGGTCTGTCCTAAAACACTACACCAAAGAGAAAAAGCCCTCACAAAATTGTATGTTCAGATTGACTATTCAGTTTTAAGTTATCTGGGCTGTTTCTTCAACAACATGATAACTCTTACCTGGTCAAGCCCAAAACATAACCAGCAAATACTTCCCTGAATTCTTATTCTCACAATTACTTGAAAAGTGGTAAGTTAGATACACTAAACAAGTTTGCTTTTGGTTTTTTAAACAAATTTGTCAGAAATATTTAATTAAACTAAGATATTAAATAACCTGCCATTCCTAGGAAGCAACTGATATAGAGTGATGAATGTACACTGGAGTATTTCTATTTGTTTTTCTGGCAATAGTTGTTCAATGGAACAAAGTAATGAACTGACATGGCTATCACATCCCTAAAATACTGCACTCAAAGGGGAGAGAACAAAAATGAAAATGTTGACTGTATTTACTATAGATGCATGAACTGGAGGGGAAAAACGTTTCCTTTTGTGTATGGACTGAACAGGTGGGCAAGTCCAAGCAAGTTATTAAGTACGTTAGTGTTTTTAGGACCTTCTAAATTGTTTGTTTCTAGGGTGACAAATACAAACCTAAATGAAAGCACAGTATTTAGGGTTTTCACAGATTCAAGACAAAGACATCTGCTGCCATCATAAATTTGAAATAAGTTTTTCACAAAATTAAAGATGATAACTGGTTCAAATAATTGAAGAAGAGATAAAGGAGGAGTCTGAATAGTAATCCTAAGCCAATTATGCAGATGCATCTGTTAAAGAGACCAGGAGAAAAATATGCATTTTACAAAACAAGGCCTAGCAGCAGAAGTATATTCCATATATCTAGCTGACAATAATGACGAGAGGGAATAATACCAAAACATTTGAAGCAGATGAACGATCTAGGACCACCTTTTCATTTGTAGTATAGGGTAAAACCACAATTTTGGACTCACCTCTTTGAAAGTATCAGTACAATCTTTGTGTCCATAGTATCCATATCATTCAAAATTTAAAACTTGGTAAAACCGACAAGTGACTCAAGACAGATTGCTTTCTGTCCAAAGATGAACCCAGGCCATTTTTTAAATTCCCAAGTATTATTTAACAATATAAGTGTCAGTATCTTGATAAAAACACCATTCAGAATGAACCTTTAATCCTTTGTACACACCCAAATTAATGTATAGCAGACACATTGATGTGAACAGAGTTGATTTAAACAGCAGAAGAAAATATTCTGCTAAGTCTTAAAACTGTATACATGTTATTTCCTTTTATATTTTAGAAAGAGGTAACCACCATGACACTTTGCCGCTTATGCATTCTTCACTTTGGCTTTCAACTATCAGTCTGGCAAGCCTGATCCTCTATGAGAATACTTGTAAATTGCATCTATTTTGCTTACAAACCATCAATTAAACCAGAAATGTCAAATGACTAGGCTTCAAATCTCTAATAATGTCACTTGGAGGAAAAAGGGTTGTGACTGGAAGTGTTTCTTACAAATGTGCAAGACAAAAAAGTAGGAAGCAGATAGCACTTCAGCTCACTCTAAATACAGCAATTCTTTTACCTAGGAAAGACAAGGTCCATCTTGTTTAAACTGGCTAAACATACACACTGCTTGAAACCTAATAAAAAGATAGCACACAGTTCTCTTGAATATATTTTACATGGTTAAAATATTTTGCTTTTCTGAAGCACCATTCTACATTGTTCAGGAACTGTGTCTTTCATTTCATAGCCTGCATTTTGCTTAGCTTGGATATATGATTTCTTCGCTATAGAACATCTAAGATCTGGCAATGAACAGTGAAGGTAAATTAAGTCAAGGAGGGGATGTGTACAGGAAAATCATATTCTTTGTGGCGGAAGCTGAGTTGTCTTACTTTTGAAACGCTTGAGTCAGTGCACATGGATTGAAACGCAAAGACTGTGTGCCATTATGGAAAACTGTTTTTACATTTTAAAAAACAAATGACCTCAGCCTTCCAGAATGCCTCCCTGAAACCAAACTTTACAATGTATGCAAAGATTCAAAGAAGTATGGCAAAAGAGAAACTTTTAAAAAAAGAGCTGGAAGGAAATGGCAGCATTTTGACCAACTGAAATGCTATCCTACTCAGTAAGAAATTAAAATATTAATGGCGTGAACAGGCAGAGCTTTTCTAAAGATTAAAATACAGAAGAGACTACATGGTCATTAAAATTACCTTGGCCATTAAAAATAGATTGTGGAACCCCAAATATTCAGAATATTAGAACTTTAAACCCTTGATGGAATTCAAAAGAATTCATATACAAAGGATGCTGTGTTTAATAATACACTTGTTTTGGATTCAATTAAGCAAGTTGGTTTGGATGAATTTTCCAGCTTTGAAAAATCTATTCTATTTGTTAATTGTGAGCCTCCAAGTGTCAGCCTTAAATTTTATTGCTTTACAACTGCAGTGAGCCTTCAAAATATATATTTAGTAAGATGTTAATTGAAATCTAATGGCTTTCAGATTTGGTTGGGGAGAACGGAATGGCCAGCAGAGACTGTGACATCAAAACATTATTGTGTAAAGATTCTCTTTTAAAAAGGAGAAGAAAGAACGGTACTATTAAAACAGCTAAAGTAAAGGTGGCATTCACAGCCCATGAGTCAAGCCACAACCAAAACCATGTTCTACCCCCTAAGCATATTCTCTTTTCCTTACTCTCTCTCAAAAAGTTTCTCTCCCACACCATTTAATCTTCACCGGATGGGACTTCATCTTCAGAACCCTCATCCCCAGATTTGTCTGGAGGAGGACTAACTGATTTCTTCTTTGCTGGAGGACTTTCAGGCTCTTCGTCATCATCCTTTGGGGATGGGGTCTTTTCTTTTGACGTCTTTGAAGCTGTGGGACGGCCTCCCTTTCCTTTGCCCTTCACTGGACTGGGTGTAACTGGCGAAAGGGAAACATAAAAATGTAACAAGGAATCTGAGCACACATGGAAGCATTCTTGGGTTTTTTATTTACCATTTTCTTAAGCATAAGAACTAGTAAATTTGAAACAAGATGACTATTGAACAATGCTTGAATTCTATGCAATAATGATCTGGAACAAATAAAAAGTGTGCAATAAATCTCAGCTCATTATAAAATTATTCTGCAAACATGTGTGCCCATCTACTGTTGAGATTCCTTACATTTAATCTTCAATGTGATATCAATACTTAGTTAGAAATAATGCTTGCCTTTCACATGTTCTCCAAAAGTATGAGCAATAAAATCACCGCATTCAGGGGAAGGCATGTGCTAATGTGGTGATTCTTCATTCTCCTAAATAATATATAGCTTTTCAAGTCTTATAGCTAATTTTGGGTTGTAAAGCAGGACTAATGTACACACAGCCGTTCTCAAGTTCTTCATAAATGCAAAAGCTGGAGACTAAGCACTCTATGTATTCCTTTTTCTTAGGAGACTATGTAATATAATAGTCATGCGGACTAGTGACTAACAAACTTATTAGATAAATTAAGATAAATCTCCAAATAGATATTTCTACCCAAGATGAATTTTGAATTTTTCTTGAGGTAAGATTTAATTAAATGTGTATTTTCAAAGATGTGTGTTGTTCTGGGTACAGCAAAACCTATGTCAACACTTAGCATCCTGTATTTCCTTGGTATTGAATGAAAAGAACTATTCATTACACAGAAACATCACTTGTTTTAATCAGCACTGGCAAGTGGTCTGAACACAATACTGGCAACCAAGAGAAGTCATAGAATCCCAATATGATTCAGTCATTAATTATTTTGAATCTCTGGGAGTAAAAAAAAAGAGTAATCCACAAATGATTTCTCCAAACCTATTTTACCATACTATACAAGCTACTGCTTATGTTAAGAGGAATAAAAAGGCTTTATTCAGATCCATTTAAACAGAAGAGGTGAAGAACTGAGAAAATATAAGCACCTTTGTAAGCAAATCTCCATTATGCTATCCCTAAGAGTTGCAAAATAAGAACTTTTGAAGCAAGCTGAGCTCACCTGTAGCCTTTAGCCTTGGTTTAGGCATTTTCTTTTCTTTCCTTTCTGGTTTGGATTTCTTAGCCACTTTTTTGTTCTTCTTTTTTGAACTGCCATAATCACTATCATCATCATCTTCCACAAGGAAGTCTTCATCGCTGCCAGAATCTTCTGTGCAGAGAGAGAGGAATGAAATTTCTCTAAGAAGGTCTGTCCTTGTTCACTTGGAAGAGAGACAGAATGAGGGAGAGAGTCTGGTAGGTTGATCAGGGGACAGGTGTCAGTATCCTTGGCTTCTACATCCTGTTACATGCTTCCTAGAACTTGGAGAATCACAGCTTCTGTCCCAGTATTTCCTCATGTAAATCTGCTTTATGACTGTTGATAAGTAGCAAAATTATTTAAATCAGTGGCTGCATAGGTAAATTTCTCCTTCCCTCGTGGGAAAATACATGTAGTTTCAGCCTGACCATTTCCTAAACCAGCTGCTGCTCGTTCTATGTCAATGCCCTTCCCAGCCTTTTCTCTTGTTCTTCCATCTTGTAGCAGGCTGTAGAAGAGCCCTTTGAAGCCAACACCAGTAACGTATTATATTTGGGACAGCAGTAGTTTACTGCTTCCTATAACAGACTTCCAGGTTTTGTAGCCAAGAGTGTTCATGATTATAGTTCATCAGTTCAATGATTCACTGGGTGCCTTCTAATTTGTACACATCACTGCAAATTTCACAAAGGTCCCCATCTTTCATCATTTTGAATAAGTGTCTGTAAATTTACACAACAGACGAAGCAGAACAAAAGATTTAATTTGCAGGTATTTGCGTATTATGGGGAGGGGGAAAGAGTAAAGTTTAATTTAAGTTTAACCATGAACATAAGGGCATCATTGTATCATGAAGCTAGATAGGATGGTATTTGTAATCAAATGGTCTGTTCAGTTTGTTGCCCAGTGCTGAAGATAACAGTGATGAATATAGCAAGAGAAGTATTGCGAAAAAATTTTCCATGTGTCCCTAAAAAGTTTTATTCCCTGAATTTGAGAGACAGTATTATTGTTGTTAGTAACGAAGCTGGAGATCATGTATATTAGTGATGAATTGCACTCAGTACTCAACAAGCTGCAACAACCAGTTTGCCTGTCTGGGCAACTGAATCTGAACACCCTATAATAAAATGTGGCAGTTCTTTGTCAAGCCTATTCCCATTCTCCATTCGTGTGTACTCAGTACCACTTACTTTCCTGAAATGCTGCTTCTTCCTCCTCCTCTTCCTGATCTTCTTCCTCACTGCCCACATCATCCATGAGCATTTCCCGTTGCTTGGAAGCAGCTTTAGATGCTGCCTGTCGCTGCTGGCGCACATTTTTGTGGTCTTCTTTCTCATCCTCGCTGTCATCTGCTATAAAGTCATGAAAACACAATGAAGGTGTGCAGTATACCACAACACCACACACTTTCTCAGCAGTACATACATTGTGTGTGAAGCCACCAAAAAGAAAGAAAGGCTATCTAGATTGCATTAAATCAGGGGAGAATAGCTGTAGAAGACTAAAGAGCTGCATTACCCCCCCCCCCCCCCCCGGTGCACTTGCTCCCAACACACACACACACACACACAAAACGAAAATACTCTCTCTGAACTGTCTGAAGAGGAAAGAATCCACCTAGAAAAAGCTATGGAAAAATTAATCTCCCAAGACCTGTCATCTCCATTTTTATCTCACCAACCTGGGAAGATCTGGCAAGTTGAAGCTGATACCACAGTCAACAAACAATATTTTTAAATAAAAATAAATCTATTTAAAAAACAAAATAAACATAACATACACATACCCATATGTTTCCTATCATTTACTCATATATCTATATTTCAAAGTCATAGAGTAATAGCAAAGACATATCTACACTCTCACTTCCTTTTATTACTATAGATAAGATTCCTGAAGTTTTCCTAAGAGTGTTAACTGAATTTTATGTGAATAACATGAACAACATGGACTACTTTGGCATAAACATCTCAATATAGTGAGCAACTTCATTTAAATCATAGTTACCAGCAGCCTTTTTCCTGGATTTGGAAGTTGCTCTTTTGTTCTTCTCAGGTTTTGCTTTCTTTCCTTTCTTTTCCTTCTTTTGAGAACTCTCATAGTCACTATCAGCTTTACCATCACCTGCTCCTAAGTCATCCTCACTGCCAAAATCTTCATCTGAGATACAAGAGTGGATAAGGGAATACTGTTAGACATCTGCCATAGGTAAAAATTATAAAGGGGTAACTACCCTAGGATTTGATACTAAAAACCATCAAGAAAATAGAAAACTGATAGATGGATACTGATAGATGAAGCTAGGGGCATGATCCTATATTTAGCTTGTTGAGTATAACTCTCTCTTAGTGCAGACCAAAGGCAGTTTTCATGCTCCAGCTTGTGGTACTGTGGCCATTTGATGCCCAATTAGTATCTGGTTCTATTTCTGCTGCCAATGCAAAAATTTGTCCACATTTTGTCCAGGCATACCTGTCCTCCCCCTGCCAATAAAAGGCTGTGTGGGCATGCACCAGTGCTTGGAAAGTGCCTTCTGAACAAGCACCATGCAAGGAGATGATGATTGACTCTTTCTGCAATGTCACAAACATAATATACAGTGGTATCAGTAGCTGGATCCTTTCTATTTAAAGTTATTAAACCTTGTACAATACCAGGGCAAGAAACTGAATTATCGGCTACAGCCTACAACTGGTTAATTATACTATAATAGATATATAAATACCTGCTGAGTGTGAGTCATCCCTCTTTGCCTTCATATCTTTTTCTGAGTCCTCACTGTGAGAATAAAATAAATTCCAATTGTTGTAATTTAAGTGCAACCTCAAAGAGATTTTATATAAATATATTTTTGATGGGGAGGTGAGAAAAAGTAAAACAAGTAGGTTGCATCATGTAACCAGAACAGGTGAATGAATCTACTCTTAACAGTGTATGTTCTACTTGCCCCAGAAATTAAAAGGTAACTTGCAAAGCTTCCAGATACTACACCACAATTATCAACAGCTAAAATAACCCCACCATTTCCAAAGTTTCTATACAATAGGATGACCTGCAATTTATAAATTCTACATAAGAAAGCATACAAACACATTTCAAAACAATACCTCTAAAAGAAACCCCATTTTACTACAAAAAATATTTGCCCAGCCTGCCCAATGTTCCTTGTCCTATGTCCAGCTGGAACCTTTTAAATACAATGATGATGTTGATAATAATTTCTTAGTTTAGCAGCTTTACAGCACTGGGAGGATAGTGAAGGAGGATTGGAGAAACAAAGAATTTTAGTACTAGGTTGCAACAGTATGTCTGCAGTAAACACTGCAATATAGTTTGGACTGGAAAGGTTTGGGAGTCTGTTATAGCCAATCCTATTGTAGCTGCGTGTGTCAAGAAATGGAACTGTGCCTGTTATAGACACAATTACCTTTCTGTCTCCACTTAGCATAGGAAGAGAAATGGGATTGGGAACTTTATGCTCTCTCTCTTATTATTAATAACAATATTTGGAATAAATAAAAGATCTTATCACGTATTTTACCTAATATGGTTCTGAGTGATGTCATGCTTAAAGATCCACAACCATTCACAAGTTCTTCCGCACTTTAACTCAAAAGTGGGGAGCCTCCAATCCACATAGATCTGGTCTTAGCATAAAGTACCCTGCAACCTCTCTTCATTGGTTCTTCCAAGGCTCCCCTACTGCTTTAACAATGCTCCATTCCTCAAATAAAAGTGAGGAAAGTTTATTCAATCAGCATCAAATCAGTTGTGCACTTCTCAGACATCTTGGGAAAAGAATGAAGAGCAAGATGCACTGCGAAAGCCCTCTACAGCCTACAGCTAGCCATTCCTTTTCTAAATTCAATAAGAAGAAGTAGTGCTGTGCTTACAGGGAAGAGGGATGCAAAAGAGGCGAGAAAGAGAATGTTGGGTACATGTGTCATATTCCTAAAAAATTACCCCAGAGGAAATGCTATCTTGAATGGAAAGAAAGGTTCCCCTACCTCTGCTTTATATATCTATGATAGTACTGAATACAGCTGCTTATATATGCTTTCCATATCTAAGAATCAGCAACAAAATATTTCAAGTGTACTGTCTGTACAAAAAAACAAGGAACATGAATGTCCATTATCAGAATTATCTGAATGACCTGATACTTCAAGTCAAATTCTAAGGCGGATTAATGCTTTCAATGAGCAAGATTTCCACAAAGTCTTTTAAAAAAAATCTAGCACTGGCAAAGACTGTTGTACTAGTCCTTTAAAAAATCCAGTGCTGTCCATTAGTGTCAGGAGACTGCAGTGTAGAACTGTCTAGAACACATTGTTGAACAGCAGAGATGAGATAATGTAAAGATCTATAGAGCACAATAACTTGGAAGTGTTGTGCGGTTATGTCAAAAGGCATACTCTGAAACATCTAGGTCAAAACATTTACAGACATGTTTCAACCACGAAGCAACTCAAGCTACATGGCATTTCTATCCACACAGTCCATTTCCTAACAATGAGCATGGAAGAACAAGATAATGCAGAATACAAAAGAGACAAAATTTCCATGACTGGATAGTTGGTATCAGCTTTGCCACCCATGTTTTTCAGATTCCAACTTTCTGGTGCCTTTGGCAAAGGCTGAGGAGCAGTAAAATGCTTTTTTCTAATCCCAGATGATTCCATATTTATCATGGTTTCAGTAGTCAGTATTTTCAAGACTGATTTGTATTTCATAGTCGAATCCATTTTTAAACAACTGACATTCACAATAGTAGGTAGCGTAAGGTATTTTTTATGACCTCTATTCAGGTATTTTAACTCATGTTTTATTATGGTCATTACTTTAATTTTATTATGTTAACATGTAAAATTTTATTTTTGTTTCTGTATTTCTTTTGATGTGTTTTATCTTGTTTACTATTTTTATCTGGGCTTTGCCCCATGTAAGCCGCCCCAAGTCCCTTCGGGGAGATGAAGGTGGGGTATAAAAATAAAGTTGTTATTATTTTCAGATGAGCAGTTCTCTGCATTATCAACCAGAAGGGGAATCAGTTAAGCCCTAGATGACCTCAGTTGACTTCATAAAAATTCCTAGCATGCAAATCAGTACACTTCCAAATGTACAGATATTTTTATTTTTTAATCTCCCTAGAATGCACATACAACTACTTAAACCAATCACAGTAGGATCTAATTATATGCTTACATGTGGGGTTATTCTGGATTATTTGGCTGCTATGTGTTTGTTTTTAATTAAGGCACTAGCTGTGCCCGGCCACGTGTTGCTGTGGCGAAGTATGGTGGTATGGGAAATAAAGTATTGAGGAATGGGTGGTAGTTAAGGTAAAGGGTAAAGTTTTTCCCCTGACATTAAGTCCAGTCGTGTCCGACTCTGAGAGTTGGTGCTCATCTGCATTTCTAAGCCGAAGAGCCAGCGTTGTCCGTAGACACCTCCAAGGTCGTGTGGCCACTGGCATGACTGCATGGAGCGCTGTTACCTTCCCGCTCCCCCAATTCGAATCTGCGACCTTTTGGTCCGGAAATTCAGCAGTTCAGCGCTTTAACATGCTGCGCCACCAGCATTATTTCCTCAAGCTTGTTAATATACAGTATTTCTGATTTTTCCTTTTTTTGTCTGTTGGAGGCAAGTATGAATGCTGCAATTAGACAAAATGATTAACATGTAATGGCCTTTCAGCTTTGAAGCCTGGCTGCTTCCTCCCTGGAGGAATCTTTTGTTGGGAGGTGTTAGCTGGCCCTGATTGTTTCGTATGGAATTCCCTCGTTTTCAGAGTGTTGTTCTTTGCGATATTTTATGTGCTTCTACTGTTTGTGTAGATGAAGAAGTACCCATATGCATTGCTTGAGCGTACACACTTTAAAAAAAGGCTGTGGCCCTCAGAAAAAAGAGGATTTGCCAGACTTTGGTGATGGGAATACTTTGTTGGGAGGTGTTAGCTGGCTCTGACTGTTTCCTGTCTGGAATTCCCGTTTTCAGAGTGCTGTTCTTTATTTAGTGTTCTAATTTTAGAGATTGTATTGTTCTGTTTTATTATACCATAATAAATTTTATATATTCTGATTGTAGTGTTTTTTAATACTTGGAGCCAGATTGTGTTCATTTTCACAGTTCACAGCAACACAATAATAATAATAATAATAATAATAATAATAACAACAACAACAACAACAGTAATAATGATAGTAATAAGGACTTTGGTAATACACACTGCTTCTCTCCCTTCTCAGCTTCCTTTCTGGAAGAATCCTTTCTTGGGAGGTGTTAGCTGGCTCTGATGGTTTCCTTTCTGGAATTCCCAATTTCCCTGCTTTCAAAGTGTTGCTCTTTATTTACTGTCCTGGTTTTAGAGATTATATTGTACCACAGTAATTATTACTCATTATATTTATAATCTTATATTATCTGCATAGAACTGGATTATATGAGGCCCCTTCTACATAGCTGTTTAAAATCCACACTGAACTGGATTATATGGCAGTGTAGACTCAAGATAATCCAGTTCTAAGCAGATACTGTGGAATATCTGCCTTGGCATTCTGGGTAATATAGCTGTGTGGAAGGGCCTTGAGTCTATACTGCCATATAATCCAGTTCAAATCAGATAATCTGTATTTTACAGACAGTGTGGATCAGGCCTAAGTGCCTGTCCCCTGGGCGCCATCTTGGGTTGCTAGGATATGAAGGGGGCGGGGCCTAAAGGCAGCAGAGCCTACCTTTCTCTCTTCTAAGGGGGAAAGGGGCCGAGGAAAGGGAAGCCCCGCCCACCAGGGCAACGTTTTGAGGAAGCTGTATTAGGCTCCACCCACAGGTGCAAGGTCCTCTGGGTAATGTAGTTGTTTTAGTTCAGGGACAGCTCTGCGCTTGCATGGTAAGCAATGGAGGTTTTATTTCGTCTTCTTTTTGTTGTTTGGTATTTTTTTATGTCTAAACACAGCCAGGATGACCATGTCTTTGGTGGCCAAGTTTCGTGGTTTTTGGGTGTTTAGTTTTGCTGTTTACCTTAAAGTAGAAATGGTCAGAACGTTCAATGTGTTGTCGAAGGCTTTCATGGCCAGGATCACAGGGTTGTTGTGTGTCTTTCGGGCTGTGTGGCCATGTTCCAGAAGCATTCTCTCCTGACGTTTCGCCCACATCTATGGCAGGCATCCTCACCTCACAACCTCTGAGGATGCCTGCCTTAGATGTGGGCGAAACGTCAGGAGAGAATGCTTCTGGAACATGGCCACACAGCCCGAAAGACACACAACAACCCAATGGTCAGAACATTTATATATATATACTAGCTGTGCCCGGCCACGCGTTGCTGTGGCAAAGTGGTGGTGGTATTGGTTAAAAATTGTTGTGTAATTTTTATTTGACATTTGTTTTTTTTTTATTAATTTTATTGTAAGTTATCTTTTTATTTATTATATTTTATTATTTTCTTGTATTATTTTTAGTTATTTTCTGTTATTATAGTATTTTATTGTATTAATTTTTTAGTGTTTTTAATTATTTTTAGTGTTTTTTATTATTTTTTATTGGGTTGCTAGAAGACCAAGTTGGAGGAGCTTAGCCTTCTAACTGGCAGCAATTGGATAAAAGCAATTATTCCTCTCTCTCTCTAATTAGGACTTTATATTTCTTTTCTTTTTGTTGTATCAACCTTGAGGTGTGGATGATGGGTTGTGATGTCAAATTTCGAGTTTGGGGAGCCTGTAGTTTTGTTGTTTTGTGGGTCGCCGTGATGCCATCACTCTTTTATATATATATATATATATATATATAGAGAGAGAGAGAGAGAGAGAGGGGGGGGGGGGGGGGAGAGATTATATTTTTGCCTTTTTCTATGTTGGAATCTGCTGAGTCCCCCTGGGGAGATAGGCAGGAATATAAATAAAGTTTTTATTATTATTATCATTATTATTACAACTGGAATATACATTAAAATTGTAAATATAGAAAGCAAGACTAGAACAGAGAAAGTAACTTGGTCACAGCAAAATACACTTAAATCACCATAAAACCAGAAGCGTATGGTGTGTTAACATGAATTTCTCTAGGGAGAATGCTCCTAAAAAGGAAGTGGTGACCACAGTTTTTAAGAAGGCCTGAGATCACATCTTTGTTCTCCATACTACAAAATGAGAGTGTCTCCACTGAGTCTGGGCAAAGTATAAATGGGAAAAAGTAATCCTTTAGAATCTAGATACTACAGTCCTAAGCTGTGAAGGTTTTATAGGTCAAAACTGGTATTCTGAATCAAGCTTACAAATGAAGATGATATGGTGATACAATGAAGGCAATGAGGAAAAGCACTGAAACAGCCATACTTTGGACTAAATGAAATTCATGAGCAACAGTTGCTTTATTCAGATTCACTGATTTGTTTCAATGAAAATATATTCACTAAAGATTTACAAACAATCCCACCAACCCGTGGAGAATAAAAATTATCTCAAAGGTTCATAATGAAAAAAATTTAACACAGAAAGATAGTCTTCTCCTCATCTTTAGTCGGGATGCCACAAATGATTAATACAGGTTGTGAATAGTCAGGCAAGGCTGTAACCTACTTGCAAGAACGTCAAAGAACAACACAAAAGGTCAGGGACAATCCCATATTATACCCTTTCACCTCCCAGAGGTTACAAACTCATTCCAAAACGCATATCCTCAAGTGACTCCAATGAAGCCAAGAAAGCTTTATATCAATGTGTAAATTGTAACAAACCTAATTGCTATACATCTTAAATCCAGCTCACCTATCTTCCTGAGAATTTTTTCCAGATCGCCTCTTATTTTTTGCTTCCCTTGGTGATGAACGGATTTTCTTGGCTGGAGGACCTGAATCTCTGCCATATTCTTCATCTACATAGTAAACGGATAAAACAGGCTTAAAAGAAGACTATGAGTTTTGATGATATAATGTAAAAGGTGTTACTTGGAGATGTTAGAACTACATACAGAATCCTACCAAAACCGTATATAACATAGCAACTCTGTGAGAAAGGTTTTTTTAAATCCAACAAGTTTTTAAAGATACGGTTTTGATGCTCTTTTCCATTAAACTACAGTAGTCTTGCTTATCCAACGCAATCTGCCTCCCACCCGGATCCACAGCTGTTTCTCTAGGCAGCAAGGATTGAACTTTTTACGATTTAATTTCCGACAATATTGTTACTCTAAGTTCATTTCATGCAATTCTATCTTTATCTTCTATCTGTAATCAATTTGTTAGTAGCCAATGTTTTCAATAGCACGTTTTGGTGCTAAATTTGTAAATACAGTAATTACTACATAACGTTACTGTGTATTGAACTAACAGAACACAAGATTTGACGCTCGGGTGCCAGAGCTAAGAGGGGGCCATGAAGAGACTTCCATCTTGTATCTTTGCATCGGCTGAGGCCTCTCCCACCATCTCCAACTGACGCTCGTGTGCCAGAGCTAAGAGGGGGCCATGAAGAGACTTCCATCTTGTCTCTTTGCATCGGCTGAGGCCTTTCCCACCATCTTCAACTGACGCTCGTGTGCCAGAGCTAAGAGGGGGCCATGAAGAGACTTCCATCTTGTCTCTTTGCATCGGCTGAGGCCTCTCCCACCATCTCCAACTGACGCTCGTGTGCCAGAGCTAAGAGGGGGCCATGAAGAGACTTCCATCTTGTCTCTTTGCATCAGCTGGAGGCCCCTATCCGCAATAACATGCTATGCTAGTTTTATATATATGCACATATATGCATGTATATATGTATATATGTATATATATATGCACACACACACACATATATATGTGTGTGTGTTTATATATAAATATATATATACAATATAATTTACAATAATATGTAATAATTATAACATGTTTATACATATAATATTCATAATACTAATAATACAATATAATAATATTAATTATATATCATATTTTACATGTAATATTACTAATAATATTACAATATGTTGATACAGTACAATATAGTAATTTGTTCCCAGTATTGTACTATACTAAGATAATATTGTATGTAAATTTAATTTGTAAGCCGCTCTGAGTCCCCTTCAGGGTGAGAAGGGCGGCATATAAATGTAGCAAATAAATAAATAATAAATTGCACCATATTTTGTTTTCACTAATTACTATTGTAACAGCATCATTCAACTGACAATATCAATAACATGCTAGTCTTCTACCCACCTTCCTCAAATCCTGTACAGGTTCTAAAACATGTAATATAATCTTGTTGAGGATGGCTAAGAAGGAAAAGAATTACCAGAAGCATGGGATACTACATCTTAAAAGTCAAGCTAGATAAGCTATCAATTTCAAAGGAGATACTTAGGCCAGTTATCAGCATCACCCTTTACTATAATAATAATATTACTAAGTGTTTTATAGAACAGGTATGATTTGGAGGGCAGGTATGATTTGGAAGCAATCTTAGCCTCTCAATTATTTCCTGGTTACAAGTCTCACTCAAACAAAAATGTGTCAATCGCCACATTGAGTAAGAGACACTGAAAGCTTTAGTCCAAAGATCCGATTGTCTAAGGATTATAGTTACCTGCATCATCTGATTCTTGAAACTGTGAATAGTCCACAACTTTTCTGTTCCTGGAAGGGTAGAAAAATATATTAGATGGAATAGCTATCAAACAAATAAGACTGAAATATATGGCATCTACAATGATTTTTAACATTAAGATAAATTACTTATCAATAAAGTTTAAGCATGATTTAGTAGCCCCATTTAGCAAATCTGTCAGTACATAATGTACCAGGCAAGCTAGGCGTAAGTAGTCTTCCTCTTTCTTCCAAAAACCTGACCAGTCAAAAAAGAGGTAGTCAATTATTAGCTAGTTAGATAATGATCAAAGCCTTTAAAGAACTAACTTTAGCAAAATACCAAAACAGATTTTAGCTTTCCCAAATCCAGTATAAGTTAATGTCTCACTCATTGAAGACTATTTTATTTCAACATAAGTTGTTTTAACAGCTATTTAACCTAAATTTTCATGAAGGCTTAATTGAAAAGAAACTCAAACAACACAGAAGTAACATCACCATTATTGGGCATTAATCAAAGATCTGTCTCACTGATCACAACCTGTATTCCTGTTCTGAGGTATCTGAAATTATAGCAGATTATCAGTAGAAGAAATGTTATAGTGCTGTTAGGTTTGTTGCTGGTCCTGCCAGGAGACAGGAACCCTATACAGGCAGTCCCCAAGGTACGAACAAGATAGATTCTGTAGATTAGTTCTTAAGTTGAATTTGTATGTAAATTGGAACAGGTACATTTTAAGTGTAATTCCAGCCTTATCTATCTATCTATCTATCTATCTATCTATCTATCTATCTATCTATCCTTGGATAGCATAACACCCCTGAGGTTTTTGTTTTGCATTCTGTGCCCTTGTTCAGAAGATCTCACCTGACTTTCTCTCACCGTGACAATTGGATTTTGAAAAAAATGACTTGTAGTGGAAACAAGGATTAGTGGTAAAGTATTAGTGAGACTAATCATGGGCCTGGTTACCGTCTCATCCATTTATTTTGTGTTTTTGTACTGTTTTGTTCATTTGGAATGCATGAATTGGTACACCCCTCTCCAAAACAGAAATATTAGAGAAACGGGAAAAAGTGGTAACAGTAGCCATTTGGTCAGCTGATTTTTGGTGCTCGTAGGCCTTGGCTGGCAGGCCCTGGCTTACAGGGCCTACAGTTGAGTGCCGGCATACTCGGATGTAGACCTTGGCGCTTTGCTGCCCATGGGCCGAGAATCTTCGTTTTTTCCTGACCTTGGATGGCAAAGCTCATTTGGATAGGTGCCTGTTTTCAGAAGCAGAACACAGAAACTGAAACGGGACCATATGAACAGGACAAACAGAAACAGATAGTGATTCCACACAAATGCACGAGACTAGTGGAGACACCTTTCCCCCATGAAAATTCTTCCAAGAGTTAATTTAGATCCATAACAAGCAATCACAGTCAGACATTACAATATACCATGGTTTCTGTGTGTGAGAGTGAAAAATGTACATGTTCATGTGCTATGGAAGGCACAGGAGAAATACAAAGTTTCCACTAATGATTTGCACCCAATCCTCTTGTTAATGGGAGAAAATCAAACTGCAGAAAAAAATTATTTCCTGTCCTCATGCAGATAGGAAAGAAGAGAATGAAAGCCATACCATTCTCAAAAGAAACCAATTTGTGATATTCTCTGAACTACTTAGATTTACCTTGAATTTTAGGACTGTGTGGCAGACAATAGAATTTTAGCTTTGTACAAGTACAAATCCATTTTCAAAACATACAGAATAAAAATGGATCCAGAATAGGTTATTCAGTCAAAACTTGAGAAACTCTTGCAAAGTGCACTTTTTTAAATTTAGCAGAAAACAATTTTATTGTGTAGGGCTGTGCATTCTGTTCAGTTTCTATAAGGGTCTTTTTTAATTGAAAGAAATGTAATACAATTCAACAGGACAAAATAAAATCAAGAGACTATCAGTTGATTATCCAGTTTTGGTATTATTTACAAAAATACAATGAGAGATGCTGCTAATCACATTTTTCATCAGCAATTAGTAGACTCTAAAATTTCATGGTACACCTGTAAATTGCTGAGACTGTGCACTGGTCACTTATTTACAAGTAAGTCTGGAGTCAGGAAACACACAGTCTATCAACTCTCCCTAATGTTACCACCGTTATCTTTAACCTTTTGGACCACTTTTCCAATCTGTGGCACTATACTGTACATGAGCTTTTAGGCGATGTATTCAGTAATAATGTCATACCAAAGAAGTGCTCTTCCTAGTGGAATTAACTAGGAATTAACTTGTGCTGCACAAGAGATGTCAACAGCAATTGAAATTAGCTAAATTTCATGATAATAATAAATCTTCAGATCATTTGAAGTTGCCAGCCACAGATGCAGGTGAAACGTTAGGAGAAAATGCTGCTACCGTGTTTCCCCAAAAATAAGACAGTGTCTTATATTAATTTTTGCTCCCAAAGATGCACTAGGTCTTATTTTCAGGGGATGTCTTATTTTTCCATGAAGAAGAATTCACATTTATTGTTGAACAAAAAAATGAACATTTATTATATACTGTACAGTAGTTGTCATCACAAACCAGCATAACCAGACAAACTGTGACTCCTATCAAGAATTTCTTGTTACTACCATTATTTCCATGTACAACACTCTATGGTACGTACATTTACCGATCCTGCATGCTCTGGTGTTCTGTTCGGCGAGCATGCTCCCAAACAAAACCTTTGCTACGTCTTACTTTCGGGGGAGGCCTTATATTTAGCAATTCAGCAAAACTTCTACTAGGTCTTATTTTCTGGGGATGTCTTATTTCAGGGGAAACAGGGTAGAACATGGCCATACAGCCCGGAAACGACACAACACCTCATAAATCTTAAGATTTTCTGTAGAAGGAAACGGGTTAGAAACCAGCTTCTCTGGTTCTGTTTGGTAGAGATGAGTGTCAGCCAGGCCAAGAACGGATTAGTTTGCTTTTTGCAAATCAAAACTTTTGGCTTTACTACCAGAATTATAGGTTGGTTTTGCAAAGAATTTATCTGATGAATAGCTTTCAAATTCATTAAAGGAAATCATTATGGGAGTCTATTCAGCTGCAGTAGAAGTAAAGAAGTAAAGTAGAAAAACTGATGTAGGTCCTACTAAAACAACAAATGAAATTACAAATTCAAGATTAGTGTTGCATATTACTGAGAGCCAATTTAACAAACTATCAAGTGAGGGAGGTGTTGATTTTCTTCTATTGGCAAATCATTTTGATTGTCTCTACCATGTGTAGAAACCTTTGGAAGAAGTTTGGGATGGCACAGATAAATTGTTATACAGGCATATCTCAATTTACATGACAGTGAGTCTCCTTTGTACAAAGGATTTTTGTGCCCTTCCAATCCTTCTGGTTTTTTAATGTCACGCTGGGGTTTTTTTTAGAAGCATTAGTATTAGAAGGTTGGTGGACACGGGAAAGAGAGACTTTGGTGTTGGGCTACTGCAACATTTCTGCAGTTGCCATAAAGCTGGAACTGGGAAGGAATATTGGTCTAGTCCAGTGTTTCTCAAACTGTGCTCCTCCAGATGTTTTGGACTTCAGCTCCCACAATTCCAAACAGCTAGTAAGCTGACTGGGATTTCTGGGAGCTGAAATCCAAAACACCTGGCAACCCAGCCTCGAATAATAATGATGACAATGATGACGATAATAATAATAATGTAGGAAAAGACCATGTAGTCCAACCCCCTCCTACTTTCGTGCAGGAAAACCACAACATAAGCCCCCAAAAGTGGCAACCCAGTCAATAATAATAATGATGATGATGATGATGTAGGAAGAGATCCCCCAAAGGCCATATAGTCTACCCCCCTCTTGCTTTCATGCAAGAAAACTACAATAAAAGCCCCAACAATAGCAATCCAACCTCTAATAATGTGCTTCATTTGTCCCTGTTGAACTTGGTTTTGGCCCATCTCTCTAATCTGTTAAGATCATTTTGAATTCTGCTCCTGTCTTCTGGAGTATTAGCTATCCTGCCCAATTTGGTGTCACCTGCAAACTTGATGATCATGCCTTCTAACCTTTCATCTAAGTAATTTATAAAGATGTTTTACAGAACCGGGCCAGGGCGGATAAAGAGAAAGCAAAGCAAGAATACAGGAAGGAATGAGTCAACACGTTTCCCCAGTTTTATGTGGTAAAATTAGGTGCCTCGGCTTATATATACTCCTTCACTATGGTCAAGAGGAAACTCTTTTCTCCAGCTGAAGCTGATACTTGTTTGGAGAAAAATTACCCATAGCTACTCAAGTCTAGCGTGCCATCAAATCTACTGCATACCTCATTTTCAAAACCTTGAAACAAAAAAGGCCACTTTAACTGCCCTGGCTCAATGCTTAGGATCATGGGGCCTGTCTAATAATGCTGATGCCTCCCCAAACCACAAATTCCACCACTGCATAGCAATGTGCCATGGCAATTAAATGAAGTGATATCTCTCAAATAGGAGATCCATGTGCTCCTTGCTTTGGCTCGGCACTAAGATTACCACATTACGTGAATGTAGTGCGAACTCTAATAAGCAATTTAGCCAAAAACGACAAGCATTAGATTTGAGTTAATACAGTTCCCATTACAGAAAATCATGCCGTGCCCAAAAGTTGACAAATTTAATTGCACAATTGGCAGCATGGGTTCAACCAAGTTTACCAACAGAAGAAATTACTAAAAGCACATGATATTAAGCTGCCCTTGGTGACTATTCAACAGCTAGAGCCAGAAAGATCTAGAATGCAGAAATTGTTGACTGGTATCTTCCACATATATTGCAAAGCACCTGTTTCTAACCAACACAAACTGGAAGAAAATTAAACTCCGTTTAAATTAAAAATCATTTAAAACCTGAACATTAGGAAGAACTTCCTAACTGTAAGAGCTGTTCGGCAGTGGAACTCTCTACCCGAGAGTGTGGTGGAGGCTCCTTCTTTGGAGGCTTTTAAGCAGAGGCTGGATGGCCATCTGTCAGGAGTGCTTTGAATGTGATTTTCCTGCCTCTTGGCAGGGGGTTGGACTAGATGGCCTGTGAGGTCTCTTCCAACTCTATGATTCTATGAAAAAAATATAAATACCACATTTATTCTGAAGATAACTAGATTAATGATAACAAACATAAAGTATAACAACATAAATGTTACCAAATTAACCAACTCCTGCATGCATTCACTGTGTAAAAAGAGATTTTTCTATGTCAAAGAAAAACCAATAGGGATGCTGACATTCTGACTGAAATGCAGGTGTTTTCTTTTCACCCAAGAAAAATAAACTAATTTTTGATATGCATTATTTTTCCGATTTTAGTTCTAGCAGTCAGTCATTATTATTTTATACTCTCTCTTTTTTTTTGCTACTGAGGCCCTTTAGCAGTTTAAATCAGCCTTCTAGCTCATCTAAATTTGCTTTGATTTCAATGAGAGCTGTACAGTCTTTTCAGCCTGAAGTTCATTCCTGTGACGTGAAATTGTATCTCTTTAAGTCTGTTGCTCTGTTGAGTTTTTTAGATTGTTTTATTGGATGTAATGCCTCCATTAAACACACGTTTTGTATTTTGTCGTTTTATAATTTGCAATTACAATCTTTATGGCTCTTTTTGTCATGGGCTGCCGTTTTAAGTTAGTTTTTTGTTAAAAAATTAAAAACAGTGAAACAACATTTGATTAAATGCCACATTCGGTTTAGCTAGTACCACTATGCTTCAGGACACTGTGAACTAAAAAGCTGCTTTTGAAAGATAACCTTCTAGATCTTTACATTTCGGATGAATCTTTTACATCTCTATGATATAGTAAAATTGCTGAAGATGGACAAATCTGAAATTAATCTAGCTAAACTGTGACTGAGCTGCCTTCATATAGCCCAATGACCCAATTTTTCTGTGAATAGTCAATGCTAAATGTATCGTTTGGAAGGGATGAAATTCCTCACCAAGGGTGCAGCTATGCTATAGAATTAATGCAGTCTGACAGCAATTTAACTTTCATGGCTCAATGCTATGGAATAAAGGGAGTTGTAGTTTTACAAGGTAATTGGTTTTCTATGCCAAAGAATGCTGGTACCTCACCAAACCACCGTTCCAGGATTCCACAGCATTGAACCATGGCAGTTAAAGTCATGTCAAACTGTGTTAATTCTACAGTAGAGATGAACCCCTAAGCTTCTTCTTGAATGTAGCAACAATTAGGTTTAGCAAGAAAGGCTTCAAAAACAACACCATTTTTAAGATTATTTGAAATTTGGGACTTCTTCTGTACAGTATTTTAACGTCTGTTTTGTGCAGAATAGGCATTTTCTGTGTGAGAAATAAATATTTTTGCACTAAAGTATTATTTTTCTGAAATTTTCAGAAATAACTGAAAACTGTTTCACATGGTCTTTGCCAGAGTATCTGGACTACCATCGGAAATTTAGCAAACACAAGGAAAAAATAAAAACTTATGAAGTTTATTATAAACATTACAGCATATACATAGGTATATACACACTAAAACAATGATTTAATCTAAAGCAAAAAAAAATAAACATTAAAGAAAGGCAAGATACAATTGTCTAAATGATTTAAAATCTAAGTTTTTGTTCTACACTGTAATCAGGTGTGTCAATCTATCTCTAAGTATAGTCAGTTTGACCAATCATGTGTTTATTAAAATAATTGTTTTTTGATCTAGATTATAAGATTTCAGTACAAAGCCAATTTTGAAGAACAGAACATTTCAACCCATGTACATATTTCTGCACTATATGTATTTTATATATGTATTATGGTACCGATTATAAAAATACGTTAATCTTTATTTCTTATACTTATTATAACTTTCCGTGCAAAATGACAGTCGTAATTAAAAAGCTTCAGAATGTTTTGTAATAATAAATGTGTTTATTTTGTTGTTTCTTTTCTGCTGTAAATTTATTTGGGGTTCTCATTTTATTGGATGATATTTATTTTCCAATAAACCAAAAAATTACCAATCATATTCTTCATAATTGATCTTCTTTCTCTTTAAATTCATATGGTTAGCTAATTGTAGACATTAGTCATGAACCAAACTACTAGTATTTCAACTTTTTACCTAAGTGGGGATTCACGAAGTTGAGTGAATTTAAATGTCATTTAATTTTACTCAGCCAAAAGTGATTACATAGGTCAACTCCAGCTGGGTCTAATAATTAGGATTTACGTTAAATACTTCACATTCATTTCCAGTTCCCAACAAAGTGCCAACATATCTCAGTATCATAAGATGCTGTAAATAAATGTCCCTAGCAGAACCTATAAAAGCACTGAGTTGATTTGTCAGGACTCTTTCTGCAAAAGTATAAATTTGAACAATCCTATGCTACATGCATTCAATTATGATATACTTGGGGGGGGGGGGGAAGCAAAGCATACTTACTTTCAGCTCAAAACACAACAGGAAACTTGACTAATCTTTAGAGAACATTGTTTTAATACCTACATAAAAGAACTAAAGTGACACAGCTGGAGTGGACTTTGAATGAAATAGGCTGTATTTAAGTCTACCTTCATCCACTGACTGAACTGGAGGACTTAGGTCAAACTGTTATCTTGATCTAATCTACCTTAGTACGGTAGCAAAAAAAACCCAGAAGCTTAAAACTCATGGGAAGATGGAAGGGCTAGCAATAGGACAAGATTGGGTTGGCATTAAGTTGGTATCAAGTTTCTGCCCCCCCTTCCTACTGATATAGCAAACACCGACAGCTTGCCCAGTTTCAAAGCTGTAACATCCATCAGCCCCAATCACACAGTCCCCTCCATAACTCCGTGTAATTTCAACATATACCGTGTTTCCCTGAAAATAAGACCTAGTAGAGGTTTTGCTGAATTGCTAAATATAAGGACTCCCCTGAAAGTAAGACCTAGCAAAGCTCACCCTGGTAGCCGGAAACTGCAATACTGTCCCTGCTGTGCAAGTGGTCCAGGAACTGCTGTGGGAGAGCATTAGTCTCCAAACAGTGTGTGGGAGCCAGGTACTTTACAGCCCTTATTTTTTGTGGCCCTGTGTTTGAGTCTGGCATGCAGTATATAATACTGCGCAGTATATAAATGTTCAGGGTTTTTTGTTCAACAATAAATGTGAATTTTACTTCATAAGACATCCCCTGAAAATAAGACCTAGCGCATCTTTGGGAGCAAAAATTAATATAAGACACTGTCTTATTTTCAGGGAAACAGGTTATATCTATTAATAAAGATAAGTAGATGTGCTAAACTGGGGTAACCATATCTGCGCTCATACAGTTCAACACATATCTCCTGGAAACCTAAAACACTACTATGTGCCTGAGGGGTTTCCTGCTTCCTACCTACTGTGAGATTGGGGCCATCAAGAAAGGGCAATGCCAACATGTGAAGTTAAAGCCATCATGTACATGTAAAGTAGTCTTCCAGCTGCCTGAGGGGGTCCAGAGATGAGCTGCTGTCAAACATCAGCACACAGATTAACTCTGTATCTTTCATTTAATTGTTTAATTACTAGAGGTGTGTATTTTTGTTAATCCTCATAAATTGTATCAAATTTGTTAAATTCATACTTACAAGGTGATATCCGACACCCAGGCATGGCTTGTGCCAAAATCTTAAGAATCGAAACTTACCCAATACCTTGTTTGCATTTTATAAATCTTGGAAGTTTCCCAAAGGGCGTTGTGTCCTTATGTCAAGAGGATAGGGAAAATGAGGAGGGCCTGAGGTAAGCGCCCAGGGGCCCACAAATCTTAGTTTGCCCATGCCTGGATGGCCATCTGTCAGGAAAGTTTTAATGGTGCCTTCAGCCTGGAAGAAGGGAGTTGGACTAAATGGCCCTTGGGGGTCCCCCTCCAACTCTAGGACTATATGAAAATGTAGATATTCATACAGTTAATATTGGTTTTTATATAAGAGACATTCAATGAGCTAGCTGTTGTGGCTTTAAAAAAACACATTTTTGTCAAAAAATTTAAAAATCCCTAAAATTCAGTCTGAAAGAAATAAACCTCTGTTCCTGTTGCCTTCAAACCTGGTTTGTGTCTTGAATCTGGCTCATTGGCAGTAGTGAAGCACACCTGGCTAGAATCCACTTTTCACAGTTGAAATCACGCTTCACAACTGTTCTTCCAATTTGCACCACTTCTTATGTGTATATCACTTCACAGCAAAGTTGAGGCATTTAGCATTAAATGCCTTTTCAGAAGAGAATCATATGCCTATTTTCCCCTTAGGTCTTCTGCACATATTGGGGGAGGTGAGAATGCAAAGGAGAAAAAGGCATTTGTGGCTTATTCATGTGGCACTGAAATCAGTTCTGAGAAACTAGCATCGAACTGGGCTCATCCACAATACCTAAAACTGCAATATTCCTTAAGAAAACAATTCCAGTGTTGTTTGCAAGTAACTACATTGTCTCAGCAAGGCTTACAAGTAAAACAAGGGACAGTTAAAGCTGCAAGAAACTGAAACTTGGATCTTCTGAGTTATCAATTTTCAATAATTTATTCTGAAAATTATTTATTAAAACGTTGGGGGCCTAGTGACTTCTTCCTAATTAAAAACAATCTAAAATCCCAAATATGTATAATTTAAAATTATTTCTACACTTGCATTTTAAATATGCTTTTAGACAGACTATTAGGAATTGTGGGAGTTGAAGTTCAAAATACCTGGAGGACCGATGTTTGCCCATGCCCAGTCTAGACTGTTTAAATTGGGGTTTTTTAAACTACATAAGCTGACTTTATGGTAAATACTGCAGTGATCTTATGATATTGGGTGTAATATAATTATTTAATTAATAATTAAAGTACTATGTGTCAACCTATGCATGCATTATATTGAGAATATATCAAATGACAATTTTATGAAGTATGTGTGTATGATGTATCTCTTGTAACTCAGTAATACTGGTCATTGCTGCCATAAAATAATTAATATACAAAACTGATGGATGACTGCAGGCTAAATTAGATCTTACCAAAAGACTGGAGATCGTGTATCCAAGACCTTACCCATTTAAAATACTTAATTTCAATCCAATTCTAAAAGCCATACTCAAATAGGTACAGTAGAGTCTCACTTATCCAACATAAACGGGCCGGCAGAATGTTGGATAAGCAAATATGTTGGATAATAAGGAGAGATTAAGGAGAAGCCTATTAAACATCAAATTAGGTTATGATTTTACAAATTAAGCACCAAAACATCATGTTATACAACAAATTTGACAGAAAAAGTAGTTCAGTATGCAGTAATGCTACGTAGTAATTACTGTATTTACGAATTTAGCACCAAAATATCATGATGTATTGAAAACATCTATATATATAAAAGAGTGATGGCATCACGGCAATTCACAAAGCAACAAAAGTACAGGCCCCCCAACCTCAAAATTTGACAACACAACCCATCATCCACGCCTCAAGGTTGATACAACAAAAAGAAAAGAAAAATAAAGTCCTAATTAGAGGGAGAGCAATAATTTTTTTTATCCAATTGCTGCCAGTTTAGAGGGCTAATCTCTGCCCACTTGGTTGCCTAGCAACCAAGGGACAGCCAGGTTTCAGTTAGGGGACAGGCAGATTTAGGCCTTACTTAGACTTCTTCCACAGATTATCTAATTTGCACTGGATTATATGGCAGTGTAGACTCAAGGCCCTTCAACACAGCTATATAACCCATTTATAATCTTATATTATCTGCTTTGCACTGGATTATCTTGACTCCGCACTACCATATAATCCACTTCAGTGTGCATTTTATACAGCTGTGAAGAAGGGACCTCAGATAATCCAGTTCTGAGCAGATAATATAAGATTAGAAATATACAGTAGAGTCTCACTTATCCAACGTAACCAGGCCGGCAGGATAAGTGAATATGTTGGATAATAAGAAGGGATTCAGGAAAAGCCAATTAAACATCAAATTAGGTAATCGTTATACAAATTAAGCACCAAAACATCATATTATACAACAAATTTGACAGAAAAAGTAGTTCCATGTGCAGTAATGCTATGTAGTATTTACAGTAGAGTCTCACTTATCCAACACTCGCTTATCCAACGTTCTGGATTATCCAACGCATTTTTGTAGTCAATGCTTTCAATATATTGTGGTATTTTGGTGCTAAATTCATAAATACAGTAATTACTATATAGCATTACTGTGTACTGAACTACTTTTTCTGACAAATTTGTTGTCTAACATGATGTTTTGGTGCTTAATTTGTAAAATCATAACTTAATTTGATGTTTAATAGGGTTATCCTTAATTCCTCATTATCCAACATATTCGCTTATCCAACGTTCTGCCGGCCCGTTTATGTTGGATAAGTGAGACTCTACTGTACTGTATTTACAAATTTACCACTAAAATATCACAATGAATTTAAAACACTGACTACAAAAACATTGATTATGAAAAGGCAGACTGCGTTGGATATTCCAGAACATTGTATAAGCGAATGTTGGATAAGTGAGATTCTTCTTTAATATGAAATAATTACTGGGCTACAACATCACTCTGAAAACAAGGGTATTCCAGACAGGAAACAATCAGGGCCAGCTAACATCTCCCAACAAAGTATTCCCATCATCAAAGTCTGGAAAATCCTCTGTTTTCTCAGGGCCACAGACAGTAGAAGCACATAAAATATCGCAAACAACACCACTCTGAAAACAAGGGAATTCCAGACAGGAAACAATCAGGGCCAGCTAACACCTCCCAACAAAAAATTCACTCAGGGAGGAAACAGCCAGGCTTTAAAGCTGCAAGGCCATTACATCCTAATCATTTTTCCTAATTGCAGCATTCATACTTGCCTCCAACAAACAAAAAAACCAATCAGAAATATTGTATATTCACAACCTTTAGGAAATAATATCCCCTGATGGCGCAGCGTGTTAAAGCGCTGAGCTGCTGAACTTCTGGACTGAAAGGCCACAGGTTTGAATTGGGGGAGCGGAGAGAGCCCCCACTGTTAGCTCCAGCTTCTGCCAACCCAGAAGTTCGAAAACATGCAAATGTGAGTGCATCAATAGGTACTGCTCCGGCGGGAAGGTAACGCCACTCCATGTAGTCATCCCACATGACCTTGGAGGAGTCTACAGACAACGCCGGCTCTTCGGCTTAGAAATGGAGAGTCAGACACAACTTTACTTAATGTCTGGGGAAAACCTTTACCCTTGACCTTAACTACCACCAATTCCTCAATACTTTATTTCCCATACCACTATACTTCGCCACAGCAACGCGTGGCCGGGCACAGCTAGTTGACTATAAAAATGTGTTGGATAATCCAGAAAGTTGGATAAGCGAATGTTGGATAAGTGAGACTCTACTGTAATTGCATTTAACAGCCAAAAAAATAAAGACAGTATTCAACAGGTGGGCCTCCTCTACTTTAACAATCCACATTCTGCAGAAAGCGCAAACTGAGACAGGGGCTTTAAGATCATAAATATAAAAGAGCAAGTGGGAGCCCATAGACAAAAACAATCACATACACCACCTACGGAAAATACAGAAAGTTAGTTCTTTGACCCTAGCGGCATGAGGAGACATGAGATGATGGCCCATGAAAAAGAAAGTCTTAATGTTAATGAAGTGGCTTAATATTACTCATGTTTAATTGAAACTATGCACCAAACGTTTGTTGATTTTGTGATTTAACATTATTCATGCTTACTTGAAACTAAGGAGCCCCCGCTGACCGAAAGGATCAATCCGGGGAGCAGGGTGAGCTCCCATCTGTCAGCTCTAGCTCCCCATGCAGGGACATGAGAAGCCTCCCACAGGATGGTAAAACATCAAAATATATGGGCATCCCCTAGCCAACGTCCTTGCAAACGGCCAATTCTCTCACACCAGAAGCGACTTGTGCTCCTGACACAAAAAAAAAACCCTGAAACTAAGTCCCAATGGTTATTCTCAACTAGATTAACCTACTGAATCAAAGAGAAGTTAGCAAGGCAACACTTATGCATATTCCATTAATAAAATGGATACAGCTCGAACTGAAAGAAAGAACTAACCCCCATCATAGTCACAGGCCCTACCTCTGAAACAATGTGCAGTTGCATTGTTAAACATATTATTGTACCTTCTATCTGGGTTTTAAAAACACAATATTAAAAAGGTTTGCATGGCATGATGACATGTCTTTTAAAAAGGGAAACTCATTATCAAGCTTGTTGGCCCAGGTTATGATTTCCATATACCATTCATGGAAAGAAACCTGTTCCGCAAAGCATATTGTACAGACAGGAATCAGGTCACATGAGACATTAATTTATTATATTTTTCACTCAGTGGAGATATGCAATCAACTCCTAAAACACACACTTTTAACAAGAGAGAAATAATTTTTCCTGTATAAGTTTAAACATCTTTGCTTGATGAAGAGGTCACTGAAGCTTTGAAAGTGTGCATGATGTATATTCTGCATATTGTCTTAGTTAGCTAATAAAAGTATGGCTTTTTGTTGCTTTCTGCACTGGAATATGTTTTCCCGTTTCAGCAAAGCAGTTTTATCATTATTACTAGGAATACAAATTCCTAGAATATTTTCTTTCTATATACTACTACATACACTATTTACTTCCTTCAGAAAATACAGCACCTAAGAAACAAATGAAGATAAGGAGAAAGAAACTTTATCAGAGAAAGCAAGACCTCTCCGAACATGAAGTGGATGTCAAACCATCAACATCTTAATCACCTTCCTACTCTTCCCCTCCACAATCCCTCCCTCCCCTTACCTACCTAACCTCGTCCTTTACTTCTTCCCACCCCTCCCCATCCCCAGCAATCCCTATTCCCCGTCAACCCAATCCCCTTCCCCCATATCCAGCCCGACCCCTCCATACCTTTCTTTTTATGTATGTAAATAAAGCAATAAACAATATTTTTTTTAAAAGAAGAAAATACAGCACCTAAACAACTTCCTTGGAAAGAAAGTGGAGTGGGAATTTGAACAGCAATTTTGGGGGGGGGGGGGGGGAGGAAGTCACAGTGAAGGAAGCAGAACACACAGTAAACAGAACCAAAAAGAAGGCTCCAACACAGAAACAAAGAAGGCTATACAGTGAAAAGGAATTAAATGATATAACAGCACTAGAGTGGACATATAAGAATGGTAGATTTAAAGGACAGGAAGCAAAGCCTACGTGCAAATAAAAAGGTAGAACATTTCTGGAGAGGAATGATGAGTGTCTGCTTCTAGTAAAAGGTAAAGGTTTTCACCTAACATTAAGTCCAGTCATGTCAGACTCTGGGGGACATTTCCATTTATAAGCCAAAGAGCCGGCGTTGTCCATAGACGCCTCCAAGGTCATGTGGCCGGCATGACTGCATGGAGCGCCGTTACCTTCCCACCGGAGCGGTACCTATTGATCTACTCACATATAGTTTTATCACATACAAAATAGATCTAAAAGCTAGCCCTTTTAGAGATCCACATCTTTGAAGGCACTTCCCCGGGCTGTAAGAACTTGCATGAAGAGAAACAGTAACATGTAGAATTGCTTACAGGTAGGAGTAGTAGTAACAGCTTCACCTGACATGAATGAAAGAACTGGCAGGCAATACTTCACTAGCTTTCGGAAAAGTCTGTTTTGCTTCTACTGGTGTCATTGTCTTATTTCACCATCTCTTTTCTGCCTCTGCACCTCCAGCCAACCCACGGTTCTGTGCCCACCTTTTACTTCACCCATAATATCAATCTCAGCTATGACACAATTTTCTCAAAAACTGTATCACTGACAGAGCTCATGCAAAGACTTACTGTTAACACTACCACTCAGCTCACTGAAAGCTCGCATGCTGATCATTTCTCTTTCTTTCTCTTGCCTTTTGGGCAATTCCTTGTGCTCAGATACACTGAGCCTTAAGCATTAAGTTATGTTAGAAAAAGTGCTTGGTACTTTCCAGAAACCTAATTCCAAACTCTTGAAACAAGTTAAAATTTCTCTTCCAATTCTTCTGGCTCCAATAATGATGTTTATGTACAGTGGCCTAGGGAAGCTACATGAGAGATTTGAAGAAGCACCCAGAAACAGCACAACTCTTAATGAGGAACATGCTATGCTGGTTTGGCCATGCATGCTGGTAGAAAAACCACTCAAATAAACCCATTACTTCCCTTTCCCACTAGAATGAAGGCAGAGCCTGATGCGACAGTTAAGAAGCTCCTGGTCTAGAATTGTCTTTGCAAGCTTACTAGCTCTATGATTGAACTGAATGGGCTGAAGAAGACTACACCCCTCTGGTTTCTTACAGAAGTAAATAGGCTAGGTTTCTCTGACTGTGTGCCTGAGGTGTTCTTGGTGCCTTGGCTGTACAATACCCAAAGGTGGACATGAAAATAATTGTCAATAAAGACCCACCAAAAAAGAGAAGGCTTCTACGCACGCGCACACACACACACACACGAAAATCCACCAATTTTACGTCCACTGGAGAGCAATGGTTACATCACTTACTTTCATCCTCACCTACCTCGTTAGGACAATTATGTCCTTAATTACAGACATGTTGAGCACCTTGGAGAATTGGCTTAGAACATAATAAACATCCAAATATAAACACCTATACTTGAATTCATCACTGCAAGCTCCTTGCTGGCCAAGGCAGCATGGTGCAATAGTAGGAGATCCAGGGTCAAGCCCTTAGTAGACCAATAAACTCATCATCAAACACTCTCTTCTCTCCACCTTATGAATCTCATAAGATTGCTGTGTAAACAAAATGGACAGGAGAGAGCTATCACACACACTATCATGCCTGAAGGAAAAATGGCATATAGTTACAAATAATTAACTGAGAGGCCTTCCTTCAAGCACATGTGGAAAGAAAAGATGACAATGCTTGTTTTTTCTAAAGAATTTGCCACTGCAAACACCAGATTTCTTGCACTAAAGATAGTAAATGTGTGCATCTACACCAAAAAACAGTACAAATGCAATGTGTGTGCATGTGCCTTCAAGTTGCCTGTGGACATCCTGACCCCATGAATTTCATGTTTTTAAGCTGCATCCACACTGTAGAATTTACACCATACTACACTTTTAAAAAGTAGGCACAGAGTGTACATATCATTTTAAAGCCTGGCTGAGGATTTCAAATGCCCCTCCCTAAAAACTAGTAGGATGCGCACTCTACTCCAGATATGGGCTTTTAGGAATTGTGGAAGTTACTGTCCAAAACACCCGGAGGGCCAAAGTTTGCCCATGTCTGCTCTTCACCTTACTCTTTAAAGCAGCGGTTCCCAACCTGTGGGCTGAGAATGAAAATCCGATTTGCAAACCTCCTTCCTCTTTATTTATTTTATTAATTTTATTTCTGAAGAGCACAGCTCTAAATTATTAAAGATGGTTTTCTATGGGCATGCAGATGCTGACTACTGGATGGCATATATTCTGTATCCGAAACTAGAGCTGAAGTGGTTTATCCAATGCAATTTTCTGAATCAGCACCCTAAATAACCAAATCAAATCTAAAGTTGACCAAAAACCAATTCGTAACCCTTTTGGTACTAATGTTGGAGAGTGGTCCCTGATCAAAGTAGTTCCTGTTCAAGTGAGTCCTGTCAAAAAAAAAAGTTGAAAACCACTGCTTTAAAACAGTGTGGTGAGGCAACTGCCACGGCTCAATGCTATGGAATCATGATGGCGATCATCTTCTCTGGTGCCTTACTAAACTACAACTCCAGGATTCCATAGCAGTTAAAGTTAATCATAAAATCCTAGAATTGGAAAGGACCCCAAAGGTCATGCAGTCCAACCCCATTCGGAGATGAAAGATCACACCATCAAAACCCTCCGACAGATGACAATTTAAAAACCTCTAGAGAAGCACTCCTAGGCACTACTGCCTCACACCTCTCACCATTTACAGCAGGCATGGACAAACTTTGGCCCTCCAGGCATTTTGGGGAAAAGCAAGAGGCCTGAGGCTGTTAGGAATTGTGGGAATTGAAGTCCAAAACACCTGGAGGGCCCAAGTTTGCCCATACATCTACTGAGTGTATTTAATGATCTTTGGTACTAAAAACACAACGAAGACCACAATTGTTTGACATAAAAAAATGTACTGTGTTTGGACTTCATTTCTGTGATAGAAATAAGAGTTTGATGAGACCTATAAACCTTTACCAATCTATTGTTAATCACCCGAGGATCTGTCAGTAGATTTCAGTCTACTATGTGTTGTTACTTACTATACCTGGTGTTGTGGGCTCGTGGAAGAGGCCTAGTGATAGAGAAGAAATCTGCCCATGCCTGGTCTATAGTGTAAAGACAGACCCCTAGGAATGGAGTCCCAGTGGGTCTGTTAGGAATTGTGGGAGTTGAAGTCCAAAACGCACAGATGACCGAAGTTTGCCCATGCCTAATCTACACTGTAGACCAGTGGTTCCCAACCTGTGATCCGTGGACCACCAGTGGTCCCCAAGAACTAAAATATCGTCTGAGGCCTCAGTTTCTACACTGTTGCAACAAGAGCAACTGGTCTCATGAAAAATTCTTATAGTGCCGAGGCAACAAGGACTTTGGGAGGGGAGAGGCTGACTACCCACGAAAGGTGTGACAACAAGCTTCCTGGCTGCTGCCTCTTCTCTTCCTCCCTCCCTTAAGCGAAACCATTCCATGTGGTGCCTGGAAGAGGAGACGCCTAGGCATCTTAGTTTTTAGGAATATTCCTGGGGTTATTTGGGATGCTGATTCAGAAAATTGCATTGGATAGACTATTAGATTAGATATGGATAGACTATCTAGATGATTAAATATGGTTTTCTTTAGGCGAGCAGATTGTGACTACTGGATGGCATATGTTCTGTATCAGAAACAAGACTAGACTGCTACAGCGCACTCTACATGGGGCTGCTTTTGAAGACGGTCTGGAAACCAAAACTGGTGCAAAGGTCGACAGCCAGGTTGCTAACGAGAGCTAATGTAGGGAGCGGACAATGCTGCTACTAAAACAGCTCCACTGGCTGCTGTTAGGTTTCCGGTCCCAATTCAAAGTGCAGATTATTACCTACAAAGCCCTACAGGTTGGGCCCTGCCTACCTTTGCAACTGCATTTCCCCCTATGAACCAGCAAGATCTGCCGGGGAGGCCCTTCTCTGGCTCCCGCCACCATCACAAGCAGAGTTTCTGGGGACGAGAGAGGGGGCCTTCTCAGTGGTGGCTCCCCGGCTCTGGAACTCCCTTCCCAGGGAGATTAGGCTAGCACCCACTCTGTCCACCTTTCTCTGGGACCTCAAAACCTGGATGTTCCAGTATGTGTTTGAGAATGCTTAGGCCCCTATCTATGAATGTCCATCCAAAACTGGCCATTACAATGAACTCATCACTTTACCCCAGTCCAGGCACTTTTTGCACAAGCTCATGTCCAGCCCTCTCCCAATTTCTATCTTGCCTACGTTATCCCTGGTTCTGGGTATTGATGTTTGTTTTGATTCATTTTAATTGTTTTTATATTCTGTTTTTAGTTGTTTAATCAGATTGTTATATGTGTATTATGTTTTTAAATGTTTCTAGTTTGTAAACTTTGTTGTACTGGGCTTGTTCCCACTTGTAAGCCGCCCCGAGTCCCTCCGGGAAGATAGTGGCAGGATATAAAAATAAAATTATTATTATCATCATCATTTTTATTATAGAGCTAATGTGGTCTACTCAATGCAATTTTCTGAATCAGCACCCCAAACAACCAAACGGAATCTAAAGTTGACCAAAAGCTAATTCATAACCCTTTTGGTACGAATGTTGGCCTTCGGGGAGATGGTGGCGGGATATAAAAATAAAGATTATTATTATTGAGTTGATGTCGTCTATCCAATGCAATTGTCTGAATCAACACTCCAAATAACGAATCTAAAATTGACCAAAAACAAATTCGTAACCCATTTGGTACTAATATTGGAGAGTGGTCCCTGGTCAAAGTGGTCCCTAGTCAAAGAAAGGCTGGGAACCACTGATGTAGACGGGTCCTTAGGCATGCTGCCTCATCACACTAGAGCATGAATCCACTTTAAATCCGGTTTCTGCCTCCTGCAGAATTCTGGGGTTTGTAATTTGGCGAGTCCGCGGACCTGTATGGCTGAGCTGTTTAACGCCCCCTCCCTAAGTGGATTTAAAGTGGATGCAAGCTCTAGTGTGATGACGTCCCATTGGAGTCCTAGCGGGGGCCTGGCCATGCCTTCCCGCCAGAGCGATACGAGACGAGGGAGGAATGCCTTGCGAGCGCGCTGGCTTCACCAAGGTTTGCTATGGAGGCCGCGGGCGGCCAATCCGCACAGGCGCCTTTCCCCGCATGGGGCTCCTCCTCGCAGCCTCGCCTCCCTTCGCTCTGCGCGGCCGATGTGCGCAGGAGGCCAGGCCCGCGCGCTCCCCTTTCCCGCCGCGGCCTGTGCTGGCGCTCACCTGAAGGGGCAGCACCGCACCCGCCATTAGGGACCCGCGGGGCGAGGGGAGCCAAAGCCCTTCTCCCCACGCCGCGTGCTTCCGCGCGCCCCCACAGGCCCGAGGAGAAGGAAGGCCTTTCCCTCCTGCTCTCCCTCCCTCCCTTCGCAGAAGACTACTCACCTGACGGGCCTAGACATCTTGCAGAGCGAGGCCCTGAGGGGCGTCTGAGGGGCCGGCGCCGCTCTCCTCTCTCTCTCTCGCTGTCCCTCGATCCCCGCCCGGCTCAGTGACTCCAGCCGCCGCCCCGCGCGCGCCCTTTCCGCCTGGCTCCCTTTTCTCCGTCAGCCGCCAACCGCTCGCTGCTCCCCCCTGCAAAATGGTCGCGCTTCGTCCAGCGGAGGGGATGCGCCGAGCTGAGAGGGGCGGCGCAACCTACTCGGCTGGCATCTCCTCCCTCCTGCTCCCATTGGCCGCCCGCCGGCCTCGCCACCTCCCATTGGTGCGTTCGAACCATCACGGAAGCGACGGCCCGCCCTCTCCTCGTCGAGGCGGGAGGAGTGAAAGGGAGCTCCTTCACTAAAGCTCATATGAGAGAGCTGGAGCCAACAAGCCAGAAGAAACCCCGCTCGGGTTTGGGGGCGGCAGATTCGCCACTCAAAATCCGCGCATGCGCAACCTCTGTATATCTATATGTGTGTGTGAGTTTTGCGTTAGGTTCCCCTTAGAGGGAGGAAGACGGAACCTTCCATACAAAAGGAACGAGCCATGCCACATGTGCCAAAATGGATCAGGAGGGGGATGAGGAGGAAGAAGCATTACAGCCCCAAATTGGTTGGCTTTGCACTCCTCCTTCCTGTTGGTTCTCCTGCTGCTTTCTCAGGATCCTTCCACACAGCCACATCACCCAGAAAATCAAGGCAGAAAATCCCAGTTCAAAGCAGATATTGTGGAATTTTCTGCCTTGATATTTTGGGTGATGTGGCTGTGTGGAAGGGGCCTCATTCATCCACACACATAGGATGGGTGGCACCTGGCTTGAAACAGTCCATCCTGCCCCCGGGCCTTAGTTTGCCCATGCCTGATCTAGTCCAATGGTTTCTTGACCATGTCCCATTATTATTATTATTATTGTGTTGTTGAAGGCTTTCATGGCTGGAATTACTGGGTTTCGGTGAGTTTTCCGGGCTGTATGGCCATGTTCCAGAAGCATTCTCTCCTGATCTTTCACACTTGCCTCAAACAGACAAGAGTTCTTTCTTCCAACCTGGACTTTCCACTGATATATAAACTCCACTTGCCTAGTTTCCAGCAGACCTCACAACCTCTGAGGATGCCTGCCATAGATGTGGGCAAAACATCAGGAGATAATTGCTTCTGGGACATGGCCGTACAGCCCGGAAAACTCACAGCAACCCAGTGATTGCAGCCATGAAAGCCTTTGACAACACACTCACACTGTATTCTGCTTTGATCAGACCTCACCGGGAATACTGTGTCCAGTACTGGGCACTACCATTCAAGAAAGATATTGACAAGCTAGACCACTGCTTTCCAAAGTCAGTGTTTTTTAATGTTATTATTATTACTATTATTACTACTACAAATCCGCTGACAGGTCTTAACAAGCAAGTGTTTGTATTGCTGGGAAGTGCAGATATATAAACCCCACTTGCCTAGTTTCCAACAGACTTCAGAACTTCTGAGGATGCCTGCCATAGATGTGGGTGAAATGTCAGGAGAAAATGCGTCTGGAACATGGCAATACAGCCTGGAAAACTCACAGCAACCTGGTCTTTTTCTCCTCCTTCAGAGACTAACTGCTTTTTTCTTATTCACCTTTATTTTCCTGGCTAATTCAATATTATTTCAAAGACTGCTTGGAAAATGGAAGATAAAAACAGGTTCAACCCAAATAGGCAGAGTGTTTTCCTCTCAAGCCCTGAGCTGCTACTTTTAGACCTCTTATCCCCAAAACTTCAAGGTCCTGTGGCACCTTAAACATTTCTAACAGGTTAAGCCTGAACTACACCAGATGCAAAGTGTTCCAGGTACAGACAACACACATAGCTTGGAATCGCTTTGGAGATACTGAGGTCAGAGGGAAAACTGAATGCATGTGTTGACATTTAAAATTACACCAGTAACATTTAAATTATGCTGATAACACACACATTCTGGCACTAGATAAACTAATCAACATATGCATTGGGATAAGAATACTATTGTACATAGTATATCTCAAAAGTATAGTTTGGAAATTGCCAATGGTTCCAATTCAGCAGTCTTTCTCTAATCTACCCTTGAAGTTTAGCAAAAACTACTTTAGCATTAATTGAGCGATGATCCTGAAACGTTTTCCTATGGATTTTGACTATTGCTCTTTCTGATGTTATGATAGGAAGACTAGAAGGGCATTTTTGAAACTGTCAGTAAAAAGAGCAAATTAATGAGCACTTAATGCTGTAGATGTCATTACTATCACTATAAGGAATAGTTCTATATTTAATATTCATGCTCTCCAGCCTCTTGTTGCTAGTGTGAGATGGTTAAGCAGAGGTGGAGGCCATACAAAATTGCTAGAAATGCCAAACAAACAAAAACCAGGGGCTCTACAACTTACTGATGAAAGTGAATTCTTGCTTTCAAGAGAACCAGATTGAAAAGCCCGTGTCCTATTGTTTTTGATCAGAAAATAAATCCTGGGAACCCTAATAGAGTGCACCTTTCTAGGAAACAAATTATACTTTCAAACAACATTTTGCCAAACTGCTCATCAAGAGACAGATGTTGAAATGCCTAGGCTCTATCCCATAATTGTACCTGGGGTTTTATCTATGTCTCCCTTGATCCCATTTAATCCCATTTGATATGGAAAGTTTGCAAAGACTAAAACTGGCATAGAAAGGAAAGGCTGACAACTAAATTAAGGATGATTGTTGAATTAAGATAAATCACCTGTTTATAATAATGAAAGGGAACTTGCAACACATGTACCAGCTCTCTCGAAATACTAGATCTCAGGATTACCTACCAACATTAACCAGTATGAGGTTTAGAACAGATAGAAGAAAATATTTTTTCAAGCAACACATAGTTAAACTTTGGAACTCTTTGCCACAACATGTAGTTAAGGCAGCCAACTTGGATAGTTTTAGCAAAGCTGTCTTGTTTTGGAATTCAGCATACAAGTTCTAAGTCAGTGTTATTGATAACACTGAATTTATACCCTGCGTTTCTGCTACAAGTAGAGCTCAAGACGGTTACCTCTGTATCTTTCACTTAAAATACTAACTTGAAATAAATTGCATAATGTTAAGAAAATGAGATTAGATGGGCAACTGGTATTGTTTTTGTAGATTACCATATAATTAAAGGAACGGTTGCTCCATATAATCAGAATAATAAAATATAACAGTTTCTCAAACTGTGCTGCTCCAAGATGTTTTGGACTTCAGCTCCCACAATTCCTAACAACTGGTAAGCTGGCTGGGATTTCTGGGAGCTGAAGTCCAAAACACCTGGAGGAGCACATATAGAGGTGGAAGAGACCACATGGGCCATCCATTCCAACCTCCTACCATGCAAAAAATAATAATAATAATAAAAAATCAAAGCACCCCTGACAGATGACCATCCAAACTTCTATTTAAAAGCCTCCAAAGAAGGAGCTTTCACCACACTCTGAGGTATAATAAATGTGTTTTAATTGTAATGATAAGAGATCTAGAATGCATTCACATGCCTGTTTTTAAAAAAATCTAAATGGACAACCTGTGCCAAGACTGTATTCAAGCCTTGAAGGCTACCTATGCCAGCAACAAGAAGCATAGACTTTCTATTTCCATAGATGATAATATGAGGATGGGGACTTTGCCAAATCTAGGAAAAATTGAAAGCAGCCAATGTTTACAGAATTCTGTGTCATGCCACTTTTTCAGCTGCTTTCATAATGTCCTAGTTTCTCTGTCCTCCTCAGAATACTTCAAAGTACTACACCTTGAGTCCCCTCGGGTGAGAAAGGTGGGGTAGAAATGCTGTAGATAGATAGATAGATAGATAGATAGATAGATAGATAGATAGATAGATAGATAGATAGAGTTCAGAAGTAGGTTATGCTCAGTTAACTTAGCAGAAAGAAAAGTGAAATCGCAGTTCCATAAGCCCCCAACATTTCACAGACAAAATGTATGATCAAGCAACATCAGGGTGTGGTCAAGGTGGCACAAGTTATTAATGAGGAAAAACAGATGAGGTGCTGCAGCATCTTGCTTTTGCCTAAACCTACGGTGGAGGGCAAGTTTTGCTCCCTGCCTAGAGCTGAGTTAATAGAGTACAAACTTTATGTACCTTGAACTCATCAAACTGATTCCCAGCATCCCTAGGCTGAACAGATAACAGTCCCACAGAGCATTACCTTTCACACTATAGACCATTCTGGAAGCCTTTAAGCAGGCTATGAATGCTTAATAAAAGAAACAAATACTGACAAAGAGTAACAAAATCTCAAACATGGAAATTGTATGACACAACTGAGAGGTTGTCCTGCTGATATGTCTGTCAGTATGTCTAGCACCAACTGCTGGGAGTGGTGAGTCTACCAAAAGGTGTTGAGCACAGAAAGCTTTCTCTATCCCAAGTCTACCTTCAAAGCCAGCAACTTCCTTTCATGCATCTGCCCTGCTCCATTTTTCTTGTGTTCTAGGATAATACTAATGGTACATGGTGTGTGCAAGTTGCTATAAACCCACAAAATGTGGTTTATTTTCATTTTCTAAACATTTGATTTGTTTCCATGAAGATTATATGTTGCTTTTCAGATGAAAACTTCCAAAGTGGTGCATAAAATCTGGAAATGAATGACTTTAAATAAAAAATAATTGATCCTTGGAAATGTTGCTTTTTTGGACTATATCTCTCCATATCCACTGGCCAACATGGTCAGTTGCTAACTTTTTCAAACTCTGAGATAAATACAGTAAAGCAAAAGAACATTTAAAATGACTAGGTAAACCCATCAGTCAAATGAACCGTTTTAATATGCTTTGGCAAATAAACTCCTCACTTGGCACTAAAAGACAAATTAACCAGATAGCATTAGGAAAGCTTCTCTGGGCACTGATTTCCAAAAATAGATTATTTTACCAAAGTCAAACCTAGTCAGGTGGAAAAGCAGTCCTGATAGCTCACATAAGCCTTTTGGGGAGACATTTTTTAAACAGACTGATGGTTTTGTGCCAGCAATAATAGAGTATTATTATCACACATATTATTGTCCTCTTGTAGCACTATGGCTGCCCTTCCTGCATCATTAGCACTGGATAGCAGATGCTCTCACCACAACACTAGGAGCCAAGGATGACTAAATTCAAATTACATTTTTAGTATTTAAGCTACTTGTTCACTCCTGTCAGAGATATTTACATGGTTATAGAACAAAGCAAGAGAGCAGTTGTTTAGAGATGCAAATAATCTGTGGATCACACAAAAGGTTTCCCACAACCAAGTGTTCAAACACCATGACAACATGTATGCATTAAGTATTAGTACAGTAGAGTCTCACTTATCCAAGCTAAACGGGCCGGCAGAAGCTTGGATAAGCGAATATCTTGGATAATAAGGAGGGATTAAGGAAAAGTCTATTAAACATCAAATTAGGCTATGATTTTACAAATTAAGCACCAAAACATCATGTTATACAACAAATTTGACAGGAAAAGTAGTTCAATACGCAGTCATGTTATGTTGTAATTACTGTACTTACGACTTTAGCACCAAAATATCAAGATATATTGAAAACATTGACTACAAAAATGGCTTGGATTATCCAGAGGCTTGGATAAGCGAGGCTTGGATAAGTGAGACTCTACTGTATATTATGTCATAATACTTCCTTCTAATTTACAGCAATTATGGATTCCTAATTGGAATCTACTATATGGAGAACCAAATGGCAACTACTATTCTTCCTTCAATTCATCTGTCTTTTTATCGAATCCAGCTGTATTACTGATGCTACGGTATCTGGTGGAAGATAGCTCTATAGCATTGCATGTTGCCTCCGATATGTCTAGGAGTAGAAGTATTTCTGTGTAATAGGATTACCCTCTCACCACCCCTTTTCCCTTTCCCTGAAGGATCAATCCTCCTGAATGGGTTTTGAATGGGTTTCCACAATATTCTGGAAGATCTTGATAGATTATTCCAAAGTGCTAATGAAGGATTTTAAACACTCAGAGACAAAGGTACATTTTTGCAACTATCTAATTCTAGCCATCCTTTTCAGTATAGTAGGCTCAACTAAACCACTATATGGATATGAATACCAGCCCAGATTTATATCAAGTCACAGTCAGTAAAAAGATCAGGGATGAGGATTGTGAGGCCTTCCAGCTGTTGTTGAACTGCAACTACATCTGGAAAGCTGCAGTAGTGGGTACAGAACCACAATTACTTCAAAGCATGAGATGAAAACTGCCCAAATGAGAAATCAAAAACTGCAAACATATCAAGAAATTTCATTTATTTATTGCATATGTCTGTTCATTATTTCAATACTGCATTGAATGGTGAATAGCACACCTAAAACCCCTCTTTTCTTTTAAATATAAAACAATATGTTAACATGGTAGTTAGAAGTAATGAATCTTAAAATTAGCTATATCTACAGGAAAAGCAATTGATATTCTGAATAAGCACCAATTCTTGAGGGGGAATTATCAGTTAAAATACTGATCATATGGGCGAAATACTGCCTATCCCTCCGAGAACCCCACAGAGTTGCTTGTGGAGTTGCAATGATATTAGGGGAAATTTGCAGACAGACAGGCATTATTTTAATGCGCCACTAGACACATTTTATGCAGTAGAAAAATAAAATGTACAGTAGGAAATAGATGTCGCTGCAGTTTGCAGCATAAGTTATAATTAGGGACAAAGTTATTTCTGAAAGCAAATAGATGAAATCAACACAGAAAATTAATCTTTCCATCTGCATAACTTTATGTTAATAATATACTATTAGGGCTTAATACATGACTGCTGCATCTGTGAGAAAAGAAGATATATCCATGAAGATATAGTCAACCCTCCACATTTGCGACTATAACTTTTGTAGATTTGATCATTTATGGATGTTATTAAAATATTCTCTTTAGGTCCTCCAGTGCAATTCTATGTTCATTTTCCAGTGGACATTGACCATAGCGTCATGCTCAAGGACTTAGAAATTCCCAGAGAAGTATTCTTACAGAATAAAAAAGGTAATTTAAAAATAATATTTATTGAAATTTATATATACTAGTAATAAACAAGAAACACTGTAACATTGGGATTTTTTTTATTCAGAGTTTTCCACTTTCATTGGGATTTTGTGGCCCTAACACCAGCAAATTAGGAGGACTGACTGTATTTCTAGCTGCTTTGGATCCAACTTCATTGTTGCTGGAATTGTAAACTACAGAGTACTCCTTTTGTACTATGGCTGTAGGGTTCACTAGCACCTAGAAAGAACAAGGTTTCATCACCAGATTTTGCTGTGAATTTAATTATGGCATAAACTATGTGAGCTCTGGTAAGGGCCATATCACAGCTCAGAGATAGTGCTAATGTGTCTTCGGTCAATGTCTCATTAATGTTGTCTCCATTTACTCCAATTCACTTTATGATACTGGGCAAAACATCACAAACTCATTGGGTTTAAAGGCTATTGGTTCAGGGTCTCTGCTCAATGCCAGAACTCCAGGAAAAACATCCCTCATCCAGTCTTCTGATTTCTTGTGTGGTAAGAAAAAACCTTAGAATAAACTCTGAGACAGATAGTTCTTAGCACTATCCATCAATTGTCCTCCCTTTATAAGCTGTATGCAGAATTGGAATGGAATTTTCATAAAGTTCTGTGGAGGACTGATAATACACACTAGCGAGCATGACATATCCCTGCACATGGAAATGACACAATTTTGAATATGCTGCTTTTAATCAAATTTTTAAAATATTTGTTATTATTCTCACTTAAATACTTTAAATAATACTAAAATGCCTTTCTGTGATGGCAGTATTGTTTGATTACTTTAACAGCATTTTTAAAGGGTGTCTGAAAAGTGTTTTAACAGGAAATAAAAGAATGAAGGTGGGAAGGAACACAACTTATAATGCTGCCTTTGCTCTTAATACAATATTTTATGTCAAAATGCCTTTTCATTTTTGTCACAAAGAAAAAAATTTCAAAGGACAAAATTACAGTGTAGTCCAGACTAAAATATTAATCTAAAACGTTGATAACAAGTTGACAAGCAGAAAGGTAATACGTTTAGATGCATGTGGTTTAGGTTCACCAGTACAATACATAATTGCAGATGTCAAAATCATACAAAAATTAACACTAAAGTAATGTATACCTAGATATTATATTCTATAGTATCGTTTAAAAATATTTTTACCCAGACTAATAAAAAACAGAAGTACCACATAGATTGGATGACAATTTTATGTTGATAGCCTGGCAAATATGATCAAACATAGAATAAATGTCACTGGGACATCCTTCCCTGTTCAACAATCCAATTTGGAAGTGTGTTTAACTGAATAATCAAATTCAGCAGCGTGTCTATGTCATACGGGCATGTGAAGGAGTGAACACACGGATAGTGGATTCTACAAGAATATGGCATCATTATGAAGTATCCTACACCAGGGGTCCCCAAACTAAGGCCCGCGGGCCAGATGCGGCCCTCCAAGGTCATTTACCTGGCTCCTGTTCTAAACTTTAGACTTAGAGTTGACCTAAGTCTACCTGGTTTTTGTAGGTCTCTTTGGTTACCTATGGTCTTATGAGATCATCTAGGTGGTCTTTGAAGGTCTCTTTACTTAGATACGGCCTTATGATACCATCTAGATGGCTTTTGAAGGTCACTTTCCTTACCTGTGGTCCTATGAGACCATCTAGATGGCCTTTGAGGGTCCCTTTCCTTACCTATGGTTTTAGGAGACTGTCTAGATGGCCTTTGGGGGCCCCTTTCCTTGCCTATGGTCTTATGAAATGAATCTAGATGGCCCTTGTGGGTCCCTTTCCTTACCGATGGTCTTATGAGACCATCTAGATCAGGGATCCCCAAACTAAAGCCTTCCAAGGTCATTTACCTAGCCTCTGTCCTAAACTTTAGACTTAGGGTTGACCTAAGTCTGAAACGACTTGAAGACACACAACAACAACAATCCTAATTTTGGACTATTTCATCATAGTCCAGCCGCCCAACAGTCTGAGGGAGCGTGAACCGGCCCTCCACTTAAAAAGTTTGAGGACCCCTGTCCTACATCATGTCATGATTTATTTGGTAGTGAGGTTGAAAACTCTTCTGCCCATTTTCCTTCTGCCTGAATGTACTAATAGGATAGACAGGAAACTTTTATACAGACATGACCATGTACAGAGGCCTATATATAACGTACACGGCATTTATGACCTAAGAAACATTTAATTGGCCCTCTGCTTGCAGCTACCAGATGGGTTTTCCTTGCATACTAAAGGAAATGGAGGACAATCTCCAATGACAAAAAACATGCCATTTGGATCCATCTTTACTTATATGGCTTTCACTTAATCTGCAACAAACTCCACAGGATTTGAGAGGTTTTAATGATAAGTAATGAAGGGGTGCCATAATCTGTAAAGGTGTTTCTTTGGAGATGCATAAAATTTAAAAGCCTACACAATCAGTCCTTGAAACCAAGTAATAAATTCCACTTTGACAAAGAGTTTAGTGGCAAAAATTTTCAAAGAACTCAGGACCAAAACACATATGTAGGGAGGGAGGGAAGAGAGAGAGAGAAATACAACACTTCTTTTGCAAAGAACTATCTTAATTATAAAACTCTTGTGATGTTGTGTTTTATATTTTGTATTGTAGCTGGTCCTAACAAAGTAATCTTTTAGGAAGCCAGCTGTTTGCCTAGCTGCCAGGACTTTTAAATGTTTATCACACGTTTTTTGTGTTTTTACTTTTTGGGAATAAAACCTTGTGAATTATTAGAAAGGCTCAAAAACAGGCACTGTGTGAAAAGGTAATGTGCATGAGTTCCCAAGTGTCACAGATGCATCCCCACACCCAGGTAACACAGATTAGTAACTTGGGTTGTCTCCCAAAACCCAAGTGGAATGCATTTGATTCTTTACTACAGAAAGTAGTTTTGCTGCCCTGATAGAGATCAGTGTTGTGTTAGAGATGCTCTTGGAATGATCTGAAAAATGTGTTCAAAGGTGCTTTCTTCCAGTTACTGAGTAGAAATTTCTGCCAGACAGACTCTGTGCTGTAGAATACTTTACAAAAGGATGGAACAAAAGGCAAGACCTACCATTACTGTATATACCAGGTTTTACAAATGACAGTATCATAAAGACTGTCTAGATTATATGTGGATAAGTGAATTTTTCTAGACAGCTCTTATTTAACTCCTTTCCTAAACACTTTTTATTGATTCAGGAAAATGTGTACCTCATTCACACAGAACCAACCTGAGATTAATTTTCTTGTGTCTCACTTCAAATAATCAAAAGAGATGTTTATGTACAACTCACAGTTGAGTTCTACAATACTGTTTATCTATAGACGGAAATTAGGATAATATAGAGATGCCCCTTTAAAAAAGGTTCAGCTTAAATTTCTCAATGCTTTGCATTTTTACAGCATTTTTCAGATACATCAGAAAAAATCAGTGACAGTCTTCAATCACCTTTAAAAATACTGGTGATCAACAAAAGTTACTGTCATTTAAAATTTCATCCAAACCAAAAGTGATTCTACTTCCCCATCCAGTGCACATAACTTTACTTAGCAGCAGTTGTTCAATATCCTATATTTTATTATTATTTTATATTATAATATAAACCCACAACACTTATATTACATGGGGAAGGTTAATGGACAAATTATTAGTATCCTTTCTAGTTTGTTCAAAAAAACAGTAAAGAGTTATTTGTTTATCTGGCAAACATGCACCGCAGTCTAAGATGATCTGCAACATTATCTGGTACCTATTTGCAGCTACCATGAAAGTTTTCCTTGGATACTAATAGAGACTAATGTTCATACCTTTAAAGGTCATTTTTAACCAGTCTCCCAACTACTTTCTAAATTGTCAAGCACATAAGTATCTCATTCATCCACAGTATATTTTTCCCATAAGAATTCACCCCTTAACTTTTTATTTTAAAATGACAATTAAAAATTCAGACACCTCAATGCATTTCACCATCCTGCTATTTCAACCCTCCTGAATTATGAAGTGGCCCACTTTAAAAACAAATGAAATTAAAGTATAATTGTCCTTATTCCAGAAAAAAAACACAAGTCTTTCACTTGTCATAACATTAAAATAGGAAAATATCTGCTATCAAAGGGATGCAGGGAAAATTTAACTCTTGCTTTTTGTCCCTGCTGGGCCTCTGATTCTGTGTTTCCCCCTCAGATCACTAAAACTGGTGGGTGGGCTTTCAGGCAGCATTGCATAATGGCAATCTAGACCCACACAGTAGGACAGCTGAGAGGAAGTAATTCATCAGCATTCGAAAGAGGCAAATTAGATGCTGTGAAGGAAAGGACTATAAAAAACAAAGAACACAGTTGGTGCTCTGCTAAGGTGCATCAATGCAAAACAGTTTACAGCTTTCGCTTCAATTCAGTGCTGGGTTCTCTGATAAAATGGCACCAGGAAAAGGAACAATTGTGCGACCCACATAAAAACATGGACACAAAAAAGGCCAGAGTTCAATTTAAAACTTGCAGTCTTTGGCAAGAGAGAAAGGCACATACAAAAGTGGCAATAGGCTTCCCATGGCAAGAAATTGCACCTTCACGTGAGTTGTGGTGAAAGATTTCTGCAGCTGGGTTACAGCTCGAAGCACATTTCTAGAGATGATAAATCAAAGGCAGTCTGGTTCAAAACACATGTGCGTGCACATTAGTCACATATTAATTCGGCTTTGCTTTAGGATTGCTGAAAGTTTCCTATAGGAACGTCTTCTGCCATAACATCTTGGATTAACAGGAGTGGAGACTTTCCCCTCAACTGCAATGGAAGCAGCAATGAGCAGAATATAATTCCTTTTTGACTTTACCAAGGTTGCAGTGTTGAATGGCGTATACTGCTGGACCACATCAGAAGAACAAAGAAAGTGGTTTCAATTATATCTGCTAGTTTCAAGGACTTCTTTCTCCTTCACTGCTCACAAATGTGTAAAGAAAACTTGCTTTGACTCTGTAAAAAAAATTAGACATATTTATCTGAAAAGTACCCTTGATCTCTGATCAGATGCAGAAGCCCATGCAATTAGCAGCATCCCCAATTGGACGTAGTTGCATCTTTTAGATTGATGTAGTCTCCCTGCCCTGAAAGAGAGATCTCTTTGTCACTCAGCAATGTTGTCGTTGTTATCATCATCTTCTCAATAAGGACCCTAAGGAGAAAAAGAATTCAATTACAAAAGGAAAACCTCACAGCACTCATTTAGCAGCACTCCAAGAGAGGCTATCTATGACCTTACCGTTGCAACCACTCTAGCCCGGATTTTCTCTATACATGTATACAGCACTGTATGATTACTGAAATGTGCACAGTACTGTTAGTGCTATATCATTTATGTCTGAGCATAAAGTGAAGGATGACAGATATGATATACAACTCTGAAGTTGCTCTTTGCAAAAAGCATGGCTTCTTGGGAATATGAGTTGTATTTTTGAGTGTTGGGATGAGAGATCCAGATTCGTGTTTACACTGAACCCTAAAATTCAAGGCATGACCTTGGGCCACTCGCATTTTGTCAAACAGCTATACTTTGCAAAATTGTGGTGAGGATGATATGCAGAAGATTAGAGCCATATACATGTCCTTCAGCTCATTAGAAGAGAGATCAGATATTAAGAATACTTGAAGGAACTCAACAACAATAACAACAATATAAACCAAAAAGCACCCAAAATAGGTTCCATGCACTCAGATAAAAAAAATTTGTTATACTTTGTTGAATTTGATTTATAGAAGGTATAAGGGTCTTTCATCACCAAAACTGAAACATTTATAATGCACCATTTCCTCACCATCGCCCAAGACTATGGTAATCTTGTTAAAACCAAGCTGATGCCAAGATCCTGACGTCAGCCTCATTCCAAATGCAGCCACATCCTAGCCTGAATATCACATCAAAATGAAATGTTCTCATCTCCTTTAAATACATAAACAATGATATTAATCTATCACATATGAACAACAGCACATGCACAGAGGCCTACATGCATATGAAGAAATGTTCAACTATTTTAATTTTGCTTACCTCATGGACTCATTTATATTCTTATTTTCCTTGACAGAAGTTTCAGTCCATCCAGTGAATCCATTCTCTTTGCTGAATCGATCAATTTCTTCTCTAGTCACAGACCAAGGATAAAGGTCACACTGCAAAAGAGAACCCAGGAACATTTAAATCTGCTTTTTAAAAGTACCAATAGATGAATTCATTTCTTTTTCCTCCATGTTAATAAATCTTCATATGCCAAGACAGGTTAGCTAGAAGGCAATGCTTTTATTTCTTTAGCATTCCACCTTTTCCCCTTAACTGGAGATCAAAGTGGCTTACAAAAATTAAAACAAATTTAGATAAAAATAAATTAATTGTACAGTGTATTGCCCATTTCTGCAGTTCCCAAAAGGATGTCAAACAAAAGTATTATCACTAAATACACAACAAGGAGCTTCCCTTCTTTTTATATATGCTATAACTCTTATGTCAAGGTGTATTGTTGTATCAGCCAGGTAATTCATTGGATATGAATGTCTGTTTCGCCTGTGATACAAACAACCTTTCTCTTACTCATAGGAACAAAAGAGCAGCCATCCTAGATGAGGCCAATGGCTTATCTCATCCTGCATTCTGTTCACATGGTAGACAAACAGATGCCTTGAGGAAGCTCAGAAGCAGAAGATGAGGGGAGCACTGCCTGCTGATTCATGTTCTCTGGCTGCTGGAGTTGATAGATGCCTCTGACAACTCTGACCTTGGAGGAAATATGCAGCCACCATGGCGGGTAGTTATTGACAGGACTTATCCTTCACAAATGTGTCTAACCCTCTTTTAAAGTTATCCAAGTTGGTGGTCATAATCCCATCTAATGGTAATGAAATCCTACAGTTTAAAGATAGCCTATATGAAGAAGTTCTGTCTTCATACATTTTTAAAAAATTAAATACAAGACATACTATTTTTTGTTTGGTTTAAAGAGCAGCTCAACACAACTGTTGTCCTAAAGTTCATTTTGTCCTAAATTTAGAACCATTCTAACATTATTAGAGAAAGACAGGAAGAAATATTTATCCACTGAGATGAAAGAACTAGGTAACTTTATGAATAATACATTTTTTCCCTATGCTTTTTTTTTGGAGGGGGGGTATTGGAAATGCCCACTTTTTGTGTAATGTTTTGAGGCAGAATGCTTGGCGCTATGATCACAGGCCAAATATGATTGCCTTCCAAGTGTAGGGTCCTGATGGTGGGTTCATAGGTGACTGTAGAGACCCATTCTTGATCTGCATGTTCTTTCGCAGTGAGGACATCAATTTCCAAATGGAGGGCGGCCCCTTGACCCGCCTTCCTCTTGACATGGTTCTCCTTTGGCACTATAAACATGTACTCAGTTGAAGGTTTTTATGTGTATTTCAAAGAGCCTAGGTTGGCTCTGATCTATAAAGCCCTATACACCTTAGGTCCAGGCTATCTGACAGACATTTACCAGACTCCCCAGATCCTTAGATGTGCAAATGAACCTTCTTTCAGTCCCACCACCTTCACAGGTTCCGTTGGTAGAAAAACTAGATAGGTAGAGCCTTCTAGTTGGTTGCCACTATTTATTTACATCACTTTTACCCCGCCTTTCTCTCTGAGGAGACTCAAAGCGGCTTACAGTAAATAGGCAAAAATTCAATGCCTAAAAACAATGTAAAAACAATAATTCATATAAAACAATCTACAAAACAACAGTTCATATAAAACAGATACCATTACAGAATAAAGACACATTATATAAAATTTTAAGAATGTCCAAGATTGAGGCTCTGGAACTCTAGGGAGGCGAGAATAGACACCACTTTGCTGTTGTTCTATCAGTAAGTGAAAGCTTTTTATTTCAATAGGATTTTAGAACTGAAGGCTTTTAAGAAAACATCCTAACTAAATTGTATTGTTCCAACTCATTCTTATCCTTTCAAGTTTATTTGGTACTGTTCCATTATCTAGGTGGGCGCTAGAGAGAGAAGGACAGTCAATTTTATAGGGAGGAGTTGAAGGACAAAAACCATTTTCCCTGTGTTCTCTGGTTATTCCCCCTCCCCATTTCATAAACAAGGGTTGTTTCCACAACAGGGACATGGGTGGGGGGAATAACAGTAAAACAGGGGGAAATGGTTTCCCTCGTTGCTTCAGCCCACCATCCCCCCCCCCCCCCCCCCCGTAAAACAGACTATCCTTCTCTCTCTTCTGCACCCTTGTGGCTTCTGCCCAGATAATGGAACAGTACCAATTATGTTATTATTGTTAACAGTTTTAATATTTTTTAACATTGATTTGGGGATATGTTCTTAACTACATTGTTATATTTTCAATTTGTAAACTGTGCTGTGGAAATACAGAGCATAAAAATATTCATCAATATCACAATCAAAAATTATTTTCTATCACCTCTGTTCAGCTGGTCCATTAACTATCTGCTGTCTCACTTCTTGCAGTATGTCCTCCTTTTGCATGTGACAAACACTGCTGTCATTTGACTTATATAACATGATACCTGTCTATTGGAGAGTTTAGAAGGGTTCTTTTTTCGTTAAAAAGACTATGATTCCCCACAGTTTCTCAGTCATGAGGAATTCTGAAAGGCATGGTCCAAAAAAAGGAACTTGTTGAAGTTTTGGTTTAGTGGTGGATGGCAGTTTCTCTTTGGAAGCAGGGGATACAACTTATAGGGATCTCTGATTCCAGTTGTAAAACCACTCTTGCAAACCATTGCTTCCCCTCTGAGAAGCTCGGACCGTGTCTTCCTTTCTCATTTGTCACATTAAATATCTCACTTTACCCAGCACAACTGTGCCAGTTAAGCAGAGAAGACCTGGGTTGTTGTGCATTTTCAGGGCTGTATAGCCATACAGCCCAGAAAATGCACAACAACCCACTGATTCCGGCCATGAAAGCCTTTGACAACACAGAGAAGACCTAATGACCAATGCCCTGTTGAAGAGACCGTCCAACTTGACTCTGTCATTCACTGCCACTCTATACTTGAGAGTTGTATATTTCTTTTACAGACATACAGAGACAGAACAGTGTAAATTCTTGCTAGATTGTCTTTGGTAAAAATAGAAAGTCACCTGACAATTCACCAACCTCCAGGCAAAGTGTTTATGCTGTCTTTACTTTTCAATGGCTTTGAACCTTTAAAGATCTTGTGGCAAGACAGAATTAGGTCAGATAAAGATGGCAAAAGGGTACATTCTCCAAGCTCAGTCTCATCAGTCTCCTTTTTAGGGCTAAACTTACAATTCAAAGACTTTCTACACACACTTAATGAACTAATTATGAACCAGTAACTAATATGCAAAGTATTCACACATTAAACTCAAATAAAAATATTTTTATCCCACCTTTTTCCACTGGTAAACTCCTATAAGGAGTCTGTTTCTACTTCCTACTTCCTCTTACAGTGCCCATGGTACCTTTGAAAATATGCACCTGAGCACTTTGAAAACCTCTTTGAACAATGGGAGAGTTGGGGAGCAGAAATAGCCCCCAAACTCAGGCTTTCTCCAAAATGGAAAAATCCTTTTCTTTGTAGAAGGCCAAATGTTTAAAGGTGGGATCTGAAAGCATGTAAAAAATGAAAGTGCTTCCCGGCAATAAAAATAAAATTATAAGACTAGACTGTGGCACTCATCTAAAAGTAGGACAGTGAGCATCAGGAAAAAAACTGTCTTAGTTGTCAAGCACAGGCAAAATTACACTAAGGAAACTGGAGTCAAAACATCTACAGAGATTTATTTCATGCAGCAGAAATATTCGCCAACACTATATAGATGTTGACCATTGACACACAGATCCCATTTTTGAGGTGCAACCATGTTAAAATAGGGGTGGGAATAATGTGGTCCAACATAATCAGTGGCAAGAAATATATTCAAGAGGCATACTGACAAGCTGGAACATGTTAAGAGGAGAATGATTAAAATGATAAAAAGTTTGGAAACCAAACCCAGGCCTAGGAGGAACTGCATGGGTCAGGGCTGAATTAGCCTGTGGTCCCTTCTGATTCCATGATTCTCAGAACGGTGCAAATCAAATCCAACAACATCTGAAAGGCCAAAATATTCTTATCTCCTTCTTTGACTTATCCAAGCAGGAATCTTAACTAACCACGTATAATCAGAGCTTGGAAAAGTTACTTTTTTCACTAATGCTCCCAGGATCCCCAAGCCGACATGGCCAGAGGCTAGGGGATTCTGGGTGTTATGGTCCAAACATCAACTTTTCCAAGCTGTGTTTATAATCACTTGGCAGAAAAGATGGTTCTACCCAATTCACAGACACTCACTTTGTTAGCTAGTAGCAGACAAGGGACAGGGTTTCCATCTGGTAGCCTCAGCTTGCTGTCCAAATCCTGCTTCCACTTCTGGCAGCTGGTGAATGTGCTCACACTGGTGACATCAAACATGATAACACAGGCAGATGCCTCCTTATAGTACAGTCGAGTCATAGATGTAAACCGTTCTTGACCTAGAGGTTTAAGAAAGAGGTGTTTACTCATGACCTTTAGGTAGTGGTTCTAGGATTCAACTGTAGTGAGCCTCCCTCTTTGTATTTCATCTTAAATTGTTCCAAATCTAGATAAAGGAAATGTGAGTTTAGGGAACTCAAAATGGAGCCCTGCTACTCTCTCCAACTTATTATCTGCTGCCTAGCAAGAACAATAGGGAAGGAAGAAGGAAGCAAGATGACTCACATCAATGCCTTAAAGTTTTGGGTTTAATGCATCTACTGAGTTTGTTTAAAGATCTTTGGTACTAAAAATACGACAAAGATCACAGTTCTTTGACATAAAAATGTACTGTGTTTAGACTTCACTCATTTCTGTGATAGAAATAAGAGTTTGATGGGAACTATAAACCTTTGCCAATCTACTGCTAATTACCCAGAGACCTGTCAGTACATTTCAGTCTACTATGTGCTCACCCATTCTAACTATACCAATTGGTGTGGGCTCGTGGAGGAGGCCTAGTGATAGAAAAGATGTTTTGTATTAAAACTGCTGTTCAAATCTGTGTCCCTAGTCTGTATTTCACTAGACAGGTCAAAACTCCCACCATCACAAATTGTTTTAATATTGGTTGCCCATATGCAACTTAGTAAATCTTAATAGTATGCACCAGTCACCTAACACCTTTCTCAAAGAGTTTCCTAAGGAGTACCATTTCCAATCTTATCCAGAAATCTGTACAAACCACAACACAAAAAAGAGGTACGACATGATATATATTGGCCTCCAAAACTTGTGATCAGAAATAAGGTGTTTTTCTTCCTTTTAAAATTAATATTTCACAGTTTAAAAAAAGAGACCAACTTGGAAGGAGGAACCATTGACATAAGAAAAAGGAGTTTTTCCGGAGCTTACCTGCAATGTCCCACAACTGCAGCCTCACTGTCTCAGAGTCTGACCACTGCACCACCTTCAGAGCAAAATCCACTGAGCCACCATGGATAGAAAGGCAGAAAAATAAACACGGGCAAGTGAGAGACTGAACAAAAACATTATGCACAGGATACATAATTATGCATGGAGCAAAAATATTACTCATGGGTTTTCCTCCCTTGAACAATTTTGCTTCAGGTTTGATAAATGATGTTTGGAAACACACATTACTTCATCAGGCCCTATAGCATTTGCTTTTGCAGTACAGACTTTCTAACACTATTCACTTGCTTCCTATTTGTAGGAAATACATTGCCTAAAGCACAACATTACTTTAGCACTGCTTACTTCAAGGGATTTATTCTGTTTTAGTAAATCACACTGACTAAGGGTGAAAGGAGACACACATGAAATATATGGCTATTGCATTAAGACCTTTACACACTTTGCTCACATATTTCCCAAGCACTGCACCATTCTTACTTCATCTATATGCTGTGACATGAAAGCACAGTCACATCTGCTTTTAGGACAAGATCTGTGGTCTCTAGTAATATGAAAAGACACGCCCCTCTTGCAAAATTCATGCTGAAATGAACCAGATGGGATTTTAACATTCTGGAATGCTGTGAGTTCTGGTCTTTTACATCAAGTTTCACCCCAAAACTAATTGTACAGGACCACCTCCATGTCGACCGTGCATCCAATGACTGTTTTTAGCCCCTGCATTTTTCATAATTAGTTTGGAGTGAGGTTCTACCAATATACTATGAGGCAAGACTTTACTGCTTCTTTTCACTTAGACATTTACTCAACTTGAAGAAAAGTGAACTAATTCTGGCTAAATCCTGATGAAACAAAGGTGATCAAGGATTTGAATTCAACCTGTTCTGGAAGAAACTGGGCACCACATACTTCACACTTATAGTACTATCATCCATTTTCACAGCTATGGCACCTTGCAATTTATTACTTAGGGATGGACATTTAGAAATCTCAGCCAGAAAGCAACAGTAGATCACCAGACTACAAACTGCAGGATCCCATAGGATTGAATGATGGCCATGAAAGTGGAACCATTGTGCTATAACTATGTAGTGTGAAAAAGTCACTGTTTGTAATCTAGGAACGCTCCTAGATTTAAGCAAGCCTCCCTCTCATTTAGCTTCTGATCACAATCTACAATATCTTAACCTAGATTACCTTAAATTGATATGGGGAGGTAGAACTAAAGGAAGATATTGGCTGTATTTGGATTGCATGATGTATTATCGGGTATTGCTACAGAAATCAAAGTGTGCCCCCTGGGCTGGAATGTAAGCCCATTGAGAGTGTAGAGTTGGGCTTCAGTGAAGAAAAAACATTTCACCACCATTATATTTGCTAAGTCTTACAAACAGCAATACAGGACAATGCTTCCTATTGTTAGGCCAGTTCAAGACTGGATGCTACACAAGGGCAGGCCTATATAAAGATCATTTCAAATCTTCTGAAATTAGAGATTTTCAGCCACTTAGACCTCTTGCAAGAAACCATCCTCTCACAAAATTTCAGGCGGATTGTATATATGCCTGCCTCACGTGATACTCATCACCTGGGTCTGTAGAGCTGATAGCAGGAAGACTTGCAACAGACAGGCTCCCCATATCATTTGCTGTGTAATTAGAGGCTGTATTGCTATGTAAAGAATGTTGGGGCCAGCCTGTTCTTCCTGCTTTCACTGGATCAAAAATATGGGATTTGCTGCTCTACCACAAAGCTAAAGACACAGTTGGACTCCGGGCCTCCTGGCCAGCATTAATTTGTACTGACTTCCTTTCTTTCACTGGTCCTGCCAGGACTAGCATCCAAGAATAACTTAAACTTTTGAAAAGTACTCATAAAAACGCTTTATTTAAAAACATTTTGGTGTTGTTTGTTGCTCTTAGAAGGTTGTCATCTCCTGCTTTATTGAGTCTTGAACAAGCTTATGTCCTTCTTGGATCATACACTTCCTCCATTGCCCCTCCAAAGCAGTGAGAAAGAAAATTTAAGAAACATCCACTTTCCATTTTTGTTAACTATAGTATCTCATGGCATCATCTCATTTGGACTGACAAACCACAGTTGTGATTGTTTTTAATTCCATGTGTGCCACTTCAACCTATGGGTTCTGATTAACTGCACATCCTGGTCTGAGAGACCTTTGGTTAACTGAAGGCAACAACAAGAACTCTTAGAATCCTTCTCCAGGCTGCAGAAGCTATTGAGAAAGTGACACAACATTGGGATGAAAAACTTCGTTGGGTCTGTGGATCATTTTTCTCACTCGAAGGCTATACTCACATACCCAACATCATGTTTCATGTGAATACAACCCACATGAAACATTTTTTCTAAATCCATACAAGCTCTTATTATAACAACATTGGATGTTATCTCTGAACAAGTTAGGGAGAGATAAGTTTATTTATAAAACAAAGAAAACATGATCTTGGAAGCACAATGCATTTTTTCTGGTACCACAGATTAGGTTACCAGGAATATCATATACATTATCCCATAATGAAGCGTAACCTTGACAAAATGTGTTGTATGCTGTGCTCCAAGTTGTAACAAAAGATTTTAATTTGGGGGGAAAGTACTAAGAAAAAACTGTTGCTAAAACAATTCTGTAGTATGGCTGGAATCCTACTTGTAATGTACATGAACATATCACAGTTAGATTCAGTTTATGGTTTTTTTTGGGGGGGGGGATGTTGGGCAAAGAGGTAGTCACAACCTCCCAGTGTAATATCCAAACATGCCATTCTTCTGGCATTTTCAAGCTATAACCATTTAATTAGCAGTGGCAAGTGGGAGAGCTAACCAGACAGCACACATCCAGCAAAAGAAATGCAAACCAGCAAAAAAAAAAAAAAAAAAAAGATACCAAGGTTACTCTTGCAGTTCTCCAATAAGCTGCGCTTTGCATGCCCTGATATAGGATTATGGTTCTCATTTCCAGGACATATTGTACATTTATGAATACAGGGAGTCATTCATGTTAGGGGCACAGGACCTCCATGAAAGCAAAACACCATGAAAAAAGAAACGGTGATTTTAAAATCTGAGATCATTTAATCTAGGAATGCCTAGTCTTCCAACATGACTTTATGATTGATTTCTTCTGAAAGCTGACATGAAATATCTAGATCCTCAAGTGTAATTCTTAGAGAGTTCTTCTCTTTAGAAATGTTTAAGTCATCCAACATGACTGGAGGAGGTTGACCATAGAGTCACACTGGAAGACCTAGAGATTCCTGATTAATCAAATCTGCAGAAATCAAAACTGCAAATGTGGAGTGATGACTGTACTTAATTATATACATTTCATAAATATTGTAAACCTCTCTGAAACCCCCAGACAAAGACAGCACGGAAATAAATCTATCCAATAAAATATATTCAAACATCAGATAATCAAATAGCAGCATTGACAAATAGCTCCAAAAATGAAGATGAAAGAAGTTTGTGAAATTAAATTTTCTTCCCAAAACTATGCCTACCCTTTTCTGCACTCAATTTACACTACCCCTAGATTTACTCTAGATTTTAAGCAAAGCATGCTTGAGTTGCAGAATCCAAAGCTTTAACCCTCTGGGGAGCTAATCAGATCATTTTGATTAGGGTCACCATGATGTAATGGGGATAACTAAGAAGGCTAGCTCTCTTAATCTTGTCCTCCTTTGGTTCTGTTCTTAAACTAATGATCTTATAGACTTAGTGCAAAACTAAAGAAAAACATCAAAAGATTATGCTCAATAAGATTCTTTAAAAGTTTGGCAAAATATATAAGCCAAGTTTTGTTGATGGGGCACCTGCAGATTTATTTTCTAGAATTATAGTTCACTGTGCCTGCTTTCCTCTTATAGATCAAACAGGAAGACATGACTCCTGAGAACTATACTTTTTCACTCCTGGAGTGCAACAGGAACAAAATTAACTGGTCAAAATCTATTATCTAGGTCAGTGGGTCTGAGATGTTTCAAGTTGGGAATCTTTTTCAAAAAAAAAAAAAAAGGCAGACTGAAGAAGAAAGGAAGAAAAAAAACATCCCCAAACCTCTTCATCATCTCCACAATGCTGATCAAAGTGGAGTGGAAATGAATCTCTTGCACAGGGAAAGAACTGGATCCTTTGTACACCAGTTCCCCATTGGGATGTGAACTCTATTTCAAGGACCTTTGACCTACTTCTTTATTTTGTTTTCACCAATGTGGAGAGAACAGCTAACAAAAAAAAGGGAGGGGACCCCCACTCTGAGAAACCGTTCAGCCAGAAACCTGGTCTATTCTCCAGCTTGACAAATCTTCTGCCTCAATCGCTGTCAGGCTTTCAGTTGTGCCAAATAGTAGTTTTCAGTACAAATACGTTTCATAATTGAGAGCATGCTCCTGAATCTACATGCTGCAAGCCCAAAAATGCTGTGAGTTGCAGCATGGCTGAGTAGCCTCAATAAGTAGATCATTCAAGTCACTGACTGTTCCTTGTACTTTCTTTCCCTCATGTTTCCTAATGTATTATGTTTCATGTTTTTGTGCTACTGAATTGTTTAATATGCTTTTAGATTTTTAAAATTGCTATTGCTCTTTTAAATGTTATAGTTTTATTGTTCTACATTTAACATTGATCAACTGATTTTGCTGTAAGCAAATGTCTGATATTTGAGAATGTCTGATATTTCTATTTCTGATATTCATGATCTGCATTGATGATTAGGGGTAGATATGTAGCTTTCAATAAATAAATAGCTGTTTTTATTATTTTGTTTCTAAATCATATGAAATTTGATTTTAGAAAAAAATCAAACTAAAGCTATCAATATTTTTATTGATAGCTTTATATTTTTAGCACTTCAAATTCTTTCAATCCAGCAGTAGGTTTTTCTGGGAATGTCCTGTGTGGAGAGTGAGCAATTTTATTACCACTACTATTAAACAACTGGGAGTCAGAAATTCAAAAGACTGAATGGTTCTCAGTCCTTCATAGAAACATGAAAAGTGATGAAGACTCAAAGGCTGGAAAAGGAATAAACATTGATTCTCTCTTCTAACTTTTCAAATAACAGGTGCTACAAATTCACCAAGAGCTTGTTTTACCATTTGGAAAGAGTGTATGTTTATGTTTGAAGCACAAGAAAAAGAGCCAATATTTTCAAAGCAACCAACTAATGAAACTGCATTCTGTTTCAGTAGAACTTACACCAATGGTCATATTTAGGTTGTAAAATCAGTGCACAACATTTGCATTACCCACAAAATACAGAATGGGTTGAACTATATAATGAAGTTAAATTCTCGTCATAAATTTTCAACATGTGCCAAGTGTGTCTAATATTCAAGGTAAAGGCATTCAGAAAATAGGTGCCATCATGCTCCATATCCTGTTGCAAGTAACTATTGAGCAGATCTGGAAATGAAAAGGTCTGTAGAAAAATAAATACAAAAGGAGGAGGGTCCCCTCCCCCCTTATTTTTATCTGAATCCTTTTTTCCTAGAAAAACAGAAAAAGTGATTATGGAATATTTTATTTTAGAATGATTAATAAAAGGTTTAAAACAAGGCTGTCACATATCCAAATCAGTTCTACAAACTACAAAGACTTGTATATAAGATCATGTACAGTTTCAGAGCATTAGAATTTATGATCTTGGTTTCCTTTTCTCAGTTCTACTTATAGCAATGAGTCTATTATGGGGAACTTGTAGAAACAAATAAATTTTCAGTTTTAGTAATGTTGATGGTTTGTTTTCCTGCTTTTATGAGGAGGGGAAGAATTACCTGTCCCACAAACTGACAAAACCAAAAAGGACACTTCTAAGTTCAAATGTTCCTTGTCGTTCAAAACCTTCTTGAAAAAATAATAAGAATTCAATTTGTAATAATAAAGTGTACAGTTGACCCCCAAACCATAGGGTAGATATTACCGGCTAGATCAGAGTTATGTGAAACTGCGGATACAAATGAACAGTATTAGGTTACCTTACTTCCAGTCCTCTCATACCACACATTTTGTGTTGGTAGACCTAAATTTTCCTGATATCCTGTCCAAGAAATATAACATAGATTCACCTTCAGGATATTGTAAATTTTAGAGAGACCATTTATCTCCTGAGAGAGGATAAATGAAATTACAGATATGGGTTTCATGGGGTGGGGGTGTCTTACTTTCCTTTTAATGTATCAAACATGATAACTTTATGCAGAACAAAGTTATACATAGGTAAAGGTTTTCCCCTGACATTGAGTCTAGTCGTGTCCGACTCTGGGGGTTGGTGCTCATCTCCATTTCTAAGCCAAAGAGCCGACATTGTCCGTAGACGCCTCCAAGATCATGTGGCCAGCATGGAGAGCCTTTACCTTCCCGCTGGAGTAGCATCTATTGATCTACTCACATGTACATGTTTTCAAACTGCTATGTTGGCAGAAGCTGTGGCTGAGAACAGGAGCTGACCCTGCTCCCCGGATTCGAATTGCCAATCTTTCAGTCAGCAAATTCAGCAGCTCCGCAGTTTAACCCGCTGTACCACCAGGAGGCCCAAACGTTATACATAAGACATGTTATTTTCCTAAAGTAACAAAATGATTTTCATTGTGTAACATCTGTGACATCGAAGGGGGGAGTTGACACTGCATTTCCCCCCAGTTTTCTGGAGATCCTAATTTTCTTTCCCCAAAACACTGGATGAAAAAAGAGGTTTCCCTTATAGTTTCAACATTTCCATAGGTTTTATAACTCAGCAAGCCTCAGAGATATGTAAAGCTGGAAAGGAGCTTGTTACTTTGAACAATATTACCAGTAATGTGTTACTTTTGGGGATAAATTGGTTATAGCAACAATGAGGAGTTACAAAATAATTAAATTACCAACAAAATATTAGAAGTACAGTAACACCATTCTGCAATACTGTAGCAACATTTACTTGTTACTTCTAAAACATGGCTTTTGGGGATTTTGTGAGTGTATTTCTGAAGGTGATTTGTGAATTGAAAATAAACAAATAAAGTGTACAATTGAAACATTTCTCTGCAAGTAACAAATAACTTTTAAAGAGAGCAATGAATAACTGATATATTTTTTAAAAAAGAGAATGCCCCAAGTTCTGGGAATATGATACACTATTGGAAAGGCTTTCCCTTGAGAAGATCCGAAGGCCAGAACAGGTCTACAAACTAAGCTACAGCTTTACTTTGATCCTTCTGTCCAAGTATTTAAGTGGTTTTCTACTGCAGTTATTATAGGATTGTTTGTTCAATATGCTTACAAAGCAGCAAGGAAGGTTAACCTAATACCTGACTTATCTCCAACTGTATTTCACTGACAATAATGCTTTTGTGGATTCTTCAAGCCAAGAGACAAAAGAAACATGTTTATGCTTGACAGGGTAGCCAACAATATGGTTTCTAAATAGGAAAAAAAATCAAAATACAAAGAAGGGAGTGGAAACAATCTCTACTCCCATTGTGGATTTCCAAAATCAAATATGTATTTGGAGTATTTAACAAAATAGCTAAACAAATAATTGTTATATAGGCTGTGCCTGCCAGGGCTAATTTGTTAACAAAGAAGTGAAGACAGAGTCAAAATTTCATATTCAAGTTATTTATAAGAAAAATGGGAGTGAGTTGCAAAACCGAGGAGCCTTTAACTCTCCAAGTGTTTTGGACTTTACCTTCCTCAACCAATGGAAATTTTGAAGTTTTACTTTAAAATCAGAAGTATAAAGGAAACAAGAGTGCTAGTCTTTCCCCATCTTTGGCCCAATTGGAACACTCCTCAAGAATGTACAATTTATTCCAAAATATACAAAAGCATTTACTTTGGCCAAATTGAATGTGCTTCCATCTGGAAAATGAAAGGAAGATACAATAATGTGTGCTAATATGAACACTCTTGGGATTCAAAGAAATTGGAAACTGTGGGACATTGTCTCTCTATGGCAACCATGATGCTTTTTAATTACTCTAGCTTTGTAATGTATACCTGGGAGATGTGAAGCATTTTCTATTGATGAACTTCTGATGACTCAGTTCCATCAGATTGCAGCCAAGGTAACCACTAAACTGCTGTACTTGCATGCCAACATAGGATGCTGATTTAGTATTCAGGCACTGCTGTTTTATACCATTTTATAGAATGATATTACAAATATCTTATACTGTTATATATACAGTAGAGTCTCACTTATCCAACATAAACAGGCTGGCAGAATGTTGGATAAGCAAAACTGTTTGATAATAAGGAGGGATTAAAGAAAAGCCTATTAAATGTCAAATTACATTATTATTTTACAAATTAAGCACCAAAACATTTATTTATTTATTTACAACATTTATACCCCGCCCTTCTCACCCGAGGGGACTCAGGGCGGCTTACAAAAATTGGCAAAATTTAATGCCCAAATTGCAATCATAAAAACAAAACAATATAAACAGATCTGTTAATAACATTGTTAAAACACATTATAAAAACCTTAAAAACGTATATATAATTAATTCCATTCATCCGAGATCCTCATGCTTCATCCTTAAATCAGGCCATGTCAACTTTGTCATTTACTCATCAAATACTTGGGCACATCATGTTTTACAACAAATCGACAGAAAAAGCAGTTAAATACACAGTAACGTTATGTAGTAATTACTGTATTTACGAATTTAGTACCAAAACATCACAATGTATTGACAAGATTGACTACAAAAACACTGACTACTAAAAGGCAGATTGTGTAGAGTAATACAGAACGTTGGATAAACAAAGGTTGGATAAGTGAGACCCTACTATATCTATATCTATATCTATCTATATATATATATATATATAAAAAATCATGTGTTTTATTTTACTTGTTTACTGACCATTAAAATTGTCATTCAATTTCTTTTGCAATACCAGTTAATGACATTAGGTCAGACCAGTGGGTCCCCAGATGTTGTGGTCTTCCACTCCCAGAAATCCTAACAGCTGGTAAACCGGCTGGGATTTCTGGGAGTTGTAGGCCAAAATACCTGGGGACTCACAGGTTGAGAATCACTGGGTTATGCTACAGGCCAAGCCTGCACAAGGATTTGGTGTAGCCCATAGTAGCTTTGAGCCTAAGCCTTAAAGAGGGAGGTTACATGCAGCGCTAGAGCAGAGTAACAAACAATCTGGTCTAGCGCTGCATGTAACCTCCCTCTCTAAGGTTGGGTTGTTTCTATAGTCTCTTCCTCCTCTGGTGGGAAAACCCATCAACTTCCCACCATACATTTCCCTTTCTTGTGAGGGAGAAAAGTATCTTCACCATGAAATTGTAGGTTCTTCATAGCAGACTTGGTGGTTAAACTTGCCATCACACCAATGGAAGTGGGGAAATTGAGGCTAATCCGCTTTGCTGCTTGCACTGAGGGGAAGGAGCCTCCTCACAAATCTGGAGTCGGGTAATTAAAAAAACTATCTGCAGCCCAAAAAGCTTTAGCCTATTTAGTTCGGCCTCTTACTACTGCCAAGTTATGCAGGCCTCCTATAAACCAACCACCAAGATTAATATTGCACTGAGATTCTATTTAAATAAATGATGAAAGAAATGTCTCTGTGCATGTGCTTCCAGGATTTATGGTGACCCCATGAATTTCATAGGGTTTTCTTAAACAAGGAATACTCAGGGCCCTTCTACATTGCCATATAAAATCCAGATTATATGCTTGGGCTACATTATATGGCAGTGTAGACTCATATAATGCAGTTCAAAGAAGATAATGTGGATTATCTGCTTCGATAATCTGGATTATATGACAGTGTAGAAGGGCCCTCAGGTGTTTTGTTTTCAATTCCTTCTTCTGAAATATAGCCTACAGGATTCCTTGGTGGTCTCCCATCCCAGTCCAACCAGAGCTGACCCTGTTTAACTTCCAACATCAAACAATATTCTGTGTCTTTAGGGTAATCACAATCTTATGATGAAAGAACTGCAGAGCAATTACAGAATGAAAAATTACAGACCCATCCTAAAACACTTCCAAGAAAAGTGCCTTAAAACCAGAGTTATAGGCAAATGGTTACAAATGAACCACATCTGGGAGTTAGTGAATGGAAAAAGCATTATTCGCATCCCAGAATGGAGAAAAAGGCAGACAGACATATACTAGACAAAGTCTACAAGTACTTCTGCCCACAGCTCATGCTATTGCTATTCAACATCATACAGCAGGCCTGTGGTATCTGCTGGGATTTGGTTCCAAGGCTCCCATTGGATATCAAAATGTGTAGATGTTCAAGTCCCATTATATATAACAAAGCATTAAAATGGTACTCCTTATATGAAATGGTAAAATTAAGAATTGCTTTTTGGATTTGGGGGGAGGGGGATTTTAAAGGCATGGCTCGTAAAATCTGTGGATGCAGAACCTGTGGATATGGAGGGTTGACTGTACATTCTACATTTTCATTGCACATAGATCCCGCAATATTCCCATATACTCTGGAGCTCAGAGCCAAGGAAGCCTAAGGCTCCTTCCACACATCTGAATAAAATTATCTGCTTTGAACTGGAATATATGGCAGTGTGGACACAGATAACCCAGTTCAAAGCAGATATTGTGGGATTTTCTGCCTTGACATTCTGGACTATATGGCTGTGTGGAAGGGCCCTCAGGTAGCTCCTTCCCTGTTGTCTTACTATCTGGAAACAAAGACCTTTCTATTCAAGATGTCTTTGGGGAAATGGTTCACTACAAAGGGACTTATAATCATCTGGGTATTTTAAATTACATTTTGAATATTTTAATCATTTATGTTTTAATGGTATTTATAACATGTAATTTTATTGCAATTTCCTTGAGTTATTCTTGAGGCAAATATATAAAAGTGGGAAATCAAATAAATAAATAATTTAACATTGATACTGCCTAAACACATCAATTAATCCCATTAGTTGTCCTAGTTGTTCACTCCAGCTGCTTCACCCACACACTCTACCTAAGCACTAAGACCCACGGATGACCTATATTTTAGATGATCAGATGCACACCTTGATTATCAAGAAGACAACAGTAAATATCCACTCATTCTTTCGAAAATTAAAGGGTAAAGGGTCCCCTTGTCACCCAATGCACAACCACCACACATTAATGTAAATATTCCTTGTGTCCTTCAAATCAGCAGCTTATCCCACAGAGTCTGCAACCTTAATTGTAGTCCAGTCATAGAATCATAGATAAACAAAGCTGGAAAAGACCACATGGGCCATCTAGTCAAACCCCTTCCTATGCAGGAAAGCACAGTCAAAGTATCCCTGACAGATAGCCATCCAGCCTCTGTTTAAAAGTTTCCAAGGAAGGAGCTTCCACGACACTCCGAGGGAGAGTGTTCCACTGTTGAACAGCTCGTACGGTCAGAATGTTCTTCCTAATGTTCAGTTGAAATCTCCTTTCCTATAATTTGAACACATTGCTCCGAGTCCTAGTTTCAAGGACAATAACATAATACAGTTAGACAAAGTGAGCAAGACATTTTTTTTGCCTGAGACACATTGCTCTCCCCATGCTCATAAAGAAATGGACAATTACTTCAATCTTGCAGTGGTTCTCAACCTAGGGCCCCCAGATGTTTTTGGCCTACAACTCCCAGAAATCCCAACCGGTTTACCATCTGTTAAGATTTCTGGAAGTTGAAGGCCAAAAACATCTGGGGATCCCAGGTTGAGAACCACTGAGATAGTGTCTTCCAGCAATCTGGAATAAGTTAAGCAGTAGTCTAGTTTAGGAGACCCCTGGGCAGGGGTGATTTTGTAACAGAAACAGCTCTATCTTCCAACAGAGGGAGAAAATCCATGCCTACTAGCTACCATTACTACTCCCCTGTAATGTCACCATGCTTTATGTAGAGCCAGCACCATATGCATACAAGAGCGAGAAGAAATAATATACTATACTAGCTGTGCCCGGCCACGCATTGCTGTGGCGAAGTATGGTGGTATGGGAAATCAGATAATCTGTATTTTATAGGTAATGTGTAAGAGGCCTACGTGAGGCATAACTCTGCCTATCCCCTGGGGTTGCTAGGAGACCAAGTGGGTGGAGCTTAGCCTTCTAACTGGCAGCAATTGGATGAAAGCAATTATTCCTCTCCCTCTAATTAGGACTTTATTTTTCTTTTCTTCTTGTTGTATGAACGTAGAGGCATGGATGAGGGGTTGTGCTGCCAAGTTTAGTGTTTCTGGGATGTGTAGTTTTGTTGTTTTGTCCTAGGCCGAAATTTCATTACCCTTTTATATATATAGATACCAATGTTCTTGTAAAGAAATAACTGACTAATTATTTAACATAGTGTTAAAATGTACCCCTAGTGTTTTTCTTATGCTTACACTAGATTGCATACTTACTCCAGATTCTGTATTTTAAGGGATCACTAGCCTTAGGAATATAGACTGGTGGACTAAAGAGCATACAGATTTTCAAACATAATACACACTTGCTGTAATAAACACTATCTGGTTACAATCAGTTTCTCCTATGAAAGGAAGAGCTGAATAACCAAAACATAAACAGCAGATTGTAATTATTTAATAACTTGAAGCTAAGAGCATGACTAAGAGAAAGCATAGACATATTTAACTATGACACACCAGTGGCATATTGCTTCTCACTGTGTGAAGTAAAAAAACACCATCTCTGGCTCCATTGCAACACAAAGTAGAAACACAAACAGACCCAAAGAGGAACTGAAAGATGCAATATACAATGAAACAGGAATCGAAGGAAGGCAGTACCCTAAACAATGGCTTCTGACACTGGAAGATTTACAGCAATGTTTGAATTACACAAAGCTCTCAACCAGGCAGAAAGGCTACAGATTAGAAGCATTTTATATTCAAGGAGCAGGAGAAAATAACCATGACTAATATCTTCTAAGATTCAACATCTCTGTAGAAATTAAGTCCAGGTTGAGCATCTCTTATCCTGAATTCTGAAAAGCTCCGAGATCCAAAATTGTTCACCTGGGTGGTTGAGATAATGACACCCGTGCTTTCTGGCAGTTCAGTGTACATAAACTTTGTATCATGTACAAAGGTATTACGAATATTGTATAAAATTACCTTCAGGCTATGTGTTTAAGGCGTGAATATGGCATACAAATGAAATTTAATGTTTTGACTTGGGTACCATTTCCAAGGTATCTCATGCACATACATGCAAATAAAAAGTGCAGTAGGCTCGTGGTTAAACAAAACTTCCAAGCAATTGGCAAAAAAATCAAAGAAATAATACTTTAAATAAAAACTATGTTTATAATGCAGTAAAACAGTATTTTATTATCTTAAGTTTACCTTTATTTGCTTTTAATTACTGCATTCCGATATTAATGTCAAGCCAATACAGAATTTATGGTATAATATGTATAGTATTAAAGGTAAAGGTAAAGGTTTCCCCTGACGTTAAGTCCAGTCGTGACCGACTCTGGGGGTTGGTGCTCATCTCCATTTCTAAGCCGAAGAGCCGGCATTGTCCGTAGACACCTCCAAGGTCATGTGGCCGGCATGACTGCATGGAGCGCCGTATAGTATTAGTCAGGTCTATTTTTAATAGTAACTCTCAAGCAACCAGTAAGTACATTCATTGATATCTACCAATCCTCATGGGTGCCGGTTAACTGAGAGTCTGGTGATATCTTGCCCAAAAACCCTGAATTTCACCTATAAAGCAGTGAAGAGTTGATAATATGAGACAATATGGGATATAGTATTAGTTAGGCCTACTTTTAAAAGTAACTCTCAAGAAACCAGTTAGTACATTTATCTGAGATCTACAATCTGCATTCTTAGTTCTGGTTAACTAAGAATCTGGTGATATCAGGCTAAAACCTTTTGATTCAGGTAGGCTTTTAAAGAATGAGGTTTGTAAGATCATGTCAGTTGCTGCTGTGGTTCTATATGTTTTTATGGATTTAATCTGTTTTTAATACTAATGATATTTAATACTGTTTTAATATTTGTATATTTTAAAATATATTGTAAAGCTTTTAATGTTAGCTGCTTTCACTTTCCTTATGGAGAGAAAACAGGGGGATATAAATAAACATAGGTTAAAGATAAAGGTTTTCCCCTGATATTAAGTCTAGTCGTGTCCGACTCTGGGAGTTGGTGCTCATCTCCATTTCTCAGCCGAAGAGCAGACGTTGTCACTAAACACCTCCAAGGTCATGTGGCCGGCATGACTGCATGTAGCGCCATTACCTTCCTGCAGAAGCGGTACCTATTGATCAACTCACCATTGCATGTCTTTGAACTGCTAGGTTGGCAGAAGCTGGGGCTAATAGCGGGATCTCACCCTGCTCTCCAGATTCAAACTACCGACATTTCAGTCAGCAAGTTCAGCAACTCAGTGGTTTAACCCGCTGTACCGCTGCCTAACATATTATGTTAATAATAATAATAATAATAATAATAATATCTTTTATATGCCTGTTTCTATATGTTTGGGCCTGGTGGTGGCGCAGTGTGTTAAAGCGCTGAGCTGCTGAACTTGCAGACCGAAAGGCCCCAGGTTCAAATCCCGGGAGCGGAATGAGCGCCTGCTGTTAGCCCCAGCTTCTGCCAGCCTAGCAGTTCGAAAACATGCCAATGTGAGTACATCAATAGGTACTGCTCCGGCGGGAAGGTAACGGCGTTCCATGCAGTCATGTCAGCCACATGACCTTGGAGGTGTCTACGGACAACGTCGGCTCTTCGGCTTAAAAATGGAGATGAGCACCAACCCCCAGAGTTGGTCATGATGGACTTAACGTCAGGGGAAAACCTTTACCTTTATATGTTTACATGTTTTAAATGCATTTCGATATTGTATTTTATGCTGTATTTGGGCTTGGTCCCCATGTGAGCCACCCCAAGTCCTTTTGTGGAGATGGAGCAGGATACAAAAATAAAGTTATTTATTTATTTATTATTATTATTATTATTATTATTATCTTGCCCCAAACCCTTAATTTTCCCTATAAAGTCAATGAAGAGTGTATGGAATGGGATAGTATGGATTATAGTAGCAGTTAGCCCTACTTTAAAAAGTAAGTCTCAAGCAACCAGTAAGTAACAACAATATAAGAACTTTATTCTTGTATCCTGCCACCATTTCCTCAAAGGGACTCTGATTCATTATCCACCAAACTCCATGGCTGCTAGTTAAATAAGAAAAGCTACTATACTCCAATCCCACCCCTAAAAAAATCTCAAACATTTTTCATTGCAAGCATTTTGGATACTATAATGAATCAATAGGTAGGAACAACACCTATGACACTTACCTGCATGGGGTAGCATTTACCCATTAGATTATTATTCCCAGAAATGCAGGTTCAAAATCCCTGCTCAGTGGACAGCCTTGGACAAGTGACGCTCTCTCAACCTGGGAGGAAGGCAACACAACTCTTCCAAATGCATATGGTTGGATCAAGGTAAAGTAAGTGACCTCATTGCATTGCGATACTCACCTCCGACGGTGGACTTGTAATGTTTGTTAAAACTGTCATTGGCATATCGCTGGACCAAGGAGGTCTTCCCAACAGTGGCATCCCCAATGATCAGCACCTTGAACATATGGTCATGGTGGCCCACCATGGCGGGAGGTCAGGAAGTAAGGGCCTTCCCCTGGGGTGGCTTTGGAGAAAGAGACGCCTCACTTTCCCCTCCAGCCAACCAAGAACTCAGCAGCAACCTCCAGAGAAGCTGGGGACTTAAGGCACTTTAGTTTTGCGCCTGCAGAGCATCTCCTCCAGGAACAGCAGGAAGTCCTCGACCTGGGCTCAAAGGGACCACGCACTCTCTCAACAGGTCTGAAAGTTGGAGCTGCTTTGAAAGTTTGAGACTTTGGGCGGCTTCAAAGTAGCAATGGAAGGATGTAGCAGAGGCTTCCAAAGTAACTTTGTTTTGTCCTCCCAGAAAAGGTACCTCCTTGCTTTCTTGGGATGCTGCAGCCCAAGCAGAGGAACAGATCTTGCGAAGCCGCCTCTTTCCAACGCGGAGGGAGAGAAGACAAGAAAGAGAAAGAAAAAGAGCGAGCTTTGTAAAGGGATGAAACCTCGCCCCGCAACGCGCGTCTGGCGCTTTTCCGCATTCTGTCGGGCGTCATGTGAGAGGGGAGGGCGGCGGCGGCGGGGCAATCCCACCCAGGAAACTACAAAACCCAGCATGCTCCGGGCGAGGCGTCCCTCAGCCTTTGGGGAAGACGCTTCCTGGGAAATGTAGTGTTTCCGAACGAGCAAGAGGCGAGCCTGGGCTTCTCATAAAGGTCAGGGCTGAGCAATGACTTTGGAGAGTATTAGCTTCATCTACCTGCAGGATTAATGCTTAGAGACACTCAAGGCGATGGGATCCTAGGATGTGTAGCTTGGTGAGGCATTAGCACTCCTTGGCAAAGAAGCCTAAAGACCTTGTCAAACTGCAACTCCCAGTGAGCCCTGCCAATTCTAGTGATATCAAACTTGAATTAACTAAATTATGAAAGGGTTTTTTGACAATGGCACTTTTTATTGCTCTTTATAGTCTGTTGTGATTGTTTCCAAGTGTTCGTTTGGGGAAAGGGACACCTATAGACCACTAGTGATCTTCTGACTGGGTTGCTGTGAGTTTTCCGGGCTGTATGGCCATGTTCCAGAAGCATTCTCTCCTGACGTTTCGTCCACATCTATGGCAGGCATCCTCAGAGGTTGTAAAGCCTGTTGGAAACTAGGCAAGCAGGCTTTATATATCTGGGGAATGTTCAGGGTGGGAGAAAGAACTCTTGTCTGTTTTGAGGGGACCCGCAGATTGAGAACCACTGCTCTAGAGGTCTCTTATTCACCAGGTGAGCATATGTTAAAGTTTTCTTGGGCCCCAACTACACTGTAGAATTAATGTAATTTGACACTGTTTTAGCCACAATGTCTCAGAGCTTTGCAGTCACGGGTAGTTTTACATAGGCTTCTCTGCCAAATAGAGCTGGAACTTCACCAAACTATGTCTTCCACGATTCCATAGGACAGAGCCATGTGAGTTAAAGTGGTGTCAACCTGCATTCATTTTACAGTGTAGATGTGCCTCCCCCCCCCGGCAGTTTCTAGCACAGGTGTCACTAGGAGGGTGCAGAGAGTATGAGCAACACCAGATGACACAATGTAAGGGGATGACATTAAAATAACTAAAAAAATTAAGGATTCTCTATGGAAGAAGGTCCACAGGCGTGACATCAACCCCACTGCTGCTGTGTCTGCTTCATGCATTTATCTCACAACAACACACCCTGTAGTTTTCTTTTCATAAAGACAATGTTTGTTCAGTCTTTTGACTGAAGATATACAGTACCAGAGATCTGTGACTGCATCAGTGTGAGCACATGACTCCCTCCTCTAGGTGGCCCCTTAACCTTGAGGAAGCAACTCTTTCAATATTTGCCTGAGAATTTAAGTGCATTGGAGGAGCCCTCCTATGTGACTCACCAGTAGAGGAAATGCTTTTTCATAATAATTTTTGATTCAAAAGGACAGAAAGCATAATAGAAAAGCAATAATAATCCAAAAAGGCAATTTTAATATTATAACATGCTACATTCTAGCTCTACAACAAACTGCAAAGCTAAATCAAAACAGACAAAATACACTCCAACATAGACATATGTATGTGCACAAACTACACAAGCAAACAGACAAGGAAACAATTCTATGAACCATTATATGGTTTCTTATCCCATATTATTCTATTGCCTTTAAATGATAATCTATAACCCCACTTCTACTTTTAGTAATCCTCTTCTTCATCATAAATCCCAGTGGGGGAAATACATCAGGGTGGGTACAGGGGAAGAGATGGAAGACAGTATTATCTGTGGTAAGATCTTAGTTAGTCTAATCCCCCCCCCCCTTGCAAGGCTCAATTGGCACCAACATTTGAACAATTCAGCACAAAGAGGGTTTTGGTTTTGTTTTTTTTTTGGGTCCTCGGTGGTGCAATGGGCTACATTTATTTATTTATTTATTTATTTATTTACAGCATTTATATTCCACCCTTCTCACCCCAAAGGGGACTCAGGGCAGATCACATTACACATATAGACAAACATTCAATGCCTTTTAACATAGAACAAAGACAAGTCAAACACAGGCTCCGAGCGGGCCTCAAACTCATGACCTCCTGGTCAGAGTGATTCATTGCAGCTGGTTGCAGCTGGCTTGCTCTCCAGCCTGCGCCATAGCCCGGGCCTTGTGCTGGCAGGACTGCTGACCAAAAGGTTGGCGGTTCAAATCCTGGGAACAGGATGAGCTCCCATCTGTCAGCTCCAGCTTCTTATGCAGGGTCATGAGAGAAGCCCCCCACAGGTTGATAAAACATCTGGGTGCCCCCTGGGCAACGTCCTTGCAGACAGCTAATTATCTCACAATGGGATGTATATGTCTTTGCTTTTTTTTCTTCCCATCTCTTGGTGAGAGAACTCCAAATTCTTCCACACACACACACACACTCATCTGGCTTGTTTGTCTTCTTGGCTTCGATAAATTTCCTTTTCTTTTTTTTAAGGGTAATTGTTCGATCCTGTTTTTAAGCTGCAAATACAATTGGGTCCAGTCTGGCTACTCTTGGGTTAGTGGAAATAGGATGAACTATAGGTTAAAACCAAGGAGCCACGGTGGCGAAGTGTGTTAAAGCACTGAGCTGCTGAACTTGCAGACCGAAAAATCCCAGGTTCAAATCCTGGGAGCGGAGTGAGCGCCTGCTATTGCTCCAGCTTCTGCCAACCTAGCAGTTCAAAAACATGCCAATGTGAGTAGATCAATAGGTACCACTCTGGCGGGAAGGTAACGGCGCACCATGCAGTCATGCCGGCCACATGACCTTGGAGGTGTCTACGGACAATGTCAGCTCTTCGGCTTAAAAATGGAGATGAGCACCAACCCCCAGAGTCAGACATGACTGGACTTAAGTCAGGGGAAAACTTTTACCTTTCTAGGTTGAAACCAGTGGCCATTTTGCACTTTGGAAGTATAGCACTATGGTTCCACTTTAACTGCTATGGCAAAATCACATGGAATCCTGGCATTTCCAGTCTAGGAAGGAGAAATTAGAAATATTAGCTGGAGAGCCCTAGTGCCTCACTGAACTACAAACCCAGGATTCCATAGAATGTAGCCATGGCAATTAAAGTGGAATCATAGTGCTATGATTCTTGAGCATGAAAAGCCATGCAAGAAGCCAAGGGGCTTCTTGATGTAGTAAAGTGAATAGTAAATAACAAGGCTATGCCTATTTGAAGCGAAGAGATTAATGTGTTATTTTTCGGTTATACATTAGACCAGGCATGGGCAAACTGTGGCCCTCCAGGTGTTTTGGAATTCAATTCCCACAATTCCTAACAGCCTACTGGCTGTTAGAAATTGTGGGAGTTGAAGTCCAAAACACCTGGAGGACCACAGTTTGCCCATGCCTGCATTAGACAGTAGCAGGCATGCTTCCCATAGTAGCACATTTTTTTGTCCTTTATCTTGACTTTTAGGGCCTTTCCACACAGCTCCTATATCCCAGGATCTGATTCCAGATTATCAGTTTATCCCAGGTTATCTGGTAGTGGGAACTCATATACTCCAGTTTAAAGCAGATAATCTGGAATCAGATCCTGGGATAAAGGGCAGTGTGGAAGGGCTCTTAGAAGGACTAGAGACTTGCTTAGAACCTTGACCAATGAATAATATAAAGAAGCACATAGTGACATTTTTAGAAACCAGGTCTAACCACAGTCAACCAGTAATATGACATCTAAATATGAGTAATATGACCAAAGATGTAGTAGGTTGTTGATTAATGAAAAATTGAGGCTGAAGAAACTCCAATAGGAAGGATAGAAAGATGATCTTAAGTGTCAGTGATGTGGACACATGTAGGAAGCCAGAATTTGTTTTGCACCTGGATAGGAATATCAGCCCAAAAATTCGGCTAAAGGTGATTAACATCTTTTAGCATAGAACAAATAAAGGCTCAAGAGACATATAAATAAATGTAGTCTTTATTTTAACAAATATAATTTATCAGTTAAATTGGCATCAATTTAGTTACATCAACTATAAATAATTAAGTTCTTTTTTTTCTTTTAAATAAAAGATGTATACCAATAGCTTCATCTTCATTTGCATCCTGGTCTGAATAAACATGCATTTTGAGTGCAACTGGCAAGAATAAAAATATTCTTCAAAGCTTTTAGATGACATTCAGTTCACACACATTTCCCCACTTTACCCCCTTTTAGGGACAGCAAGATTTAGGGATCTCATCAAAACAGTTCAAGCACAACTTCGTGACCTAGAGACTAATCTTTATTATTTAGACCAGAGAAGATATGCTTAAAATGAGATGCACAGGCATAGTTCCTAATGAGAGAAGCAAACAGAATGAGGAACAAAAGATGTTCAAATGGAGTTGTATATAAATTACTGAAGTGTTAGCCTCCAGCAGTACACAAAACACTCATAAGACAGATGAAGGCGATTTTTAAAGTTTTAACAGGAAGAGAAAGAATGAACGCATTGGATAGGTGACATGAGGTAATAATTTTGGACAGATCTATTTTGAACAATGTTTTCAGCAGTGCAAGAATACACATTTGCAGAAGTAAGGCAACCAACCATGGCATCCCCATCATAATCCATTGTTTTGAAATACTAAGACTACTCTGCAAAGCAGAAGACAAAGATTTATGTCAGACATCTTTGTAGCTGTATCCCATTCCTTTTGTTTTGGTGGCAAGTTAGAACATGAAGGCTGCAGTGTTCATGTCAGATTCTAAGGTTACAGAACTACTCCCAAAATATTGTCCATTGAAGGATTACAGGCTTAAAAGCAGTGATCACTAGGCACCACATTAGCACTATTTCCCTTCCCAAATTCTTACTGTAAGCCCTCTGAATTGTAGCAATTTTGCCTCTTAAGAGCAGTTTCAGCTCAGAAGTTCAATTCAAATTTTATGGAAAAGCCAATGCTGTTTTCAAGCCCAACTAAAGATAAAAGCTTACTATAAAGAAAAGCAAATTACATATATTTGTAAAGCAAAGTTATATTCAAGGCTATGTTTAAGAATAGGTGACAGCAGAAAGCCAGTGCCTTCAATGCCTTCCTTTATTTTTTTTGCACTGCTACTACTTCTAGTCAGTAACAGCTAATTGACATATTGGCTGGAGGTTCTGGGGGATTGTAGACCCAAAATAGTAACTTCCCCCGGCTCTAGTTGAATCTAGATGCTCACGCCTCAAGACAATGTACTAATACCACTTTCTTCTTTTCTTAGAAAAGGGGAAGACATATATTTTTACTTGGAATGCATTTCTTCTTTCTCTGAATTACTTTCTTCTCTCAGTTTTTATATAGAAATAAAAGCTAAATGATGCATTAATCAAAGAGAAGCTGATGCAGGAACAAATAAATAAAACAAATTCAACAACATCCAAACCCCCAATTTAGCAGTGTTTTGTGATGAAATGCATTTTGACGATCACCCTTCATAGATGTGTACAATATTTAGTTTTCATCAGTGAAAGCAACTCCAGCGATATTATTGAATCCAATATTACAACAAACACAGATCAATGGAAACAATCTGTTACCCAGGAGGGTCTAGTAGTGACTCACAAGCTTTTCCACATCTAATGGTATGGAACTATTTTAGGTTTCCACTTTACATTTCTTCAACTTCTCTGCATTACCTATAGTGTTGGAGGACAGGAGTTGCTGAATTTTGTGCAGAGTTGTACACTTAAGAACAGGAAATCTTTGCTCATGGAAGCCAACATGTATTCCTCACTCTGCTCCCTACATAGACTGAACCCTAAATTAGCAACTCAATACAGTCAGCAAAAGCATTCAAGGTGTTTGCAAGCTAAGCTTCCTAATAGTCAGATACAGTAAGGAACCCTTTGGCTCAAATTTAAGTGTCATATTTCCCAGGTAAAAACTGCTGTAATAGACAACTATCCAACTGTAAAACAGAACCATTGATTTTGACATCACAGAAAAGCCAGTTCAGGGTTGTAGAGAAGCAATATTAAATATGAGGTACATCTTGCTTCTATGTTGCGTGTCACATGCTGACTAGCATATATTTGACTGACTTACCGTACAAATCAAGTGAAGTGTCAGAACACACAGTTCGTGTATGTGAAGCCTTGATATGAACCATCTGTACTGTGTGAAGGGGCAACAGAGATATGATTGGTCACTGGGTTGCCATCAAATAGTATCCAACATGTATTCAGACTTAGATGCACTCAACAATCTTGTATTGGTTTTCTCTAGATCTCAAGAGGTGCCAAATAGTGATTCTTCAAATTAAAGCAGCCTGGCTCAGCATCAGTATATAAATTCCAGGCATTAAAGATTTGGAAACCATGTATGTATTAAGTTCATTAGTTCAAGTTTGCAGTTCCATATAAGCCAGTCCCAGATAGACACAGCATCATGGATTTAAAAAGGCAATACGTGAGTTGGCACCCAGGAGGCATCGGTCAGTGTAAAGTAGGCAATAAAAAACAGACTTTTCATGAGAGAGATAGGTAGCTGGAGGAATAAAAAAAGTGTCAGCCTTTGTTTAATGGACTGTCACATTTCTGCAAAGATAACTGCTGTATAACAGGAGAAAATCATGTGACTTTTTGGAAGACTAGAAATGTAACATAAAATGACAAATTTACAATATGTACAGAAGAGCTAGTTTGAAAAGATCAGGTGAAAGCATGTCATCGCAAGCCACGTTTTCATAGCAACATCAGTTGATAATTAATTTGGAACTGGAATGAAGAGCAGCTCTAGATCGCAGATAGGCAACTGTGGAGCAGGAGGCATTTGAATGTCTACTCTTTTTTCCAGGGCCTGTACCCACTATGCCCGATGAGACCAGAAGTGACTTTATTTCCCTTCCATTTATGTTTTTGGCCATTTTTGTTGTTGTTGGTATGTGGGAGGCTTAGGGAACAAAACCTCTGCATTGTGTAGAAGTTTTGAGCCTTTTGGGAACACCCCCTTTATTTTTAAAGAACATTTATGGGGGTTCAGGAAGCTTTGTGAATCTTAGGAGGCTGCTAATTCGTACGTTGGGTGCATCCATTGAGCTGTTCTTTCCTACCGATGCACTAAATCATTATTATTATTGCTTCACTTCAAAGACCAAAGAAGACCTTCCATTCAACAGCATAGTGCAAAATGCACCCCACCATCGTGACTGATTTTGTTATTTACTAATAGCCATGGTCTTTTTCCTAAGCCTGGTTTGTGATTGAAGAGGAGTGGGTATCCAAACCATTTAATCAATTTCAGAATCCAAATGTGACAAACGAGGAATTCTTGTGATGAGTTTAACACTTTAGGAACCTGCATTGCATTTCAAATATTCTCTCTCACACATACACAAAATCGCACACATATATTTACATGTAGTGCCTTAAAGGGGGGTGCAAAATGAAAAACATGTGATTTCTTTAAAGATTGTTGATGCAATCATTCTCTATTGTATCCTACATATTAACCATTATGAAATTGCACTTGGTGATTGTCTTTACACATTTTTTCTTTCATCCATCTTAAAACTATATATACTTTTTATGTACAAACGTGGCTTGAAATAGAAACCACATAAAATTCCCATTGAAAATAATGAGAACCCAGTATCAAAGTTGAAGTCCCAAAGAGAGACAAATAGTGGGAATAGAGCTGGGGGGCGGTGGGGAATGTCACTGAAGGAAATCTACGGGGGGTGAAGAAGCTGAGGAAGGAAGGATTTCAGTCCCCCACATCTGTGTCCCGGTCCCCAATGAGCCAGAGGATATGGAAGCTGAGTGCCAGGAGACCGGTCCCAAGCAGATCGCCCAGCGCCGTCAAATATGGTATAGAAAAGTTGTCAGGGTCTAGGCCTCTGCCCCACATCCAGTGGACCATCCAGTCAGCAATGTAAAGAAGGATGAGAACCTGGAAGACAGAATCTCAATGCTTACAACTGACGTATTATGATTTACCTGAACACCACTGATGAACCGGGACATCAAAGGCAACCTTTTCTCCCCATGTGCACCACAATGATTATGAATGACATATATTTTCCAGTAATTATAAACTTATATAAGAGGATTGGCTTGATAGAAGTGCAAGAATCCCTGAATTCGTAACTGGGGACAGTGTTGAAGCTTAATCCAGAAAATATAGAGGTGTTTTACATAGGGAAATCTGCTGACTTGGACAAAGGTGTGCTGCCTATTTTGGATAATGTTGCAGTCCCCTTAAAGAGCTAAATACAGTACTGAGAATTCTGCTGGATTTACCATGGGGGAACAGGGATATCAGTGCTTTAAAAATAGATTTGGCTTGTTTGTCAACGATCCAGAAGAATCTGACCTGAATCTGATGTAGTTACATCCAGGCTTAGTCTGTCCGAACGTGTCTCCCGCTACGACCCACCTCGAAGCTAAAGATCATCAGATGAGGCCCTGCTCACGGTCCCGTCAGCCTCACAGGTGTGGCTGGCGGGGACGAGAGACATGGCTTTTTCAGTAGTGGCTCCCCGCCTATGGAACACCCTCCCCATTGAAGTCAGGCAGGCTCCCTCCCTCCTATCCTTCCATAGGAAGGTTAAAACTTGGTTATGGGGCCAGGCTTTTGAATAATAATTGGCAGCGTTAATTATTATCATGTACGCTGAACTCAATCGACAGACCCAGTTTTTTTTTAACTGAACACGCCTACCTGTATTTTATAATGTGGTTTATGAATACTGATGTAAGTTAATAATTTTTTAACTGATCTATATTGCACTGTATAATTTTTATATATGTGTTTTATTGTTAGCCGCCCTGAGTCCCCTGTTGGGTGAGAAGGGCGGGATATAAATATTGTAATAAATATAAATAAATAAATAGTTTCTGTATCATACTTTATGTAGGACAATCTTTAAGGCAACCTGGAGACTAAAACCAGTACAGAATGCAGCAGTGAAAATACTTGGAGGAACTGGGCGTACTGATGTTACACTTATGAGCTGCCTGTTTCCAGACTGAATTTAAGATGCTGGTAGTGAAATGTCTTGGATCAGGTTTTCTGAAGGACATTCTGAGCCTATTTGTGCTTGTACATGCGTTACGGTTAGAATCAGAAATTCTACCCTTTGGCCACAGAATGAGATATCTGATTGGTGAACATCAGGAAAATGCCTTTTCTATGCTGGTACCACAGTTTTGAAATGCCCAGGATGTCAGGAGGTTTTGAAGACTTATTTACTCCAATTAATTTTAGTGTGCTGCTGCTGCTCAGTCGTTTAGTTGTCTCTGACTCTTCGTGACCTCATGGACCAGTCCACGCCAGAGCTCCCTGTTGGCCGTCACCATCCCCAGTTCCTTCAAGGTCAAGCCAGTCACTTCAAGGATACCATCCATCCATCTGGCCCTTGGTCGGCCTCTCTTCCTTTTTCCCTCCATTTTCCCCAGCATCGTGATCTTTTCCAAGCTTTCCTGTCTCCTCATGATGTGGCCAAAATACTTCAGCTTTGCCTCTAATATCCTTCCCTCCAGTGAGCAGCCGGGCATTATTTCCTGGAGGATGGACTGGTTGGATCTTCTTGCGGTCCAAGGCACTCTCAGGATTTTCCTCCAGCACCGAAGTTCAAAAGCATCCATCTTCCTTCGCTCAGCCTTCCTTACAGTCCAGCTTTTGCATCCATAGGTTACTATGGGGAATACCACTGCTTTGACTATGAGGACCTTCATGGCCAGTGTGATGTATCTGCTCTTCACTATTTTTTCAAGGTTGGCCATTGCTCTCCTCCCAAGAAGTAAACATCTTCTGATTTCCTGGCTACAGTCTGCATCTGCAGTCATCTTCGCGCCTAGAAATATAAAGTCTGTCACTGCCTCCATGTTTTCTTCTTCTATTTGCCAGTTATCAATAGGTGTAGTGGCTATGATCTTGGTTTTCTTGACATTTAACTGCAACCCAGCTTTTACACTTTCTTCTTTCACCTTGGTGATAAGGCTCCTCAACTCTTCCTCACTTTCTGCCATCAGAGTGGTATCATCTGCATACCTAAGGTTGTTAATGTCGCATGATGTGTTCTGTGTACAAGTTGAATAGGGAGGGTGAAAGTATGCAGCCCTGCCGCACTCCTTTCCCAATCTTGAACCAGTCTGTTGTTCCGTGATCTGTTCTTACTGTGGCTACTTGGTCTTTATACAGATTACTGTTGTTCTAATTAAGACTATATCACATCTAGCTCCTTGTTTTAATGATTTGTACACTAATATTTGTTTTGGAGTATGGTGAGCATTTTATAATTTTAATTCAGTAAAATTCACTTTATCAGGTCCAAATACAGTACTTTAAAGGCATGAAATCCCATCTGATCTTGGAAGCTAGCAGGATTGGCCATAATTAATAATTGAATGGAAGCTCACCAGTGAATCCCAGGTGCTTTAGGCTATATTTCAGAGGAAGGAATCGACAAATTACTTCTGAATATTCTTTGTCTAAGGATACCCTCTGAAATTCATGGGATTGCCATAAATTGGCAGGTGACTTGAAGCCCCAGATACACACAGCACAAAGACTATCCTTGAAGCCAGAGGATAAATAAAGATAAAACTATTTGTAAAGTAAAATCAAATATGCTGACATGTACTGGGTTACAAAGTGAGTGCATTTACCAGTCTCTATATGTTAGATCTTTTTTAAAATAAATGTCTCTGACACAATAAATGTAGATACACAGTGTAAACAAATTCTATGTGTTTGATGCATCTTCATTTTAAACATTCTCTTGTTAGAAGAGGAAGTGAGCAGAATAATCACATGTTCAAATGCAGATTTACAAAAAAATCCCAATATTTTAAATTGGCCTGGCATTATCTATTTAGCAGAGGCTAAACCATTTCTATATTTTCATTTCTACCTATGAGGCACCACAGGCACAAAAGAAAATGCTTTTAAAGTCATGATGTGGCAATGTGTCACCATGGAAGCAGCATATGATTGCTAGAAATCCCAGTAGCAGAAACTGGTTCGGTTCAGTCTGCTACATATGAGGATCCAAGACAGAGACAAGTGATGTGTATTTAAATTATTTTCCCTTCTTAATTGGGCCAAAGCAGAACTGTCTGCATGCCTACCTACATTCGCCTGAGAGCTATTCAATAAAATTTAATGAGCAGATTGATGTTTCTGGTGTCTGCTTAATTGGTTGTTTTCTTGAGTATCTAATTCTACAGGTAACTGAATCACCCTTGTCAAGCCTCTAAAGCATCTTTTCACAAGGTAGGGAAGTAGGTAATCTACAAAGAACAAAAACTGTACTATATAGATGACACCCAACTCTACTACCCATTTCTACCTCATCAGTAGACTGGATGAGGGAAAGCAAATAGAAACTTAGTTCAGACAAGACAGTAGTAATCCTGGTCAGTCAGGGAACAGAAATTCAGTCTGTGCATGATGAGGCTCCACTCTATTTGAAAATGTGGGTTTACAACTAGAAGTCTTAGGGCCCTTCCACACAGCCCTATCCCAGAATATCAACGTAGAAAATCCCACAATATCTGCTCTGAACTGGGATATATGGCAGTGTGGATTCGGATAATCCAGTTCAAAGCTGATATTCTGGGATATAGGGCTGTGTGGAAGGGCCCTAAGTTTTAGTGTGGCCAGAGGTGCATTTAATCATTAAAGCTTTATACACCTGTTCTTTGGGATACTGGATCTGGCCACGCCTTCATTACATTCTGTGTGGATTGCTTAACATACTCTGTATGGAACTGCCTTTGAAGAGTGTTTGGAAACTTTGGCTGGTTCAAAGAGATCAAGGCAGATTGTTAACTGTGACAGGCTACAGGGAGCACACAATTCCCTTGGAAAAATAGGGCCACTAACTGCTCATTTGTTTCCAGGTGAAATTCAAAGTGCTGGTTATGACCTACAGAGCCTTATATGACTCAGTTCCAGGTTATCCAAAGGACTGTATCTCCCTGGATGAGCCTACCAATGTCCTGAGATATTCTGGGGAGGCCATTCCCTCTGTCTGACTACACTCAAAGGCACATCTGGTGAGAACAAGGAAGAGGGCCTTCTTAGTAGTTGTTTCCAGGCTTTATGATTTCCTCCTTAAGAGATGTTAGATTAGTATCCTCTTTGCTGTGCCTTCCATATGCAGGTAAAGAGCTTTTTGTTTGGATACGCTTTTGAAAGGGGCCTTTCATATATTTGTTATTTCTCTTTTCAATGTTTCATTTTAATAATTTTAATTTGTGGATATTTAATTATAATTTGAACAATTTTACTTTTCATAGATGATAAAAACCCTTTAGCTGTATCTGTTTTAACTCTTGCAAGACCACTTGAATCCCAGGAAAAGTTGATATTGATGACACTTCTACAGACAGATGATACTACCTCTGTCACCTCCAGATATCTTTGGATGACGTCTTTAACATAATCTAGGTCCACTAGCTACATTGAATACAAATGTATCCACCGTTTTTGGAAGGCCTCAATAAGTGACAAATTCACCACCTGCTATTTTGCAGGATGTAGCAATCTGGTGGGGCAGTAGGGACTGAGCAGACTGTAGATGGGCTACATCTTGCGTTGTCTATGTTAGAGGAAATATAGTTCAAAAAAGCCTGTTCCTCCTAGTATGGATAAGTGGTTAATAAAATAACTCATTCATTATTTTAGCCAAGTTTCAACCTCACCAATACGGCTGCAAGTTGAAGAGCCGAAACAAATATTTACCTGCAAAAGTGCTGCAGTCATGTAGAACAATATGAAGATCAAGGTGAGTGTTGTGTGGCCAGCCCTCATGCAGTTGATGGTATAAAGGAAAACTAAATGACCAGGAACCACCAGGAGGAAGAGGACTCGAGCAGATCGGGAATTCACATCTGCAGGACAGAAAAGACAAAAAAAGACAGCTGAGGGATAACTCTTAGGAACAGGCTAACAAAGAAGTGGAGCATTCCCTAGCTTTATTAGTCAAGCCTCAGTTCAGCCTATCCGCCAGAAAATACATATGCACATTGTGAAGCTTGTGAAATTCAAATTACACACAAGAACTGGAAATCATGTAATTGAAATATGAAAACAAGTATAGTCTTCCACAGCACAACAAAGAATTATTCCAACTTTACCCAGATTTTTCTGTATTAGCTAAATTTTGTGTTTAAAAAATGTGAAACGGTCAATGTCTATTCATCTCAAAATTCAAAGTACCAACTATACGAACTTCATTTACAGCATTTCTTCAATTGTAAGATGCTATTCATTGTAAGATGCACCCTAATTTCAGTATTACGATCATCAACTGTGATTCTAAGGTGAATTTTTAGAGATGGTTACATAAGGGGATAAGTGTGTCTTAGAACTGAAGAAATACAGCAGATTTTTCTGTCCACCTTGAAACTGAGTCTTAGCACAGACTATACACTTAAAAGATGTCACCTATGTTTTATATTTGTGTTTATCCTCTCTTCCCCCAGTCTGGCCTTTTGAACCACCTACGTAGTTTGATAAAGTGCCCCGGAGAACTGTTAAGTCTGCACAGTATTTTAAGACATCATGCCTGTAGTTTTTCAAAAAAATCTTAAGCAGAGTTTCTTTCACTTTTTAAAGAATCTTAAAGAAACACTGGATTACAGAACACAACAATCACAGGCTTTCATGGCTGGACTCACTGAGTTGCTGTGAGTTTTCTGGGCTGTATGGCCATGTACCAGAAGCATTCTCTTTTGACGTTTCACCCACATCTATGGCAGGCTTCCTCAGAGGTTGTAAGGTTTTGTTTTGTTTTGTCTTGTCAAAAATGGGAATTCCATTCAAGAAACAATCAGGGCCAGTTAACACCTCACAACAAAGGATTCCCCCAGGAGGAAGAGCCAAGCTTTGAAGCTGCAAGGCTATTGAATGTTAATCAAGGTGATCAATTGCAACATTGACACTTGCCTCAAACAGACACGAGTTCTTTCTCCCACCCTGGACCTTCCACAGATATATAAACCTCACTTGCCTAGTTTCCAACAGACTTCCCAATCTGTGAGGATGCTTGCCATAGATGTGCAAAACGTCAGGAGAGAATGCTTCTGGAACATGGCCATACAGCCCGGAAAACTCACAGTAACCCACAGCAATCACACATTGTAACCTCAGTGCCAAAACTAATTCTGTATCGCTCAATGAAAATATAGCCATAAAACATTTTAGAACTCTCTTACACGGCAAAGTAATAAATACAATGCCAATCTATTGTACCTACAGAGATTTATAGATTTAACCCAGAGTCAGGCATGTAGCTGGGAGGGGGGGGGGGGGGGCTTGAGGGGCTTCAGCCCCCCACCCCCCCAAAATTCTCAGAGTGGTCCACGAGAAGGCCTTACATTTATTATTTAAACTGTTATGTTTATTCATATCATGATCTGATCACCATGCTCAATATATCCCATATGCATGGGGGTATTGGGATAATGATACAAAAGGTTTGCTAGGGTAGATCCTCCCTCGGGCAGACTCAGCCCCCCCCCCCAACCAAAATCCCAGCCCCTCCCAAATCAAAATCCTGTCTACGGGCCTGCCCAGAGCTAACATCTTATTATAGAAAAAAACCAAAGCACAGCTATGGAATATTGAAGTAAACATGCTGGCTTGCTTACAAGTTTTGTAATATTAGTAAGAGCACCAAATATATGCATGCTGCCCACAATCTCCTGTGTAATTAAATTGCTCTAATTTAAGCTACCAAGATTAGTTACAGATGAGAGGAGATGTGCTTAAATTGATTTTTAACTGAGTTTAGAGCTATGCATATTTAAGGCAGAGCACATGCCAACTAAGACATTACCAGTTAGCTTTCTTTCCTGTCTATAAAGGGGCTTTCTGCAATTTCAAGCTTTTGAGAGGCCATGATTTAAAAGGAAAGTAGCCAAACACAAGAAACTTTATATACGTTAAAGCTACCTGAACTGAAGAAAGTGCTACAAGGGCTTGGACATTTGCGGGATACTGTTTCCGAGCTCTGTCCCGGCAGTCCACTCATATGGAGGTAAGTGGAGATGCGGCTTGCTTGGACAGCTACCAGGTTGCCACCCACACCTGCAAGAAGAGAGAGATTATGATAATGACATTTAAGCTAGAAGATCTGAAAATGCCCTCATGCCAATACATTCTAGAAAGATATTTCATAACTGCATAGTGCTGTCCTACTGCAGCATGCATTTTTATAGTATAGTCAGTTCTTTAAAAATGCATCTTGACAACACGTATAGATATTATATGTCCAGTTGGATGTCAAGCCTTTATCCCAATTAAGGGTAGACAAAACAGGGCCCTTTTCAGATGTTACTGGACCATAAGCCCCATCAGCTCTAGCCTACATAGCCATAGGTGAAGAATACAAAAAGCTGAAATCCAACATCTGGAGTGTGGCACTTTGTCCAACTAAACCACACTGATACTTTTAACTAGAATTAACCCATTGGCATTTGATAAATTCCATTACTTTAGCAGTTCAACTCTGGGATTAATAAATAGACAGAGGATACATTGCTATAATAGAAATCATGGATATTGGGACTAGCACCTACTGATGTAGCTGCGTGTATGAGTTTCAGTTTAGAGCTTGTGGTACATCTACTTAAACTCACATTGATGTGATAATTTTATGAACAAATTGCAAAACTTACAAGAAGCCATTAAAAAGAGACAAAAATCCACAAAGTATAAAATCAAAGTCAGTCTTTCATACCAGATAAGTATAGAATTTATCTTCTATTAAAGCTACAGTATTGATCATACTCAAGACAAATAAATCTCTCAGTTTTACTCTAATAAGAGATGACTGGCTGCCAGTTTTCTAAAAAAAATCAATAGCCTATATTAACTGTTCCTGCCAACATAAAAGGGAAAGCAATTTTATAAGCTTGGTATTAAATCTTTCATAACCTATTTATGTAATTATACTTGGATTTCATAAAGCTCCCTGGGTGGGTATTTGTATTAGGACAATAAAACACACATTAGCAGAATAAAATAGAACATATCTGATAAAACCAGCAAAGAAAGTGGAAATCTAAGCATATTAACTGACAACTAAAATACTTAAGATGAAATGCCAGAAGTGTTGGCACCAAGCAGATCTCTTGGGGTAAGGAATTTTTAATTTCAGGTTTCAAAACAGAGAAGCCCCATTTCATATCCCAAAGCATATGCTTCTCTTAATTGTGGGACAATGAGATGAGCCTTTCTTCGAGATCTAATGGCACAGGCAAGCTGGTAAAGGAAGATGTGTTCCTTGAGGTTCCCAGGTTCCTAACTATTTAAGACTTTGTAGGTCTACACCAGCACCTTGGCTTCACTCTAGAAACAAAGAAGCCACCAATGCAATCAATTCTAGGATTAGAGTTTTGTGAGCATTCTGGTAACTGTACTTTGCGTCAAATCTACTCATTAAAGTGCATAACAATATTCAAATAAGAAATTACTAAAATATGGGCCACAGTGACTAATTTATCTCTGTCGATGATTGGCTGTAAGTAGAACACTAACTGAAATTGGGCAAAGCATGTCATCACTGATACCTCCAAGTAACAAAGTTGGATCAAGGAGGGTCCCCACGCTCCATTTACAGCAGAATATTCCTATCTATACATTTCCTTGATTTAAAATATATGAGTAATAGGACTTATAACATTGTCAGGATTCTGTGTGAGCATAGTGGGCCCCATCCCATGACACACTATTGCTGATTATGCAAATTGTTTGTCTTCTTCCCCAATCCTCAAAAAAAATCAAGGTGATTTCTTTGGTATGCCAGTAGACACTCTATACATAGTCCCAAAATGATAATTCTATTCTGGTAGTCCATAGAGTCAGGGGTCCAACTATAACTACACTTGGCTGTTAGCTAGAATTGTAGTTTAGCGAAGAGCCATAATCCTAGCCAAGACATTTAGGTTCCCTAAATCATAAATAAAATAAAATTGATGGGTAGAGAGGAACTTACCATTGATAACTGGAGTAAAGACTGCCATTCCAGCAAAATTTGGATCTGACACAGTTTTCCCCAATATCAATCCACCAACACTGTAAGGAGAAAAATAGAAGGACATTTTAAAAAAAATTGAAAAAGCATCTGTGCAAGAGTCCTTATTGCAGCCTTTTGTACTTAGCAAAAACTGTGTTTGTTGTCTTCAGTACTGCCATGGGAACACCAAATGCATTCTGAAAACATCAAATATATAAAAATTATTTCTTTGAAGCATATCATGTGATCTTGAGAAAGTGGTAATAACTTGGGCTCTGTACAAGGAGCTATGTAAAAAGTCAAAAGCAGGCCATTTTAGAAGACGGATTTCACTGGTTCCATGTATGACTTGGAACACAATGCTTTGATTTAAAAAAAAAATGGTTCTGCAAAAAGAAAGGTCTCCTTAAGCATTTGGCCAAGAAATATGAATTCAGGGTTTGCTTTGGCCAGGCAAGAAGATTAAATAAATCTGAGCTTCAAATTGTAATATTTACATGAACCTCTTAACACATTTCATCCTTGAAAGGTTTGCCTAATTAATAGACTAAGAGATACAGCATTTGTTTTCCTTCTTCAGTTTTATGTGCCGCCAAAGTAACAGATAATAGATTGGAAATCCCTGACTCTACAAACACTTGAGTGTAAAATCTGCATCACCCATAGCCAACAATACAGGATAGCAGAAACTGTAGAACCAAAAGTATTTGGAGGGACAAAGCTTCTCCACTCTCTGAAGCCAAAGCATCATTCCTTGGGCCGGGCTGTGGCGCAGGCTGTTGAGCAGCTGCAATAAATCACTCTGAGCATGAGGTCATGAGTTCGAGGCCAGCCCGTGGTGGGGTGAGCACCCGTCAATTAAAATTTTTAAAAAAATAGCCCCTGCTCGTTGCTGACCTAGCAACCCGAAAGATAGTTGCATCTATCAAGTAGGAAATAAGGTACCACTTATAAAAAAGTGGGGAGGCAAGATTAACTAATTTACGACCTGGAATGAGGAAGTGCCATCAGAGTGGATGATGAAGCAGCTGCTCCCCCCTGTGGCCAGAATCGAACATCCCCTCAGAAGAAGGTTAAATTGCCTCTGCATCTGTCTGTCTCGGTCTCTGTTTGATGTGTGTATGGGCATTGAATGTTTGCCCTATGTGTGTATAATGTGATCCACCCTGAGTCCCCTTCGGGGTGAAAAGGGCGGAATATAAATACTGTAAATAAATAAATAAATTCCTTAAGAAAAGGCACCCGCCATCTTCCTACCTGCTAATTGCCATGGCAATGATGACTGGCTCCCAGCCAGAGTATAGGACCTCCCGGGCTGCTGGATTCCTCCTTGCAATGATGATCCAGAGTGGGAGTAGTGCAACAAAAAAGGCACACACCAGAGGATTCACGTAGGGTTTGTCCTCTGAGCATGAAGAACAAAGAGGAGGTTAACAGTCAGGCTGTTGCACTGGAGGAGCAAATCACAAGAAAAAGGTGCCATGTTCCAAGTCCGCTCAGAGAAGCAGAAAGCAATGTTCCCTTTTGACTATGGATGTATCAAAAACTCAAGGATAACCTAAATGTTTCTCCCTCCCTCTCTCTCTCTCTCTCTCACACACACACACACACACACAAAGGGCATACTATTCTAAGGCAATGGCAGGAAAGCTTTGGTCTCCTCATGTTTTGGCTTACAACTCCAACAATCCCAGCTAAAGATTACATCAGCACAGTTCTATCTTGGAAATTCATACGTCTTGTTCCAACACAAACTCTTCCTACATTAGCACAGGCAGGGTATGACTTCTGTCCAGTTGTCATCTCTCAAAGCACACTGCTGACTGAGACTGCATTTTAGACAGGCAGGCTCCCACTCTAGGTACAAAGTGACCTCAGGCTTCTGCCAAGGTGACCTGCTCAGAATGCAGATTAACTGCATTGAACTGGATTATATGACAGTGTAGATCTATCCTATGCAAGGAGTAGGCAAACTTCAGTCATATCCAAACTGTTTTCTTTTTAAATGAAAACCCCATAATTCCCCAGCCAATTTGCCAATAGATCCAGATAGAAAAGACAACATTTAGAAGAAGCAGTCCTCTGAGTATGTTCTGAGTCTAACAATTTCTTTCTATAACAGAACTGAACTCAACAGTTATTCCACACGAAGTCCACTTCTAACTACCACAAGCTTTCTTAATTAAAATAGAAAAAACAGCCAAGAATTAGAAAAAATCTGTATCATGTATGGATAACATTGACAAATGAAGTGGTAATGTGGTTTTGGGAAGAAATGAAAGACACAACATACTGCCTGGACATGTTTACAGAGAGATGCCAGTATCCCTGGACTAGACCAATATATACATAAATGCACTTTAAAATTAAATTGATGGGCATGAGCTGATATATTCTACGATCGAAATCCAATCATTATTTCCAATTTGAGGAGACCCACTGAATCAAACATTTCACATGTTTTTACTTAAGAAGTTCTTATTGTCCAACAGGCCTACTCTAGTTGGAAGTAACTACTGGTTTTAGGCCAGGGAGCTAAACCAGGTTATTCTCCTGATGTTACACTATAACTCTCTGCACATTTTAGCACTGACCATGCTCATCAGAGCTGCTAGGATATGAAGTCCAATGTCCAGAGACTTGTATGATTCCCGTTTTGCATAAGGTAAAGGTACCTAACTGTTCATACAAGATAAAGACATGCAAGCTTCTTATTCTTACCCAATTCTATATACAGCCCCCAGCTGATCCCAGAGAGCAGGGCAAGAGTGATGAGGTCACCGAGGCTGGCAGCGATAGGTGTAGCCACATTGTCAGGATTGATACCCATCTTTCGAGAGCCAATTATTACACCAATCATGATCATGCCTAGAGACAGGAGAAAAGAAGATCCGGTGATCCAGCAAAGGCACAGCAAGCAGGACACTTTCCCCCACCTCAACAAATTTATGCCTTACCCAGCACGAGGGAGGCTATAAAGGCAGTGGCCACACTGCTGGCACAAAGAAGAACCGCATGGCCCATGCTGAAGTGTCCATCTGGAATCCAGCCAAATACTACTGCAGCAATTGAGGCCAAAAAACCAACCACTGTTGCTTGAACCTAGAAGAAACAGTCAGGTATTAGCTGGTCTAATTAAAGTTGACATTCTTTCTGACACTATTCAGGAGACTACAATTGTTTACCTGTGGCCACAGATGGTATAGCAGAAATGGGGGAGGGGGGTTGCAGTGCTCCAGATATTGATGGACTGCAACTTTCACTAATCCTAACCAGTACTGATAGAACTGAATTAAGTTGCAAAGTAGGAGCTGTGGTCCAAAAACATCTGGAGGACCACATATTCCTAACCTTTGCAGTAAAGGTTTGTCAAGCATGCCAGCCAATGTTGTCACCCCACTTGAACTAACCCCACTCCTTTCCTGGTGCTTGCCAAGACCCAGATGGCATTTTGAAGCATGTAACAAAAATATGTCTTATTAAGAATCTTCTTTCAGATGGCTTCAGGAAAGTCCAACAGTAGACTCCTCACCGCTCTTTGGTGTTGGCAATCATGTGAATAATAAATCCCAGAATCTTTGAGTAGCAGACAACTAGGACTCTGCTCTCCTTGGTAACATTTCGTTGTTACCATCTGGCTCAAAGGCACCATAGTCTTCCCCAAAATTTACCTGTATTAAAGCCATGTTCCCTGTTATCATCTTCCAGAGTTCTTTAGAACTGTCCATTTGCCCAATGTTAGCCTGCAAGAAAAAAACAGAGTAAGAGTATGTTTTGGTATTAAAGCCAATGAATACCTGGTTCCTGAACATCTTTATTGAGATGTATGCAGCATGCTGTTACTGCAGAGGATAATGAGTGAGGAAGCTACCAACTACTTAGCTGTGGTTTTTCTATGTATGAGTCTTCCACATCATCAGTGGAACTCTCTGCCACGGAGTGTGGTGGAGGCTTCTTCTTTGGAGGCTTTTAAGCTGAGGCTGGATGGCCATCTGTCGGGGTGCTTTGAATGCTATTTCCTGCTTCTTGGCAGGGGGTTGGACTGGATGGCCTGTGGTCCTTTCCAACTCTATGATTCTATCCCCTCTACTCTGTATGCCTCAGAACTAAAATCCTGTTCAGCAGTGATAAAAATTATGATTAAGATACAGTTCTACATTTTAATACAGTTTCTGTATGACTGATTATCCCCAGAGAGGTGATAATACTACAAACCTTCATCACACAGATAGCTCCACTATCTTTCTGAATACCAAAAGGACTTAGTGGTCCGTTTATAATGGATTATATGGAGATAATGTGCTCTACAGGTACTTGGTGCCTTTTCACAGATCAAAGCAAAAATATCGGAGGATTTAACAAGTGTGTGCCATTCAGAAGGCTTATTAGAACAATGCCAGAACTGTGACCTGTCAGTTGGTCTTTTTGATTTGTAAAATCAAACCCTGATAAACGTAGGTCACAATGAGCCCTGTTTAAATAACAGGTAATCAGAAAGTGCTGTGGAAAGATCACCATATTCAGCATGATTATTCATTTTGGGGTAACACGTCAGTTGAAAAAGTCACCCTGGTCACAAAGAAGTTATAGTGATATTGGTTCCATAGCAGGATATATGCTGTGCAGTTTAACGTCATAAAAGAGATCCCATTCAAGGGCAGCAAAACTGTGAACTTCCCCAGCTTGTTACACTTGGAAGCATGGCAGATTCACAGCTGTAGTTTCTTCCAATTGTAAGACACACTTCTTCGTAACTTAATAAGAATGGGACGATAGAAGGTACACAAAAGATTTGGATTTAACTTTTAGCCAAGTGGTACAAAGTGTCAGGAAGTACCATAAACTACTCAGTTTCTAACCTCTGAAGCATCATTCAATAATAGCCTTTATAGGTACTTTGCACATCATTAATTTCCATCATAATGAAGGCTAAGAACACACTTCTCCCCAAAACATGAGAGAGATTTCCAAGAAACAAAGGCTCATGTCATTAGATACCTAACCGGGTGCACCCAGATAAGGATCCAGAACTATGGATAGCTTTCACCTATGTGTTACCTTAAGAACCTGAGATAACAATTATGCATACTATGCATTGATTCATGTATTTTTGTTTCTCAGACTGAACTTCATTTCATTTATTTTACTTAACACTATTTTTGGGAAATATTAAGGGTGGAATCTGCTAACGGGAGTGCACATCGTAACACAAGACAATAAAGAACACAATAATTGTATTGTTTCCAGTTTACAACAATTGTTTAAATCCTAATATTATTCCCAAGTAAGCAGACTCATTGAATCAATTAAAATTACATAGTGCTAAGGTACCATGATCCCAGTGATTCAATGGGTGTAATTTAGTTGGGAATTATAATTACATAATTATTTCTGGGTTGCTGAGAGTTTTCTGGGCTGTATGGCCATGTTCCAGAAGCATTCTCTCCTGATGTTTCACCCACATATATGGCAGGTATCCTCAGTGGTTATGAGGTATACTGGAAATTAAGCAAGGGAGATTTATATATCTGCGGAAAGTCCAGAGTGGGAGAAAGAACTCTTGTCTGTTGGAATCAAGTGTGAAAGTTGTAATTAATCACCTTGATTAGCATTTAATGGCCTTGCAGTTTCAAGGTCTGGCTGATCCCTGCCTGGGGCGGTCCTTTGTTGGGAGGTGTTAGTGGGCCCTGATCGTTTCATGTCTGGAATTGCCCTGTTTTCAGGGTGTTGTTCTTTATTTATTGTCTTGATTTTAGATGTGGGTGAAACGTCAGGAAAGAATGCTTCTGGAACATGGTCATACAGACCGGAAAACTCACAGCAACCCAGTGATTCCAGCCATGAAAACCTTTGACAACACAAAATTATTTCTGTTCTAATGATGCTAACATTTAAAGACGGGTTTATAATTTATATCCCGAAAACTGGAAGTGTAATCTTGGACTTGAGAAAGGTCTATATAGTGTTAATTTGAACAAGATTCAAAACTGTTCTGATGGATGAAAGACACAGCTGTCAGATATCTAAGGAACAATTTATGAGAAAGAAAGAAAGAAAGAAAGAAAGAAAGAAAGAAAGAAAGAAAGAAAGAAAGAAAGAAAGAAAGATCCCACAAGACGAAAACATCCTGCCTCAAAGTAAATGGCTGAAACAGAGGAATCATTCAAGTATATTAAAAGGGAAGGATTTAAATGAGTGGCTCACAAGATATGTTTTGACAGAGGTATACATTTGGCATGTTTGTTTGACCATTTCCATAGATAACTTGCTCAAACTATACACCTATTTACATATTGCTGGAACTAGTTATTCACCTTGTTTTTCCTGCAGGCTATATTTAATTAACTCATGAAGGAAAACAATTCATCAGCAAAGAAGCTTGCAGCAAATAGCTTCAGGCAGACTGAAACCTGGCAAGTCTCACAGGGAAGAATGGGGCACCAGGCTCTTCATACAGTGCCATAAATTAGTTCTGTTGAATTTGGCTCCTGGGCTCCTTGTTCTCTTGTAATTAGAGTGAGGATCAACATAATGTGGCTGTACTCAAAAGCAATTTTTTAATCTGCTGTAAGGATGGAAAAAAAATATTTTGCCTGAATGTCAAAAGGAAAACTATTCTGGGAGTCCTAATGCGCAGCTAATGAGAAACTGTACTAAGCTTTCTTCTCACACTGCAGGCATAATGACCAACCCCTCCACAGGAAAGTACTTTAAGAAGTCCCTCCTGGATTCTTCCCTCCACAGGTGGTCAACTCCTTAGATGCTTTTTCCTAAGAGAAGAAAAGAAGGAGTCCATGTGATTCCCACACATGTCCTCAAACTACAGCTAACAGAGTAGTGAAGCTAATCACTGACAAACAGCCAGCAAAATACTGAAGTCAGGCATGTGGGCACAGCTTGTTTCTTTTAATTTCAAGCTTTGTTGCAAAACATTGTTTTGGAAAGTAACAACATATCTGCATCATGACCCATTTGATGACATTGAACTAAGGGAATGGTTTGCAGAGCATGAGCCAGAACACCGTACAGAAGGATCAACAGAAGGGCCAATTTCATTCCTTACAGAGGATTTTACCCTGCTCTGATGGCAAGATCTCCATGCAGGAAAAAAGAGAGTTTCCCAGCTGCCATGGTCACTCTCCTTTCAGGTGTTGCTGAACTACAATTCTAGTACGGTCAAGGGTGAGGAAAGCTGGTAGTTAAAGTTCAATAACACCTGTTTAGATTTTCATTGTCTGTTTATTTTAAGAAATCCCCTTGTTACTGAGTAAAGCCCACCTTTCCAAACGTACAAAATCTATTGCCAATAGCACATTTTATTTTCATCGTGCAAAAAGTGTTTCCTGCTGTGTATACATGTACCTTCAAGTCACCTGCCAATGTATGGTGACTCCATGAATTTTACATAGTTTCCTGCAGCAAGGCAGCAGTGGCTTTGCTAGTTCCTCTAAAATATAGCCTGTAGCACCTAGCATTCATTGACAGTATTCCATCCAAGGACTATCCAGGGCTCTAGATGTGCTGGAGCTCTATGATCTAGGAGAGCATTCATGTTGGCTTTGTGCTTGGTTTCAAGACCCTTTCAGTTGTGACAGGGAATGATCCAAAAATAGATGTCTCTGAAGCAAGGCCACAGGTCCATGTCAGAGTATGTTTTGGGAGAGGATAGCCGACTATTCCAGGATCAGATGAGTTGTGGTCTTTTTAGAATAGTTAGGCTATATATCTGTATAATGCCTAGCTTAAGAGGAATAACTTGTCATAGTAACTAACTAGATCTAATTTGCACACGTCTTCCTACAGGGAACTCTCACCCCCTTGTGGAAACTGTCAGCACCAAAAACATGAGTGACTCCTAATTCTTCAGTTAGCATAATGCTTTTCATTTCCTCCCCCTCGCTGATCCCTGGGTTCTTCTTTCAGGTGTTCCTTCATTGCCTGATGAACCATTTGTGTTTTTCTAGTTGAGTCTTCTCAGCTGATGGGATAGAAGGAATCCTAATTAAATTTGTAAATGGTAGCATTACACTGTGTAACAAAATCTGAAAAATTTTCTGTTCCTGGTTTGAAAGCGCTATTTCCTGTTTAATTGTGCAGTATTTACTTAGAAAGTAGTTGTTATACACCAGAAACTTCATTTTTGTGGCTGCTGTTGACCACGGTATCCTTCTGGGACACTTCGCGGGGATGGGACTTGGACATACTGTCTTGCAATGGCTCCACTCATTCCTGGAGGGTCGGTCCCAGATGGTGTCACTGGGGGACACCTGCTCGGCCCCACAACCATTGTTTTGTGGGGTCCCTCAGGGTTCTGTATTGTCCCCCATGCTGTTTAACATTTACATGAAGCCACTGGGAGAGACCATCAGGCGTTTCGGAGTGCAGTGTCATCTCTATGAAGATAATGTCCAGCTGTCACTCCTTCCCATCTGTCACTAAGGAGGCTGTCCAGGTCCTGAACCGGTGCTTGGCCGCTGTGTCGGACTAGATGAGGGCCAACAAATTGAAATTTAATCCAGATAAGACAGAAGTCCTCCTGGCCAGTCAGAAGGCTGAACAGGGTATAGGGTTACAGCCTGTGCTGGATGGGGTCACACTCCCCCTGAAGGCGCAGGTTCGCAGTCTGGGGGTGATCCTAGACTCATTATTGAGCCTGGAGCCCCAGGTCTCAGCGGTGGCTAGGGGAGCCTTTGCACAGTTAAAACCTGTGCGCCAGCTGCGCCCGTACCTTGGGAAGCTGGACTTGGACCACCGTGGACCACCAGTCTTACATCATGTTTAGACTCTCTATATGGGGCACTCTATATGGGGCTGCCCTTGAAGACTGTTCGGATTCTTCAACTAAGTCCAACAGGAGGCAGCCAGGTTGATAACCAGAGCAGCGTACAGGGAGCGTACTACTCCTCTGTTACATCAGCTCCACTGGCTGCCAATTAGCTACCGAGCACAATTCAAATTGCTGGCTTTAGCCTATAAAGCTCTAAACGGTTCCAGCCCAGCTTAATTGTCCGAACATGTCTCCTGCTATGTTTCCCGTAATTTAAGATCTTCAAGGGAGGCCCTGCTTTTGGTCCCGCCAGCCTCACAGGTGCGGTTGCGGGGACGAGACAGGGCAGTTTCAGTAGTGCCCCCCCCTCCTCCGCCTATGGAAAGCCCTCCCAAGTGAAATCAGGCAGGCTCCCTCTCTCCTTTCCTTCCATAAAAGAGTTAAGACTTGGCTGTGGGACCAGGTTTTCGAATAATAGTAGCAGCATCAATTACAACATATGTTTCAGGAAATAAGGGACAGACCCGGTTTGCACTTGAAATGTGCCTAAATGTATATTATATGTGTATTTATGAATATTTTAATGTAATCTAATTTTAAACTGAATTGAAATGTTATTGTAATTGTTATATATGTGTTTTATATTGTAAGCCGCCCTGAGACCCCTTATTGCGTGAGAAGGGCAGGGTAGAAATATTGCAATAAATAAATAAATAAATAAATAAGAATTGGTTGAGACTCTGAGATATTAACTGAAAAACTATAGCAAAATGTGCTGCAGGATGCCTCTAAAGCAAGACCATACGTCTTTTTATGATAGAACCATTAGGAAATGGCATTTGTAACTCAGGAACAAAAATCGTGTTGCATAGTGCTATAGTTAACATGTTGGAAGATATGAACAGAATTCAAAGGGACCCTGATAAACCAGAAAATAGGGCAAAAATTAATAAAATAAAATTTCACAGAAATCAATGCAGCATTCAACACTTAAGGCCACAAAAATTTAGTGTACAGATATAAGGTAGTGGCGACTTGGCTCAGAAGTACTGCTCATGCAAAAGGCCTTGGTATTATTGTTAATCATAAACTGAACATGAGCAAGTAGTGTGATGCTACAGTAAAGATGCTACCTGAGACTTTATTAACATTAAGTATATTTTTCAAGACAGGGCACATAAGAGTCCCACTTTATTCTGGTCAAGCTTCATCTGGAGTGCTGGGTTCCTTATTTTAAGAAGTATGTAGACAGACTGAGGAGGGTTCAGAGGTTGGTAAGAGCTATGGGGTGCAAAACACAAGGGGTTTGAATGAACTGAGAATGTTTAGGTTAGTGAAAAGAACACTAGGGGGTGAAATAACCACATTTTTATATACCTCAATGGCTGTCACATAGAAAACGTTTGTTTCTGGAGGTCTCAGACAGTGGAACAAAGTCCAATGGTTTTAAGTTACAGAAGGGCAAATTTCAATAGGGGATTAGAAAGAACCTCTTAACAGTGAGGGTGGTTTAGCAGCTTAACCAATCACCTAGGAAGGTGGTGATATCTCCATCTCTGGGTGTCTTTAAAAGGAGGCTGGAAAACTGCTTGCTTGGATCCGCTAACTGGAGATCTTGCACTAAGCAGGTTTCCAAGATGCTTTGAGCTAACCTTTCCCAAACCAGCATCCACTGTTAGTGTTATATTAGAACTCCTATTGCCACAGTCAGTAGGATGAACTATTGGGGTTAATAAGAATACTAACGTATCATGAAGATGTCAATCTGGGGAACATGATGCTTTAAGCAAAATAGCTCTATACACAGAAGAGCTTGCCAAAGTGACAGGAGGAGGGTGAGAAAGACTTAAAAAGTTTTCTCCCAGCAAGGGGGTGTCCAATTTCTTTGCCAATCCTCTCTTCCTACCAGAGCCATTAAGCTCTGTTGGAATGCCACAGGGGCTTAAGCTGTATTGCTGTGACACGAGACTCATGGAAGCACAGCTCAGTGGAGGACTATTCAGAGGGGAAAAAAAGTCAAGGTCATGGGACAACAGGGGAGAGAAACAGATGAAAAGTCCTGTGGTTCAAGCATTTATGTGAGAGGTGGAAAACACAAACCAAAGCTCTCACTTATGGAAGAACCACTTTATTGGGACCAGTTCAGTCACTTCCTTGGAGGTGGGGGAATCAAGAAATAAGCAGTAACATGAATAAATGTTTGGAGCATGATTAAAAGGGATTGCACATTGCCAATGGAAGATGAATCCATCACTTTTGATGAAACGATCAGTGTCAATATGTATCCTGGGGATGGTGATGTCACCATGCATGGAATGACCCCAGAACTACTTGATGCCTTCACATATATAGACAAGTGTCACGACAAATAAGACATTCCAAGACATCAAGTGGGGATCCATTCTCCCAGCTATAAAGAAGGGAAAAAATCATTGAAAGGAAAACACTGAGAAACAACATGAAGTAGTAATTAAAGAGTTAGGCAGGGATTTGGGCTATCTAGGTTCAGGTCCCCTGGGCTATGTAACTCAACCAGATGACTTTGGGTCAATCTCTCTCTTCCCCTCCTCTCTCTTGGGTAAAGAGAAAACAAAGGTGAATGGGACTATCTATGCTACATAGAGGTGATGGGAGAAAAGGTGGGAGAAAAGTGATAATGAACAGTAAGATAAGCAGTTCTCTACAGAAGAATTACAAGATTAAAATAGTCAATGCAACAGAGACTTATAGGCCTAGAAGTCACTTATACAAGTGAAGGTCAGGAAGGGGAAGCAGTGAAGGAGAGGAGATACTTGAGGAACTGTTTTCTGTACTGACCCTTGTTAAAAATATAACTGCACCAATGAGGCTTGGGCGGGTTTCATCATCTGTCAGATTGAGGGGTATTGACAGATGCTAGCTGGCAACACTACATTCAAGACATTTGTTCAGGAAAGAAGAGAGTGCATCTAAGAAAGAACGGATGCTGCTTGCAAGAGCCTCATATGTGAGATACTGCAGTGATATACTCTCTCAGTTTTTACATTAAAGGGGTTCTAATTCTGTAGACGTGATTGAAGCATACTTCCAAGCTAGTTCCACTGTGCAAACAGCTGCCACAATGCAAAGTAATGGCGTGCAAGCATCCATACACTTCAAGAATTCCATATGTAGTTCAGCTACTATGAAAAGGATTTTCAGAGGTGTCAGAAGAATATATCTCACAAATCAATGGCATCATGGCTGTTAGTTATGGGACCCATTTCTACTTGACCTTCCTGCATAGCCAGAACAATATATTTCAACCAGCTTTATCTGCACCACCAAATTATGTCCCACAACATTCAAAATTACCCCCTAAGTCCCATGAATGTATTTGCAGAGGGTGAAGAAGAAAGGAAAGAAAGCACCATTCTATGAATGCCATTCCTCAAGGAATAAATTGGTTCCAAGACACAGCATGCTTTTATTTATTTATTTATTTATTTATTTGCAGCGCTTTTACCCCGCCTTTCTCACCCAAGGGGACTCAAGGCGACTTACAATAAATAGGCAAAAATTCAATGCCTGCAAACAATACACTAAACAATAGTTCATATAAAAACAACGTAACATTTGAGTAAAATGATCTTATTTTATCCATTGCCTTCCCAACTGGCGGGCAGATTTGACTAGAACTAAGGTCACTGGCTATGTTTAAACTTTCATTTACCTATATGCACATGTAAGAAGCCTGAATGTTCATTCACCAAATTCAGATGCACTTTGACATGCCTTATAGCAAGACAGAATACAATGCTATGGGTTGGAAACAGTGCAAGGTCATCCTGTTTATGGCATTTTTAGTAAAATGCTCTCTGATTTTTGTTTTTGGCAATCAAGAGTTGGTCTTGGCTATTATGCTCACAATTGAGCTTGATCCCAAATTGCCATTTGTCAACTGCCCTGTGTAATGAGATATTTTAAAAGAGAATAAATCTGAATAGTAGTATCAAAGGAAGAGATTCTTTGCCAATCAAAGTAAGAACAGCCATTATGTAGTTTAAATTCATAGAAAGTGACTGTCTGTTTTCAAGCGCATTCAGCTCTTTAAGTCAGAAATGACTTCATTTGAAATGATTAAACATGTTTCTAGCTCTGTTTGCTTGAAAATGTTACACAAACATTTGTACAAACTAACTTTGTACAAGTTGATACCATACCAATCCTTTGGAGTACAATTCTGTCCAGAGACAATATTTAAGCAGATGGGAACTACAGCCCCAAACTTCTGGTGGGTACTTTACTGGATGGTGATTTACAAAAAAAACCAAAAAAAAACCAAAAAAACCCCCACTACTTCAAATCTATATATTTAGAAGGGGAGAAAGCCAAGTGCAAACATTAAGAACAATATATTTTAACCAGCAAACATTTGTCACAGTATAAAGACCAAAATACTCACAGCTGTAGAAAGTCGAGAGGCTAGTGTCATCTCCAAGTTGCCCTTCAACCCCAGAAGTGCTGGAACCAAGATGAAGACTTCAGTCACATACTTGAAGACATCCCAGTGCTGCAAAATCAAAATGATAACTCAAGATTTAGTAAACAATTACTTAGAAGGCAGTAGATGTTTTGTTATTAATTTCCAGAAAAAATGAGATTCTTCAACAGTTTATCAGGGGAATTCCCAAAAGATCAGAAACAGCATGCTAGCTACTAGGAAGATTGTTTATTGGAGGTCTCTTATCATATCAGTGTGTGGGACAGCGTGAGGTTCTCAAAAGATATATTACTAAACAGCTAGACACTAATGAAGATGACATAATATAGACAACAGATTCTTTGGCACTGTGCTAAATGGAGGGAAAAACAGATAATGGGAGAAAATTACTTCTGAGTAAATATGTAGAGGACTACATTGTACTCTAAGTCACATGTTAGTTTCAGAGTCCTATACCAAGGATATTGATGGACTATCCTTTCCCTTCCAGAAATGTGAGCATAAACAAAAAAGAGGGAACTAAAAGTAATTCAAGAGCAAAAGATTAGCCCCTGGACCTACTGGAGAATTCCTTCTAACTATTCCCTCAAAAAGAAAAAAAAATACTGTGCTGCTGAAACAAATACATTAACTGCAGGAATATTAATAAAAAGGTGATATCTATAGAAAGGTTGTGTTAAGCATTGACCTTAAATACATTCCTTTAGTCACAACTGTGCTTCAGAGTGAACTTCTCTTTCATAGTAATGGACAGAAGCCAACAAGAGCCATTTTCTCAATGACTAGCAGGTGTTGCGCAGCAGTGTAAAGAGCAGACATTCTTGCTGCATGTTTTCCATACTCCATATATATCTGAAATCAATGCAGTTTCGCAGAGGATGAAAATTCAGGCTGATTGAACAAGCTTTTTGATATTCAACATTCACCATTCACCAAAATATGTTATTAATCATCACCAGATATTATAAAAATCATGTTGCTTATACACATTATTATTCTGTCTCTGGAAAATATACCAAGATCCTATTTCACACTTGCAAAGTATTAGTTCTAATATCAGGATTGATGAGTAAAGAACACCTTTTCTTAAACATGTTATTCTTTGTTCTACAAGGAAATTTCTCATAATCTATTTTCAGGCTTTCTGGAAAAATTAGCGTTGGAATTAAAATGGGTATTATTATTATTATTATCATCTGCATTTCTATACTGCTTTTCTCACCCCCGAGGGGACTCAAAGCGGTTTACAACATAATAAATGGCAACATTCAATGCCTTACATATATATAAAAATATATCACCAACCATATCTGCCAACCTAGCAGTTCGAAAACATGCCAATGTGAGTAGATCATTAGGTACCGCTCCGGCGGGAAGGTAACGACGCTCCATGCAGTCATGCTGGCCACATGACCTTGGAGGTGTCTACGGACAATGTCAGCTCTTCGGCTTAGAAATGGAGATGACCACCAACCCCCAGAGTCACACATGACTGGACTTAACATCAGGGGAAACCTTTAACTTTTATATCAATTAAAACTATAAAAAACATTAAACAAAGACATATGTATGAAACTTATTACAGCAATTAACATAGATCTCCTCTCTTCCCCCACCATCACCCCCCATCTCCCTCTCCATAGAGTTTCAACCTTTCTTTATTTACCTTCCCTGCTCCCCCGGGGAGCAAGATGGTGGAGGTCCTTGATGGCTGAGACCCCACAGGTGTGGTCCTTTTATGCCCCAGCCTCTGGAGGCAGGCAGGTGTTCTTGCTGGGCCTGGCTTCACAGAGTCACAGGGCCAGGGCCTCAGTTCTGTGAGGAGTGAGTTTCAGGAGCTGAGCCAGAGGCAACAAAGAAAACAAAGGCTGCCTCTTTCCTCAAAGCCCCTGGTGATGGTACCTTCACTCCTTTGATGGTCCTCTATGTATCCCACTTTTCTACTACCACCTTGGGTCTTTTTATCTCTTGCACTACCCCATACCTAGCAACAAATCACTATGCCTCTTGTGTAACAACCTCCCCAAACCAGTTCTGCAGCATACACCGCAGTTACATTATAGAAGTATTTCCCAAACTTTGGTCTTCCAGATGTTTTGGACTCCATCTCCCAGAATTCCTGATTACTGGCCAAGCTGGCTGGGACTTCCTGAAGTTCAAAGAGGCTGGAGGACCAAAGTTTGGGAGAAACTGCAAGGGATTAAACCACCAAAAGGAGCCCTGCTTTAATTCTTTAGCACAATGGTTTCCAAATCTTGGCTCCCCAGATGCTGGGCAACAACTAGTATCCCTGAACAATGGGCATGATTGCTGGGGTTGCTGTAGGTTGTATTTCACAAGTTTGGGAATCACTGTAGAAAACCATTGGAATTTTTTTGGCCTCATATAAAATATAAAAGACAAAATCATGTACAATTATCAGTTAAAGCTAGGTGGAGATAACAGCAGAAAGGGTGTATGTATACCATTATAATCGTGACAGCTGGAAAAATAATCTAAAAGTATTTTGCTCGTGAATGCCATTACTAGACTCAGAGGCAAAGAAGTTGTGTGGAAATCAAATGTCCACATCTCAGGTCAAGCAATCCAAATACTACTGCCTTTAAAAATCTGGCATTATTGCACTGGTCACAGAATAAGAACCTAAACTCTAATTTTGGTGTTGGAGTTACAGAATCAGAGTTGGAAGAGACCACAAGGGCAATCCAGTCCAACTGCCAGTCAAGAAGGAAAACACAATAAAAGCACCCCAACAGATGGCCTTCCATAGAAGTATCATTTTTGTGAATCAGTGTGATTTTCGTTACTTATCTAGTATATTCACTATCCAGTGGAAATAGATATGCCCTGGAAAGATAAATTTTAACTATCCTAACATTAAGACAAATTCTCCATTTACAACTTCTTTTTTATATTCTTTCAAGACCTTGAATCAGTCTTCTCAAACATGGTGCCCTCCAGAAATGTTTGGCGGCAGTTCCCATTATCCCCTTTCAGCATAGTCATTCCATGAACAGGCTGTGGAAGCCTAGCTTAAATGAGTATCTAACAAGAATAGCTGTCAGGACAAGAAACCAGGCAGAACCCAAGAAAGCAACAGTGACACATACAGCACCCCACATGACCTAGACAGAAACTTAATATTTGGCAGCCTCTCTGCAAAGCTACCAAATCCATGTCAGCTCCTTCTTTTTTTCAAGTCCAAATTAGTCACAACTTTAATTGCATTTAATGAACAGCTTATAGAAGTGGACATAGTATTGGGAAGGGGAGGGAGAAATGCACAGAAAACTGAGTCATAAAAACATTTTAAAATGGAATTGTGGTATGGGTAGGGGTAGGGGTGGGGGAGGGGAGGAGGAGGGAAAGGGGAAATAAAAGAATGAATAGAATGATATATTAGATATGTGAGTAGACAATATAGAAGGTAAGAGGGTGAAGAAATGTGATAATAGATAAACGATGTGTACGTTTGTATTAAATGTGCAATATACTCACAACATGAAATACAAGATAATATCAATAAAAATATATTTAATTTTTTAAAATGTTTACTGGTTTTATAAGAATTTGACATTCCAAATCCAAAAATTATTTATGGGTTTTACAAAACTTGCTTTAATATTTCCATGAAGTAAGATATCACAAATTTTTATAACCATTTTATTTATTCACAAGAAATTTGGACAATATTTTTTTATTGTATTCTTTGGATTCAGCACTCAAAAATACATTTAAAACAGCCAAATTGTACAGAAACATTTCTTCACTGGAGGCCTGGGTAATTACTGGAACCACAATATTGATTCCAATTGACCCTTTTACTTGTATCCTGAAGTATGTGTGATGGGTTTGCAACACGTTTAACCTCTGCTCCAAAGCTGAAGGACACCCCAGCTATAGTAGCACTGTTTATGAGAAGGATAATAACACGTAAATGCACACAAAAATGATTTTTATATATGCATTTTTCAGTTAGTGTCTTTTCATCAAGCCAGAGCCTGATAAATCTGTTATGGGTTGTAACTGAAACCAAAGGAAAGAGAACACACTTAAGGATGTTCTCCAAGGGAGAAAAAGGTCTTTCCAAGGAGCGAAAATAAGATGCCTTACTTATGTCAGAAGATAGGATTCATGGGTGCCTGCCAGCTCTTTTAATAACACCCCCAAGTCAGGTTCTGCTGGCATATTTATAACTGTAATGAGGACTTTGCTGGCTCCTGCAGAGAATGCCTCTTGCTTGAAACTGCAAAGCTCTGAAAGAAAGGTCCACGGCACTTGAACCTGCAATTCTAAACACACTTACAGCGAAGTAAGCGCATTGAGTATTGTGGGATTTAATTAACGTAAAACATAGACCTGCATGTCTCTCCAGTAAGCCAATGATATTGACCAAACATACAGCTTTTAGTCAATGTGAAAATAGGCAGCCTCGGTAGGAAGAAAGAGATGGGAAACATTCAATTCTTATATAATAAAATTACAATAATACTAATAATACTTTATTTATATTCCGCCCTATCTCCCCAAGGGGACTCAGGGCAGATCACAGTACACATACATGGCAAACATTCAATGTCGTTTTTGGACAGAAAGGAAAGAACAGCATTATTAGACATACAAGGGTTCTGCAGAATAGTAAGAAGTCCCTGCCATTGAATCTTAATAAGGTCAAACATCAAAAGAAAAGAGAATGGGACAGGTAGACTGGCGGCAAAGAGCAAATTCCAAAATTCCTATAACCAACAATTGGAATAGAACAGCCTCCTCCTTACTTTAGCATGGCTGCTGTTATGTGACAGATGAAAATTTTGCAGAAGATCTTAGTAAATGCTATGATGGTTGTTTAGTTCTCAAGACACAAGGAATATATTCAAGCAAAGTCAGACCACTAAAACCGAATAATAGGAAAACAACAAAAAGGACAGCAAATAAATTCCCACAAATGGGAATTCCAGACAAGAAACAATCAGGGTCAGCTAATTACCTCCTAAAAAGGATTCCCACAGGCAAGAAGCAGCCAGGCTTTGAAGTTGCAAGGCTATTCAAAGCTAACCAACCAAGGTGGACAACTGCAACATTCACACTTCCCTCAAACAGATAAGCTTTTTCTCCCACCTTGGACATCCCACAGATATATAAATTCCACTTGCCTAGTTTCCAACAGACCTCACAACCTCTGAGGATGCCAGACATGGATGTGGGCGAAACGTCAGGAGTGAATGCTTCTGGAACATGGCCATACAGCCCGGAAAACGCTCAGAAACCCAGTGATTCCAGCCATGAAAGCCTTCTACAACACATCTTTTATCTTGTTTATCTTTCCATTATCTTCCACTAATCAGCCTCAATAGATGACCTCAAGATCTAGTGTTAAGGGTGTAGAAGAATTCCTATGTATTTTCTTCATACCGGCTTAGTTTTCTAGTATTCTATCATGCCTTCCACATAACTTGACCCTTTTCCAAGGTGAAATGCCTTTACTATTACAGCTCTTTTTAATATAAGAAATACTCCAACTGCTTGACAGTTGCTTTTTCACCTCCTGAAGTTCCACAACATGCCCCTCCAGCATCCACTGACTCCAAGTGCGATCCACGCCTCAGGATGTGAACACATCATACTTCGGAGTTTAAGACATAGAGATGACACATTACTACTAGTGGAAAACTAGCAAAGAGTTGGAATCATTACTGAAGAAAGCCAAAGAAAGAAGAGCAAAGGAAAGTTTAAAACAGAACATTAAGGAAAATAATGAACACAGATGATTATCCATATCTTGGCTCAGTCATTAAACAGAATGGAAAATGCAGCCAAGAAATCAGAAGACAATGTTAAATATAGGTTGTAAAAGTTGGATAGTGAAGAAAACTGATAGGAAAAAAATTCATTTGAAATGCAGTGCTAAAGAAGAATTCTACGCATGCTGTGGATTACTAAAAAACAAATAAATGGGTCTTAGAGAAAATCAAACCTGAACTCTCCTTAGAAGTTAAGATACCTAAATTGAGATTGTCATATTTTGGACATATCATGAGAAGTTCTGATGAACAAGAAAAGACAATAATGCTTGGTGAAGTAGAAAACAGAAGGAGGAAAGGAAGGCCAAATTGCAGATGCAAAGGCTCAAGGAAACCATGTGCCTGAGTCTTCAGGACTTGAAATGGGTTATCGAAGATAGGATTACTAGTTTTATCACTCAAAGAGTTGATAGAAGTCAACAACAATGCATTTAGAATAATATCTGTTAACTCTTTGCTAACTGGTAAAGTGGGAAGACCATTTCCATGTTCAAGAATCAACATGCCATCAATTTCAGTTTGTTAGGAGGACATGCCCTCGGTGAAGAGGTCAGGGACACCCTTAAAAAAAAGAAAACTAAGAACAGCTGTGTCCAAAGCCCTTTGCATTCAAATCAGCAACTTCTTATTAGCATTCCAAGTCTGATAAACAAATGGCAATGTTTATTTATTTGAAATGAGGAGAAAGGTCTCCAGATATCTAATACACTGCCAAATGCCAGAGAAAGAGGATGGCAACCCTTAAGGAGACACTTTGCATTCTCTTGAGCCATCTTAAATCAACCGCTCTCATCCTGGTTCCCCAAAAGTATAAGGAATAAAATTAACACTATCCCCATATCAGCAGGGTTAATGCAGCTGGTTAGGAATGAATGAATGAAGCTTTATTTATATCCCCATCTCCCAAAGGGGCTAGGAATGGCTTACAACAAAACAATAACATGAATAATAATAAAACACACAACTCAAACAATTTAAATCATCAGAAATAAAAACAAGTCATAAAATGGAATATAACTCAAGAATGTTACAATCAATATAAAACTATGTGAAAGTTAAGCATATAAAACATGAAACATATAAACACATAACTGAGTAAACATCATGTGACCTGCTCTTCCTAGTATGAGCGCTGGGGTAAATTAAAATTCTGTTTAAACTCCAACAGTTAAAATTATGGCTAGTCATTTCCAAAAGCCTGTCTCCACAGCCATGTTTTCAATTCCTTCCTGAAAACTGTTAAAGTGGGAGCCAGTCTGGTTTCCTTGGAAAAGGCATTCCAGAGCCAGGTGCCACCACCGAAAAGGCTCTTTCCCTCATCCATGACAGCTAGTGATGGAGGCAGGACCATTTGAAGCGTCTCCCTGACAGATATTAAGGCCCGGGCACATTCATAGGAGGAAGCATGGTTGTGCAAATAGACTGGACCTGAACCGTGTAGGGTTTTGTAGATAATAACCTGCACTTTGAACTGAGCCCGGGAACATATAGGCAGCCAGTGGAGCTGGTTGATGTTACAGTCCAAAACAGCACTGAGAGGGGGGACAGTTTGAAGAAGAATTGTTTCAGTATCTGCCCAACCATGGAACAAAGGTTTTCCTGTTCTATTTTGGCTTGCAGTCCCTCTTAGAAATCTGGTTCAAAGTTGGAGAATGCTATAAAATCCAGCACTTTTGAGCAAAATAACTACAAAATATCTATGTTCCAAATATTTTGGATTTAGATTATTGTAAGGTAGTATTTTAACATTACATAGAGACTTCAGAACGTGACGGTCAGATTCGTAACCAAGACTGCAAGTGTCCATGCCCACAAGATCTTTTGTGGTGTCACCTTTAGGTTCATTCTCAACTGAAAGCATAATTTTGATTTTAAAAAACTAAATCTTGCTCCTACAAGATCATCTTTTTCTACAAAAATGTCTCCATTAATTCATATTCCCCCCCCCCATCTGCCACCATATAAGCCCATACTAAACTTTTCCTTAAATGTACACCACACTGCCAATGTCAATTTAGCTAGAGAAAAGGTGGATATAAGTGTACAGAAGCAAAATCAACAGGGATGTGATGGAAGAAATAGCATAAAGTGAGTATGTGTATTTTGGGAGCAAACTTCTCCAGGGCATTTTGACCATTTGGAAAAAAAATGTAATATCTGTTCGAGGGTAGAAAGGCAATATACTCCAGACAACTATGAAGGATTTGTCCTTGATTTGTCCTTGATAGGATTGGCAATCACATGAGGTAAGTTGATACATATCTATCTTAATGTCTTCCATCATCATCCCTTCCACACCCTTTCATTTGACCAATCCTTTGTTGGTATCAAGGCATGTTTGGAAATCTTTTTAAAAGGTGAAGGGGAAATCTGATAGACTTTGCCCTTTGCATTCCTAAATGTACCGAACTATAGCAGAGGTGGGAATCACATGCCCCACATATGCTCCCTTTCCTCTATATGTCACCAAGAAGCTGATTACCTAAAAATAAGACTTTATCGTTTTTGGTATATTTTTGTACTGTCTTCATTAAACATGGACAGTGATATGCCAGGATGGCAAGGGAACTTTGAAAGTCTCCCAGGGAAGAGAATTTACAACCTCTTTGAACAGCTTGCTCAAACGTCTGAACTCAAACAAGTTTCACTGATGTTTAACCTAAATTTGCCTGCTCCTTAAAAGTCATTCCTTTCTTTTATTCTATTTTCAGTATGAATGCACATCTCCTGACAGTACTGTTCTCTTGGTAGTTCACAATCATAACAGAAGAAAATACAGAATCAAAACAAATCATAGCATTGAAAATTGTCAGCATAGAGAAATAAAACAAGTTTCCCAGTGGGGCTAAAATAAACATTATAAATACAATTCAAGCTGTTAAGATCAAATTTTAACAAAACCAGAAGGCTTTGCTTGGCATCAGATACAAGCATAAGCACAGTACACAGTAAGTCTTTTTGGGAAATATTCCCTTCCTAATAGGCACCCACTATGATATACAGGCAGTCCCAAAGTTACAAACAAGCTAGGTTCTGTAAGTTTGTTCTTAAGTTGAATTAGTTTGTAAGCTGGAACAGGTATATTTTAAGTGTAACTCCAACCAGACAGACAGACAGAGAGTGAGTTAGTTAGTTTTGGATAGCATAGGGAAGGGTTAACAACCCAGTGGTATTTGTTTTGCTATCTGTGCCTCTGTTCAGAAGATTTCACCTCACTTTCTGTCCCTGTGACAATTGGATTTCGAAAATGTTGGCTTGTGGAAACAAGAATTGGTGATAATGTTTCAGTGGAGATACCTTTTCTCCATGATAAATCTTATTGGAGTGAATTTCCCTTGCTAGGTGTAGATTTCTCTCACTTCCTGTTGTCTCAGGCCCTTTCCACACAGCTGAATAAAATCCCATGTTTTCTGCTTTGAACTGGAATATCTGGCAGTGTGGACTCAGATAACCCAGTTCAAAGCAGATATTGTGGTATTTTCTGCATTGATATTCTGGGTTATATGGCTGTGTGGAAGGGCCCTCAGCCCCATTTTTAACTATGTGTTGTTTGTAACTTGGGGACTCCTTGTACTTGGTAGGAGTTCCACAGTAAGGCTCCACAAGAAAATCTCCAAGTTCAACAAGGGTTGAAGGTACTCTCTCAAGGCATCTTAGCTTCAAACTGTTAAGAATATCCTATTCTTCGACTACCTTCAATATGTAGGAATTGAAATCATATGGCTCTTTAGATGTTGCTGGACTGAAGCTTCTATTAGCTCTACTCATCAGAGCCAATGGGATTAAATCCTGACAGCTGTAATCCAACAAAATCTGGAAAGCTGCATGATTCCCATTTGCTCAAGGACTATTTGTTCAAAATCTGCTCACACTATACTGAAAGAAAAGAACAGAAAGCACTCGCACCCTTGATCCAGTATAAGACCTATACAACTAATTTCATTTGTGAAGATCAAGCAGACAGAAAACTCTTTGGATGAAAATATGGTGAGAAAGACAAAATGCAACAGATAATTGAAGATGTCAAGTTGCTGGACACAAACAACAGAAATCAGGGAATGCAAAATGATAACCTGTCTCCATGGAAAATGGCCATCAAACCTTTAAAACAGAGTGTTTCAAACTGTGTGTTGTAACACAACGTGTCAGCTGCAGTGTGAAAGCACAAACATAACAAGAAATGACAAAAATAAAAATGTATGTTATCACTTACAAATCATAAAATTTTAAAAATATAAACAAAAGATTTTCATGAGATATTTTGTGTCCCCACAGATTTTGTTACTATAATTGAATTTCTGTATGTGCCTGTATCTCTTTCTAGGGATTGGTTTAATCTCCTGTTTGCTAATAAACTAAATTACCATGTTGCAAAATGATGCATGTCTAAAAAGCTCTGCTTTAAAGGTTAAAATGTATATCAACCAGTTTGTTAAGTAAAATATTTGAATTTTTTGGGAGTTACCAACAGGCACATGCTGCTAACATTTGGGTGTTAACATCTTTCTAAAAAGAGAAGAGAAGAAATGGTTCAGATTTCCCACTGAGTTATGAAAGAAAGGCCTGGAAACCACCTTCTAATTTCCAGTGTGGAGGAACTGAACATGAAGGTATTCATTACAACTTTGACTTGAAAGAAAAGCTGCCAGTATAAGCAAATTGGCTGGCATTTATTTTCTTAAAATATTAGATGTTGGTTTCATGTTCTGCTATTCTGAAGTCCATTACGAGGATGAAATATTATATCCTGGCATGTATGCAAGAGTACATGTCACCGTATGACAAAGGGTTTTTAAAAGAATTGTTATTTTGGAGTGTTTTTCTGAAAAGTTTCACATTATGTGTTATCCCACTCCTAGTGACTGTGTTAAATAAATAACACTAACAACTACTAGCATTAGAAGATGTGTCCTTGAAAGCCATTCTGGGACAGAAGAGATAAACTAGACAAGATAAACTCACTCTCCATTTCCAATATAGGACCAACTTGCATGTTTAGTTTGAGACATCTCTTTTCACTAGCAAGATTCTTCCAGAGATCCTATGACCTACATCTAGGAAACTGAAGGGCTCAAATGGTAGAACACCAATTCCTGCATGCCCTTGGGTACAATATTAAAGTATTATTTGTACGGATACATTTTTTGCATGGCTTCAAGCTGCCCTTTCAAAAATTGCATATGAAATATATTATGGTGAAACACAAATGATGTGACTGATATCTTGAACTCAAAAGCTAATAGTTTTGCTTGCTCCAAGTACGTTTGAAGGCAAACAAACCAAACTACATACACATAATTCATACATCATACAAACATAGATTATTATGCCTTGCAAGAGTACGGTAAATCAAGTTTGAATTACAGTCCAACAATTCCATCTTTTTAGGGAACATGTTTTAATAAGGGATACAATAATAACGGATCAAATGTTACAACTTATGCATAGTCCTCGTTTGTTTTAATTACCAGTAGAAATCTAGCCTGCCCAAAACAACAAAGAAGACCAAAAAAAAAAAAAGCACTGGAACAACATCTTTAAATACCCAATTGTAAAGAGAGGATGTTCCTTAAAATAAGAGGCTACATTTCAGGGTTTATATTGCTTAAAGATGAGAATTAAATTCACAAAAACTAGCAATAAACTGCTCCCTCCAAGTACCTAATAACATTTAAATAACACAAAGCCAGACTTTTCACAAATATTCAAGTTGAAGCTGGCTGAGAACAGGGAGCCATGATAACCATCACATCCACGGCTATGGATTTAATGTTGCCTATGCCTACATCACAGGCAGTCCTGTTTTCAAGGAAGTGCAAAAGGCAGCCTGCTCAGGCTTAAAACCAATTTAGATGGCTATTTATATCAACCAACCACTTCCTATAACAGCTATAATTTAGAATCTGGAAAGCTGGTTTCTTCCCAAAGTACTACCAACCTAACATAAATGACAGAAGTAAATCTTTAACTGCAAGGCCATCGCCTTTAACATGATCTGCCAGCCAGCTGCATTTCAGGCACAGGGGAGGGGGCAAATGACATTATACAAGAGTGAAACAAGAATGTAATTTGAGAGAGTGGGATAAGTTTCACGCGGAATTCATGTTTTAAAAAAAGTCTGCTGGAAATCTCCACTGTGGCTTACATTTCTCATATTTACTCAACAGAGTCTGAATCTGGACAGAGTAAGAGCACCCAGTTTTTCCTCCCTCAGCTAAAGCTGCGTTTCAGTCGCATAGCAGCTGCTCCGTTTTGTCACTATTGATATCATTAACAGCTACACAGTTTTACTGCAATTGTACAGGCTCATGTATTATCACCAAAGCCCCGGTGACACAATGGATGAAACCCTTGTGCTGGCAGGACTGCTGACTGACAAATTGGGGGTTTGCATCCAGAGAAAGTAGGGAGAGCAGGATGAGCTCCCTCTGCCAGCTCCAGCTCCCCATGCGAGGACATGAGAGAAGCCTCCCACAAGGATGGGAAAACATCAAACATCAGGCATCTCCTGGGCAACATCCTTGCAGATGGCCAGTTCTCTCACATCAGAAGCGACTTGCAATTTCTCAAGTTGCTCCTGACATGAAAAAAATGTATGATCACTAATGCCACAAACATCACACAAATCATGCACTTTTTAAAAGTCTGTATTTTTAAAAAAAACAAAAAACAAATGCTGTTCACTCTGGGCTTGCAGGAGAACTTTGAAGGTTTTAAACCTTAAACTTTCCAACCGTAACTAGTAGAGCTTTATTTTCAACAAATAGCTGATGTTTAAGAGCTTTTATTGCTTAAAACTGAAAATAAGAAAATGGATCTTGAATACATAAGCAAGAGAAGTTAATCATCTTGTTGCTGACCATGTAAAGCTTCACTGAATCCACAACAGCATAGGGAAACCTATTCTGGCTGTGCTTATTTTGTGTGTCTTCAAGTTATTTCAGATTGATGGTGACCCTAACAAATGTAGTTGATTTTCTAGCAAGATTTGCTCAGATGAGGCTTGCCTTTGTCCAAAGTTGAGAGAGTGTATGTACCCAAGGTCACCCAGTCTGTTCCTATGGCTAAGTGGAGATTCAAACCCTGGAATCCAGAGTCAAACCTGGTCTTTATAGTAAGACTCTCAAAACACTGCACCACACTGGCTCTCACTATTCTGCCTATAGTGTCTAGGATAATGGTTTTTTGGCTAAGGAACAAAAAAAATACTAAGCAAAAAAATTAAATTTCTTCATTACTCTTTTCATTAAAAATCAGCATCTAGAAACAAAGTGAGAACAGCTGATCACAACCTAAAGAGAAGAAAAGGCAAAACAACATGCATAGATATATGAGATACTGAATCCAAACCGTATTGAAAATTTTTATCCTTTCTCACCTGCACAATGTCCAGGACCATTCCAGCAGCTACTGTTCCGAATCCTGCCAGCAGAAAAGGAAAAAGGACTTGTAGCCCGATGGAAAAAGACGTCTCTTTGAGTAGAGAAGTTGGTTCTGGACCCCGATCTGTGCTGGTATCATCACTCTCAGTAGTTTGACTGCCATTTTCCAGCAGAGCATCCTCTTCGCAAACCCCCTTGGCATTGGCTCGGGATTCTATCACTATCACCTCCACTCCTACTTCTTCTTCAGGTCCTAAAAACTCTGAGGATTCAACCAGATGTTCTCGGTCGGGGCTAGAGAGACAGTCTAAAGGCCCAACCACAATGGGCAGCACGACTCCATTGGCGTGGTGAGCCTCCTTTTGTTCCAGCTTGGATGACATGTTGCTAGACTGTGTGGTTTTGCTCCAGTCTTCAATACACTACAGAAGGCAACTGTTGGAGAAAAAGCCTTTCCTTCTGGGGTTCAGACAATCTGCCTGTTGGCATATGGGTTCCAAGTCTCCCAGATCCACAATGTTGTCCTTTGCTGCAAGATCTGCTCCCCTCCCAAAAACCCCCATGAAGCACAATTCAGAACTGGGGATGCCAGCCACAGAGCCAGCAAAGAAACCACAAGCGTTTCCAGCAAAATTGTATCTAGTTGGTCTTTCCTGGAAGTTCCTTCCCAGGCAAGGGCACTTGGTGCACACTTAATACACAATGCAAAATATTCTGCTTATTAATGTTGGCTTGTAAGTCTCTGAAGCATCATCTTTCCACGTTTGAACCCTTTGAATTTTAAGTTCAGCTCTTACTGCCTTTGCCAGTAAATATTCAGCTGCTTTAAAGAGTTGGAGAAAGTTTCTTCATAAAGGCACTTTGTAAATTAAGAGTCTTTAAAACCAGAAAACTTTGGATTTTAGCTTTAAAAAAAAAACCCACAAGCAATAGCATAGAAATGGTTTTCAATTTAGTTTTCCAGTTAGTTCTGTCTATCCAGAAGGTTTGAGAGATCAGAGAAATGAAAAATAAAATTCCCCAAGTAATTTCTTCTCTTCTCCACAACAGAAAGATGTAATCCTATCAAGAATGTTGTGCTTTGATGGTGTTCCAAATTATTATGAAGGGCTTGGTTAAAGTCTTGCCTTTGGCTTCAGTTTCTTCAACTCCGCTTTCATACTTCTTAAAAGACTGCTTGGTTACTGCTGCGAGAAGAGCCCTCCTTCTTCTCAGAAAGGAGATCTCTCACCTTACATGCGGCAATGAAGGGTTTTATTTAAAGCAACATGAAGACTTCTGACCGGCTTTCACTGTGAACTTGTTCAATGCTAGCACTGGAAAAAATGTCAATGGATTCTTCAGGGATCACGCTGCTCTCACCTTGAATAGAACAGTGGAAAATATATGAAACATCTTTCAGCAACTTGGAAATTAAGCTTTCATTCACAAATTCCCTCCCTCTCATAAATTACTGTATTTATCAATAACTGCACTGTTCTCCTGTATGCTTTAGAAAAAAACAACTACACAAGCATATGTCTGCCCAAGTACGTCAATATCAAAACAGCTGCAAAGGAAGAGGCCCTCATGTTTCCGCTGTCACTGCTATGTTTACTCAGTTTCCCTCTCAACACTGAACTCTGTTCAAGAGCTTCAAGCGCAAGAGTCATAGGACATAAGTTCTACAAAGAGGACAGGCACTACTGCTCCCTCCTGTCAGCCTGTATTGACACAACAAACGTCCTCGAATGTGAACCAGGCCGGCGTGTTCCTTAATCACGACAGATATGCATGTCATTTCTGGGTTCCAAAACCCTTTAAGCTTTTGTCTGCAACAAGACATCCTACAACACAAATGCATTACTGAATGCACACTACTGCCCTCTGCTGCGTTCTTTCCATTAGGCTTTTAAAAATCCCACATCCTGTGGGTATAAGAATACAAGCACAGAACCTAGCTTAGGGTCAGGGTTCTGGTATTTCTTGTTTGTGTGCCTTCAAGTTGTCTGTCAACTTATATTAGCACCATGGATTTCAAAGGGTTTTTCTCAAGCAAGGAATACTCTGAAGTGATTTTGTCACTTCCTTCCTCTGAAATACAGCATCTGGTATTCTTTGGTAGTCTCCCATTCAAGTATTAGTGAGAGCTGATACTGCTTAGCTCCCAAGATCAGATGGGATACACTGCCTTGGCATATTTAGGTGGCTATGTACCTTATTCAAAACTTAATGGTCCTTTTGATTCCAAAAACATATCAAAATTCTAGCTTTTCTTGGAATCAAAAGGGCCAGAGATTATCTCCTTTCCTCTGCCAAACATAAGTTGAGGCAGAAGTGATGGTTGCTCAGTGAGCGATATATTTTTGCTAGTTTTACAAATACAGGCAATCCACAAGTTATGGACAAGATGGGCTCTGTAGGTTTGTTCTTAAGTTGAATTGGTATGTAAATCAGAACAGGTACATTTTTAAAGTGTAACTCCAACATATCTTTGGATAGTAAAGGGTGGTGTTTGTTGGTATATAGTACTTATTATTAAGCACTATATAGTAGACCCTGGTAGTGATGTGAATGGTCATTAGAGAAGCAATGAGCAGCATGACGACAAAACCCAAGATGACCATAGATTTGGGAGGTAAGATTAGGCTGAGCGCAGTCTAACTTGGCATACTGCCAGAATACTACGCATTCATTTGAGAAAGAAAAAGCTCTAATTTTGGGGGTGGGAGTGGGTGGGTAGGGGTACAATCCCAACTACAATCTGAAATTACAATCCCAATTACATTGTGAAAGCTCACAAGAAAACAGTAGAGGATCTACTCAGGTTTGAATAGTGAAAACATCTATTTTTACTTACACTCAGAAAAAAATGGACAGGAAATGCTGCCAGTATATGAGTCAAGCGATACCGCATTTACTATGAGATTACATGACACATGGATCAGCAATCATGCACTTCAGGAATTTGAGCAGTCCATCTAGTTTCCTAAACCAGACATGGATGCCAAGCTCTTTTTCACAACAAATTATATTCTCTCTCATCTCAATGTGGGTAGGTGGCTAGCCATCTGATATCCCACTCCCATTCTATTAGTAGAATGGATCCTTATATCATCCCAGCAATACTGAGCATCCCTGACCCTGCCTACTCTGCCAACCACTCAGAATAAACTTGTTTCTAGTTCAGCAAAATGCATCACTTACCAATCTACGCTCTTCCCATCCATCTAACCCATAACAAAAGAATCTTACTATAAGAGGGCACAAATCCATCTATCAGAAATACACTCAGTCACAAATTAGACTTAACATCACACTATCTTTACCTCAGCCAGGTAATTGCAACAACGCTGATTCCATCCCAAAAGAGAGATACCTCTACAGCTAATACAGGTCGAGGATCCCTTGTCCAAAATACAGTCCCCCAAAATTCAAAATACTGCCAAATTGTCACATGGGTGGATGAAGTGACACTTTTATTTTCTACAAGGTAAACAAGAACTTTTGTGTCTAGATTTGGGTCACATCTCCAGGTTAGCTCATTATAGACACACAGTATATATAAATACAGTAGAGTCTCACTTATCCAACACTCACTTATCCAACGTTCTGGATTATCCAACGCTTTTTTGTAGTCAATGTTTTCAATACATCGTGATATTTTGGTGCCAAGTTTGTAAATACAGTAATTTCTACATAGCATTACTGTGTATTGAACTACTTTTTCTGTCAAATTTGTGGTATAACATGATATTTTGGTGCTTAATGTGTAAAAGCATAACCTAATTTGATGTTTAATAGGCTTTTCCTTAATTCCTCCTTATTATCCAACATATTCGCTCATCCAACGTTCTGCTGGCCCGTTTATGTTGGATAAGTGAGACTCTATAAGTATTCCAAAAACTGGAAGAAAAATGACAAAATTCAAAACACTTCTGGCCCCAAGCATTTCAGGTAAGGGATACTCAGCCTGTACTCCAAAACAAAATACATGTATGTATATTGTATGTTTGTGTAGATATTTACCCAAACACAGATAGAAAAGCAATAATTAAACCAATTAAAACCAAATGGGATCCTAGGTCTTCACCACCATCACGATTCCATGGCCATTAATCAAAGTCTTTTATTCTCACTTGTGTGGTCTGTATCTCTATGGTATGTATGTGCATATATAAGATATACAACATATGTATGTACACACACACAAATGCAATAATTAAACCAATTCAAACCCCAATGGGACCTTATTTATTTAAAACATTTATATTCTGCCACTTCTCACCCCGAAGGGGACTCAGGGTGGAGCACAACATATATACGGCAAACATTCAATGCCAGAGCATAAAATAAACCATAAATATACAAAAATACTAAAATCAGTTATATTCACATTAAAACTATTGCAAGACAGCCGCACTATATCCGGTCAGCAGGGTGAAATTTCCTATTGCTGCTGTTATTGCCCTGCCCCAAAGGCTTGGTCCCACAGCCAGGTCTTGACCATCTTTCTGAAGGGTAAGAGGGAGGGGGCTGATCTAATCTCCCCAGGGAGGGAGTTCCATAGCCGGGGGCAATCACTGAGAAGGTCTTGTCTCTCGCCCCCGCTAATCGTGCCTGTGATGGTGGTGGGACCGAGAGCAGGGCCTCCCCAGAAGAACTTAATCTCCGTGGTGGTTCATAGAGGGAGATGCGTTCGGACAGGTAAACTAGGCCGAGGCTGTTTAGGGCTTTATAGGCCAAAGCCAGCATTTTGAATTGTGCTTGGTGGCTAACTGGTAGCCAGTGGAGCTGACGCAGCATGGGAGTTGTGTGTTCCCTGTACGCCGCCCCAGTTATTAACCTGGCTGCCTCTCACTGGACTATTTGAAGCTTCTGAACAGTCTTTCAAAGGTAACCCCATGTATTTATTTATTTATTTATCACATGCATTTATACCCCGCCCTTCTCCCCGAGGGGACTCAGAGTGGCTTACATTCTGCCACGAGGGTCAGCAACAAATATACTATAAAAACAAAACAATTAAAACGTGATAAAAACATGATAAAAAGTATACAAAAATTAAAACGCTGCAAGGCAGTGATATTGCACCATCCTCAGTCATTCACTACTGCTACAATTACAGCGTGTGTAGCGCGTTTCAGTAATCTATCCTAGATGTAACGAGAGCGTGGACCACCGTGGCCAAGTCTGACTTCCCAAGGTACGGGCGCAACTGGCGCACAAGTTTTAGTTGTGCTAAATCCCTTCTAGCCATCGCTGAAACTTGAGGTACCAGGCTCAGCGATGAGTCTAGGATCACACCCAGACTGAAAACCTGCACCTTCAGGGGGAGTGTGAGTCCATCCAGCACAGGCTGTAACCCTATACCCTTTTCGGCCTTATGACTGGCCAGGAGGACCTCTGTCTTGTCTGGATTCAACTTCAATTTGTTTGCCCTCATCCAGACCGTCACAGTGGCCAGGCACTGGATCATGACCTGGACAGCCTCCTTAGCATCTGGTGAAAAGGAGTAGTAGAGTTGGACATCACCTGCCTACAGATGACATCAAACTCCAAAACTCCAGATGATCTCATCCAGCGGCTTCATGCAAATGTTAAACAACATGGGGGACAATACTGAACCCTGCGGAACACCACAGAAGAATGGCTGTGGGGCTGAGCAGGAATCCCCCAACAACACCTTCTGGGTATGATCCTCCAAGAAGGATTGGAGCCACTTTAAAGCAGTACCTCCAAGACCCATCCTCACGAGGCAACCCAGAAGGATACCGTGGTCTACAGTATCAAAGGCTGCTGAGAGGTCCAGGAGAACCAACAGGGCACTCCCCCTGTCGAGTTCTCTGCGGAAATCATACACGGAGGCGACTATGGCTGTCTCAGTTCCATGACCCGATCTGAAACCAGACCGTGGCGAATCCACATCGTTTCGTCCAAGAACCCCTGGAACTGTGAGGCAACCACACGTTCCAAGACTTTGCCCAGAAAAGGGGAGGTTATAAACAGGCCGAAAGTTGTTCAAATCAGTGTTGCACAATCACAATCCTATAATTATTATCCTAAGTTTTCTATTCTCACATGTGTGGTCCCTATCAATCTATCTCTCTATCTGATACATATGTGCATATAAATGTACTACCGTAGAGTCTCACTTATGCAAGCTAAACGGGCCGGCAGAAGCTTGGATAAACAAATATCTTGGACAATAAGGAGGGATTAAGGAAAAGCCAAGGAAAACATCAAATTGATTACGGAAAACATCAAATTAGGTTATGATTTTACAAATTAAGCACCAAAACATTATGTTTTACAACAAATTTGACAGAAAAAGCAGTTCAATATGCAGTAATGTTATGTAGTCATTACTGTATTTACAAATTTAGCACCAAAATATCATGATATATTGAAAACATTGACTACAAAAATGGCTTGGATTATCCAGAGGCTTGGATAAGTGAGATTCTACTGTATATATATATTTCATACATAGACACAGAAACATCAATTAAACCAATCCAAGCCCTGGCTGTTAGAAATTGTGGGAGTTGTAGTCCAAAACACCTGGAGGGCCGAAGTTTGCCCATGCCTGCTATACAAAGACACAAAAACAACACTTAGATTGAATGAAGCCAAGTAAAACCCTGATGGGACTTAACACCCCATCCCACATCCATTATCCTAAACCTTCTATCCCCACTCCCATTCCAAGCGGGGCCCACGGAAGCCCAGTGCCGGCCAATGTCTGCCGCTCCGCTCCATCCCTTTACAGTCCCCTCTGCCTCCAGTGAGGCGTCTTCGGCGCCAACCACCTCCTCTCTGCGGGACTTCCCGGGAAGAAGGCAGCCAGCTTCGCTTACCTGTTTCCCGTAGGTGCAGCCAGCCGCCGACCCTCCCTCTCCACCACCACCAACCTCTCTCTTCCACTTGCAAAGCGGACTGAGGATTAAGAAGCCGCTGCTTGCCAGCCTAGCGAGGGAGAGGCGGGCAAGACGTAAACCCCACCCACACCTGGGTTAGTTGACATCACCGACTTCCAATGGGAGCCCCACTTCGGCCCGCCTGCTTCCTCCGCATTGGTCGCTCTGCTTGACGCGTTGAAGCCGGAGAAGCGGATTGGTAGCGGCGTCAGCCAACCGCGGCAAGGCAAGAGGCGGACTTTTGCCTGCGTGTCGCGGGAGGGAGGGGAAGCTTAGCGGGGCGGGAGCCAATCACATGCTCTTCGTGGAATCGGTAGCATTCCTTCGGCGGAGAAGCGCTGCTGCTGGCCCTTTAAGGCAGCGGGCTGGAAGGGAGCCGAAAACTCACTATAGTAGTTCTTGGATTGCATGAATGAGATTGTACCCTTTGGGGGTGCAGGTGGAGAATGGCTCCTTTTCATCGCCCTTTTGGGAGTACAATACATTGAATTACTGCAGTTTGACAGAACTTTAAATAGGTAAAGGTGAAGTTTTCCCCTGACATTAAGTCCAGTCGTGTCCGACTCTGGGGCGTGGCGTTCATCTCCATTTCTAAGCCGAAGAGCGGGTGTTATCCGTAGACACCTTCAAGGTCATGGGGCTGGCATGACTGCATGGAACGCCGTTACCTTCCCGCTGGAGCGGTACCTATTGATCTACTCACATTAGCATGCTTTCAAACTGCTAGGTTGGCAGAAGCTGGAGCTAACAACGGGCGCTCACTCCGGTCCCCGGTTTTGAACCTGGGACCTTTCGGTCTGCAAGTTCAGCAGCTCAGCGCTTTAACACACTGAGCCACCTGAGGCTCCCGAACTTTAAATGAGCATGTACAATTCAGGCTTGGGCAAACTTCGGCCTACCAGCTGTTAAGAATTGTAGGAGTTGAAGTCCAAAACACCTGGAGGGCCGAAGTTTGCCCAAGCCTGATATATGTGTGGAAGGGCCCCGAGAAAGAGGAAGCTGATGCATTGCTATTTCTGGCAGATGACATATGGAGACGCTGGACCCTTCCACATAGCCATATAACCCAGAATATCAAGGCAGAAAATCTCACAATATCTGATTTGAGCTATCTGAGTCTGCACTGCCATATATCCCAGTCCAAAGCAGTTATTGTGGGATTTTATTTATTTATTTATTTATTATTTAAACTTATATGCCGCCACTCCCCTAGGGCTTGGGGCGGCTTACAAGAAAGGCTAAAATCTAACAATTTAAAAACACCTTTGAAATATCTTTTAAAAAAAATCTTAAAAACACTCCCCCAAGGAAGGGGAGTGGAAAGTGGAAGGGGCCGCTGATGTCTCTGGGACTGGATCTACACTGCCACATAATCCAGTGTCTGAATCCAGGTTATCTGTTTTGAACTGGCTTATATGAGTACCCTGCCATATAATTCAGTTCAAAGCAGATCAGCTGGATTATATGGCAGTGTGGATCCAACCTCCAGTAAAAAGAGGACTAAAGTAAACATATGGAAATGGCAAGGACCTTTCCACTTAGCCCATATAACCCAGAATATCAAGTCAGATAGGAGCCTCCGGTGGCCTAGGGGATAAAAGCCTTGTGACTTGAAGGTTGGGTTGCTGACCTGCAGGCTGCCAGGTTCGAATCCCACCCAGGGAGAACGCAGATGAGCTCCCTCTATCAGCTCCAGCTCCATGCAGGGACATGAGAGAAGCCTCCCACAAGGATGGTAAAACATCAAAACATCCGGGCTTCCCTGGGCAACGTCCTTGCAGACGGCCAATTCTCTCACTCCAGAAGCAACTCCGGTTGCTCCTGACACGAAAAAAAAAATCAGATAGTCCACAATGTCTGCTTTGAACTGGGTTATCTGTGAAGAGGAGCAAATCACAGACCACCTTCTACAATACAGCGTGAGCCCGGCCACATGCACAATGGAGGACCTTCTCACAATGACACCAGAGGCACCTGAAGTGGCCAGCTTCTGGACAAAGGAAATATAATATAACGCCAAGTTTTTAAACTATGTTATAGCTGTATTCTCAATTTGTTTCTAACACGATAAATAAATTCTGAGTCCTTTCTGTCATATAACCCACTTCAATATGGATTTTATGCAGCTGTGTGGAGGGGGCCCAAGTGTATCATTTCAGTGCTCTTGTACCTTGCTTACAATTCTTTGCCGCCAAGAAAGGTTTTTCTCCTCTTTCACTCCTTATTGTCTTGGTAGGAAGATTTCTGAACCAGAGGCCAGGTATGGCAGGGGAAGATCATTACATTCTGGAATTAATCCAAGTAGATTTATTTATTTATTTATTATTTACATCACTTTTACCCCGCCTTTCTCTCCGAGGAGACTCAAAGCGGCTTACAGTAAACAGGCAAAAATTCAATGCCTAAAAACAATGTAAAAACAATTCATATAAAACAATCTACAAAACAACAGTTCATATAAAACAAGTACCATTACAAAATAAAATCACATTATATAAAATTTTAAGAATGTCCAAGATTAAAATCCATTAGATTGAGGATAAGAATCGGATTTTAAACAGCATAACTATTTAACATATTTTAACCCTGATCTATGCAGATATTTTAAATAGAAGAGACCTAGGCATTTTAACAATAAAGTAATGCTGTTATAATCCTGCTATAATTACCTATTCTTAAATACAAAGGCATGTGTAACCTATTCTCATGAATGCGTAACTTGGATGATTTAAGTACGTCATTATATTCCTTTATCTCAAAACCAACTTTCCAAACTTTACCTTGTCCTTCAGCCTGTCACATTAACCAGATGCTGCAGTACTACTTACTACCTGTAAGGAATGTTCAAGTCTATTTTTCACCACCATCTTTTATATGGAAAGCAAATCAGGTGTCATACACCTGGAACTGCCTCACCAAATACAACACCTATTCCCAATCTGATCTCTCTCAGGCCCCTTCTACACTGCCATATATTATCCATATTATCAAAACAGATAATCGAGATTATTTGTTTTGAACTGAATTATATGGGTCTAAACTGCCAGATAGATATGCAGATGTTACCACTTTGATGGCTGAAAGTGAGGAGGAGCTGAGGAGCCTTCTAACCAAGATGAAAGAAGAAAGTGCAAAAGCTGAGTTGCAGTTAAACATAAAAAAACAAGATGATGCCAACCAGACTGATTGATAACTGGCAAATAGAGGGAGAAAATGTGGAGGCAGTGACAGATTTTGTATTTCTAGGTGCAAAGATGACTGCAGACGCAGACTGCAGCCAGAAAATCAGAAGGCCTTTACTTCTTGGGAGGAGAGCAATGACCAACCTCGATAAAATAGTGAAGAATAGAAACATCACACTGGCAACAAAGGTCCACATAATTTAAGCAATGGTATTCCCCGTAGTAACCTATGGATGCGAGAGCTGGGCCATAAGTAAGGCTGAGTGAAGGAAGATAGATGCTTTTGAACTGTGGTGTTGGAGGAAAATTCTGAGAGTGCCCAGGAAATAATGCCCGACTGCTCACTGGGTGGAAGGATATTAGAGGCAAAGATGAAGTACTTTGGCCACATCATGAGAAGACAGGAAAGCTTGGAGAAGAGAATGATGTTGGGGAAAATGGAAGGAAAAAATAAGAGGGGCCGACCAAGGGCAAGATGGATGGATGGTATCCTTGAAGTGACTGGCTTGACCTTGAAGAAGCTGGGGGTGGCAATGGCTGACAGGGAGCTCTGGCATGGCCTGGTCCATGAAGTCACAAAGAGTCAGAAACGACTAAACGAATAAACAACAAACACTGCCAGAAACTGGATTATATAGCAGTGGAGATCCACCCCACCCCCCTTAAGTATAAATAATAAATGGCTTTATAAACTGTAGATTCAAAAATGGGTGTGGGAATGCAAATGGCCCCTGAGAGAAGGAATAAAAATATAAAAATGTGAGGGAATGTGGTAGGCTACAGTAATGTATTAAACTACCCAGGGAGGAAGATGAAAGAGCCAAATAGGAATTTCCTGCAGGTGTACAGCAGGTACTAATGGTAGCAAAAATGTAAGAAAGGAAACAGTTTCCAGTTGGAGATGGGTAGACCACAGAGTACTGAACAATTGCCTTGTACAAGAAATGAACTATATATTATTTGATGGCATATAATTTATGTAGTAAAAACTGGAATGTCCATTTATATATTAGCAGGCTGTTCATTATTATTTCTATGCTGATATCAGTGGGAATTAGAAACCTACACTAACACATGGAGCAGCATAGAAAGTGGCACAGATATTTAGCACAGATTCAAAGAGACTGGGGATATGTTTCATTTTTCAAAAAGAAAATATGTTTGATAAATAACAAATAAAGAACATGGAAATTATGCAGGAGATCCATTTTTTGAGCAAATATTGAGTCAGACGTGGCAAAATGTATTTTTCTAGCACTGAAATCAAAAGTTTTATTGGTAAAAACATTCTCTCTACCAAAGTGACTAGTGCCCATCCACAACAACCCAATTACAATGACACTTTAAATCATATTGTTCCTGTTTTTTTTTAATAGTTGCTGGTATTGTCAAATTAGTGTAGCTACAAAATGTGGTCTGGTCTGTACAGAAGGAGGTTCACCACAAGTTACCGAGCTAATACTATGTATGTATTGTCACAACATATTCCAATTAAAGCACATAGTATAATTAAAGTGAAATATGTAATGCATTTAAACCTAAGATTTAAAATGTTAGCATACATAATATGAAAATCATCAGCCAACTGTACTGTATAAACATTACCCATACAGTTTCTCAGAAACTCCATTAATACCAGTCGTTGATTAATGGTGATCTCAACCTGGCTGTAGCAGCTGCGTATTTGGTTGTTTATTCCATTTCTACCTTGTTTCTGACTGCCAATAAATATAAAATATAAAATCCATCTTTTCTTCAAGGCCGTAGGGTTGATAATGGAATTATAAAACAAAGTAAATATTGTAAAAATGCAATCGAACAGAATATCTCCTACTGTTTCAGTCTGTTCTGACTGACAAGGACAAAAGGCTCTTGATTTTTTTTTAAAGCATCTCTCCCTAATGGATGAAGGAAGACAATCAAACCGAGCTACTGAATAGGTTTTTTCCCCTATATTTAACTTTAGATAAAATTTGGAGGTTGTTAGCCAGGGAATCATCTGACCTTGGCTCTCACATTAATGACGTGGAAACACTAATTGCCTCTTAGTGTGCCTCCTGAAAATGTATATCAATCTATTCTAAATTTTGTGTTTAGTTTTTGTATGATCATATCTCTTTAAAGATTAAGTACAATCCAATACAATTGACTTAAATATTTAACGTTTCCCACAAAACATAGGTTCAATAATCTGTCAATATTATGAACCAGGTAGCTTGTTACCATCAAGCATATATGTAAAATATACCTCTTATATGGAGGACATATATCCAAGCTAACATATAGGAAAGAGGTATAGAGAAGTCAGCGTGTTATAGTGGTTTGAGTTCTGGGCTACGACTCGACTCTAGAGTTTGAATGCCAGCTTGGCCATGGAAACCTACGACGTACTCTTGGGCAAATCACACTTTCGGCCTCACAGGAAGAGCAAAATGAAACCTCTGAACAAATCTTGCCCCAAAACCCCTCATGATAGGTTGTCTCATGGTCTCCATAAGTCAGAAACTAGTTGAAGGCACACAAAACAACAGCAATAGAAAATTTTCAGACTTACTGCAGCATGAATTCCCAATGTTCTGTTTCTTGGTTCATGGCCATAACCAAAATTGAATACCTTATATTGATCATATTGAATACCTTATATTGATCAATTATCCTAGCAGTGTTGAGGGGACATGGCTTCCTACTCTGTAGAAAAGAACTGAAATAGATCTCCTGGCATTGTCACTCTTCTTTATTGCAAGAGCCCTTTGTGCTGTTAAGAGCTGATTAGAAGATAATATTTAGGTAATAATAAAAGCAGGACCACAATGAGTAGCCTTAACTTGGGCATATATTCACATGACAAATCTCTTCCAGAAGAAGGTCTTTGTTTGTTCAGGAGTACTTGCAAAGTCTTCCATGTAACTGGGAACTTGGCCAGAGTTCCAGGATGTACGAAGTCTCAATGCAAACAAGTATGCATGCAAAGGGCTCCTTTCTTCAGAGATTCAAATTCTATACATGGATGTCAGAGGGAGGGGTTGCTCAGGAATCATATAAAGGTGCAGAATAAAAAAATACTGTTACATTTTCAGTTAAAGCTCTAAATCCAAGTTTGAATCAACTGGATTTTTGTAAGTGTTTATTTGTTTGTTTGTTTGTTTAATATATTCATTTACCACTTTTCTCATCTCTAGGGGGATTCAAGGTGGTTTATAACATACTAATGACAAGAATGCAATGTTAACATACATATAATAAAAAATCATAATAACTAGATACAGACATATAACTATAAATTAAAACAATTAAAACAATTAAAACATAGGCATATACAACATTTAACACTAAGACAAAGCATTAAAACATCCTAATATAAAAATTAAAATCACATGATCCAATCCACATGAATTAACCATTCAACAATTAAACCAGAGAGTCTGCTGCAACTGACATTATTTTGTATGGTATATATTTAATTATATCTTATGCAACTACTGAGTAATAGAGCTTTGTATATATGGCACAAGAAAAGGTTTCGACTCTAAACCTAGAGACTCTATTTTTTAAAAATAATATATATATATATATATATATATCGGTAAATATTTAGTGGGGTCTATAATTTCCTGGTGGAATGCAAACCCTCACAGGTCTTCACTTGAATACAGAACCGGGTGATAAGTCAGATTTTTCAGTAATCTGTTTAAGAACATCAAGAGTAGAGCCCACTTTGTTATTTACTTATGCTTTACCTTGGTTTGTACAGAAATATCTGATATGTAAGAGCTCATTTACATAGTTTCAGGAAAGACAACCAGTTGGAACTGATTGAGTAGCAAACTTCGTATTAGTCAAGGACTCAAGTTTGTGAGGAAAAAATATAAAGCAATGTTGACATATTCAACTTAGCTCTTGAATTTCAACAGAAGGTCAGACCTTGAACATGTTCTTAGGGACAAAGCAGCTCTAATAATTCCAGTAAGAAAATACTGAAATATTCCCACATTTCCAGGACTTTTTTCCTTCCAGCACATCTCCTCATCTGATAAAAAAAAGTTTTCCTGGAAAAGTATAATTAAATGTAATGATAACATTTAGAATTATAATTAAATTTAATTTAGAATTCAAATAAGTATTATTGCATTTCTTTATCCGTTCTGTCAAGGAAGTACTATTGTAATAATCAATATGATAAGTAGGCAGACTAGCTGGGATCTCGGAAGACTCTTCATCAGATGCTGACCTGGGTCATTAGGATCTAAAAACTGTAGACCAAGCAGCAACTACCAGGATATCAGTCAGTCCTCTTTCGAGGGTAAACTAGTGTGAAGGCAACCTGTTTTGTTATCTCCTCTATGTATTTACACAGGATTCCAGACTTCAGCTGGTTGAATTGAGAGGAACAAAAACCTCCTTTACAATAAAGAGTTGGATTAAGGGCTTCAACAAGCTCCTCCCAATATATCACTGTTTAGGAGATATATCCTAATATCTCCAGCCAGCACGAACTGTGTTGTCTGGGGATTATGAAAGTTTTAGTAGTTTGAGTCTGGTCTAGGATTCTAGAGAATAGGGTTCAAATCCCTGCTCAGCCAAGGTAAACCACTAGATTTAATTATTGATTTCAATGATGACATCTCCTATTTGATCTCTAAACTACCATTGTTTTACTAAATCGAGTATAACATTCCTATCTGTTTCTGCACTTGGTCAGGAGTACAAATTATTGATTAGGCTTTTACCCCAAAGCTGGCCGTAGTCAAGCACTAAAGCCGCGGGAATGATTTATTTGCATGCAGTATTTCTATATCACATTTCTAAAAAAAACAAACAAAACAAACAGCAGTTAAAAAACAAATAAGCAAAACAACATAATGAAACATTAAAACAGGAGCATCTAACACCAGATATTATAAACACAAAACCAATTTAAAATGTTCTTGAAATTATGTTTCTTGATAAAAGCAAATAGGTGGGTGACAAGCACAGCTCCAAAGATAGTGTGTTCCACATTACTGGATGAAGGTCAGTGTTCTCCTTATCTGGAAAATGACAATATGACAAGGACTGAAGTTCCCTCTGACCTTAAAATCCACAAACACACAGCTACCCAGCTGTGGTTTTCTCACATGCAAGTCATGTGCTACACAAGATGTAAGAGATAATATACAATGCACTGCTTTTAAAGTCAGATTTCTCCTCTGTTGCGATTTGAGGCACAGCTTAGATAAAAGTACCCTCATATCCTGTGTCATGAAATCAGGTTTTTGTGCTAGCAGCTGTTGATCTGGTGACAAAGCAGCTACCTGCCAAATAAAAATCCAGGTCATCTCCCATTTTCCCCATCATCTACTGGATATAGTCATTCAGAATGTTTTGGTCTCGTTAAACCTGGAGGTAAAAGGATGAATTGTGACGCACAAATTCACCTATTCTCATTTGGAAAATTCATGTTGCTCACTCTGGTGGGATTCCATCTAATACAACAGTAGGAATCCTGTGGTCTTCTGGATATTATTGGCCTAGGGTGCTTACAAACAGTGCCAAAACACAGTACAAAGAAGTGGGTTTTTAAAATGCAGGACCTCAATAGGAATCCAAATACAGACCTGTCAGTCCTGTTGCATAGCCCCCCCCCCACCTGCAGTCCATACAGCTGTTTTTTTTTTTTGTAGTGGATTAGGTTGGAGGGGAGATGGGGGACTTCTGCTGGAAGTTGTTTTTCAAAATTCACTCCAGAGATGTGCACATGAGATCCAGCACATAACAGAGTAGATTTTTTAAAAACTTCCCTCAGATCCCTATCTTTTCCCAATTGTTCATTCAAGCTCTGTTTAACATTACAAATGTAAAAGGCAGAATTTGAGAGAGTTGTATTGTGTCTCTGTTTGACAGCTGTTCAGCTGTTTCAGGTTTCTCAGAAGTGCACATGCTCTGGAGGAGTCCACACAGGGGGGAGAGAAGGAAAGCATGTTTTTTCCATGACTGCTAGGATATACAGGTATGGAAAGGTGTGTGTTTCTCAGGAAGAATCAGGTTTAAAGGGCACTTTTTAAACATGTATTTTCTAGCCCTTAACCCAATTCCTTGTGATTCCTCCTGCACTTTGACAAAACATCATTTAGCCACCCTCTTTTAACTCTCTTTCTCTTGGCTTTTAATATGTGTGCAGAAAGGCCAATAGACAATATAATCAATGGTATGAATTCAGGAAGCTGGCCCAAGCTATTTTGCCACCTAAGGCAAAAGTGTTGCTTTCATGTATACAATCCAATTGGACTGGCAGCTGAATCCAACTTTACCACTGATGATGGGATAGATTCTCCTATCATTTGGTTTCTGGGGAAATGGAGGTGGGGCTGCCTTCTATGTCACCAGTGCCTGCTGCCTGAGGCAGTTGCCTCACTTTGTTCAATGAGAGGGCAAGCCTTGTCAAACTTGTACTATAGTTATACGAATGCTTACTTGGAAGCATTTTTTGGAAACAATGGGAAAGAATTTTGTGGCTGCTTTTTTTCAAGAGTCTACCTGCCAAGAGCCCTTCTTTTAATCTAGGAAGCTGTCTCTCTGCAATAACTGGAAAGCAAATTTTGAGGATGACTTATACTCAAGGAGGTAGGCCAGAGGGAGGGAAAAACAGTCAATAAAGACAAATTGGAAAGAAAGAAGAGCAGAAAGGGAGCAAAAGAGCTCCAGGGGGAGGATATAATGGATTTCAAACACAGGAAAGCGGGTACTTCTGTAGCGGAACCTTCGTGCTACGGTTCTTGTTGGCGCAGTGGAGGAATTTTGAAGACGGACAACTGAAGGAATTTCCAAGAAAACAGTTTTATTTCGCTAATGGCCACTAGGGGTCCCCCTAGCACAAAGTAAGTGCTTCTCCAGGGGAACCCTCAGTGGCATGCTGAGCAAACATTTATACACACTACAGGGTTCGGGTTATGCCCGCCCACAAGCAAATTCATTGGCTTAGAGTTGTGACGCTGCCCAATCTGTGCTGACCAGCAGGCCGGCTGCACCCTTTTTGTGCCGTGCTCACAAATCTTTCAGAGCGCCTGCGTACGCATGCTCTGTTTGTTTATCTATAGCCTTCATTTCTTCAGAAACACATGATTTCCCAGAAGTCACATGTTTCTGTGAGTTTATGCACCCGGGTCGCTAGCTGTCGCCATCTCTGCCCATATATGGTATTTCCTGGGGTTCCTTAACCCCCCCCGCCTCACTCCCCCATTTTCTTTTTGCGAAGCGCATGTACAAAAGCTGAAGCAAAGCATTATGGTTCCATCCAATCCCGCTTGGCTTGGAGTATGGCTATCTTTTTTTCAGGTAAAGATTGTGTGACACACCTAGTACACATTTGCATCATTATTGGAGTGCAACACATAACTATGAGAACAATGAACAATCCTAAAATCCCTACCAACAATATGTTCTTCAACCATTCTATTGAGGGTAACCAGCTAGTCACCCAGGAGAAGGGAGACCAACCTTCTATCTCCTGGACATTATTGTAAATTAACTTTTGTAATGACTCGATGTCATCTTCAATAGTATTATTCAAGTTATGAAATTTCACTACACAACGTCCTCTAACCATGGCGCATAACCCCCCCCTGGCCGCCAATAGGTAGTCAAGGGCCAACTTATGCTGTAGGGCCATCTGGCTGATTTCTTCTACTTCAGACTGGATTTCCCGGAAAATTTTACCAGTGGCATTTATGGACTTTTCAAGGCGGCAAGTCAGGCCTAGAACACTTCTACGGTTTGCTTGAGCTACAATCCCTGGGTAAGCACCCAGGGTCAACAAGCCTGTGATCAGGCCTCCTCCTACACGGGAGGCTTCTGAACCTGACAGGGCCTTGTTGATAATGACCTCATCCGAGCATTCTGGTCCTAGAGGGCCTGTTTGCACAATGTCCCGTTTCAGGCGCTGATGCCTTTTGTGTAAGACCTGAACTGGGAATGTCAAATAACCCACACCGACACACTGGTAGTTGCCGGGGTGATAATTTGTGGCCCATTTATCAAAGAAAAACCATAGATTTGGATCCCTAATTTGCCATAACGGACAGAGGCTTTTACCTAGGCTCAGTTGGGTTAATTGTTGCAGTATGTTCATATAAGATTTTAGGCCCTCAATAGAATCATTCACACTAAATGTGGGATAATCTGGATACATGCTAGCCCACTCGGTTGCGGTTAGATTTAATCGTGAGACATAAGATGTATTAAATCGTCCATGTAGATAGAACCGGTCTCGACAATGGGAATAATTGCCTAATCGGGAAAAGAACGCCTGCCTAGTTCCCCAGTGTTTCCACTCAGAATTCCATATTCCCGATCCTCCACAACAGAAGCACAAACCCCTGGTGGAGGTATGGTATCTAAACCGTCGAAACCGAGTTTTATTTATCCTTTGCGGTATGCTAGAAAACACGGTAGGTGGACCCTCCTGAGCCTTGGACAATCCCTCCAACACAATCTGTGGTTCATCAATTAAATCGGGAAGAAATGAAAAATCTCCTACGGTGAGGGGGTGTTCATATATTAATGCTACCTCTTTCCCGTGCTGCTCAAACATATAATTGGCATGTTCTTTTATCCAATTCCCATGTGCTCTTTTTCCAAAAGAGAGAATAAAACTCAGCACAAATAATATACCAAACACAGTGCGCTTTCCTCCCCTCCTCATAGCTTGTCTCCCACTTTTTCCTCTCAAAATGTCTAGCCACCATCTCCCGGAGAGCGCCTTTGTTGGGCCATGCTGCGACATACTTGACCACCGACGCTCCGTTGCACCCGAAGGGATCAGCTTCATGGCCTTGTTGACCCCTTAGGGAGTTGCCGGATGATCCTGAGTCTCAGGTCCTCACCAGGAACTCGCTCCGTCCGCCACTCCTCAGGTGCTAGTTTTACACGGGTGTAATGTATCCACGGCTTAATCTCCTTCACCTTCACTGCAGTGGGGGTAGACAGGAGCACAACATAGGGTCCTCGCCACTTGGGTCCCAATGGCTCAATCTTCCAATCCTTGACCAGAACCTCGTCACCTGGTGAAAAACAATGTAGAGGTGTGGTAGGGAATGGTGGGTTCAATTCAGAAATGTATTTTTCTAACTGCTGCATTTGTCTGCCCAAAGCCTGAACCTGGGCCAATGTCTGTTTCTCTCCTATGAGGTGCTGCTCAGCTCCTGTCTCTAAGGCTCCCTTCAAGTTCAAAGGGGGTCGTCCATAGAGTCTTTCAAAAGGGGAGAGTCCTGTCCGTTTGTGTGGTGTACATCTGATTCCTAATAATGCCATGGGCAAAACCACCGTCCACGGCAATCCTGTCTCTTGGCAAAGTTTCCCAAGCTGAGCCTTTAATGTCCTATTCATTCTTTCCACTTTTCCAGAAGATTGGGGTCTATATGCACAATGTAACTTCCATTTTATGCCCAAAATTCTACATAATCCTTGCACAGCCTGTTGAATATATGCGGGGCCATTATCTGATCCAATTTCTAAGGGTATGCCAAATCTGGGAATAACATCTTTCATTAGAGCTCTTGACACCTCTACAGCCTTCTCAGTTCTTGTAGGGTAAGCTTCCACCCATCCTGTGTATGTGTCCACGAACACCAGTAAATATTTGTATCCTTTGTATGGGGGCATTTCTGTAAAGTCAGTGACTAAAGCTTCAAAGGGTACCCCACCCACATGTTGGACTCCTGGTGGCTTGAGGGGTCCTTCTCTGGGGTTATTTTTGATACATGTCCAGCATCTTCGGGCTGCTGCTGCCGTTAGGCTATGTAATCCATCGATATACAACTGTCGTCCTAGCAGATTTGCCAATGCCATTTTTCCTAAATGTGTGTTTTGGTGCATGTGTTGGACTAAGTGCCATGCCAAGTCCTTAGGGACGTAGACACGGGCGTCTGGCATCACTATGAGTTCTCCTGACCACTGACCCTTCTCCTTTAAGGCCCATTCTTCTTCCTCTGGTGTATATGTAATGTTATGTTCAGTTAATTCTACCTGTAGGGCCATTACCTGATGTTCAATATAGGGCAGCCTAGCTGCCTCTTTGGCTGCCAGATCAGCCTGCCTATTTCCTTGCACTACGGGATCGTCTCCACGTTGGTGCCCTTTACAATGCATCACAGCCACCTGCCTTGGCTTCCAAACCGCCTCCAGGAGATCCACAATCTCTCCAGCATGTTTCACGCACTTTCCTCCAGACGTGAGGAGCCCGCGCTCCTTGTACAGTGCTCCATGTGCGTGGAGGGTGGTGAAGGCATATTTTGAGTCTGTGTAGACGTTAACCCGCTTTCCGCTTGACAATTCCAACGCTCGGGTCAGGGCAATCAATTCGGCCTTCTGGGCAGAAGTCCCCGGGGGCAGTGACTCTGCTTCCAGCGTCTCTCCCCCCCACCGAACAACCGCATAACCTGAGTGTCTTTGATTATTTTCCATAAAGGAGCTTCCATCTGTGAACAGAGTGTCGTCCACCTTAGTTAGTGGCACATCCTTCAAATCCGGTCGACTGGAGAATACCTCATCCATCACCTGGGCACACTGATGGATCGTGGTGTCTCCTGGAGTCGGGAGCAAGGTGGCCGGATTCAGAGTGGAGCAAGTCTCCAGGGTCACCAGTGGGTTGTCGCACAACAATCCCTCATATTTCATTAACCTCTCACTTGTGAGCCAGCGCGGTCCCTTAATGTCTAACAGTGCCTTAACGCTATGGGGCACCTTAACTGTCAGTGGCTGTCCTAGGGTCAATTTATTCGCTTCTTTGATTAAATCTACTGATGCTGCCACAGCCCTCAGGCAAGGTGGCAATCCACGAGCCACTGTGTCCAATTGCTTTGACAAGTAGGCAATCGGCCTTTGCCATGAACCTAGTGGTTGGGTCAATACTCCAACCGCTGTTCCTTCCCGCTCTGCAGCGAACAGAGTGAATGGTTTTTCCAAATCGGGCAGTCCTAATGCTGGAGATGACATCAATGCTTCTTTTAATGCCTTAAATGCCTGTTGACATTCTTCTGTCCACTCAAATGGATCTTCTCTTCCACCTCTCGTAGCCTGGTACAGTGGCTTAGCCAACACGGCGTAGTTGGGGATCCACTGTCTACAATATCCTGCTGATCCCAAAAATTCCCGCACCTGTCGCCGGGTACTGGGAGTGGGGATGGCACAAACAACTTCCTTTCTTTCAGCTCCTAACATCTTCTTTCCTTCGGTCAGATGGAACCCCAAATATTTCACCGTGGGACAGCACAACTGGGCCTTTTTCTTTGACACTTTGTAACCCTTTTCTTCCAATGTCTTGAGAAATCTCAAAGTATGCTCTTTACAGCCCCCTAGTGTCCGGCAAGCGATAAGCAGGTCATCTGCATATTGAAGCCAAATTCCCTCTTCCTTAGGTATTACAAAATCCTGTAAGTCTTTGGCCAGGGCTTGACCAAAAATGGTCGGGCTGTCCCGGAACCCCTGAGGAAGGCGTGTCCAAACATACTGGGTCCTTTGCCCTGACTGCTGAGATTCCCACTGGAAAGCAAAGATCGGTTGGGATACAGGGGCCAATCGAATGCAAAAGAATGCATCCTTTAAATCCAATACAGTAAACCATTTGGCAAATGCTGGTACTAGACTCATCATGATGTATGGATTTGGCACTACCGGGGTTAGGGGAACGGTGACTTGATTTACAGCCCGCAAATCTTGAACTGGGCGATATTCTCCTTGTCCTCCTGGTTTCTTGACTGGGAGCAGGGGCGTGTTCCATGGGGAACTGCATGGTATCAATATCCCATGCTGCAGAAGTCGCTCTAGATGCTTTCTGATCCCCTGCACTGCCTCTCGACTGACGGGATACTGTGGCTTGCATATGGGCCCCATTCCTCTTTTCACTTCCACCACCACCGGTGGAACATATTTAGCTAATCCTGGAGGATTATCTTCTGCCCACACTAAAGGAGTCTCATGCCATGGCCATTGTATTTCTTCAGTAAAAATCCTAACTTGAAACAGTCTCCATTCCTCTTCCATGGGAAATGATAGCTCCACTTGTCCATTCTTCATGAACTGGAGTTGAGCTTGTAATTTTGATAAAATGTCCCTTCCCAATAAAGGGACTGGGCAGTCTGGGAGATATAACATCTTATGCTTGACCTGATGTCCGGCCAGATTGCAGGTGCGTTCCTTAAGGAAGGGGCACTTCTGGGTCTTCCCAGACACCCCTATTACTTTCGTAGTTTCCCGAGTTGGTGGACTAATTTTTGTATTTACTACTGATTTTTCGGCACCTGTGTCCACTAAAAAGTCCAATTGTTGGTCCCCGATTTCAAGTGTGACCATCGGCTCCCCGGGGTCCAACAAAACAAGAGCCTGGCTTCCTCATTCCTCTCCTCCATCCATATCTTCCCATTCTTCTTCCATCACAGCTGCTGCAGCTATCACCTCTCTTGCAGGAAAAGGTACGTAGTTCCCACGCCCTCTTCCCCTTCCTGGGTTTCTTCCTCTCTCAGGCCTTCCTCTTTCTCTCGGTCCTTCCTGACTTCCTTCTCTTCCTTCTCTTCCTTCTGGGCATTCACCTTTCCAGTGTCCAAACTTCTTACATTTAGCACATTGGTCTCGACCTAACCTCCGAGGGGGCCCCCTTCTTCCTCCTTGTCCCCCTCTGGCATATCCTCCTCTTCCTCTCTGTCCACTTGCACTTTGTTCCATCATGGTAACTAATGCTTGGTATTCCTGCTTCTTCTTCCTGTCCTTCTTCTCTTCTTCTACCTGGTCCCTCGCCATATAAACTTGATCTGCGAGTGCCAACAATTCATTCATAGTCTTTCCTAGAAATCCTGGTTGCTTTTGAATCTTTCTCCGGATGTCAGGAGCCGCTTGACTGATAAAAGACTGTTGAATCGCCCTCCTACCGTTTTCATCCTCCAAATTATACGGGCTATACTTTCTATATGCTGCCTCCAGCCTTTCCAAAAAGGCTGTTGGTGACTCAGATTTTTCCTGTACCACTCCCTGAATTTTTACAATGTTGACGGGTCGCGGCGGGCCCCTCTTTACCGCTTCTACCAATATACGCTGGAATCCTTTCAGTCTCTGCAAATGTCCTTCTTCTGCGGTGTCCCATTGGGGATCTATTTCCACAGGAAACCTCTGTGCTCCCCACTCGGCTGCATCACCATCTTGTGGGGCACCAACCTGGGCTATGGCTACCCCATTATTCAACACTGCTCTTCTCTCCTCTGATGTGAACAACATATTCAACAATTGTCTGCAATCTTGCCAGGTGGGATTATGGGTTGCCATAATCCCTTCCAATAGCCTAGCCATAGCTTGGGGTTCTTCACTATAAGGTGGAGTATTATTTTTCCAATTCAAAATGTCACTACTACTGAAAGGCACTACCTGGTATGCTTGAACTATCTCATTCCTGTTGTTTATCACAGGCACCGTTCTCAAGGGCATCTGGAGGGCCGGTCCGGTCGGTGAATCACCAGACCACACCGGAGCTCCATGTCTCCGAGTTTGTGCCGGAGAAGCATCACTGGGCATCCGTTGTGACTTCTTCTTTTCCTTTGTTTCCTCCTGATATTTTTCTAGGCTAGGATAGTGTTTCTTGGCCGCTTCGGTTGACTCCGAAGAGTAGGGTGGGGGTCTCGTTCCTAGTGTAGGTGCACCGGGGGCTGTTCCCTGGGGTGGGGGGGGCGGTGGCAAGGGTGGCGGCAATAATTCCTGTTGTCTAGCCTGTACACTCAACTGTAAATCTGGGTAGTCCTCCTCATTGGATTGGAAAACTTCCTTCTTTTTCCCCTCCTTCTTCACCACCATACATTTGCCATTCCTGCACTGTCGAACCCAACCTGGATCTTCTCTAACTACCCGTTCCCACGTAGCAATATAGACCCACTGGTTCGGATGATTCACAGCACAATATTCTTCCACTGTTCGGATCAGTTTCAGATCCCACGTTCCTTCTACTTGCCAACCTAAACCAAAATCTGGCCATTCTCCCTGACACAAATTTCTCAGCCTATAATCTCTTAGGTCCCTTGGATTCCCTGCTACGGCTCTGCTAGCAAAAGAGCCAAAATTATCTAAGATACATTGTAAGGGAGTGGAGCTCTTTGAATTTTTCCCTCCCATCCTGCCTAATAGAGGGGACTGTCCTGGCCTGGGCACCCGGCCACTCACGGCATGCGTCAGGAAACACAAGACAGAACCCCTTTCTACCTCCCTGGGAACTTTTTTTTGTCCCTCCCAGCGCTGGCGTTCCCTTAATATCTCATGCAAACCCCTATACTTGCCAGATTTCTGTAGACGTCGGACCAACCTTCGCCCCTGGGCTTTTTCCCCTGGATCCTTTTTCTCCTAGCCGGTTTCTGTGGAACCTCGCTGATGTTGCAGCTCTCACCGTCAGTCGGCGTTGGCAATCAGAGGCAAGCACCGCAGCCGGTCGTGTAGTATTCAGGGGCCCCTTCTCGTCTCACGGTAGTTGCCTCAGGCCCCCACCGCTGAGTTGAGGCCGTCCCGCCAACGGGATCCGTCTCCAAATCTCCTGGCCCGTCTTATAGGAAAAAATCACGTCGGGGTCACCAGAAAATGTAGCGGAACCTTCGTGCTACGGTTCTTGTTGGCGCAGTGGAGGAATTTTGAAGACGGACAACTGAAGGAATTTCCAAGAAAACAGTTTTATTTCGCTAATGGCCACTAGGGGTCCCCCTAGCACAAAGTAAGTGCTTCTCCAGGGGAACCCTCAGTGGCATGCTGAGCAAACATTTATACACACTACAGGGTTCGGGTTATGCCCGCCCACAAGCAAATTCATTGGCTTAGAGTTGTGACGCTGCCCAATCTGTGCTGACCAGCAGGCCGGCTGCACCCTTTTTGTGCCGTGCTCACAAATCTTTCAGAGCGCCTGCGTACGCATGCTCTGTTTGTTTATCTATAGCCTTCATTTCTTCAGAAACACATGATTTCCCAGAAGTCACATGTTTCTGTGAGTTTATGCACCCGGGTCGCTAGCTGTCGCCATCTCTGCCCATATATGGTATTTCCTGGGGTTCCTTAACCCCCCCCGCCTCACTTCTAGCAATATCACAAAGGAAGCTTTTGTGCTGTTCTCAATTTTAGATCACTAGAAGTTATTATCTGGCATAATTCATGTTGGAAGGTTCCAATTATTAATACTCAAAAAGCACTTTGTAGCTTTTCTCTCAATGGTTTCTTCTTGTGATGAAAAGGAAGGGGAAAAAAGCAGCAGAGAAACATGAGTGAACTACCAAATAAAGAGAATGATGATGTACCATCCAGTAAAACTACATGAATAGTGTACAACTGCAAAGTAAAAGATTTCTCTGAAAGCCCAGTAATAGAAAAGTAACATCTCACTGCTCTGGATACTGGAACACATCTCTCATTCTATACGCTAGTTGTTGTTGTTGTCATCATCATCATTGACAACAACAATGCATCTTCAGAGTGTATATCTGTATGTGCATTCAAGTTGCTTGTCAACATATGTCAACCCTATGAATGTACATGGTGCTTTATAAATAAAAGAACAACAAAACAGTTGTCTGCCCTATGCCATTGCTACACCCCTAATTGATATATTTGGCTCTTTAGGTAGATATCTCTCAGGAGAGCAACAAGGATTTCTTATTCCTTGATTTTTGGGGTCAACTTCAATCATATTGTTGAAATGAAGAAAGCTTTGGGTAACCAGAAGTGAATGCATGAAATGATTATGGGTGCTCTGGTCAAATTTGTTGCCCTAATATACCATACCTCCACCTCTCCACTTTGAATACACTACATTAAGGCCTTTAGTTGCACACAGGTATAGCACAATGATTCTACTTTAATTGCCATGGAAATAAGTTATAAAATCCTAGTATTACGAGTATTTAGAACACTCAGCCAGAGAAGTCCAGTGTCTTACCAAACTATAAACACCAGAATTTCATAGGATGTTGCCATAAGTATAAACATAATGCCTTAACTGTGTAGCATGAAAGGGCCCTAGGTTTATGTCTTTTCCACCATGCTCCACATGTATGATCTGACATTCTATTCAAGAAACAAAGCAGATTCTTAAAATCGACCCAATTCTGTGCGATGGAAGATTAGGCAGAAACAGCTCCTGAAATCAGAGATTGGATGGGTGCTTCATTATAATGGGAAAATGTTTTAAGATATTTAGGAAGCTATACAGTTCTACACTATATGATGCAACTGGAGCAACTTCAAAGGTTAGGTCTCCATTGCTTATAATAAAACATCACAAGCATGAATTGAATATGGAACATTCCATAGAAGGGTCCATATCTACATTTCCCTGCTTTGTTGTCCCGGCTTTGCCCAGCTAAGCTATCGTTCAATCCATCATTTTCCCTCCCCTCGATGTGGTCATTTTCCTTCCTGCATTATACCATTTCCTTTTGCACTGGAAATGGTATAATGCATTCCTAAATGTTCCTAAATCAGTCACAAAGGAGAGAATCAAGGGGAATAATGCAGGTCACTCCCTTTCCCATCACACTGAGCTCATTCAATCTGCAGAGCCTTCAGTCCCGGGAAGCCACTAAGACCTGGAAATGAGCAAGAGTTCCCTTGCAGGGCAGCTAAGAAGATATGCCATACTGTGCAATCATGAAAAATGTTCCTATAGCTGTATTTTTGCAAGGCGTCATCTAGAGAGAAACTGGGTTTCCCATGAGGTCTTTTTATTAGGTCTCTGCTGCTAAAAGAATGGCAATTGTTTGGTAAGAATTCATCACATTTAACATTGCAGCTTGGCAAAACAACAGGAACGAAATAGCAGTGGGTGGGTGGTGATATATAGCAGAGTTCAGTAGTAAGTAAGCAGTGCAGGGTTGAGAAGGAGCGGTAGAACTGAAAAGGGATAAGAAAAACTTGCATTACACTTGTAGGCAGAAGAAAACCTTTTCCTATGCAGGTCAGGAATGTAACTGTGGATGTGGCAGAATGAGGCCATTGCCTCCCAAAAGAATTCCTTTATTCCCCAAATTTTCCAGCATTGCAGAGAAGGAGATATTACCAATTGTTCACATCTGGAGCCCTTACATTTGTTGTACTCAAATTCTCTTAACTTCAGTGATCCTTTTTTAAAATAACTAAACTCAGCTGAAATTTTAAGCACTATAAATGTTAAACTAAATGAAAATTGCATGGGAGAAGACAGAATTCTCTTTGGAGAGCAATGCTCTTATTTTGCCAAGGCTTTCTAATAGAAGCCATTAAGTATCAAGGATATATAGCAAAGAGAAGTCAACAAGATAAGTTGTCAAAGCCAGCCTGTCAACACAAAGTGTGACACACTGCTTCAAAACCATCATTTTGAAGAAGAAGAAAAAAGAGCAAATACAGGAACAAAGCAAGAAATCCTTCTAGATCAATGTATGAATTCATCTTTGTTTCTGGGGTGTTAAATGTAGATTATGATGTAGACCAAAAGATATACATGCCCAAGAATGCACAAACGTCAGGGGTTTCTCCTTAACTGGTCCCATTATATTTCATGAGGACACTTATATTGCAGTGCAATGATGGAGCAAAGTTAGTGAGTGGTAGATATGGGCAACAATTAAGATATGTGGGTTCTGAGTGGAGCACCTGCCCATTTTAAACAGGCTGCTTCTGATCTCTTACCTGGAGGCAGAGATGAAAGAACAGGTGTGTTATGACTGAGTTGCCAATGTTTGGCAAGACTGAGGAAAAGAGATCCTCCCACTTATTCTGGAAATTGATACTGAACTGGGTGTATTAAAGAAGATGGACTGGGCAAAACAGAACTGGGAGGGAGTTTTAAAAAAACGAAACTAGGAATTTTCCCCCCCTCCAGAGCAGGGACTATTAACAAATGTGGATGATTTGTTGGCACGAGAGGGCAGGAGTATCAGTTGGACTACCTAAAGGCTTCAGCAAGTCCAAAACAAATACTGTCTTCAACTATTGTGTATTCTTAGTATTTGGTATTCAACAGCACATTGACCCAGAATGCACAAACTTCAGAACTGCCTTCCAGATGTTGTTCGACTGCAACTCCCATCATACCTCAGCACTGACAGTACTGGCTAGACATGGGAGTGTCAGGTGAGAAACACTTAGAAAGCCATATGTTTCACATTAATGCTCTGCCTTCCCAATCGAGCACCTTCTAGGTGCGGACCAAAGCTCTCATTTCTCCTTAATAGCAAAGCCTAGTTTCTGGAATTACTCAATTCACTAGAAAAGTCTCAAGGCACTTACAGCATTCCTCATATTTGAAAGCACCACTAGCTGTTAAATAGCCTGACATATCATGACCAGACAGACATGAGCTGAGCAATCTGCAGTCACAGGCTCAGAATAAATCTGGACGTTAAAATAGAAGCTTGCTTTAGAAAACACAGGTGTGGGATTTGACCTTGTTTTAAATATGAGCCAGTGCTTCTTGTGTTCTTCAGTAGGATGCTTGTTTAAGAGAGCCGATGTATCCTTGGCATATAGCCAGCCGAATAGACAGTATTCTTGTCACTAATGCAGCAATGCGCAGCAGATGAAACAGCAGCCACAGCAAGGGCTAAATGGATGAATAATGTATAACTCCAGCACACATACCCAAGCATGAAGTTTTCTCGTAAAGAGAATGAGTGAGAAAGATGGGAAGATTTTTTTTAAAGTAACTTTTTCCAGGCACCCTGATACAGTTCCTTTTCTAAGACAAACAGAAATCCTATTTATAGAACCATCAAGGAGCCTGGCTTATAGGGCTACATTAATGAGAGGAACACACTTCAAGTGGAAAGATAGCAACACAATATTGATGAACAATCAAGGTTTATGAGGCAAATTCCCAAAGGTCTCATAACCATCTGAGATATCTTCAAAAGAATACTCTGTTCTGCTCTTGTGATAGATCCTGCATGCGTTCTGCTGGGACATGAAATAGCTCTAATTGTATACAGCAAGGGGATCTAACCTGCAAACTAGTTTTCAAAGTTCAGGAACACCTCTCCTTTGTTAACTGTAGTAGGTCTGTAACCTAACATATTTGCTTTGTAAGCTCTTTTTACACCTGCTTTCTATTTTTGGCACAATGTGGTCTGAATTCATATGTTTGCTTGACAAAAGGCCTGGATGTTGAATGGTTCTGCTTTCTATCACATAGAATGTCTTTGAACTAATTCATTTGGCAAGAAAATACCGAGTAGTAGGTATATATTATTTGGGATAGGTTGACAGAAATTCGAGACCTATCAGTTTTCTGTATTATCACAACTGTACTTTTTTAAATGTAAAAACTATTTTTTACACATTAACTATTGCTAAATTATTGGGCACCAACACTCCCAAATTCCCCAGCACATATGTCAGTTGTAATCACAAAATATATTTCCCCTGGTCTGAATATCTCAATAAATTAATATTGCTATTTCTGTAGTCCTAAATGGCTACAACTGACCACTAATGAAGTCTGATGGGAAGTTGAGAATTTAACCAGGAATGATTCAGCAGATGGTTTAGCATTATATTTACTCGGTTGTTGATAAACTAGAAAAACAGGCATTAAAATACTGAAAAGCCCTATATAGTGGACTGAAGGCACCACCCTGCTCTCTCAGAATTAACTTTTGTTGGCTTCAAACTTATTTATTTTGGCACTGCCAACACGACAGAGGGCAGGAAGTATACACCTGTTCACATCCCTGTTTTCTACTTAGCCTTACTTAAATAATCAACTTTATTTAAATGTATTAAATAATTAAATAAAAGTAATAACATAATAATTATGAGGTATTTTGTCGATACCACATTGTGTCATGTAGTTGGTGTAGATGGGAGGAATTAATTTCAGAAAGCTGAAATGCTTTCAGCAAGCCTTTTGATGTTTTTTTTTTAATTTAGGCCATTTTGATATATATTTTTACAGAAAAAGAACTAAAAATGTAACAAACAGCAGAACTGGCATTTACCAAAAGACCTCATAACCCATATCTTGCTTTCAAGGATAAAGTAGTGTATTCCTTTGAGCTGTTACTATTTTTGTTTGATACAGCAGCAAAAAGCTGTTCTCCTTGAGGAAAGTGAACAGGAATGCTGCTTAATGAATCATTGCAAGATTAATGACCAAAGGAATTCAAGCAGAAAATAAAGTAGATGGCAGAAAAATGTACCTTAGCCCACTCCAGCAACTAACAGAATCCTGTCAAAAAGAGTATATTTTTAGTTGCTAATATGTGCAACAAAATGTCTTGTTGTGAAATATCACAGACACAAATCCACTACAAGCAGTAGTAAAACAATCACAGAAGTAAATATTTTGCAACTTATATACAACAAATGTGGGGCCCCTGGTGGCACAGTGTGTTAAAGCACTGAGCTGTTGAACTTGCGGACCAAAAGGTCCCAGGTTCAAATCCCAGGACCGGAATGAGCGTCCGCTGTTAGCCCCAGCTCCTGCCAACCTAGCAGTTCAAAAACATGCAAATGTGAGTAGATCAATCGGTACGGCTCCAGTGGGAAGGTAACGGTGCTCCATGCAGTCATGCCGGCCACATGACCTTGGAGGTGTCTACGGACAACGCCGGCTCTTCGGCTTAGAAATGGAAATGAGCACCAACCCCCAGAGTCGGTCACGACTAGACTTAACGTCAGGGGAAACCTTTACCTTTACCTATACAACAAATGAACATGTATATAAAGAACATACACAGGAATTGATTATAGCCAAGAGAGATCTACCAAAGAATCTTATAGCAATTATTTTCTTCTGGAGAGCTGTGTAACAATCTTCAAAGGATGTCAAAAGTTTATAACATGCTATATTGAATGTTTTTTCTTGTTTGGGATGAAGGCATCAAGCACAAAAATTTTGGAGCAGACTTCTCCGTAACAGCAGTAGTTATTTGGCTCTGAGACCTCTCCTTAAGAACATTAGATTCCTTACCCTCTTGCAAGTAAAAGTTTATAAATCCAAATGTCTATGAAAGGATAATCCTGTAATACTATTGTGTGGAGCTTCCGCTTCCTTGTAGAAGATTTCCAGACCGGTTTCGACTATATCAAGTCTTCCACAGGTGGAAAAATAATTACAAAATGAAGTGGACATCAAGTTTTCCAAAATATTAAGTCTTTCTCAGGTGGAAGAATATGAGATTACAACGATGAAGTGGACCTAAAGGGAATACACACAGGTTTTCTTTTTTGTTATGGAATATGCCATGCCCTAACATATGTGAAATCGTTCTAACTTTCTGCCCTGATTTCTGTTCTGTATCCCAACCCTTGGATACTCAGCATAATGTGGCCTGTGAACATGTTCAGGTTTTGATTGAGATGTTTTGATGTTACTCTTTGGTTTGTTTATTTCTTCAACTGATGAATAGTTTTTCAAATTCAGGAGGCGAGTCCTTCCATTTCCCTTTTTTTAAAAAAACAATTATTCATATTCATTTGCAAAAGATGGTGAAATTGTTTTTAACAGCCTAAGGATTAGGAACAGCTCTTATCTCTACAAAAGATACTGTAATATGTTATAGGCAAGAAAGAATGTTTCCTTGCTGCTAAAATTACCAGGTTTATGCATCCTTACCCTGACTCGATCACAGGTTACTGAGATGTTTGGGCATAATGATACTTGAGGTATCAATCTAAATCTAATTATTTAGCTCATCTGTATCTGAACATTTTAGAATAGAAAGGCTGGATAGCAAATAAAGCAGCCAGAGCAATCAAACAGGACACAGAAAGGACAAGCAGTATTGTTCTATTTTCCCAAGAAGGGAAGTCCTGGAAGTTAATGAGACACCTACCTCTTATATTATTATATTCAAAATCAAATCTATTCCCTGAGCAACACTAATCTGTCATAAGCTCAGGTGGTTCTTTTTCTGGTGTACCGTAACCAACTCACAGTGCTTTTCTTGCCATGAAAAGTGCAGAACAGATTGCTGGTTGGTATGAATTTAGAGAAACAGAGGAGATTCCTTACCTTTAAGATTTTTCAAACTTTGGTGCTATCTCTGCTCCTCCATTTTTACATCCTTTCTGGATTGCTTTGAGCATAGCTAGAAAAGGGATAACATGCAGAGGGTAGAAATATAAATGGCCTACCGGATGTTATTAAACTGCAATTCACATCAGCCTTCGACAGCAGGGCTAATGGTGAGGGTAGATAAGAGATGTAGTCCAACAACATGTGGAGATCCACAAACTGCAATCCCCTAGTTTTGAATGAAAGCAAGCTATAGCTCAAAATGGCCCTTGAGGGTTTTCATTGTGACCTACCAGTGCTCTAGTTAGCCCTTTTACTTGCTCGCACATCACTAGTCCCTACAATATCACTTAATTCTCCCTACAAAACCCTACCCTAGAGTTTAAAGTCAACATCCCTGCTTCCTCCAATGATGAAGTGTGTAGTCAGACTACTTGGTATGCTTTATGGGTGGACACATAGCCCTCTTGTGTAACTTCTCATTCTTCCTTTTCCTTATACAGTAAACCCTACTCTGGTTTAGTTCTGGCTCTTCTTCAGGGATACCAAAATCTGTGAATACTCAAGTTCCATTATATATAGTAAAATGGTGCCCCTCATATAAAATGGCAAAATCAACATTTGATTTTGAGGATTTAAAACATATTTTTCACATATAATTTTTATTGCAAAATATATGAGGAATGGGGATGGGTACAAGACTGGATATAGAATAGGGGCATTTTACACATCTTGTATCTTCATCTTCTTCCATTGTTATCTAATACAAAAAAAGGTTTCTATAATGAAAAAAGAAAGCATTTATTTTCTGATCTAAAACAGAAGGATAGAAAAGTGAGTGTATAGTGTTTTGAAACAAAGGAGATAGAAAAGTTGGGAAATAAAAAAATAGAAAGCTCAAATGAATGCTTCCTACCCTGTCTCTGCTGTCTTCTTTATAATAAAAACACTATTCTTTTTGTCAAAAAACGTATCTCATGGATATCATTGGGGATCTTGTTATCTTTGGCACTTCTTTATTTTTCTTCTTGTTGTTATTCCTACATTTTTGCACTACTACTAGTTTTCCCCAATGTTATAAAACCCTAATATTTTAATTTTCTTTTCTTTCTAATACAGTAGAGTTTCACTTATCCAACGTTCTGGATTATTTCTGTAGTCAATGTTTTCAATACATCGTGATATTTTGGTGCTAAATTCATAAATACAGTAATTATTACAAAGCATTCCTGCATATTGAACTACTTTTTCTGTCAAATTTGTTGTCTAACATGATGTTTTGGTGCTTCATTTGTAAAATCATAATCTAACTTGATGTTTAATAGGCTTTTCCTTAATCCCTCCTTATTATCCAACATATTTGCTTATCCAACATTCCGCCAGCCCGTTTATGTTGGATAAGTGAGACTCTACTGTAATCAATAAAGGGCTGCCATTTTTTTCAAATTTGGAAGGATCTGGCAATTGTATAAGTCTTGTCATTTCATCCATTTCTGCCATGTCCAACATTTTTGTGATCTATAAATCTTGGGTGGAAATTTCTTGTTTCCAATAATGAGCACAAACAACCTTTGCTGCAGTTACCATGCATAAAAAAGAGAATCAGGATTTTTCTTTTGGTAGTGTTGCAAGTCCCAACAGAAAGGCTTCTGGCTCTAGTGGTATTTTAATTTTAAGATGTTTTCAGTGTTTTTATGAATTATAATCCAGATTTATTCATTTTTTTTGCATTAGGACATGTCCACCACATAAATAGTTCCTTCTTTTTGATGACATTTCCAACAAGCATTTTGTAATTTTGGTTCCATATTTGCTAATCTTTCCGGTGTCATGTATCATCTATACATCATCTGGTATAAATTTTCTTAGTCCAGTGGTTCTCAACCTTGGGTCCCCAGATGTTTTGGCCTTCAACTCCCAGATTTCCTAACAGCTGGTAAACTGGCTGGGATTTCTGGGAGTCGTAGGCCAAAAACATCTGGGGACCCTCAGTTTGAGAACCACTGTCTAGTGCATAGCATCTTGTGAATTTAATTTTTATTTTCTACATTTGTTTCCATTTGTCTATGTAGATATTATGTCCCACATGCTTTGACCATTGAATCGTACAATCTTTGATTAGATGTACTTCTGTGTCTAATTTTAATAATATTTTATAGACTTCTGCATTTTGGTTTTCCTTGGACTAGAAGAAAACATTATTTATTTCATTACTTTTCCAATCACTGCCTATTTTCTTATACATTTAGTATCTTTCTTGTAGTTGCCTATATTGAAATCATGAAAACTGCATGCCCTCTTGTAATTGTTCCCCCCCCCCCCCCCCCGGGAATATTTTGTTTAAAGAGAAGAAAATAAAATCCAAAAGACCAATAGCATAAGGCACTATCCTCTAGTAAATTATAGAACATGTTCAAATAGGTAATCAAGGAAACAATATTTTACTGTCTTATTATGAAGAATATATTTTATGCATAAATATATTTTATAGATAAAATGTCTGCATAACCCCCTCCCCCCTGCATCCACACAAGGTACATTTCAAGCAGTCACCTCCATCAATACCTGAAACTATGAATAACAACAAACTCTATGTGTCTGAAAATACTTGGGCATACCATAAAATAGCACTGTAGACTCTAGAGAGGCCCAGAAACATTTGAGAAGGGGGCGAGGAGGATCTTTTTGGCGAGTGGATAGGTGAATCTATTGATGTCAAGCCCTCAGACAAGTAGTTGGTACTGCACAGAATGATTGAGAAAGTTTGTAATACTCATGGTTTAATTACCCAGTAATATCCTTATTTCCTTGTGCCAGAGATATTATCTGAATCACATTTTGTATCAGAAATACTAGAGACCTTCCTATTTCTTAAAAATGCCTCCCTAAGGAATCAAACCCTGTAGATTTCAGCTTTGTTCATTTGGTTTACAACCTGTACCTATTCTAAAGGATGAAGATCTCTATCAAAAATTCCTCCTTTTAGCCAATTATGTAATCATGTTTCGAGTGATAAGTTTCAATGAGTGCAAGCAATATGAATAAAACATGACAAGCTACATTAAGGACTGTGCTACTATGGCATCTCCATTAAAGCATCTCCTACAGTGATTACATAGATGAGAGCTACATCTAACACAGGAGGAGCATGAAAGAATGAATCTCCCAGGCTCAAATTAAGCTTGGATATAAGACTTGTCTCTCAGGTGTACTTTCCACTGACATAAAGAAGAATTCAGAAGCACGCCCATTAAAAACCAGGGGAAGAGGTAGAGACATGTGAACCAGACTGTCAGGATAAAAGTAGGGGTAGAGAGCTATGAAGCCCACTGCCTTTCCTCTTCTTCATCCCTGTCTCTGCCACAATTTCCCATAAATTTGATCTTTCTTCTAAGCATGGTTGCCACCAGATGGAAGATTTATTTATTTACAGTATTTATATTCCACCCTTCTCACCCTGAAGGGACTCAGGGCGGATCACAATGCACATATACATGGCAAACATTCAATGCCATTAGACATACGACTTATATAGACAGACACAACTGTCTTTCGGCCTGCATAGGTCAACAGCAAGCTAGATTATTAATGATCGGGAGATTACTCTGACCCGGGCTGGCTTCGAACTCATGACCTCTCGGTCAGTAGTGATTTATTGCAGCTGGCTACTAACCAGCTGCGCCACAGCCTGGTCCATGGATTGGGGCAGGAAAGATAAAAATGTTCCTCTTCGCAACCCAGAATTTACAATTAAACTTGTGAGAGATCTGATTCATGAGGGGAGAGACTGAATAGGTGGTCTACCAACAGGTTTGAATTCACTTGCTTTTACAGTGCCAGTGACTTACTCAGGTCCTGCTACCCCAATATTTGATCTTTCCAATAGATTTTGCCCTAAAAAATGTAGCCCTAGACATCAAAAAATTACAGTCACCACAATTTGTTGTTGGTGTTGTTTAACTTCAAGTCATTTCTGATTTATGGTGACCCAAAAGTGAATCTATTGTGGAAATTTATTGGCAAGAGTTCTTCAGAGGGGGTAGCCATTGCTTGCTCTGGGGCTAACAGACTGTGACTTTTCCAATAAAGGATTCAAACCCTGGTCTTTTGGTATGCTAGTCCAGCATCAAATCACTACATTACGCTGTCTCTAATCATAGTTAACACAAGATGCTAAACAGTATGCAGAATAAAAAGCAACACTTTCAATATCCAGTGAACTCTAGGGCCCTTTCACACAGCCACATAACCCAGAATATCAAGGCAGCTAATCTACAATGTCTGCTTTGAACTGAATTATCTGAGTCCACACTGCCATATCATCTAGTTCAATGTGGGTTTTATACAGCTATGTGAAGGGCTTAAAAAACATGAATGACAATGCCCTTTTTAAAGATGTCACCAGGTTTAAAGACATAACAAAACATGAGTCAACACCAGTTGTAACATTTTTTAAAAGGCAGTGTTTCAAAAAGGAATCTTTAAATTTTTTTACTGAGATTGAGAAATGATTTGTAAAATACAAGTAGCAGTGCCAAGAAGCCAAATTAAATATAGTAGCAGACTCTACAGCAGGGGTCCCCAAACTAAGGCCCGGGGGCCGGATGCGGCCCTCTGAGGTCATTTACCTGGCCCCTGCCCTCAGTTTTATAATATAATATAATATATTGTATATACATATAATATTGATAATATTATGTAATACAATATAACACTAATAATAATACCATATAATAATATTATATTCTATCTTACATATAATATTACTAATAATATTACAGTATAGTGGTATAGTTGTTTTATTGCTTTGTTACTGTTATTTGTTTGTTTTATCGGGCCAGGCCACATGTAAGCTGCCCCGAGTCCCTTCGGGGAGATGGGGCGGGGTATAAAAATAAAGTTGTTGTTGTTATTATTATTATTATTATTATAGTTCAATATAGTAATATATAATGCTAATATTGTGCTATGCTAATAATATAATATATTCTATGTACAGTAGAGTCTCACTTATCCAACATAAACGGGCTGGCAAAATGTTGGATAAATGAATATGTTGGATAATAAGGAGAGATTAAGGAGAAGCCTATTCAACATCAAATTAGGTTATGATTTTACAAATTAAGCACCAAAACATCATGTTATACAACAAATTTGACAGAAAAAGTAGTTCAATATGCAGTAATGCTATGTAGTATTTAATGTATTTACGAATTTAGCACCAAAATATCACGATATATTGAAAACATTGACTACAAAAAATGCGTTGGATAATCCAGAACGTTGGATAAGCGAATGTTGGATAAGTGAGACTCTACTGTACATATAATTTGTAAGCCACTCTGAGTCCCCTTTGGGGTGAGAAGGGTGTGATACAAATGTAGTAAATAAATGCAGTAAATAAATAAATAATACATTTTAGACTTAGGCTCGCCCAAAGTCTGAAATGACTTGAAGGCACACAACAACAACAACAACCCTAATTAACTTGACTATCTCATTGGCCAGAAGCAGGACCACACTTCCCATTGAAATTCTGATCAATGTATGTTGGTTAAAATTATTTTTATTTTAAAATATTGTATTGTTCTTTCATTGTTCTTGCTGCTGCTGCTGCTGTTGTTGTTTTTGCACTACAAATAAGACATGTGCAGTCTGCATCGGAATTTGTTTGTATTTTATTTTCAAATGATAATCCGGCCCCTCAACAGTCTGAAGGATTGTGGACCGGCCCTCGGCTTAAAAAGTTTGAGGACCCCTGCTCTACAGAAACCATCTCAGACAAGAGCAGAAAAATGAAATCTAGTTTTCTGGACTTATGCCAGGCTGGAAGTGCAACCTGGCCTACATTCATGATGTGGTAACGGTAACGAATCAAGTCATTAATGTGTTGTTGAAGGCTTTCATGGCTGGAATCACTGGGTTGTTGTGCATTTTCTGGGCTGTATGGCCATGTTCCAGAAGCATTCTCTCCTGACATTTCACCCACATCTATGTCAGGCATCCTCAGAGGTTGTGAGGTATATTGGAAAACTAAACAAAGGAAGTTTATATATCTGTGGAAGGTCCAGGGTGGGGGAAAGAACTGTTGTCTGTTGGAGGCCAGTGTGAATGTTGTAATTAATCACCTTGATGTCCTTGCAAGCTTCATTCCTTCCTGGGGGAATCCTTTGTTCTGAGGCATTAGCTGCCCCTGATTGATTCATATCTGTAATTCCTCTGTTTTCAGAGTGTTGTTCTTTATTTCCTGTTCTGATTTTAGTTTTTTAATACTGTGAGGCACATTTTGTTCATTTTCATGGTGTCCTCCTTTCTGTTGAAATTGTCCATATTTTAGGATCTTCTCACCTCTGCAGGAGTCTACTGCAGCTGTGGACAAGTCTACATAGGGACCACCAAATGCAGCGCCCAAACACGAATCAAGGAACATGAAAGGCACTGCAGATTAACTCAACCAGAGAAGTCAGCCATAGCAGAGCACTTGATGAACCAAGTATATTATTTACTTGGACACAGTATATTATTTGAGAACACAAAAATGCTGGACCACTCTAACAACTGTCATATCAGACTACACAGAGAAGCCATTGAAATCCACAAACATGTGGATAGTTGCACACCTTGGGTAATCATCACAGATAATCACTCGTGACTGAGTATGATTGTCTTCTTTTTGTTTTATGTAATATAAATTTGTATTGTGTTATGTGGAAGTAACGTATAATATAGAGAATTCAAAATACAAATAATGTTTTCCCAAACCCACCTCCCCCCTTCCCCCACACGTGAACCACCACCCATGACTTCTGACACCACTCAGAATAGAACTAGTATCTAATAAAAACCTATCCTTATCATTACATTAATGATGTGTGGCTATTTCAAAGTGCATTTTTGTCTTCTTTTTTAAGTAACCAAATGCAAGTCTCCATTCTCTAACAAAATCTTCATTATTTCCTCCCCGGATACCATTGGAGAGTGTGGCCATTTAGATATACTCTACTAGTTTTCTTCTTCAGTCCTTAACAAGTAGTCCTTTTTCCCACTTCCAAGATTTTGCTATTGTAATTCTCGCTGCCACTAAACTATATTGGAAAACTTCTACATTTTCTTTACCAGTTCTCCCATGAAACAAACCCAATCAGCACATTTCTGGGTTTTTCTTAACCTTTTTAGTAATCATTCTATTGAGTATGATTGTCTTCCATGGGTAGAGTCCTTGCGGTGGGTCCTTAAGTGACTGTAGAGACCTGTTCTGGATCCACATGGTCTTTTGCAGCGAGCATATATTTCCAGATGGAAGGTGGCCCTGAGAAGGGTTTGTCTGGTGCACCTTCCTCTTGGGACATTTCTCCCTTTTGTTCTCTTTTAGTGCCTCTTCAAAATCCATAACACTGTTGGTAACAGCTATTTTGGAAATCCAATATGCTGAAGTTGTTGTGACCTTACTTTTGGCTTTTAGCCAGCTGAGGTTAAAGAGCTTGTTATTTATCCATGATTTCTACACTGATGAGAAGCTTCCTGTCAAGATTTAGAACAATAGCTATGAAGATGGAAAATAAGGTTAGGACAGTAACACATCTCCGTTTGACACATGACATCAACTTAAAATGGGTCATTTTGGGATCTGTTGCTGTCCAAAACAGTTGTCACTGTGGAGGAGCAGCAGGATGTTCACAAATTTATCAAGGCAACAGATTTTCAGGAGGATGATTCAGAAAGCATTGTGTATCCTTTATTTGAAATGCTTTGGACAAAAAGTTTTTTTTTCCAGATTTTGAAATACGTGTATTTGCTTATATATACACATATCTGTGAGATGAGACCAAAATGTAGACATGAAATCCATTTATGTTTCATATATCATCTTATACACATAGCCAGGAGGTAATTTTATACAATGTTTTTATTTTATGCATGAAACAAAGTTAGTTTACACTGAAACATCAGAAAACAAAGGCATCACTATTTCAGCCACCCCTGTGGACAATTCTAGATTTCAGAATTTCTGGTAAGTGATACACAATCTGTACTACCAATTTCAACTACACACAAATGATATGCCTCCTTTGTCTTTTGCCTCTATATGAAAAAATGTCATTTTTCCATCTGAGAACAATTAAAATGTTCTTTAGTATACAAACTTTATACTGCTGTCCTATATAATCAGCATTAAGATTTTCAGGATTCTATTAATTATGAGGTAGAACAATAACATGAAGCTCAATACTTTGTTTCATTATTCTAAAGTATTATTCATTACTCTAACAGATACTCTAAAGGTGAATCAAAGTTATTTGTTTGGTTAGTTTTCGGTAGGTTTTCCAACCACCTGAGCAGCGCAATATCTCATTACTTTAAATCTGAATGCAAGTCATTATTCCTAACAGCTCGGTTCAGAAAAATTGGGCAAAATGGAACAGAGCTATGTTATAGATTCCAGATTCTTCAGAAAACTTGCTACATTTTGCTTTCATAACTCATGAAGGTTTGCATGTGGCACTGTAGGCTGATGAAAATCAGAATTTTGAATCACTTGGAAGAGGAACTTCACTTGCCTTTCATACCCATCAATAGAGATCCTTTCATTCAACCCATGGAACCTGATGAAAAGAAAAAGAATGTTTTTTTTATGCCAATCAGCATCCAATAATCTCCATCCCACTGCAACTATATAATTAGCTGATTTTAATAGGTCTACTAAGTTTGGGACAGCCAGTGTAGTTTGAGTGTATGACTTTGACACAGGGAGACCGGGGTTCATAGAATCATAGAATCATAGAATAGTAGACCTCATGGGCCATCCAGTCCAATCCCCTGCCAAGAAGCAGGAAATCGCATTCAAAGCACCCCCGACAGATGGCCATCCAGCCTCTGTTTAAAAGCCTCCAAAGAAGGAGCCCCCACCACAGCCCGGGGGAGAGAGTTCCACTGCCGAACAGCTCTCACAGTGAGGAAGTTCTTCCTGATGTTCAGGTGGAATCTCCTTTCCTGTAGTTTGAAGCCATTGTTCCGCGTCCTAGTCTGCAGGGCAGCAGAAAACAAGCTTGCTCCCTCCTCCCTATGACTTCCCCTCACATATTTGGACATGGCTATCATGTCTCCTTTTAGCCATCTCTTCTGCAGGCTAAACATGCCCAGTTCTTTAAGCCGCTCCTCATAGGGCTTGTTCTCCAGACCTTTGATCATTTTAGTCACCCTCCTCTGGACGCTTTCCAGCTTGTCAACATCTCCCTTCAACTGCGGTGCCCAGAATTGGACACAGTATTCCAGGTGTGGTCTGACCAAGGCAGAATAGAGGGGGAGCATGACCTCCCTGGATCTAGATGCTATACCCCTATTGATGCAGGCCAGAATCCCGTTGGCTTTCTTAGCAGTCGCATCACATTGCTGGCTCATGTTTAACTTGTTGTCCAAAAGGACTCCAAGATCTTTTTCACATGTACTGCTGTCTAGCCAGGTGTCCCCCATTCTGTATCTTTGCATTCCATTTTTTCTGCCGAAGTGAAGTATCTTGCATTTGTCCCTGTTGAACTTCATTTTGTTAGTTTTGGCCCATCTCTCTAGTCTGTTAAGATTGTTTTGAATTATGCTCCTTTCTTCTGGAGTGTTGGCTATCCCTCCCAGTTTGGTGTCATCTGCAAACTTGATGATTGTGCCTTCTAACCCTTCGTCTAAATCGTTAATAAAGATGTTAAACAGAACTGGGCCCAGGACGGAGCCCTGCGGCACTCCACTTGTGACTTCTTTCCATGATGAAGACGACGCATTGGTGAGCACCCTTTGAGTCCGTTTGCTTAGCCAGTTACAGATCCACCTAACTGTAGTTTTGTCTAGGTGGATCTGTAATTTCGAATCCCCACATGGCCACTGAAATCCAGTGAATGACACTGGGCAAGTCACACTTTCTCAGCCTCCAAGAAAGACATCATCTAAACAAATTCTGCAAAGCAAAATTCTGTGATAGTTTTGTTTTAGGGTTGCTATACATTGGAAATTACTTGCTGGCATACAACTAAATCTGAAATCAACCTCAAACTTCTGACTATGAATACTTTAAGTATGAAGTTGTTTTTGTCAAAAATGTACATTTCAGTCATCTTCAAATAAATTGAAGGCCAAACAATGTAGTTTGAAACAGTATTACATGGTCAGCATAGACATATATTGTAGTTCAATGCATTTAAACTGCATTATATGGCAGTGTAGATGTAGCCTAAAGAACAAAAATGACTACAGTTATCTGTTTCTGCAGTCAGTGAACCACTGAGACCCCATCTACATTGCCATATAATGCAGTTTAATTGCATTATATGGCAGTGTAGATTCATACAATACAGTTCAATGCAGTAAAATTCCATTTCTAAGCAGAAGAGCTGGTGTTGCCCATAGACACCTCCAAGATCATGTGCCCTGAATGATTGCATGAAACACCGTTACCTTCCTACTGGAGCGATACCTATGCATCTACTCAGATTTGCATGTTTTTGAACTGCTAGGTTGGAAGAAGCTGGGGCTAACAGCGGAAACTCACCCTGCTCCCCAGATTCCAACCATCGACCTTTGGGGCAGTACATTTAGCAGCTCAGCGGTTTAATCTACGTCCACCCCTCAGCAGTGTGGATGGGGCCTCTTATTGGTTTAAACTCACAAGTGAGAAATTTGGATTAAGAGGTAAATCTCACTAAGAGTATTCAAGAGCTTGCCTACATTAGAGTTAATGAATTTGACTTTCAGTTAATTATTTATGCTTTAACTACCACATGTACTAGGTAACTTATTTACTTAATTTATTTAAAGTGTTTATTGTCTCTCAGCCTGCCAGGGCCTCTGATAATGCTTTGGGAAATTTGATCCATTGGTTATGTTGGGCATGGCTGATGGGAATTGCAGTCCAACAATATGCAAAGGGCCACATTTTCCCCATTGCTGCACTGAAAAGTGCTGAAGCAGTTAACAACATCAATCCACAGAATTACACAGGAGGACCTAGAAATGCTAAGCCATAATCTATTCTTTCAATCATCTATAGGGCAGCAGCAGAGGCAGTGGCACATACAGGGATCTCTGAATAATCAAACGTAAACATTTAACTCACAAATGTTAAGGGATGACTGTGCAGCTCAAAAATGTATTTTGAAAGTATGGTTATACAAAAAAGGGAACATAAAACAGTAAAATGAAAAAAAATAGGGGAAAGGGGGAAATACAGATGTTATGAAGAAGGGATAGAAATATACATCTTCCATCATTGTGGGGTTGATGGAATCTTAATGCATTATGCTAATACAAATACAGTACTTCCAAACTGTATTCAGGACTGTACAAGGACGGGCCTATACTACTCTTTGTCAACTAACAATCTCTAACCTTTATTAAAGTTCTGGCCATTTTCAAAGAATTTAAGGATTAGAAAAGATTTGTTAGGATCCATACGTCTGATGCAAATAAATATATATACTGTAGTTTGTTTCCTTTTACTGTGTGTGTAAAGAAATAACACAGGGTGAAATTGAAATAAGCCAAACCTTAGACCTATATCATAGTACTCACTAACTGTTTTTGCAGGCACAGGTTGCCTCCTGCAACAAGCTCTAAAACAGCCCCAAACATTAGAATAAGAGAATCATAAAATAGTAGAGTTGGAAGAGACCTCATGGGCCATCCAGTCCAACCCCCTGCCAAGAAGCAGGAAATCGCATTCAAAGCACCCCCGACAGATGGCCATCCAGCTTCTGTTTAAAAGCCTCCAAAGAAGGAGCCTCCACCACAGCCCGGGGGAGAGAGTTCCACTGCCGAACAGCCCTCACAGTGAGGAAGTTCTTCATGATGTTCAGGTGGAATCTCCTTTCCTGTAGTTTGAAGCCATTGTTCTGTGTCCTAGTCTGCGGGGCAGCAGAAAACAAGCTTGCTCCCTCCTCCCTATGACTTCCCCTCACATATTTGGACATGGCTATCATGTCTCCTCTTAGCCTTCTCTTCTGCAGGCTAAACATGCCCAGTTCTTAAAGCCGCTCTTCATAGGGCTTGTTCTCCAGACCTTTGATCATTTGCCCTCCTCTGGACGCTTTCCAGCTTGTCAACATCTCCCTTCAATTGCGGTGCCCAGAATTGGACACAGTATTCCAGGTGTGGTCTGACCAAGGCAGAATAGAGGGGGAGCATGACCTCCCTGGATCTAGGCGCTATACCCCTATTGATGCAGGCCAGAATCCCGTTGGCTTTCTTAGCAGCCGCATCACATTGCTGGCTCATGTTTAACTTGTTGTCCAAGTTATCTTTTTCACATGTACTGCTGTCTAGCCAGGCGTCCCCCATTCTTTATCTTTGCATTCCATTTTTTCTGCCGAAGTGAAGTATCTTGCATTTGTCCCTGTTGAACTTCATTTTGTTAGTTTTGGCCCATCTCTCTAGTCTGTTAAGATCGTTTTGAATTCTGCTCCTTTCTTCTGGAATGTTGGCTATCCCTCCCAGTTTGGTGTCGTCTGCAAACTTGATGATTGTGCCTTCTAACCCTTCGTCTAAATCGTTAATAAAGATGTTAAACAGAACTGGGCCCAGGACGGAGCCCTGCGGCACTCCACTTGTCACTTCTTTCCATGATGAAGACGACGCATTGGTGAGCATCCTTTGGGTTCGTTTGCTTAGCCAATTACAGATCCACCTAACCGTAGTTTTGTCTAGCCCACATTTTACTAGTTTGTTTGCCAGATGATCGTGGGGGACTTTGTCGAAGGCCTTATGAAATCTAGGTACGCTACATCCACGGCATTCCCTGTATCGACCCAACTCGTAGCTCTATCAAAAAAAGAGATCAGATTAGTCTGGCATGACTTGTTTTTGGTAAATCTGTGTTGACTATTAGCAATGACTGCATTTGTTTCTAAGTGTTTGCAGACCACTTACTTAATGATCTTTTCCAGAATCTTGCCTGGTATTGTCTGGACGGTAATTGTTTGGGTCGTTCTTTTTTCCCTTCTTGAAGATAGGGACCACATTTGCCCTCCTCCAATCTTCTGGGACTTCTCCCGTTCTTCAAGAACTCTCAAAATATGATTGCCAGTGGTTCTGAAATAACTTCAGCTAGTTCCTTCAGTACTCTTGGATGTAGTTGATCTGGCCCTGGCGACTTGAATTTGTTTAGAGTGGCCAGGTGTTCCTGGACAACCTGTTTCCCTATTTGGGGTTGGATTTCCCCTAATCCTTCGTCCATTTCATGTTGGTGATTGTTCAGTGGAAGAAAAGTTTGGCCTAGAAATACTTATGCTAATGCTATTATGGAGCATAGGGTTTTCGTTACTGGCTTTAGGTTACATTTTTAATCATTACACTATGTAACAAAATTTGAAAAAAAAATGTTCATAGTCTGAAAGTGCTATTTCCTGTTTAATTGTGCAGTACTTACTTTGAAAATAATTGTTATACTCCATAAATTTTGTTTTTTTGTGGCTGTCACAAACTATCTTGAATTGTTTGAGACTCTCTGAGATATTCACTGAAAGACTATAGCAAAATGTGCTTCAGGATGTCCCACAAACACAACGTTTTTGCAGTTTTATAAACTTTCCCCATGTTTTCATGATAGAACCAATTAGGGAATGACATTTATAACTCAGGAACAAAAATTGTGTCACAAAGTGTTATTATTTCTTTACATTTGTGTGTGTGTGTGTCAGGAGCGAATTGAGAAACTGCAACTTGACTATGGAACCTTATGTATCTGTAATATAAGCCAGGATTTGGAGGTGGGGGATACTTTTTTAGTCCACAATTCCCAAAACCTTTAGGCCTGCCTGGCCACTGGCTACAGTAATTGGAGGTTTTGGGAACTGCAATCCAAATAGTAGTGGTTTTTAACTTTGAAATTGTTTTAATGGATTTTAACTGTGAATTTCTAATACTGTTATGTTTAATTCTGTTTTAAAGATTTCTTATTTGTATATTTAAAATTATGTGGTCGTACTTTTAATATAAGCCACTTTGAATCTCCTTTGGGAGAGATAAAACAGGGCACAAATAAACATAAGGAGCTCCCTGTGGTGCAGCAGGTTAAACTGCTGAGCTGCGGAACTTGCTGACTGAAAGGTTGGCAGTTCAAATCTGGGGAGCGGAGTTAGCTCCCGCTGTTAGCCCCAGCTTCTGCCAACTTAGCAGTTAAAAAACATGCAAATGTGAGTAAAGCAATAGGTACCGCTCCGGAAGGAAGGCAATGGCATTCCATGCAGTCATGCCGGCCACATGACCTTGGAGGTATCTATGGACAACGCCAGTGGCTCTTCGACTTAGAAATGGAGATGAGCACCAACCCCACGAACATGGTTAGACGTAATGTCAGGGGAAAACCTTTATCTTTTATCTTATAAATAAAATAAACATAATAATGATAATAAAAATAATTTTTCCAAGCCATTCTCCAGGCAATTCAAGAGCAATAGGAATTGTACTTCAGATATAAAAGATTTTTCAGTTTCAGTTCAGGATCAAGCTTCATCTGACATCTTTTGATTTAGTTTGACTCCACTTTATAGAAACTCTTATCATTTTTATTGGTAAAGATTTATTCAGAGGAGGTTTACCATTGACTTTATAAAAGGTTGAATGTGACTTGCCCAAGGTCATCAAGTGCATTTGAATGGCTAACAGAGCCCCGGTCCCCTGAATTCTATTTTGAGACTCAAACCACAATACAAACCCATTCAAGGCTAAAGAGAAGGGCAGGTCTGCATCCAGTTTCAATGGTGATAATCTATTTGCAATGTTAGTGAAACATTAATGTTTATCTCCTGGAGTTTTCACTACGAAGAAATTATCAAGTATTTATTTATTTCAATTATTTATACCCGACCTTCTCACCCGAGGGGACTATACCTTGGTAAATCTGTGGAGTTGAAGAACACTGGGTTGAATCGATAGACAGCTTTTGTAAGATTCGTGTAATGTCTACTGTCAGTGTTTGCAACACAAATACCTGAAAGAGAAATCATCAGTGTAACTCATGAATGGTAGCAAAGAAGTCAATGCTACATTAAGATAATTATAAGAATTAGATTTCAATGTTGAGTAATTTTTAAAAAGAAAAAGCATTTAAAACGTAAACCAACAACAACAGCAGTTTAGTAGATCAGAAGCTTCTTAAGCACAGCAGTAGAGCAAATGAGCTTCAGCAATTACAGAAGGAGGATCAAGCTTTAAAAATTATGAAATACTTTGTTGAAAGAACTAAATTTCTATATAGGAAAGTTAGGACCCATCTGACTAACTAGCTCTCTGGAGACATCTTGTGTCTCTCTATGCTCACAGGAGAAGAACAAAAGGGAGGACTCAGAGGCTTACCATGTGGCCACGAAACTTGAATAAAAAGAGGTGTGTCCCTAAGAAGTAACAGTCCAAAAAACAGGAGAGAAGGAGAGAGACTGACAGAGGGCAATGGGGAAAGGACTTTCTCTACCAGGCAACTCAGGCCTATCTATTTCCTTGATGAGGATTATAAACTTGTGCAAGATGTGATTGAATTTCAACACTCAAATGCTTGGAGTTCAATTGCAAGTACCAACTAGAGTAAATCCACTATATCAATAGGTTTTACCTATTATTCAACAACTGATTCAGCTGTTTTCTTTAGTTGGGACTATCAACTGGATTTAGGCCCCAGCCAGGAAATAAATGCTGAAATGTCTTTAGGAGCTTTGTAAATTCTTCCCAGTATGTACTAGAAAAAAAGCCAATTAAACAGCTCAGGTTTTAATACAAATGTTTCTACTGTGTTGTTTAAATATTGAATAATATTATATACTAAAGCATTATTCCATAAGCCATTGTAAACAAGACTGGAAGACTCAGCTTTATATTTGAAGTTACAGGATGTCACTAGAAAACATGCTCTAAATAACACACACACACACACACACACACACACACACGTTAGCTTTGTATAAACTCCCCCAAATTATATATGTGAAATGAGAGATTAAAGTAAAGGTACACTGGTTGCCAGTTTTTATCAGGATTTTTTAAAAATGCTTGCTGTCAAAAGGTTCTTAGATCCAAAAAAGTGGTGAAAGAGGAGGGAAATCAAGTTTTCTTAAAATTCTGAGCAAGTGTATATGTGTTGTGAAATAAAATTTGAAGAAATTGGAAACAAAATAGGGATTACTGAGTAGAAACAAAGAACAAAGCAATAACAATCATGCATTTGCTAGTACCTGGAGCTATACTGCCAACATCTGGGAAAACATCAAGAATGGCCTGACGGAAAACCTGCACACCGAAGGTCTGGTCATCCCAAGGACTAATTGGAAGTGGATCAAAAGCATCCTCCAGTTCTATCTTCACTTGGACATCATCAATTGTTTGTTCTATTATTTCCAAGACCTAAGAAAATGTCCAAAAGAACAACCAAAGTAGTAAGATGGTTTCCATCACAGAATTAACACAGATTGTAGGACAACTGTGCAAATCCATTACAGCTTTCTAAAGGAAGATACAGAGTCAATACAGAAGCCCTTAATGGGTCTGGCTGTTGAAGTTTTGCAATTATGCAACAGTATCACAAGTATTAACAAGTTATTGGCAAGCAATCAGTTTTGAGCCACTACCTCAAAAGACCCTCAGACTGTCTACATTCCTAATGTAGAGATCATTGAGAGATGCTAAAAATAAAAATAAAACAAAAGACAAGATGATACATTCATTAGTTATTCCAACACTGGTTTTAGAATAGGGGGCAATTATTAAAGTAACTCTTTTTGTCATTTGGTATTCTTGGCTTACTTACTCAATGTATATTTGTCAGAATAATAACAATCTTAGTCTACAAAAGAGAAATCTATGGCCATTGTCTGTAAAGTTCCTGTTTCACTGCCAGATTGAAAAAGACAACCATCCCAGACTTGACGGTCACAAATTCTAAGATAAATCAAGGAGAGTGAAACAAAAATCATGTTCTACATACCTGGTCAACTGTTTGAGCTGAATGGATGCGGAAATTTGCAGTTGCATTTGCAAATGGTGGAATAACATTGGACTAGACAAGACAAGAGGAAAGGAAAAGAGGCACATGGATTAAGCAACAAACCAAGGATGTTAACAGATTTAAAACAATCCATTGCCCGCTAATTATTTGTGAAGCTATTACAGTCTTCAGTTTGTCTGTGACACCTTATGAAAATTAAATGAGCCATGCAAATTATATTGATAGGAGGAATACACATTTTACTCTTTTCACGTGAAATTCACTATTGCCTTTGCTCTCCAGTTATAGTAACACAAAAGAAAGTTCTGTTTTGCTGCTTTGTCAATCCTAGAAGGAAAGCAGCTTGAGGGTCAGGTTGTTCTGTCTTTAATTCATTTCTGACTTATTGCAACTCTAAGGTGAATCGATCACAGTGTTTTCTTGGCAAGATTTTTTTCAGAAGAGATTTGACTTTGCTTTCCTCTTAGGTTGAGAGTGTGTGACTTGCCCAAAGCTACCCAGTCAGTTTCTATGGAAAAGATCCCAATCCTAGTCTCCAGAGCCCTAGTTTAGAACTCAAAGCCTTACTTGTCTACTGATGCATTCCCTTTAAACCATATTCCACACTTCCCACATGATTGGGACAACAGTGCATTTAAAAGGCACAAGTCTGCCACCATCAGGTGTTGTTTGGGCTGCTTTTTAAAACAGAAAATTATGAATAATATAAATCCAACATGCTCTTTCTCATTCTGCCACTGAGTGTCACTGTTTAACTAGCATACCAAATAAAGCCTCTTAATGAAATATTATTATTTTTGAGACATTCTTTTGAGTACTGCTTTTTAAACTGTGAGTCCTGGACCCAATTGGGACGCCCTTAGCTCAATGCTGGGTTCCTGAAAAAAACGGCAATAGTAAACAGGATTATAGATCTGTTGCCAAGTGGCTCTTTTAGATATTTACATACTGTAAATGTATTGTGCGATATTTACAGTGGACCCTGCTGCCAAAGATGCTTCAGCTATACTTCATAAAAGGGCAATCAGTTGGTTTAGCAAGCCTAGCAGATGCTGATTTGTTATTAGTAAATATTTGGTTTTTATACTGATTTTATATAGCTATATATTATCAGGACAAATGGGGTAGAAATGTTTATGAGGCCTTGGTTTAGAGTATTAGAAGCATTTAGTGCCAGTATATCAAGATCAGGACTCAACTCATCTAGGATCCACATTTCCATTTTGTGGAGGGGAACTGCAGCTGGTTCTGATACACCTTCAGAATGCCTGGATTATTTCTCTGTCACAGGATCAGGACTGGGAAAGCTCCTGTAGTCATCCAGCTACAGCGGTACTTTCTACACTGCCATATATTCCAGATTATCAAAGCATATAATCCAGATTATCTGCCTTGAACTGGATTATATAAATCTACACTGTCATATAATCCAGTTCAAAGCAGATAATGTGGATTTTATATGGCAGTGTGGAAGGGGCCTGTGTCTAGTTTCCCAAGTGGTGAAATCATAACAGAATTGTATGTGGAAATCCCCTACCTGATATAACTTCTGATGGTGGGAGGGAACTATGCATCTTTGCACCACAGTGGAATTCTGACTTCACCATTCTATTTGGCATTTAGGCAGACATGCTAATGAATAACTGTATCATGTCATGTAAAGTCAAAAATCTACTGTAGATTTATCCAAACATTGTGGCCTTTAAAAAAAAAGTAAGGATTTCCCCATTTATTCAACCTTATCTCTCCTCCACCTCACTTTTAAGGCCTGTGAGCACAAATGACACAGAAGAGCTAAGAGCTGGAACTGACTACAGCTCCTTGCTTGAAGTACATAAATTTAGAGGTGATTCATCTTCTATCTAACTAGATAATTATTTCATGCTATATATAAGGAGGGTGAGGAGAGGTCAGTGCCCAGAATCGGTATGCTAATTCAGGAACAGGGAATAGACAGCCTGGAAGGAGAAACTGTCACTTGGAAAAGATGGGGATATATCCTCATAATATCGACATTAGTAATATGGGAAGCCAGTATTATAGGTTTTATTTATTGAGAAATGTAGGCTCTCATCAGAACCAGTCCAAGGCAATTTTGGAGTGTAGGCAAACAGAAATGTTGGTGCCCCCCCCCCCAACTATTCAGGTGTATAAACCCCACTTGCCTCATTTCCAGCAGACCTCACAATGTCTGAGGAGGAAGAGGAGGCGGTGGCTGCGGGCGCCGGAGGCCACGGGTGCCGGAAGCTGCGGAGGGCACTGGACGGAAGCTGCGGAGGACGGCGAGGGCGGGCCGATGCCGACACGCAGGCGTTTCTCCGGTTTGGAGAGTGGGGATCGCCTCCCTTCTTGCAAGGGAGGCAATCCCCACTCTCCGAAGCAGAGAAGCGGCGTTTCTCTGGTTTGGAGAGTGGGGATCGCGTCCCTTCTCACCAAGGAGGAGATCCCCACTCTCCGATGCCACCTCCGCCGCCACGGGGGTGCCTCAATGGTGGCCCCGGAATAATGCGCCACAGGCAACCACCTAATTGGCCTCACCAGTGGACCGCCTCTGGCTCTCATTATACTTTAGGGAAATTCATAATTCATAGAACAGTACCTTGATTCCTCCATTAAACATAGTCAGTGCGGTAGTGGTCCGAACGAATGCATTAGAGCTGGGTGTCCGTTCAAGAACTCTGTGTGAAAATGAAGAACTTCTTCTAATAAAATAATGCAGTTTTCCTTTCACAAATTAGGTGCAATATTTTTGGATCAATAAATATACATTTATCCCCTATGCATCCCCTGAATTTCTTTACTTGAAAGTTTTGGCAGAAATACCGCACTTCCATATACAATGTATTAATTATTTCTGATTGCTGTATGAAATAGGAAATCTTGATCCAGTTTTGTTTACATCTTTGTAAGTGATTTGGATGAAGGAGTAAAGAGAATTCTCACCAATTTTGCACTTACCACCAAATTGGAGTGGAGGATTGGTAATAGCTCATTAGATAAAATGATTTATAACAAACTGAAGAAATGGGTCAAAACAAGCAAACTGAATTTCAACAGAGATAAATGTGTGCTTTTATACTTAGGAGGGCAAAATCAGATGTGGGTAATTTATGATGCCCAAACAGCGATATCTAGAAATTTTAGTAGACCACATGAGTCAGTAGTGCAATATGGCAGCAAATTGAAATCTAATTAAATCTTTGGCTGTGTCAACTGTTCAACATGTCAAAGTAACAGTAGATTGTTAATTTGGAACACTGAAACTAGTTTTGGGCACCATTTTAAGGAAAATGGTGGGGAAACACTTTATCATCTCAAATATATTGGAATTCCCATTGAATCAGAAAATAACCCAAAGTTATCCTTTTTTTTATCCTTATGGATGAGGGTTACGTAAATTAAATTTATTTAAATTAGAAAATCTATTTAATTTCAGAAATACTTGAGAGGATGAATAATCCCTTTCTTCTTTTATTTCAGTATACAGTGTGATTACATTCTGCCTGCATATATTAGCAGCCATTAAGATAGTATATTATCTTGACACTCAAATAGGTCCTCTTTTAGAATGACACAGAAGATAAATGCAATGGACATATTTAAGCAAAACAATTTTGTTATTGTTTTGCAACTTCCAAAAAATTATGAATAATTTCAAGATGGAAGCAGGTACTTCTAAGAAGGGAAGTATCCTGCTTCTTTCTTACCTGCCAACTAGAGGTGCAAATAGCCACAGATTTGCCATGATGATATTGAGAGGGAACTTAAACTAAATGTAAGAAAAGAAAACGGGAAAGAATATCAGAAAATCTAGCTCCTAACAAGAGTGTGTTCTGAAATAACATTTGCCATTCAAAAGCTCTGTTAGAAGCATTATTGCAGGTTATGTGTACAAAGTATAATCCAGACTATTTCCTCTATATGTGAGCCACCCCATCCACTTCCATTTGCTTTTGACTTCAGCAAACCTTACGTTGAAGTTATACCCAAATATGTAATAGTTTATGCTTGCACTCTAAAGCAATATTCAAAGCTGGTTTGCTATCTTACTCTTGTGGAAATGCACAACTTGTAATAGACTGTTGGGTCAGATATAATGGAAACTGCTAGACTAATCGAAACAAGAACTAAAAGTGTGAGACTGCAAGAACACATGATTGTAGTAGTTGTTCCCATAAATCAAAATTTTGCTTTTGTGTTACATCTGATCTATTGCTAACTATTTGAAATACAAACTAAAGTATTATTATGTTTATACTTTTTTGTAAACCACTTTAATGGGGATAAATAAAACATAAGCTTCTGTATTAATTAAGTAATTAATAGGAAAACATTTAAAATCTCAATGGGAAAATTCCAGAGGCCCAAGAAGCAATATATGCCTCCCCTTGAACTTCAGAATGTGGCTCTTGCACCAGACGTTTCTTCTGCTTCTGAAGAAAACGTTTGTCCTGCTGCAAAACAAGCCAGGTGGGCCACAAAACATGGTAACATTACTCCTCATGTCTCCTAAAGGGTGTGCAGACCTTTAAAAATATATGTTTAAAGGAGATATCAGAAAGCATGTAAATACTGCAGGAATCTGTCCAATCGATGCTGAAAGGAAAAGCTTCTGTGAATTGTGAGTTAGAAGTGATACTGAAATCTATTATATTTTTCCATGAGATGTTCAATAGCTCAGAGAAGCCCCAAGAAAAATGGCATAGCAACACATAATTATTACAGGTTGATAACACTAAATGTTTCACTTTACTGAAAACAAGTGGAAGGGCACAAATTGCTGGATCCTTACTTCTGATGCCAATTCCTCAAACATCAAGAGTTCAGGTCCCTGACCAAACAGATTTGGCATTGGATTCTTCTCCAGCCTAGAAGAAATGCAGGACAAACAAATACTCAATTCATAATTTTAGCCAACTCAACAACTAGTGTAGTTATATAGCCCCTTGACAGCACATTTTAATAATTGTAGTAGCAGAAACAATTTGTTGGTCATTCAAAGAACTTGGTTTTATACACAGCACATAAAATGACAATTCCTGCCTAGACAGACTTGCAATCTAATAATGTTTCTATGAGTAAACTAGCTTTGCCTGGCCACGCGTTGCTGTGGCTTATGGGAATCATTTGTTGGCCAGGTGGAATAGCAGTGAATAGCCTTGTAGCCTCAAAGCCTGGCCGTTTTCTGGAGTAGCTGGAGTAGCACCCTCAATCAAAGAGCTGCTTTGAAGCCTAGCTACTTCCTTTGTAGGGGAATCCTTGTTTGGCCAGCTTGAACTGCACTGAATAGTCTTGCAGCTTAAAAGCCTGGCCACTTTCTACATAGGGCATCCTTTCTAGGCCTGGTTGTATGGGACAGAGTAGCCTCGTGGCTTCAGAGCTTGGGGGTTTTCTATCTAGGGGCAATCTTGGTTGGCGAGGTTGAATAGCACTTAATAGCCTTGCTGCTTGCAAGCCTGGCCGCTTTCTACCTTGCTGAAAAAGTCCCACAGAACCCGAAAGGACTTTTGTTTGAGTAGACTTGTCCTGGAAATTTGTTACAAAGACAAATACTCACTTGGACATTGCTTCTGAAAGAATCCCAATACTTGTTCTCTTAGGTGGTGAAGAAGAATGGCCTGGTGTTGATGTCACAGTAAAATGTGCTGTAATTGCACCCTTTTCTGTGATGCCTATCCTGATAAGGGAGGAAAAATAATTGATGAAATGCCATAGCAGGATTTTTTCACTATCTTCAATTGGACAAATGTGCTTATTTTGACAGTCAGGTGTATTATTCACCACCTGTTGAGTGTATCTAGGTGTGCACTGTGCTTTTGGTTTCTGGTCAGTTCAGAACATTACTATGTGCCCACTATAAGTCACAATATCAATGCCTCTCTGGTCCTTTCAGGTTGGGAAAACATCACAATCACTTCAGATTCAAAGATTCCATGTCTTGTTTTTTTCCAGTAATATGGCTGTGCCCTATAAGAGGAATACCAACAGTCTAAGAACAGGTATGCCATACACATATATATTATTCCATAGCTGGAAGTTGTTTTGGCTAGAAATACCCTATTTCATAACATAGTAGTCACACTGTTTAGCCCTTTTTTAATTGAAAAAGGGGGTGCAATTAGTATTTGATTCTCCAGTCTCTATTTATTTATTTTTTTACCAAAAAAAAACCTGCCTTGCCTCGAAGATATGAGGAAGAGGGATGATTCAGCCTCAAACAGACAGCTCAGTTTCTGGGTTGCTGTGAGTCTTCCAGGCTGTATGGCCATGTTCCAGAAGTATTCTTTCTTGACGTTTCGCCCACATCTGTGACAGGCATCCTCAGCGGTTGTGAGGTGTATTGGAAACTAGGCTACTGAGGTTTATATATCTGTGGAAGGTCCAGGGTGGGAGAAAGAATTCTAGTCTGCTGTAGAAAGTGTGAAAGTTGCAATTAATCACCTGATTAGCATTTAATAGCCTTGCAGCTTCAAGGCTGATTCCTGCCTGGGGAATCCTTAGCTAGCCCTGATTGTTTCATATCTGGAATTCCCCTGTTTTCAGAGAGAATTCCGGCCATAAAAGCCTTTGACAACACAGCTCAGTTTCTGTTTGTTTGTTTTTTTAAACTGCCCTGCCTTGAGGAAGGAGAAGGGAAGATTCTTTTCCTTTCCTTCTTTCTCCAAAGACAAGGCACTTTCCAAAACTGAAATAGATCTCTTTGGAGAAAGGAGGGAGAAGTGGAGCTCCAGAGACCTCCATTTCAGGTTTTTTAACTGTGTTGCCTTCAGAAAAAGAAAGAAGGAAGCGGAAACCAGCACCAAATGTCTCTGTAACTATTATGCAAGGAATACAAAAATACCAGTTTTGCCACCCAAAAATGGGGATGTGACTATTACACAGTGGTGACTATTATGCAATGAAATATGGTATTTTAATGGTCATTCTGTTATATTCAAATTGAAGAAAAATGAGAGACAGTAGTATACATTTTCAACATTCTAGATCAGGGATAGATAAAAATCTCCTGACAAGATTGTGTCTGGATTGCTTGCATTTCACCAGGTATGGCTTTCAGCTTCCTGTAAGAGCAACAATGACATTGGGTTGTTTTGAGTTTTTCGAGCTGACATTTGTTGTGATAAATTCTCATATTTACTTACAGAGCTACTGGTTTCTCTACTCCTGTGATGATTCCATCAAAGATGAAGCTGCCCTCATCAAGTACATAAGCAAGTTTCACCCCTTTAGATTCCAGCTCAGCCACAATCTTCTTTGCTCCGTTTTTGCCACTTAACTGAAAAACACACAACAATATGATCTCAACACATCAAACCACTAGCTTACTATTTCGTATCTGGCATCAGCAAACATCCAATATTTCAGAAGAAGAAGGCAATTATTATAAAATTATATTCTACAGGAAATAGTGTTATGCCTCGAGATTCTTGCATCTAAAATTTAGGTTTTTAGATTATCAGTATGATTTCATTTAAAGAAATATATTATTCACTGAATTCTTCTAAAACCCTAAGATGTGGATTGTGGCAGTGATAAATAAAGAGGAAATTGTAATAAAAATATCTTAGCAGAATAGTAGATCCTCTAGCAGTAAATGGAAGTAACAGAGTTCCACAGTCTTCAGTTACAATCCCTGAATGTAATTATTTCAACTATGAAATATTTCTTATAGTGATTGATAGGTTCAAATCCAAAGTGGAAAAGATGGCATTTCCATCTTGGAAGTCAGCCTCTTAAAAGAAAAAATAGCCTAAAATCTGACCGATTTTTAAAATTCTATCTTTTGTTATCTCACAAATTTTATACCATTCAAACTGAATTCTGGAGAATGTGAAAACAACACTTGTTTGTGATAGTTTAGTGAATTATTAAGAGTATTATACGAGGGCTAAAATTTGTTTCTATACGAGGATCAAATGAGTGTTTTTTCGCCTGGACTTAGCATTTAGTTTTTGCTTTTGCTTGATGGACGAATGGGGTAATGACAGAAATGTAGTGCTAAACCACATTAAAAGCATGCATTCTTCACAAAATAAAACACATGCTGCCAAAACCTGACTAATCAGGAATTATTTTACTACTGCAATGTATGAAAAATCTCAGAGTATGATAGATTAGCACAATATCAAAAAGGTACTCAATAAGTAAACAGAAAAGCAACGGAACACTGCACATAATTTCAGCCTCTCAGATGGACTGAGCTCCAGTGCTAAAATATATAGATGAAAAAATTTACAAACATATACCTCTTCATCATGCCCAAGGCCAATGTAGAAACTTCTCTGAGGCCTGTAATTTCGTTTTAACAAGAATTCCAGTGCCTGTAGAATCCCCTGAGAATGAAAACAAATAATGTTAAATATCAAGCTGCTCTCCATCTTTATTAAATAATCCTGAGAACAATAAGGATTTGGAAGTAAACTCAGTGGAATAGGAGATGGCTACAAAGGAATAGAGCTACTCCTTCAATATACATCTTAGTTGCATTTAGCAAGCTTTTTTATCTACTACAGGCAGTCCCTGGTTATGAACAAGATAGGTTCTGTAGGTTTGTTCTTAAGTTAAATTTGTAACTCCTGCTAATTTTTTGTAGTTTTGGATAGCATAGGGAAGAAGTTAACACCACTGTGCCTCTGTTCAGAAGATTTCACCTCACTTTCTGTCCCTGTAACAATTGGATTTTGAAAAATTTGGATTGTTGTGGAAACAAGGATTGGTGATAAAGCTTCAGTGGAGACACCTCTTCTCAATAATAACTCTTATATAAATTAATTTCTCTTTCTAGGGGTAGATTTCCTCTCACTTTTTGTTGTCTCAGGGGCAGGAAGTGAGATTAAATTTCCAACGAGGAAACAGACAGCAGTAAAGACCTCTAACCCCACAGCATACTAACCAAAGCTTTTTTTAAAAAAGCATGGAGTCCTACTTTAAACACAACTTGGACAGATGTTTGTCTTATAACATATTATTTACCTGTGCGTGTAAATGCTTAAACATTTTCAAATACCGCAAAAGGCCAAGAGCGCCACTGTAAATGGGAGTCATATGTAAGTCAGGTTTTTGTAACTCTGGCACTGCCTGTGTAGGCATGTAAGATTTAGGATCATAGCATTTTAGAAAAATGTATGCTGCCTTTAAAAGAATTTGGTACTTTAAATCTAAAAATGACATCCGATTTGCACAATCATGGACATTTTTTGCTTTGATACTCCTGTGTTGTAAGTTATGACTGACTGAAATTAGTCATGAAGCTTGTGAAAGAAGTGTGTGGGATATTTTGTTGCTCAAATCCACCATCCTAAAATTCATGTTAAAAGTGACACGAGTGAAGAGGTTTTCTCACTATCGTGATTTCATCTCCTCAAATGGGTGCCCCATTGCACAAGGTTTATTTAAACCAAATGTTTAAAACAGATTAAGAATTGTAGTGTCATTCTCATCACTTACTGCCTTTCTAAACTGGCCAGAATGGTCAGACGGTATCATCTCACCATCCCTAAGAACTATCATGATTACTACCATTGAAAAGTTTCATGCTCCATTAATTTCTCTAACCTGTTTTATAATACATCCAAATGAGTAGCCATCTCTACTTCTTGTGAGAAATTACATTTCATGAACATCTGCATCTTGCAAATATTTTTTGCTTTTCCCAAGAGGTGTTAAATTTACAGCAAATATACCATAACAGAGTTTTTGTTATCCAATGTTCCTCTTCCATAGATGAACCCATCACGTTCTTCAGCAGAGAAAGGGTCGCTAACATCCCATCCTTCTGGGGAAGCTGGAACTACATCTATATGCGCAAGCAACATGTAGGGCTGTAGTTGTGGGTCAGACCCTTGGATGCTAAACAGGTGGCTATATTCTCCAAAAACTTGATGTTGGATGAATGTGGTAGAAAACACTAAAGGAAAGGCTTCATGAAAGAGAAAACAAGAAGAAATAGTTAGATTTGTTTCTAACATTGAAACGTTAGCTAAGGCAAATTTAAAAAGTTTTAATCTTTTACAACAACATTTGAACAAATGATTTACTGAAGGACAAAGAAGAATAATGTATAGTTCTTCTGCTTCCCTATCCTTAAATTATTATTATTTATTTACAAGAATATAAAAACACATCCAGGGCTATAGCCAAGGGGGGGCTAGGTGTTCAACTCCCCCGCTCCCCGCCCAAATTTTTTCTGATTTTAAATAAACTGATTTACTCATGAATTTTAACTGATTAACCAAATCCCCATGAGTATCCACTGAAGTTTATCTGTCTTGAGTGTCCACTGAAGTTTATCGATGGAGCCTGATTTCTAAATTATTTTGCATTATGGAACTACTCTTCATGATTTGCAAAAATAAAATTTCAAACGACCCCCAATTTTTTTTCTGGCTACAGCCTTGAACACAGCACACGTGCACATTAAGTCCAAGTGTCTGGGGTTCATCTCTGAATATAGGGCTCTTCCCAAGGGCCTAGAATAGTAGAGGTATTTTCATAGAATGTGCTGAGAAGTGTTGCCTTCTGCAACATGTGGATTGATGTTTTGTCCGAATTAAGGCTTTTCAAGTGTTTTTCGAGGCTTCTTGGAATGCCTCCAGGGCCGGCCGGAGATATTTTTTGATGTGAAGCGGGGGTGCTGAAAAGCGCCCCCGCCACCGGCCCCGCCTCCCGCGCCCTGGCCCCGCCCAGCGTGCCCTGGCCCCGCCTCCCACGCTGCGTGGGAGGCGGGGCCAGGGCGAATAGTGAGGGGGGGGCCAGAGTTGGCCCCGCCCCCCGCCCAGCGTGCCCTGGCCCCGCCTCCCACGCAGCGTGGGAGGCGGGGCCAGGGCACGCTGGGCGGGGGGGCGGCGCCAGAGTTGGCCCCCGCCTCCCACGCTACTCCCGCTTGCCCGTCTGGCCTTTTCTAACAGGCCAGACTGCAGCGGAGGTCCCTCCAGGCCGCAATCGCGGCCTGGAGGGACCTTCGTTGCAGTCTGGCCTGCTAGAAAAGGCCAGACGGGCGAGTAGGAGTAGCGTGGGAGGCGGAGCCAGCTCTGACACCGCTCCCCCCCCCGCCCAGCGTGCCTTGGCCCTGCCTCCCACGCAACGTGGGAGGCGGGGCCAGGGCACGCTGGGCGGGGGGGCGGGGCCAGAGCTGGCCCCGCCTCCCACGCTACTCCCGCTCGCCCGTCTGGCCTTTTCTAGCAGGCCAGACTGCAGCGGAGGTCCCTCCAGGCCGCAATCGCGGCCTGCAGGGACCTCCGCTGCAGTCTGGCCAGCTAGAAAAGGCCAGACGGGCGAGCAGGAGTAGCGTGGGAGGCGGAGCCAGCTCTGACGCCGCCCCCCCCCCCCGCCCAGCGTGCCTTGGCCCTGCCTCCCACGCAGCGTGGGAGGCGGGGCCAGGGCATGCTGGGCGGGGGGGGCAGAGCTGGCCCCGCCTCCCACGCTACTCCCGCTCGCCCGTCTGGCGATTGCGGCCTGGAGGGACCTCCGCTGCAGTCTGGCCTGCTAGAAAAGGCCAGACGGGCGAGCGGGAGTAGCGTGGGAGGCGGGGCCAGCTCTGCCCCCCCCGCCCAGCGTGCCCTGGCCCCGCCTCCCACACAGCGTGGGAGGCAGGGCCAAGGCACGCTGGGCGGGGGGGGGGGCGGCGTCAGAGCTGGCTCCGCCTCCCACGCTACTCCTGCTCGCCCGTCTGGCCTTTTCTAGCTGGCCAGACTGCAGCGGAGGTCCCTGCAGGCCGCGATTGCGGCCTGCAGGGACCTCCGCTGCAGTCTGGCCAGCTAGAAAAGGCCAGACGGGCCAGGGCGCACTGGGCGGGAGGCGGGGCACCGTCAGGGCGGTGCCCCGCCTCCCGCCCAGCCTGACGGCGCCCCCCCGGGCCTGCGCCCGAGGCGGCGGCGTCAGGTGCCTCAATAGTGGGGCCGGCCCTGAATGCCTCCAAAAGCACCAACCACTATTGGTACCACTGTTGTTTTCTTTTGCCATAGTTGTCCAATTTAAATGTGTAAGTCCTTGTATTTTGTGATATTTTCCAGCTCTTTGTCCCCTACTTTGTCCCCTGTTTCCTGCAATTATTATTATTTTAATTCCCCACTTTTTGTCTTTTAAAAAAAGACCCAAAGCAATTTAAAACATAAAAATATATGAACATTAAAATAGAATTAAATATTAACGGTATTAAAAATAAACAGTTAAACCCCCTAAACTGGGATTAAAAACCTATTCATAGCTAAAGCCTATTCCTATCCTAAGTGGGAATCAAATATTAGGAAATCTCCAATTATAGAATTCTTTTTCTCTTGCAAACTTCATCCAACACCAAATCTATGATTTGTCAGTTGCACCTCTGAATAATTAATGTCATTTTATACTTCAAATAGGAGCAATAACAACAACAGCAATAATAAGCATTATTTATTCATACAGCAAAATCAGATCTTCTATTGAACTAATGCCATTTCTTCTGTCAAGATCAGAAAAATAAATACCTTTACGAATATACGGCTCAAATTCTGCCAGAGCTGTTATATTCTGTTCATCTTCTGAGAAGGAAACGGTTTTTAATCTGATAGAACCTTACATAAAAGAGAAAAGATTTTGATATTTTCACAGATAAGCAAAACTCTACATTACAATACTGCAATGAACTGAATCACTCCACCATCCTGGCAGAAGGCCTCTTTCAAGCCTTTGTTTTCTCAGTAAAAAACAAAACAAAAAAAATATCACATTCTTTCCATTCTGTATATGACTTTAAATTTCAGTAACTTCTTATTATTTCTTATTCTTATTTCAGTAACTGTTGTGATTGCTTTTTCTGTTTACAATTCCTTATAATGGCAAAACTGTATAACAGCTTAAGCGAAAAATATAATTTAAACTTAATTGGGAAGATGAATTGTAGCACGGGGGAATTAATGTTTTTGTTTGTTGCTTCCTCTGTTACAACCTTGGGCTGAAGGGACATGAGAAACAAAGTGACTCCAAAAAACACCGATCAATTACAAGTTGAATATCCATTATATAGAATTCTGAAATATTTCAACAACCAAAACTTTGTATAAGGGTGACTGATCGTGTATCTACAATGTAAAAGTAATGAAGTTTAGTACCACTTCAACTTTTGTGGCTCAGTGCTATGGAATCCTCTGCAGGAATCTACCATATACCATGCAGCGGTGGTTAAGTCTACATAGGGACCACTGAATGCAGCAGCATGGCCAAGACACGAATCAAGGAGCATGAAAGGCTCTGCAGACTAACTCAGCTAGAGAAGTTAGCCATAGCAGAGCACTTGATGAACCAACCTGGACACAGCATATTATTTGAGAACACAGAAATGCTGGACCACTCTAACAACCACCATGTCGGACTACACAGAGAAGCCACTGAAATCTACAAGCATGTGGACAATTTCATGAAAGCCTTCAACAATATATAATATATTGTGCATACATATATTACTAATAATATTGTAATGTAATACAATATAAGACTATAATAATACAATATAATAAGATACTATTATATCTTATTATATTGTATTATTATAGTCTTATATTGTATTACATTACGATATTATTAGTAATATATGTATGCACAATATTGTAATATAATAATATATTAATTATAATACAACTGATAATATAGAATAATATAGAATAATAACACTGTTTTATTACTGTATATTTTAAGTTGTAACGTTTTTAATTGTGAGCTGTTATGGAGAGATAACGTGGGATATAAATACAGTAGAGTCTCACTTATCCAACATTCTGGATTATCCAACGCATTTTTGTAGTCAATGTTTTCAATATATCATGATATTTTGGTGCTAAATTCATAAATACAGTAATTACTACATAGCATTAATGTGTAATGAACTACTTTTTCTGACAAATTTGTTGTATAACATGATGTTTTGGTGCTTAATTTGTAAAATCATAACCTATTTTGATGTTTAATAGGCTTTTTCTTAATCTCTCCTTATTATCCAACATATTCACTTATCCAACATTCTGCCAGCCCGTTTATGTTGGATAAGTGAGACTCTACTGTAAATAAAATAATGTGGTTCGAAAGTCCATCAAAAGTGTTCAAAAGAAATTCCTGGTACCAGAGAATGGAACAGTACCCACTTTCTTCATCCTCCACTTGAAACTGCATTGAATGGTTGTTTTGGATGGGGGATATAGTGGCAGGCATGGGCAAACTTCGGCCCTCCCTCTAGGTGTTTTGGACTTCAACTCCCACAATTCCTAACAGCCTACCGGCTGTTAGGAATTGTGGGAGTTGAAGTCCAAAACACCTGGAAGGTGGGACAAAGTTTGCCCATGCCTGAAAGTGTAATGTAAATACAGTAGAGTCTCACTTATCCAAGCTAAACAGGCCGGCAGAAACTTGGATAAGCGAATATCTTGGATAATAAGGAGGGATTAAGGAAAAGCCTATTAAACATCAAATTAGGTTATGATTTTACAAATTAAGCACCAAAACATCATGTTATACAACGAATTTGACAGAAAAAGTAGTTCAATACGCAGTAATGTTATGTTGTAATTACTGTATTTACGAATTTAGCACCAAAATATCACGATATATTGAAAACACTGACTACAAAAATGGCTTGGATAATCCAGAACCTTGAATAAGTGAGATTCTACTGTATTTCTGCAGAGCTCTCCACCTCCGCTTGCGGCCTGTAGGCGGCGCTGAAGGACAGCGCCTCTCCGCCTGCCGCTGCGCCCTCCTGTCAGTTTCTCCCACTTTCACCGCCATGTTTTACCGCGGAGGTTCTCCTTCAGCGCCTGCTTTTCTTCGCTCGTGAAGGCCGGCTCCAGGCGCCGGCCGAGGGGCCCTCTGTCCCGCAGCGGCAGGCCCAGCGTCGGGGGCCGGGAGGCGCCGTAGGTCCGGCCGAGGACCACTCCGACCAAGACCAGCGCCGCCCCCGCGAGGCCCAGGCCCAGCAGCCATAGGAAGCCTCGCAGCCGGGGCCTCAGCGCCGCCAGCATGTTCGTCATCCTGCTCGCGCTGGTGCTGGCGCTTTGGGGCGCCTTTAACGCCTTCCGCCAATCATTAACGAAGCGGGTTGTTCATTCATCCCTCTGGGAGGGGAGGCCCCTTCCTTCTGACAGGCCTCTCTCCCGCCCTCGCGCAGGAGCCCGTTGGGAAACTCTCTCCTTGGCTGGTAATACACCTAATACACCCCACTCGTAAACATTCATCTTCTCAGTGTCCTAGTGGCTGTGCGTGGAAGAGGTCTAACCAAAGCAGAATACAAAGGGGCTGCCCACAGAAGCATTCCTGTGATCTTGTAATAATACAGTAGTTCATTATCTCTTCCCTGATATTTTTGTGACCATCAATTTTTTATAGAGCCTTTTCGACCTATGCTCCAATTCTGTGGAACTCATTGCCTCCATATGTTAGAGCAGGGGTCCTCAAAATTTTTAAAGCAGAGGAACGGTTCACAATCCTTCAGACTGTGGAGGGGCCAAATTATCATTTGGAGGGAAAAAAACGAACAAATTCCCATGCACACTGCACATGTCTTATTTGTAGTTTTTTTTTTTCCCGTGTCAGGAGCAACCGGAGTTGCTTCTGGAGTGAGAGAATTGTCCATCTGCAAGGACGTTGCCCAGGGGACGCCCGGATGTTTTGATGTTTTTACCATCCTTGTGGGAGGCTTCTCTCATGTCCCCGCATGGAGCTGGAGCTGATAGAGGGAGCTTATCCACACTCTCCCCAGGTGGGATTCGAACCTGGCAGCTTTCAGGTCAGCAACCCAACCTTCAAGTCACTTAGTCCACTACGCCATCTGGGGGCTTCTCTTATTTGTAGTGCAAAACAACAACAACAATGAAAACTATTGTAACCAACACAAACCTATCAGGATTTCAATGGGAAGTGTGGGCCTTCTTCTGGCCATTGAGATAGTCAAGTTAATTAGGATTGTTGTTGTTGCGTGCCTTCAAGTCATTTCAGAGTTTGGGCGAGCCTAAGTCTAAAATTATTTATTTATTTATTCATTTACTACATTTATTTATTACATTTATATCCCGCCCTTCTCACCCCGGAGGTGACTCAGAGCAGCTGTATGTACATACAATATATTATATTATTAGCATAGCACAATATTAGCACTATATTGAACTATACCACTATACTGTAATATTATATGTAATACATTTTTTTCATGCTGATTCTGACAAAATAAAATAAATAAAAATTAATTAATTAATTATAACATGGATGCAAAATCCAGTCAAACAAGTTGGCTTGAAGTGTGCATCAAAATGTGTCATGACAAATTATTACCAGTATTCAGACTGCAACAATTTCCATGCAAATGAAGATGCGGACTTGACATTTTGACCAATCCAATGGGATTTTGGGCTGCATCAAAAAGAGTATAGAGTCTAGATTGAGGGAAGTCATGGTGCCTTTGTATTCTGCTTTGGTTAGACCTCTCCTGGAATACTTTATCCAGTTCTGGGCACCACAGTTCAACAGAGATATTGACAAGCTGGAAGGTGTTCAGAGGAAGGTAACTAATAATAGAATCCTAGAGTTGGAAGAGACCTGGTGGGCCATCCAGTCCAACCCCTGCCAAGAAGCAGGAAAATTGCATTCAAAGCACCCCTAAATGATCAGAGGGCTGGAGACCATGAATCTCTATGAGGAGCGTCTTAAAGAACTGGGTATGTTTAGCCTGCAAAAGAGAAGGTTGAGAGGAGACATGATAGCCATGTATAAATATGTGAAAGGAAGAGGGAGCCGACTTGTTCTCTGCTGCCCTTGAAACTAGGACTAGGAGCAATGAGTTCAAATTACACTAAGGGGATTCCACCTGACTGTTAGGAACAACTTCCTGACTATGAGTTTTTCAACAATGGAATTCTCTGCCTCAGAGAGTAGTGGAAGCTCCTTCCTTGGAAACTTTTAAACAGGCTGGATGGTCATCTGTCAGAGATACTTTGTGCTTTTCCTGAATGGCAGGGGGTTGGACTAGATAGCCCGTGTGGTCTTTTCCAACTCTATTATTCTATGATTCTATGCTTCAAATACACATTACAGGCAGTCCCCGAGTTACAATCATCCAACTTACAAATGACTCATAATTTCAAACGGGGTGAGTTAGGGTTGTTGTGTGTTTTCCGGGCTGTGTGGCCATGTTCCAGAAGCATTCTCTCCTGACGTTTCGCCCACATCTATGGCAGGCATCTTCAGAGGTTGTGAGGTATATTGTAAAAAAATCTCCTTAGAGCTGCAAAAGGTCTCTTCCAACTCTACGATTCTATGATTCTAGATGTGCATTAGATTCAAGTAAATACAATATATACCTAAGAAGATACCTTGGGAGTTTGCATGTTGCTACTGTAGTAATCTTGGAAGATGGGATCCAAGTCTAAACACAAAATTCCTTTATGTTTCATATACACCTTATACATACTGCTTCATATACACCTTATACATATTGCTAATTAAAAATAGTATGCATATAATTACACTGAGAAGTGGTTTTTTATTTTTTTAAATGAAATAATTACCTATATCTAATGAGGTATCTTGGGAAATGAGGTCCGAATCTAAACACATTATTCATTTCTGTTTCTTATACATCTTCATGCACAAAATACTTTAAAATATTATGCATAAAATTACCATCAGGCTATGTGTAAATGGAGTATATATGAAACAAACAAATTTTGTGTTTAGATTTGGATCTCACCTTCCAAGGTTATCTCAATAGGTACATGCAAGCATTCCATTTAATTAAAAAAACACACACTTTGATGGTAATTTATATACAATATTTTTGTGCATGAAGCAATGTGTATATTATAAGGTATATATGTAACAAATGAATTTTGTGTTTAGACTTGGTTCCCATCTTCCAAGATTACTTCAATAGATACTGTATATACAAATATTCTAATTGTTTTTTTAAAAAAAAATGGAAAAAACCTGATGATAATTTTATGTACAATATTTTTAAAATAATTTTATTTATAAAGCAAAATGTATGCACATTGAACTATCCGAAAGCAAAGGTGTCACTACCTCAGCTTCCCGTGTGGACAAGTTTGGATTTTGAAGCATTTCATGTTTCCCACAAAGAATACTCAATTTGTACTAACATTCTTATTGAAAAATCACAAGTGGGTTTGGTTTTGAGTCTTGCAGAAAAATTTATATTGAAATGGGAGGGGTAATATCACATAGTGGAAAATTGATCAGCAACATTACAATTCTAAGTTTGTGACTTAATAATTGGGAAAGGGGTGTTGCCTTCTTTTCTAACCATGGAATTCCTTTGTGCAGTTTGTATATTAAGTATGCCTGGCTTACTCAACCTTTCTTCATAGAACTTTTTCCAAACCATCTGGCACTTTGGTCTTCTTTCTCTAAGCACATTCCAGCATACTGATATCCTTGAACTGAAGTGCTAAGAATCCTGTACTCCAGGAAAAATCTGACCAAGCAGGATAGACTGGTTCTGTTATTTCCCTTAATTAGTCTGAAAAAATTAAGTTGATTAATATGATTATCAGTGGAACTAGAGAAAGTTCAGAATTTGAACCTTTGAGATCAACTGAACTATCATAACCTAGCTGCTAAGTGCACTCACACAGAAAGCTAGGTTATCTGTAAATATAATCCAGTAGGACATGTTTCCAAAATATATGATTAGTAGTACTAGTACAGACTTAAGTGAGGTACTTGCTGGGATGAGGGGGAAAGCATGCACATTTGAGGTGCAAATATGTAACATGCTGTGATAATCGGGTGGCTGTCCATATAATTGCACATGCTTGCAGCAAACTAAACACCTTGCAAACTAAAAAGAGAGTAAGCAAAAATTGATTTTTCTCTGCATAGTTATGGTCTAACTTTTGTGGGAGTGGTAGAGAACAGGTATTGGACCTCTGTAACATTTTAGGGAGGGATTCTGTTTCATGCTTTAACCTGCTTTAGGGGGACATAAATATCTTTCTACATATTCACTGCCTTCACTGTGAAGGATTTCAAGTTATTTACCAATTTCAATATGTAAAGGGATACTGTTATAAAGGTGCAGTTCTCTCCTAACCTGCAGTTAACAGGGTTATTTTGATTGAGATTTTTCTGTTTAGCATAATTATGCAACCTCTATGATTCTCTGGTTCGGTAGTTCTCAGTTAACTTGGAATTGCATGACTCATGGTTCCACCAAAATGTATACCATTTTGAGCTTCTTTATCCTCTTCTAAAGGTTACCTAAGGGACAGGCTTCATCTGTTCAAATCTTTTTGGTTTTAAGATCATTATATCTCAGGCTCTGGTGTCTTGTTTTCCATGACAGCAGACGTTTTGCTGAGTACTAGAGACATGATCTGTTTGCAGTGTCGTCTGTGGAATTCTTTCTTGGATCTGATTGGCTTCAAGCTCATCCTTATATGCATTAAAGTGTTTTCTGAAAGTCTTTTTACGATAGAAAAGCATTTTACGATTTCCCTGATTGTTAACTTGGTTGTTCCGTTTTAAGTAATAGAAAAATAAGTTTATAAGTTTAACTTTAGAGACTGCTTTGATTTTATCGTTTACTTTGCTGTTTTATTATTTGCATCGCAATTATGTACAAGCTTGTAAAAACTATATTGTGGAAGGTATCAAGTAGCAGTGATGCAAGCAAACCTCTCTTTTCTTTCCAAGTATGATCATCCCACTTCTATAATGGTTTTTTTTTAATTCTTCTGATGAATATATTCTCAATGTCTAATACTGGATACTTTATGGTTCTCTGTGTTCCTGTCTGCTTAATACATTTTTTCCCTAAAAGAATAAAACTTCGGCAGTTTTTGCAGTCATGGGTAATTTAATGTTTTCTGTTATGTGACATCAAAAGTACCTTCCAAAAATTGTATGCATATGCTTATTACAATGGTCATTCTGCTGATAGCTTCTTTAGACTTTTCCCAAAGTCATGTTTGAAAAACTACAGAAATGTGAAAAGCTAATTTGATCAGAAACCATTGGGTGATCTTGGTTATGATAGTTGGGAGTGGCAGTAATAAAACTCCTGTATGGTCTAGAAGTGGAATCCTATTGATAGCACCAGAGCAATCCAGAGTTTCTGCTTCTGCATATCACATGCCTATTTATTTCATTTTTTTCAGTTATCCAAACATCAGAAAACTGAAGGCTGAGGAGATTTCTGTTAAGTGGGGCACCTGTGGTTAGGTTTCCTTGTTTGAGATCAAAGCTCTGCCTTGGCAGATGGAAAGAATCAGTCTTTCCTGTGTTCCCTTTGGCAGTGCTTCTTAAGCTATCTGATGTTGGAGACCTTTAGGGCTTTTTTTCATCTCAATGTGATACAGACCTATAACATTTGCCCACATGAGTTTCAACTGTTTCTTGAAGATTCACCAGGGACCAGCTGCCAGTGGCTCAGGAAGTAGCACAATTCAATGGACTTCCACTTTGAGTAACACTGCCTTGTGGACCATTGTTCTAAGGACCAAAACATTGCAGTGTAAATTATTGCCTGTATATCTTTTCAATTTTTTTGTCTGGAAATGCTTATGAAGATGAAGTATGACACAGAACTAAATTAAAGAAAGTCTGCTATTGCAATCCAGGATGTGTTTACCCACTCTGAATGATTCATACAGTTTTGTTTTCATTGCAAAATGGACACCATTTATTTGAAAACCACAATGTAACTGAGTTACCCAGCCTACATCTCTTCCTCATTCCCAAGATAAATCTAAGAATTTAACAAACATTTGGATTCAGCTTCAAAATGGATTTTAAGAGTTTGAAGTTAACTACATTAAGCACATTCTCAAAATCTAATTGATATCCCACTATTTATAAAAATGTAGTATTTTGAAAAATCAGCTAATATAATTTTTGTTTCAAGTTACTTTAATTATCTTGCTGCGTAAAATTTTTATTTGAAAGTTGCTAGAAAGATTTGATCTCTTCAAATTATGTGCTCACAGTGACATTTTCAGTGATTTTCATAGAATCGGAACTTTGAGACTTTCCTCCTCCCTTCATGTCTTGTACATCTGAAGATTTATTTTAGAAGAATTAATTCATGAGATTTAAAAATTCAGCCCATTTGGGATGCAAGAAAGTGTCACAACAGAAAACTATTAAACACCAATAGTATTTACATTCACATTTTAATATAAAAATTACAATCAGGCCTCTGTATCCACAGGTTTTACATTCACAGATTCAACCAACAATAGCTTGAAAATATTCAAGGGGAGAAATCCAAGAAGCAAATATTGATTTTGCTGTACACCAAGCAATACTCTGATGTGTATGCATACACTGGTGTAGCCTCCTGCTGCTTCGCAGATCCTTAGGCTCTTGTTTGATTTGTTCATCATTTTATGTAAGGAACACCATTTTACTATGCCATTGTTTATAATGGGACTTGAGCATCCATGAATTTTAATATTCATGGGAGTGGGAATCCTGGAACAAAACTCCAGCAGATACCGAGGAACCATCCTACTTTGCATTTACAAAATACAATTTTCAAAAGAGATCTTTTTCTAGTTTTCTAGGCAGACAGGTCTGTCTTAGAGGTAGATTCTCTTCATCTGTGGCATACATGGAAGAAAATCCATTTAGTATTGAATAGATGAAAAGAGTTTTAAAAGGATTAGATAATAATCCTTACCATTATATGAATGTTGCCTGTAAGCCTAAGACGCATATGAGGTGATGTTTTCCAACTGAGATGCTTTAATATATTTTCAGTAATTTGGTTATTTTTACTGAATATGTATGGGGCAGGGTCTGGAAATTGTCCCCTACAGAAACTTTGTTTATTGCTCATATTTAACTTAACCCAATCTTTCTTAATGTTTGGTTATGCAGAACAGGAAACTGAAGCACCAAATACTGTGGAAGTAGCTATTCTTTTGAAATTTCTAAATAAAAAACTAGTCAAAACATTTTCTTTGGTTTAAGTGTACATCTAGTCAAATAAGTTTGAATTTGTAAGAATGCAAAGTACCATGAAAGTATCTGTTTGTGCAAGAAGTTCCTATGAGATGTAAGAGATTTATCTGCATGGGGAGATAAAGGTTCCAAAAAATGAAGCAAAGAGGGCTAGTGGAAATGGCAAATAGTCATGAAATATACTGGCACACATAGTTCTAAAAAAAAAACCCCAAGGAGGTTATATTAGCTTTCAGTGAGGATGAGCTAGGCATCATCATCAGAAGCCTATTTCCTTATAGCATGAAGTTTATAAAGTTCAGTGCACACTTTAGAAACAACTGTCTGCTTTCATACTCAAATATCTCATGATAGTTCTATCTAGTGATCAAACACTCTTCATATTCTCTCTTTTTTCCTGATAAAAACAAGTTTGCTGGACCTCAGTATGCATATGTATTACATGCATTCTCGTGGGTATATAAGCATTGCTTGAAGATAGGATGAAGGAAATTGGAGTGAAGTAGTGATTGTCCTGTGCCTTTTGTGCTGTTTCTGGATAGATGAAAGGTATTCCCTGAGTTCCTTCTTCTGCTGTCTATACCAACTGCTCCAATAGTCAGTTGCTCTGATTTTGAATGAAGAGAATGTCTCATAAGAAGCCTTCAGTGCTTCAAAGGAACTGTTACTCCCTTGCCAAAATGTATAAAGGCAGTTGTCTTTGAATGTTTCTGTTTCTTCAGACACAGAAACTTTTCTTTATAAACGAATGTCATGGTCAAAATGTTTGCCATCACACAATCATTCTTCAAGAGTTCACAGCGCTGTTTGTGCTTCTGAATGAAAAATGCTTCCAAACATTTCCTAGAAAAAAATGAGGATTTGGGTTAGAACTGATATTATTAAGGATACTATGAACAGAAAATTACTAACATGGGGTCCAAATCACACTGTAGTTCCATTGAAATAAATGAGATCTAATTTGGTTAGAAATTTGCACTATTGATGTCACTAGGAATAAAGCATGATTCAGTCAGATCACACCTGTTATCTAATGAAAGCTTCAGGTATTTACCCATAATCATCTTTTCCTTTTAACATACCTCTTCCAAGTTTTGAAATTCAGCACTGCTGTCTTCCAGAGATTCATCAGAGACAGAGACTTCTATCTGAGTTGATCGCTTTATGAAAAACAAGAAAACAGGCCAATATAATTTGCCAATATGGTGGCCACATGAAGGATTTTCAGCAGGTGGAGTATGTCAGTGATTCATTGCAAATGCATTCTGTGTTAATATACCAAAGTACTAAATGCCTCACAAGAATAGACCATTAGACATTCTGTAAACAGCTTGGGATCTGTGATATATCATTTCAATTCTTAACAGTTTTAATGACTTCAAATAGGAAAATGATGATATAAGAAATCATAAGATTTCTTTGTTTTTTGTTCACCAATTTGCCAAAAGAAGGCATAAAGTGGCAGTCAATGAAAGATTTCTTAAAATTTAGACAAACATTAACTAATATGTTTAATATTTTTTTACATTTAATACATTCTCCTTCATGATGGGGAAACACGAAGAATAACTGCCACTGCTGACTCCTTCCTGAAACCAGAGGCCATCATGTCAGTGTGGACAATTCAGCCTCCTCCTTGGGGAGGGGAGAGCACGAAGAATTGCCACTGCCACTAACCTCCTCCCGAAGCCCAATCTACCACTTCAGTGTGGATATAGCAATCTCATGCTTCAGGAGGGGGATGGTGGCAGTGGCAGTTCTTTGTGTTTTCTCTTCCAGAAGGCTACAGCTATAATGTGCACATTGACATGTTGGCCTCTCCTGAATCCTGAGGCTGTTGTGCAAATTTATGTATGGAAGTCTCAGGCTTCAGGGTGTGTGTGGTGGTGGCAGCAATTCTTTGTGCTTTCATCTTCCAAAGCCATTGCTTGCACATTGACATAGCCATAGGTTTGGGATGATGTTTGACAGTAACAATTATTTGTGCCCACCCTGCCCCCTGCAAGCTTAAGGCTGGTGTGTGAATGTGCACAGCCCTGAGCTTCAGGAGGAATTGTGCTTCTTAGCCGATATAGGCAGACATACAGATTGAGCCAAGGTTTGAGGAACTAAATCTATACACCTAGGAACCCGAGTGATGTGCAGATTCTATCCTGGAAGGCTGGAGAAAGCCATGATAGGACGATGGCAAACTCTCAAATAACTGAATCCGTAAATGTCAAGCCAGCATATGTGGAGGTGATTCTATTTCTTATGCAGGATGCAGGTTGGGCTTCATAGCATGTTCTTGTCTCCTAATGAGTCTCATTTTGACCCACCCTCACTGTGGAACAAGGACTTAGTCCTTTGCCCTATATCTAAATGATAACTAGATGGTTTCAACCTTCAGTAAATCTCTTAGGAGCAAATAGAGTTACTATACAACTAAGATAAGGTGTTTCATCATGTCAGCTGAAGGCTGGGTTGACAAATCCTTTATCAAATGGAATGATGTAAATAAAGAAATTGGAGCAAAGCTATCCTATGACCTCAATAACTAAATGCAATTCTGTATTTTTTAAAAATGTATTTTAGACTATTGTATGTAGATCTGTTGTGTACCAGTGTTTTGCTTTCTAGATTTTCACATATACATATTTGATAAAGGCAGCAAATTATGACTTCAGTTTGAATGAAGTATCATAGATTAAATATACACATATTTTCATAGTGTTTGTTGATACTTTCACAGATTCAATCCATAAATTCCTCTATAGTGAAGTGCCATCAGTATACTTGATTTTCCTTTTGATTAAATCAGGTTTGATGATAGACAAGCAGTTCTTGAAATCCAGAGTGATGGTCAATAAGATAAAACTGTCCTTATAAGGGGCCATCCAGGCTGACAATCTGTGCAAATTGGTGGCACACTATTTAATGTAGTAAAATATCACTTACTGGAGCTTTCCTGTCCAAACATTTCTTTTTTTTAAAAGCTAACTCTGAAATCTCTTGTTTTTGCCTCAACATGCCTCCTTTCAGGTTTGAATTATTTTTGTAACTACAACAGCACTGTTGAACTGATAGGCTCCAATTATATTATTGCACATTTTTTGGAAGAGTCTATGGATTGCAAACAATTTTTGGTAAATGGTGAGGGGACATAGCAACATTAAATGTCACCTCTTGCTAGGATGTCCATTAATCCATTTGGGAAGTATGTTTATTTTTAAAGTTGCTCTTCAGGTACAAATAAAAAGAGAAAAGAAGTACTTTTGCTTAGTTTTTGTTGGTTTGCCAGTTACACTCTTTCCTAGGGAGACAGATTTGACCAGAGTGCATCGTATCTTAAATTACCTCTCATGGAGACCATATCAGTCCATTCTATGTGCGACTGTCATTGAAAAGTGTTTGGAAGTTATATAGCTATAATGCAAAATGCAGCAGCTAGGCTGTCGTTTGGTGTGCTTTTCTTGGACAAACTGTAACTGCTTCCAATTTAATCTGAACACAATTCATGATATTGGCTTTGACCTTTGTTGTGGTCATGTGCCTTTAAGTTGTTTCCAACCATTGGTGACCCTAGCAATGGGCTTTCTGCAGATTAGATTGTTTTACTCACCTAAGATCCTAAGTGTTTTTTATGGCTGAATGGGGAATTGAACTCCTGAGTTTTAGTCAAACACTCAAACCATTGCATCATGCTGGCTTTTGGTTTTGACCCTCAATAGCTCCAAATGTCTCGGAGTCAAGATACCGGAAACATTGCTGTCACCCCTGGGAATCTACCAGAAATCTGGGATCTTCAGTTGTGGCTTTTTTTGCATTTCTCACCACATTTGACAGGATAGGCAAGTATCCATGTGACAACAGATTGTATTTATCCCCTTTTGAGCTTCAAAATAGGCAGCTCACATTGATATTTTGTATGGTGATCTGTCCTTAAAACCAGAGATGTCTTGTCTGATTGTTTTAACTATGCATAGTTTTGAAAATACTGAGACATTATTTTAGTCTGGTTTTTTAAAATGTTTTTTATCTGTTGCAAATCACCTTGAGGGTCCTGACTGGCTTAAAGATGCACTAAATGCTTCAAATAGAAATAGCCTGAAACATCCTGGAATTGGAAAAGAGTTGTTTGACTATTGGGAAAAGATAATTGCAGCTATGAAAACTGCCACTTCCTTACACATTTAGTCAGCCTGGATGAGCCCTAACTCCAAATTTGTTGAACCTGGAAGGTCAATTCATGCATTATTTACAGAATTTTATTGTTTTAACAGAAATTGTAAAATATAATTTTTACTATTTTATAGTATTTTTCTATTTTTACTGAAATAGTAAAACAGAATCAATAAATTTCTGATCTCTGTTTGATGATTTTCCAACATAGGAATCCTGCAAGTTTGTGGTGTAATCAGTTTGATTTGTGAAGGTTTCCATGAGAAGGGATCTTAAAAGCAGATAACTTCTGCCATGGACTATTTTCTTAGACAGCATTCCATTTAGATGAACCATGGAGATAAATATTGCACACCCACAACATACACACACAATTAAGATATGGGGCATTTTGCCATGTTATCGTGCGATAACTTGGTGAAGGCCACTATTTCTCATCTTATAACTAAACAAATAATATGCTACTCATTTTGAGCACGTGTCCTGCTATTGCTTGTTTCCTGCCTTCTGAGTATTTGCCATAGCCAGGATTTATTTACTTGTTTCCTGCTTTTTTCCTGTTCCTGGTCTTGGTGCCTCACACAAACTGATCTCGCAGCTGCATGAGTGGATTCTAGCACTCAGTAGCCTAAGTGGGAACACTACTATTTCCTCTCTAATGTTCTCCAGACCAGCAAAGCTACTTTTCTCCATTTGCCACAAGAGCAACACCATTTGGACAGTTCTCTCCGTTAATTGTGTAGCTCTCTCTTTTTTACTATAATCAATCTTTGACTTTCTCATTGATTTTTTTCTTCTATCTTTCTTTATGCAAAGTGATGCTGTAAATTGTGATTTAATTCTTATCTAACTTAGGTATATTAACCTGATTCAGAGGTTAAGAAATTCTTTGAACCCTTAAGCACCTGAGTGCTGCTATCTTAAAAGAACACATGCTCCCATGTGCTCCTATATGGTTATTATGGTTATTTTTAGAGGCTTTCTCTGGGTAAACCTGCCCAGAATGAAGAAATAGGTAATGACTGGAAAAATGAAAACTTCTTAATGGTGCCCTCCATCTGGCTTGTGGAATGTCTTCCCAAGTGAGATCTGTCTAGTGTCCTTACCTGACATTGAAAATGCCAGACCTTCCTCTTTTAGCAGACATTTAATCTTTTATTTTTATCTTTGTATTTGTTGTTAAAGTTTTATTGCTCGCTCTTCACTTTCTATTTTTGGCTGGTTTGTTTGGTTTATGGTAAAATCTGTGATTTCATTGTTTGATATTTGTAAGACACTCCAACTATATTTGCCAATTAGATCATATATAAACATTCAAATAGATAATTATTTGAACTTGTCCACCCAAATTATTTTTTAAATCAGGCTTTCCCCATTAAACCAGGCTTCTAGTAACTGTAGATTTTATATCTTCCTTTTTTAGCACTGCTAGCAATTATATAGCTATTGCTGGTGATATATAAGGTGAAAAAGGACAACAATATGTTATACTAATTTATTTAACGTGTTTGCCAATCTAATTACTGACTATTGCTTTAACACAAGGTCTACCAATAAAAAGGAATACATAAAAGAAGACTGAATAAGTAAAAAAGACAATGAGTAATTTATACCTGGTTCAAGGCTGAGCAACGCACAGCTCTATTGCCATTCATTGTTGCAAACAAAACAGCATCATGGATGGTCACAAAGAGATGACTAGGGTCAAGACCTCCTTCTTCAAAAACTCCCCCTGTGCGAATGTCATCATACACTTGGGCTAAAAAAAAAAGAGACAAGTACACTTGAAGTGGTGGAAAACTAGAGTTCTATGTTTGAAAGTTAGTTGTGTCAGGATATTCTGTGTTAAATAACTTTGCAGTACTAAAGAATAAGAAAAAGGCACATGCCTATTGGAGCAGGCCTATGCAGCACACAAATCTATACCTAAAGCCCACATGACATATTATTTCACAGGTAAGTGGAGTAAGGATACAGCCCAATTGCTGCTCTTTCCATTAGAGAAAGCTGAGAGAACTAAAGAAATTGGGTTTACAGACAGCAGATAACAAAAAGTGACATGGACAAGAGGGGGCAGTGGTATTCGTAGACCCTTATAATAGTTGTGATGCTCAATATTTTATGCCTCACTCAGAGCTCCAGCATATACATGAATAATGTGATCCTCTGTCTTAATTTTAGGCTACAGGGAGAAATTATACATTTCTAAAAAAACAAGCAGTGGCTAGTATTCAGTGGTGTCTTTCTTGCTTGCATAAATGATCTTGCATTTATAGAACCTTTTCATTGAAGGTAGGACTTCATAACTCTTACAACCTGTTGTAGAACTGGTTGTACAACTTCATACAACCACTTACATAAGCAGTAACATTCCTAGAGACCATAACAACACCTGGAAAACTAAGACACATTCTCTTCCAGTAGCATTATCTTTGACTTAGAGGAATAGCTAGAAAAGTTATTTTTGTAAAATGTTATCACTATTAATAATCATAACATCTTTATTAAGTAAGAGTTATAATTCTTAAAAGGCTCAAATACTAAGTTGGTTCAAAGGCAAATTGTAAAATCAGATACTTCTATGGGTGGTACGACTGGTTTCGTTTCAAATGCGTATTTTTTTTACAGTAGGAAAGGGCAAAAACTCCATGTGTTTTTTCTTTAAAAAGATAGAATTGCACTCAGACATTTTTTCCAACTTTCTTCCATATGAGCTTCATGGGCAGTGTTTTTAGTCCTATTTCCATTTTCTGCCCCCTTTCAAGGCCAACATTTATGGGAGAGAGATGGAGTTCGCTACATGGAATAAATTTCTTACCAGGGACATTTGCCAGGAAAACTTTAATCCCAATCCTTTGATAGTTGACGCACAGCTACATGATGAAATAAAAAAAAATATTATTTACTTCCATGTGTTTAACAATAAAAATGCAAGATAACATTAATGCAGAAAACATAGAAAATCCTAGACATTTTATGGCAAGGTAATTATTTCCAGTGTTAGAATGTGGACAGAAGACGGCAAGGTTGAGGATATACATTGCCCCAGATTTTCAGAAATATTCAAATGCTATTCCTGGAATGTATAATCCCAACTACAACAAATGGACAACAACGAGAGGGATGAAGTGACCAGCTTTTATGGAAAAAAGTGTTTTAAAATAAAAGTGACATTATAAGCAAAGCCATTAACATTTGGATTCAGGGGAATCATTGTATAGTACTCCATCAGTCAGATAGCTTTAATTCTGAAGCAGATTCCTATTCTGTACCTTATAGCCCAACTGCCTTATATGAATATATATACACAGCTCGCAAGATTTACAGAAAGAATTAAAATGGTATGTTGGGTATGGATTAAATTTGTTTAGTATTAGTGAATATTCTGTATGTCTTCTGCTCCAGTAGTGTGTTGTATCTTCTGTCTACTGTTAATCTGTGACACATTGCTCCTTGATAGTGTTTAATCCTTGCCCTTGTTCTTTACTGACTTCTTGAACCAGCATTTATATGTAATTTCTTATCTGCCTGATTTGTCACATCACAAAGTCTTTCCTGACTACTGGTTTTTATTCCACAAAGTTAGCAATTTATTTTGACTGTTTAAATACTCAACTCTCTGAAGCATCATCATTATCATCATAATCGGCTATCACTTGTATGATTGTCTTCCAAGGGTAGAGCAACCTCAACCCAAGCTTTTGCCTATCACTGCTTCTCTTTGAAACTACAGATCATTTCCAATTTATTTAATGGAACTTGGGATATTTTAAGGACCACATCTTCAGATAGTAATGCAAGGCGATACAAAAGATGAACAGAAACATTAAGAACAACCTACCTTTCCCAAAGCCTTTGTCCCCATCAGGTCTACAAAGCAGACACCACTCATATCCAAAACAATTGTGTGGAAGTTGACAAATGGGGGTGCTGTAATTATAGGATCAACATTTGAGGCTGGGGTAACACTGAGGATGCTGCTTCTTTGAGGAGTGCTTCTTTGTTCACAAGGGGCATTAACCTGCCTTGCAGCATTCATAGCTGGGTTGAAAGCAATAAATGAGATGCTATTGCCATTGGAAGCTGTCTGGTTGTTGTTTGTGTCTGTTGGAGAATTGCTCTCAAAGTCCTTCTGGAGCTCTTGCAGAGATATAGTCTTTAGGAAAAGAAAAGACACTACATTCAGGATAATTTTATATTTATTTTATTGATGAGATGCACATGCCCACACACAACTACACTTCCACAGTGCTGGTATCAGAAAGGCTATGACATAAAATTATACATTTCTTTAAAAACGTTAAGGATCTGGGTCCTCTAGTGCAACTCTATGATCAACTTATCCCTGTCATTGAACAGATTGTAAGGAAAAGGAAGAAGAGATGTAATTCCCTTGTTATTTTGATCCAAAATATCTTATATATTTATTTGACATGTTTCATTTCAGAATCCAGCATTGGGTTTTGAACAGAAAAACAATGGAGCAGTTTTTAAAGACAACCTGTGTTGGTTAGTTTCACTATAAAAGGGAAGATGAATCTAATGGCATCCTGAAAATAGATTTATTTCACCATCACCTTTCATGGATATCAGTAACAGCAGCATCAGATTTACACAGCTGGAAAAAGTCCAACCTAGTCTGTGTTTTAATCTGAAATATAAATTTACAAACTGGAAAATTGTTTTTAATCCTATTATTAGTCCCCAACTAAAGTAAATCCTTTGAATCAATTTGATTTACCTTTGTGTTGACTTACTATTCAACAATTGATTCAATGGGTCTCCTTTACTTCGGACTAACCATTTGGATTCAGGCTACAGCCTCCAGATTGTGGTCTAGCTTGCAGTTTTCCTGGGCTAGTCATGTTGCTGAGCAAATAATTGTTGCTGAGCAAGACATTCCTGTTTCGTGCTGCAATCAGTTTTGTAGAGTTAATTTTTTCCCCCTTCCAGTTGCTGAGTAAGTAAGAGGAATTTCAAAACAACAGTACATAGAAAAGCAGTACCAGCTAGAATTTTATAATTTAATTTATTAAGGATTCAAGCCTATATACATTTCCCAGGGAGTAAGTAATGTTTAACATGCTGAGACTTATTTCTAAGTAAATATTAATAGAATTGTATAGTCAAAATATAAAGAGAGTGCTGCGGCACTTTGATGACTAACACGTTTATTGTGTCATCCTGAAACTGCAAAGCTAGCAGGAAACTGTGTATTAGACTGTACCACAAAATTCCATTCTATTCATTTAGGACTCAGATGAGAACAGAGTATTCTCTTCTACTGCAGCTGTTAATGAAGCTTTCACCAGTTGCTGGGGTTAACTCTGAATCCTGTGTGCATTTGTACTTTGTATTAAAATAGCTAAGATTGTTCAATATTTTCTCACTGTAAAAATGTGAGTGCTGTTCTCAATTATTGCGTTCACTGCAAAATTGTTGGATAGTGCCTGTGACAACACTTGCGATAATGATTCAGCTACTTACTCAGGATGTTTGTAACCTTTTAAAAAAAGTTTTAAGAATCTCTTTTTTCAGCATTGCTATGCATACCTCCCCATCTTTTGGGAAGCGGGTGGAGGTAAAGTTACTAAACATGAATGGCACTATCTCCTGTCCCAAAAAAGCAAATCCACTGGAATTAAAGTGAGTTACCTTATTCTTTCTGAAGAAGGATTTTAGTTTGCTCACTTTCTGTGCTGCAGCCACCACCTTTTCTTGATTCTTCACAAACTTTTTCCTTGCCAGGAAGACTTTTATAGGGTCAACACCAGTCTGTTCAAAGAAAACATAGCACTCTGAGTTTTCTTGCCTTTGCTTTAATGATAACTGAACTTGAATCTGGGGTTCAAAGAGGGAATGTGAATGTTACTGTAGGGCCCACAAACTGAAAAAATTAAATGATGGGCCTCTTTATGTTTGGAAAGCCATTAGCAGGGCTAGGATCCAAATGCAGTTGTGTGTGTGATGATCCATCCAGTGGCTCTCAACCTGTGGGTCCTCAGGTGTTTTGGCCTTCAACTCCCAGAAATCCTAACAGCTGGTAAACTGGGATTTCAAGGAGTTGTAGTCCAAAACACCTGGGGACCCACAGGTTGAGAACCATTGAATGGCAGCTTCTCCCTTTATGATTTGCTACCTTTAATTCAGTAATTTTAGGATGACATTTTTGGGGTGGGGGAGTGATTGACAAAATAAAAGAGCATTCTTTTATGCAAACTTAAAGGCCTGGAAAAAATTAAACCTGGTGTTAAAAAGATATAAAAATTTAGTGCCAAATAAGACTCCACAAGGAAAGTATTTCTCAAAGAGGCTTAAAACACAAACTGTTTTCTTGTCACCCTGTTGCACCACATATATAGTAAAAATAAATGTTATTCCCAAACACCAAGCTATGTTAACAGAGGATTATGTGAGTTCTAGTTCAGCAAAGCTAACTTTTCACAGCTTGAAGTACGACTTCTGAAAATGTTGATGGGTGACAAGGCTTGTTTTGGTTTCACAGCCAAGAAGGTTTAAAACTAGCAGTGAGATTCTACTGTCTTTTTTCTGCTCTGCCATTTTCTTGTGAAATTCCTACCACAGAAACTCTCTGTCTCTCCCCACTATCTTTTTGTGGTTCCAGATCTTTCATTGCAAAAGGAACTGGAAACTTGTGTTGGGGAAAGTAACATGGTGGGCCAGAATTCTCTTACCTTTGCAATAACTTTTTCCCGGAATATCTCTGAATTAGCAAAGTATAATGGAGAGCAGTAGGTGACAATTTTAACCCCATCTATTTCTTGGACCTGCAAAAAAATACAGTTTTAGATAGAAGACCAAATGACATGAAACGGAACCAACGTATCTTGGAGTGATGGATGAAGAAGATGCAAAAAAGTTAGGCCAAATTGAGAGAAGAAGATTTTCTTGAAGATGAAAGCTCTTTGTGCATTCTTCCACAGTGAAATGCATGTTTAAAAATTGTTTAAAAATGTTAAACTTTTGTTAAGACAAATGAACATAAACCACAATCGAAAAAACAATCAAATCTTGGAAATAAACAAATACTATTGCAAAGCATCAGTACAATGTACAGTAGTCAATCTGTATATTCTATTAATAACAGGCATCAAATCACATTAAGCATCTTTAAACCAAAGTCTCGTGTGTAGATGTCAAACGACAATAAAATAAAAAGAAAGGAAAAATTGCAGTTTCCTTTACCTTATCATAGACCTTGGGGTTCTTGTATATATCAGAAGCAGCTACAGGGCCAATGACACAACCATTGCGGCTAGAAAGAAATATTAAAAATAATGTTAAAGGTATAACTATGTAGGGTACCTTCATTGTATTAAGTATGTAGTTCATGAAATAAAAGATTTATTAATCTTCAAGCTGTGACAGCTCTTTATTGTTTTAGCCACAACAAGCTAACATAGTCTTATAAACTCTTCCTCTGTTGATACAATGAGGTGATGGAGGTGAAGCTGAAGAAGTGTAATGTGGCTGATTTGTTTACAAGAATGTTACCAATATCACATACGCCACCACCAATATGCATCTAGTGCCACCATGTGTCTCCTGTTGACTTATAGCCACCCCATGAGTTTCATAAAGGTAAGGGATATCCAAAGATGGTTTTGCCAATTTCTTCATCAGCATCCTAGGCTACAGTCTATACGGTGAAAAGGAGCTGTTTCTTTGGGGTGATGGAAAGGTCCAACAAAAGCTCTTATGCTGTCTCTGACCAAGATTTAATGGACAGGATTTCCAAAAGATGATGTTCCAGCAATTGATAGAATACAACGCTACAATAACAGAGTTCTCAGAACCATGTTCCACATAATCCTAAACCAAATTCTACTCAAATTAGGAAAAAGTACCTTCCATTGATGATTTTATCATGGGAGGAAAAATAGCTCAAGGAAAAAGGAGTACTCCTCCCTAATGAAAGTGATGGGACTGTGATAATCAGGGTATGGAAAAAAGATATATTTCCAATTGCTATTCTTGTTCTCTACACCCCCTTTTGATTGGCTGTTGGTGAAATCTAATGAAAATGCACTACTTTGAACACTTTCTTATGAAAATAGGAGTAATAGACAATGATATTTCCTATACAGTACGTATATTATTTTATTATGAATACACCCCCTTGTGGTGATAATTTGGTAGCACAGTAACAAAAATGACCAGAGAAAAATACCAGAAATCATTAGATGAGAATGATTTGCTGTCTGAAACTTAAAGTTATACATCATTTCCTGATGATGTGATCATTTTTAAAATGAGCATGGAAATCAGAAGATGCTTTTGTCTTTACGTCTTGTTTGTCAAGATTCCATGCAACATTAAAAGGGAATAATTGTGGATACCAAGATCACCCTTACAATGAGGAAATCGTAGAATTGGTTTCTGTATTGTTTACTGTGAAGCCTGAATACCCCAAAGGCCCCATATCCCATCTTGGAAGATAAGCAGCATTTGCTGTGATTAGTATTTGGATGAAAGACCACCAGTGAATTCCAGGTGCTACAGGCTGTATTTCAGGGGAAGGAGCTGGCAAAACCACCTCTGAGTATTCCTTACCTGAGAAAAACCTATGAAATTTATAGACTTACAATTGACATGTGACTTCAAAGCACATAAACACAAATGTCACTTACTGTGAGGTCAGCATGACTATCCCTATCATTAGACAAAGTGAAGCTGGAGACATGCTGGAAATGTCAGAAATGGTTTATAGAAAGTACTGTGTGTCTTGCAGCCTGTCTTATCACTAAGCTACTCTGGCACCTTCAGACACAGTGAAGAATACCATTATGCTACTGGAGTTGAAGAAAAGTTCAACTTCTAGGCCAGTCAGCTTTTAGACATAGCATAGGAGCGGATATGATCTTGGTTTTCACCTCAGATAACTAAATATTTTGAGCCTGTAGGTGAGTTCAGAGAAGTAGGTCTTGGGGATCCTACCTACTATGCACATCTATTCAAGATACGTTCCACTGCTGCATGTCAAAATTGGAATCAGCAGATCAGAAAAAGCAAAGCTCCACTGAGAGAATCATTGTGTTTCCATCTTTGATGTTATCCACATATGGACAGAAGAGGCAATGGCAGAGCAAGTGAGATTTGGTCCAAAGAGGTTCAGAATTACCTTGAAACACTTGCATTGAACTGAGCTTTCCCACATCTGCCTGAGATGTTGGCCACATACTATAATGGTTAAGTTGATCCCAGCTGAAACTAGACTTGGACAACAACTACACCTTCCCCCAAATGAGACTTTTTAACCCTTCTCCCAATGGGACCAGTGTTCATTTTCAAACAGTATAGGTCTAGTTATGAGCTACATTTGGGATCTGGGATCATGTCCAGCAGATCACATTGTTCAGGCATTTAACAACAACCAGTAACTAAATTATCAGGCAGACAAGAGTTGAATTTAGATGTGTAATCTTATGTTGCCAGAACAAGTGGAAAAACAAAGCTGACATGACCTGCTGTTTTGCCTGTGAAAAGTTTCAGTTTAGGATTACCAAGAAAATGGCCAAAGGGGAAAGAAAATATAAAGTTTTGACTGATTACGCAACCTATCAGAAAAGGAATAAAAAGACTGTGAGTAAACCTTGACATGTCTGAATCTCACAACCTGTATGTTCATACATTTTCATTCAGTATCTTTGCTTGAGTCTTTTCACCTGATGCGAAGTGGGCCCAGGATCTTTTTTTAAGTTGCATAAATGAAGAAAATGCAATGATTGGCCTTCCCCCCACTCTTCCAATAATAAGTCATGACCAGAAATATCTTCTGACATTTCACCTAATACACTATTATTAAAAGAATCATGTTCTTCCTACTATAATTGTTTTTGAAAGTTTTTTTCCAAAGTGATTATATGTCCTCCTGCAGTTAACTTTTCTACTTTTGTTTCCTGAGTAGAGATGTTTCACTCCTGCATGAAAAGGGAAAGCTAGAAAGCATAGACATTTTGTACTCTATCTTCCATTCTTCTGTTGCCCTGCATCTATATGGCTGCAAGGAAGAACATTTGGCTGTGGATCAGTGACCCAAGGCTGAAGGGGAGCTTCCCTTGTCTTCCATGGGAAAACATCATGGAAACCACATGTGGTATCAAGACAAGAAATTGCTATTCTAAACTTTGCTTTCTGCCCTCCCAAATCCTTTCTCCTTTTGTTTTGGCTCTATAATAATAATAATAATAATAATAATAATAATAATTATAAAAAACTTTATTTATACCCCGCCACCATCTCCCCAACGGGGACTCGGGGCGGCTAACATGGGGCCACGCCCAGAGCGATACAATTAATAACATATAAAAACAACATATCAACACAATTAAAAGCAATACAATAGATGATAATAGACATTACATCAAGAAATAAAAAAAAACAAAAAACAAAAAAAACCCCAAAAACAAAAAAACCCCCAGTAAAACAGTAAAACAAGGGCAGGCCGCATGGACACGAGGATAAAACTCGGAGTGAGAGGGACAGAGGGGGTACTCCACTGTGGACAGGGACACATGAAAGTAGGGCAGTCTAGAAGATAAATGCTGAGGGGGGAGTAACACAAATATATAGCAAAATTACTCACCGAAAGCACAGTGGAAGAGCCATGTTTTCAAATCTTTCCTAAAAGCTAACAGAGTGGGAGCTTGCCTGATCTCAGTGGGCAGTGAATTCCATAGTCGGGGGGCCACAGCGGAAAAGGCCCTCTCCCTTGTACTCACAAGGCGGGCCTGGGATATAGACAGTGGTGATAAAAGGGCCTCCCCGGATGATCGCAAAGATCGGGCAGGTTTATGATAGGAGATACGGTCACGGAGGTAGGTGGGTCCCAAACCGTTCAGGGCTTTATAGATGATGGTCTGCACCTTGAATTGGGACCAGAAAATGAACGGCAGCCAGTGGAGCTCCTTAAACAAGGGAGTGGATCTCTCCCTGTAACTTGCCCTCGTTATTAATCTGGCAGCCGAGCGTTGGACCAATTGTAGTTTCCGGGCCGTCTTCAAGGGAAGCCCCACGTAGAGCGCATTACAGTAGTCCAGTCTAGAGGTAACTAAGGCATGGACCACCGTGGTCAAGTCAGACTTCACGAGGTATGGTCGCAGTTGGCGCACAAGTTTGAGTTGTGCAAAGGCCCTCCCGGCCACCGCCGACACCTGTGCTTCAAGCGTCAACGCTGAATCCAGGAGGACCCCCAAACTGCGGACCTGTGATTTCAAGGGGAGTGCAACCCCGTCCAGCATAGGTTGCCACCCAATACCCCGATCCGATGGGCGACTGACCAGGAGGGCCTCTGTCTTGTCAGGATTGATCCTCAGCTTGTTCCTCCTCATCCAGTCCGCCACTGCAGCCAGGCACTGGTTCAGCATCCGAGGGGCTTCCTTGAAATCAGATGAGAACGAGTAGTGGATTTGCGTGTCATCTGCGTAGAGATGGCAACACCCTCCAAAACTCCGGATGACGTCTCCCAGCGGTTTCATGTAGATGTTAAATAGCATGGGGGATAGGATAGACCCTTGCGGGACCCCATAGGTCAAAGGCCAGGGGTCCGAGCAGGTGTCCCCCAGCTTCACCATCTGGGAACGGCCCTCCAGGAAGGACTGGAGCCACTGCAGAACCATGCCACCGAGCCCCATCCCAGAGAGCCTCCCCAGAAGGATACCATGGTCGATGGTATTGAAAGCCGCTGAGATGTCCAAGAGAACCAGCAGGGTCACACTCCCCCTGTCCAGTTCCCTGCGGAGGTCATCCACCAAGGCGACCAAAGCAGTCTCGGTGCTGTGCCCAGGCCTGATGCCAGACTGCGAGCGGTCCAGAAAATCAGTGTCATCGAGGAACTCCTGGAGCTGCGTGGCAACCACCCGCTCCAGAACCTTGCCCAGAAATGGGAGGTTGGAGATTGGTCTGTAATTGTCACAAACTGATGGGTCTAATGAGGTCTTTTTTAGTAGCGGTTTAACCACCACTTGCTTAAAACAGGATGGAAATGACCCCTGACCCAAGGAGGCATTTATTATAGCCACAAACCATTCCAACAACCCATCTTTGGCCAGCTTAACCAGCCAAGAGGGACAAGGATCCAGAGCGCAAGTGGTCGCCCTCACAGACCCAAGAATCCCCTCCACGTCATCAGGAAGAACAAGCCGGAAAGAATCCCACAAGATCGAACAGACAGGTGCCTCGGTTACCTCCGCTGAGACCACAGTTAAGCTGGAGTCCAACTCACGACGTATCTGAGCAACCTTGCCTGCGAAATGGTGCGCGAACTCGCTGCACCAAGTTGCCAAGCCATCGGGAAGCTCCTAGGTCTCGGGGGGCCGCAGGAGCTCCCCTACAACTCGGAACAACTCCGATGGCCTATTGGCCGCAGACGCTATGTGGGTAGTCGTGAAAGCTTTCCTGGCTGCTCGCAGAGCCACGGAGTAAGCCTTAATAGCGGCTTTAGCCTGTGCTTGATCGGACACATCCTGAGATTTCCTCCAGATGCACTCTAGACCCCTCCTCGCACGCAATGAACCAAGGAGTAGACGTGACTCTACGCAGCGAGAGGGGACGTTCGGGAGCGATCGTGTCCAGTGCCCTTGTCAGCTCACTATTATAGCGATCAGCCAGGGCATCGACAGGATCGCCAGTCTCCAGAACAGGAAGATCCCCAAGAGACCTCAGGAGTCCATCCGGATCCATCAGCCTCCTGGGGCGGACCATCTTAGTGGGTCCACCACCCCTCCGGAGGTTAGAAGACACGGCGAAACTTAAACAGATCAGATGATGGTCAGACCATGACAATGGAAGAACATTTTGCTCTTCCACTCTGACTGTCCCACCGTCCACAATGAAGACAAGGTCCAACGTGTGTCCCGCCTGATGTGTGGGCCTAGATATAACTTGAGTCAGCCCCATGGTCGTCATGGCAACCATGAAGTCCTGAGCTGCACCTGCTAATCTGGTCTCGGCATGGATGTTAAAGTCTCCCAAAACTATAAGTTGTTGGGAGACCAAGGCCGCATTATAGACCACTTCTGCTAGCTCAGACAGAGAGACTGCTGGGTCGCGGGGTGGACGGTACACCAACAGAATCCCCAAGCTGTCTCTGGCTCCCACCTTCAGCAGGACACACTGTGATCCAGAGAGCAAGGTCTCTTTTATCTTCATAATTTCCTGCCATTATTATTTTTCAATAATTAGATAGTGTTTCCATTTTTCCATGCCTTAGAAAAATTGTGATATTTTAAAAAGGAATGGTAGTAATGATTTACAATAATAATTCACCTGCATCAAGACATGCAAGTTGTTCCTAAAAGTCTCTCATTCATCAATATAAAAGCTAATTTATGAGTTTAAGTTTCTCAGAAAATGCAGCTGCCACAAGAAAGAACAGTGTAAAATGTATCACACTGAGAGTTTAATGAGTAATAAGTGAAATTTCCCATGTATGTGCTTATGAGAGAGAAGGATAAGTCGGGCAGGTGTTTTCATGCATGACGTAATTACCTTCATATTTATACCAGCCTTGAAACATGGTTATGGAAATGGGAGATTAGGGAGCGGTTATCTGAGACTGACATCATTGTTTACCAACAGGGACTGGTCCTTTCATGTTCCACATGCTGCCAATCATACCTGCCCTTGAATATTTGACCCAGATGATGGGAAATATCTTTACTTTGCCTTCCTATTATAGGCCACTACCAAAATAATACTTACAACTGAGTATGGAAAACCACAACGAGGATGGAAAACCCCACTCCTACAGCGAGTCCAAAGGGCAAGCCCAGGAAGAAAGCAGATAGGAAGCTCACCACCCAGACCATCTGTGGAAAGACATAAACACAGCAAGTTATTTCCTTGCACTAAGGTCAGCTTTCTATGACGAGATGGAACACACACTTTAAATATGACTGCAGAGCTATGGCTGGGATAATGGAGCCTGAGATTATGTTGTTATCATCCTAAACAATTTAAGTCCAGGCAGCATGCCAGAAATGTGTCCATAATTCCAGTTCTAATGAAGCTTACTAATCTATTGATATACATTTTGATTTTGAAAAATTGAATGTTTTAGCGTTACGTTAATGGGGTTTGGAGAGATGCTTTGTAATAAGCTTCATAAGGAATTTGTTTGAAAAAAAGAACTTTTTCTAATCTGCAGGGTTCTAAATGAGAAGTAGGGAATCATATTGGTAGGGCAAATCTCACTACCCTCACTACCTATAAGGGGCCCTAATTGAAGTTCTCAGCTCACTGCATCATCTAAGAACCCATCTTTGCTCCTTCTTCTCCACCAAAGTACTCCGAGCTGGTCTTTGCAAGCACTGAGACGGGGAAAGAATGGGAAGAAAAAGAAATCTCTTCTATCTGCCACATACAGTAGCATCTCCTTCTCCCATAGTGCAGCAAATATCCAAAGACATAGCCAGAATGATTTGATTAACTGAACAGTTAAGCTATTTGATATGAAACATAAATTATATCACTCCTTGATGCCTCTGTTTATAAGACAGCATTTCTTTAGTGCTATAAGTTATATCCCTCCTTTCTAGATAAAATTTACTTATGGCAGCTATGGGTAATTGGCTCTGAATATTGCTGTCAAGTACAGCAGTGAGTGTTTGTGAAATAAGTGCTCTCAAAGTTGAAGAGCTCCTTCAGTAGCTTGAAAGGTAACTAAATTGTGTAGGTGATATATTTTGTTGGGTGTCGTGCTCAGCATACTTCAGGGCATTCAAGTCCATTATAATGCAGGGCACACTCATAATCTCTTATACAGAACTCCAAAGCATAATCTCCTTCCCCTTCTATTTGAACAGTACTTTAAGAAAGTTGTTGATAGCTGTAGCTGGACAATTTCAATTAATCCTTTCACTGATAAAGTAATGCTTGGAAAAACTTGTAAGACTCCGGCACAATGCATGTAAATATAATTTAGGGCAATAAATCTTCTTTATCCAAGAACCAGACATTTATGGTGTCTGTATTTAGTGAGTTTTTATCTTTTTATAAAAACTTTCTCCTTTTCTGGATGGACATATAAAGCATGAATTCTAGATGCAGGAGTAAGCCAGCATGGGAAAGTACCTTATCCTGAGTCACATAATTTGTCTTTCTAGCTCAGTATTGTCAGTTTTTGCTGCCAACTCTCTCTAGTTTTGGGAAGAGGTCTTTCTCATTCTTTTAAGAACAATTTATTGTCATGTCAAAATTTAGCCTTTGTAAGGATGATTCAAGTCTGTACATTAAAATGCACTAATCAGGAGAGTGCTCACCTGTACTCTTATTGTTGATGAACTCAAATTACAAACATATCTTCATAGTCTAACTACATGTTGATGCCACACTCCCACAAAAACTTAATTACTGTACACTGCAAGGAAATACAAATTCTGTTTTCAACCTGTATGACAATAGAATTTATGCAGTAGGTGATTCTTCTAATATTCTTAATCTAATATTTGAATTTTTGTAGAATATTCATTTATGGAATAGATGTGGCTTAAATACATCTTCATAACAATTAGAAACTTTCTTTTAAAAGGGCCTTTGACATCCTCAGGGAGCTAGATCTTATGACCTTTATGCAGCAATGTAAAGGGCAACAATCACTGCATGCAAAATTTCTGTGTTCATTTGGCTTCATGCTGTTGTTTTATATATATATAAATGCAAGACATACTGAAACTTGTCTTGTGGTTCCTCCCTTCTCTCCAAAGATATCTGAGATGAGATACTCACACAGTCCAACTTGCTTTTTTTCCAAAGGTAGTAAGGATCAGTTAGCTGTTTGAGAGAATTCTTCAGATTCACAGCAATCAAAGCTCCCAGCACTGCCTAAAATAAATAAAATAAAATAAAATAAATAAAAACACTACAATTAATGACAAAAAGCCACAAGTATAGTGGACAAGTTAGCTACCACAGCACAGTCCTATTTTATGGCACAGCAGCAATAGCTGCTTTAGAGCAGACTATAAGCCAGATAATTTTGCATATTGTCCAAAGGATTACTAGTACAGTAGAGTCTCACTTATCCAACACTCGCTTATCCAACGTTCTGGATTATCCAACGCATTTTTGTAGTCAATGCTTTCAATACATCGTGATATTTTGGTGCTAAATTCGTAAATACAGTAATTACTACATAGCATTACTGCATATTGAACTACTTTTTATGTCAAATTTGTTGTATAACATGATGTTTTGGTGCTTAATTTGTAAAATCATAACCTAATTTGGTGTTTAATAGGCTTCTCCTTAATCTCTCCTTATTATCCAACATATTCACTTATGCAACGTTTTGCCGGCCCGTTTATGTTGGATAAGTGAGACTCTACTGTAGGTGATTCTAGGGTCCATAAGATTGCCCGATAGCTCTCCCAAATGTCAGGGTTTTCTGTTCTCAGTTTCATAGCTTGTTGTAGTTGTTTCCAACACAAATGCCCAAAATTACTGGTTGGGGCTTTGTTAATAGCTGGTTTGTTGATAACTGTAAAGCAGTACTCCCAATATATTCATTTATGTTCAGCAACTCTTTTCTCCCATTTGAGATATGGTAAAGCTATGGGATGGATATGATTTCTTTGTCACCCTCTATTAATTCAACACATACCTCCCATGCTCTTGCCCCAAGTATCCATACTCTCTGTATCATGCATTTCATCTTTTAAAACATTATATAGCTGGAGGACTAACATTTTAGCTCTTTTAACTAAAAAAAAAGATGCTGAATAAGCATTCAACCTGTAACTAGAAATGTAATGAGGAAACTAAGGTCAGGAAAAAACCTCCATGGCAATGGGCACATCCTCATTAAAAATGTGGGGCCATTCAAAGGCACATGGAACCAAGAAAATAGTTATGTGACATTCACCTGTCCTATATCAGAAAGTCCTTGCAGTAGGGTTAATGTTGGCTCAGCTGGCCCTGGGCTATCTTTGCCAATTAGACACAATTGGCAATAGACACAATTCCAATAGACACAGCCTGGAAACATGTTTATAAAGAAATCTGTTTGATTTTTACTAGATTAGGGACTGGTATTTTTTTCATATGTTTCATTTGTGCTTTTGTATCGTATCATTCATTCGTATTGCATGTTACGGCAGACCCCTCCCCACACGGATGAAGCAGTGAAATGAAAGTGAAAGCAGCACAAAACAGTTTGCTTTGCTGCTGTTCATTCCTCTGCCTGCAGTGCTTGTTGCCTCTTGCCTCCTTATTGTTTAACCTCAGGTCTCCTCTGCAGATCGAGAGGAAGACCTCACAGAATCAGTGATGCCTTAAACCCCTGCCTTTAAGATCAGGTCTCCTCTGCAGATCGAGAGTAAAAATCTCAGAATCATTGGTATCTTAAGCCCTTAGGTTAGAGGGTGGGACCAACGGGGAAAGAGGGAATGTTTTAAAGGAGATTTTATTTATAGAAAGGAAAAATCCCTAAAATTTGAGGATGACCAATTCTTGTAAGAGCTGGAAGGCTAAAAGTGGTAGATATGCCCTCCATGAGTGGTGATTTTCACCTTTCTAGCCCTAAAACTGTGCGGAAAGGAAGCCTGGGGAGCTCACCTATTGTTGCCAATGGGACGAATGCATTTGTACATTTGGATGGTGAAACAAAAGAGCTCATTCAGATGGGTACTGGTTTTGGAAGCGGTGGACGGACCCGGAAACGGGGGGCATACGAATGGAACAAACAGAAACGGGTAGCGATTATATACAAATGCACAAGACTAATTTTTACCTTAGGAAGAGGCCTCAGGTAGATCCCCAATGACAACATGGTAATCATCACTACCAGTGCCACACAGAAACTTGCCATCTAAAGGAAGAAAGAAAAAAAAATCTTATCACCAAAAAAAAGCTTGGAACTTATATTATATCTGTCAATGGAGGGACCAAGAAGCAAAGCTAAGTAACTGGTTTGATGGCTAAAAGTGGAAGATACTGGGAGAGGAAGATAATTTTATGATTTGATTTGACTTCTTGTTTGCCTTGTGTGACTTTAGTTATCTTTTATAATGAGAAATCACAGTATTATGAGCTTCATTGTTCCCACAGAAAAAGGAAGTGCTACATATGATAATATGCATTTAACTAGACCAATTAGTTTTCGAAAGCATACATTTTCAGATAGTACATAGGTTTTCTTAACTCTGTCTCAACCAATCTATTTCAAGAGGATAATAATGATGTGTTTTTATGGGGTTATTATAAGAATCATTTAAAAATATTTCTAAAGTTTTTTGAACACATGAAATGCTATATGATTTCAATTGTTATTAGATAGATCTGATTCTTTGGCAGTCCAACCTATGATCAACTCTGCTGCAATGACAACATAGACTATCAAATTAGTTAGATAACTTTTGATACATATTTATAATTATCAGAAACATTTAAATCAATTTAAAATATACAAATTTGAACAAAATATGCCAGAATTTAAATTGTGTACCAATAATGAACATAGCATTTTGTGCCACTGATTTTTGGCAGCTCAAAAGCAGTAGATAATAGGAATTTCATTTGAAGGTGACTGGGGTGAGCATACTTTGTTTCAAAACATAATTATGCTTCCTCGAGGCTTCCTGGAGAATAATTCTGCTTTAATTCTATGTCCTCTCCAATCACATTGTTTTCAAAGAAGGGGGTGAGTTTGTGTGGGGGGCTTCCTGCAGTTGAAATTTGACAGCAAAATTACTTTTGGCTGGGTAATGGGAGCAAGGTTCTCAAAAATCAGGGCTTGTGATTTATGAATTACATGTTGATCAGCCATGTTATATTAATTTAAAAGTGAAGGCACTTTCCAAAGCATCACAAGGATATGGATCCAGCAAGGACAAAAACATTCACTGTTTTAGATGCTGAGATTTGGATGAAAAGGATGACTACTGGATCAGTTCAAGGCCATCCAAAGATGTAGAGATATTTGGTGTTCTTTTGAGAGGAAAAGCTAAATAAATCAATAACCTGAGATTTCCCTCCAGCTCCATCCACTGCTAATGTCACTGAAAGAGCACAGCATATCACATGGATTTTGAAGAAGGATCCAAAAAAGTTGCTGCAGCCCAGAGCTAGCATTTCCTGTGGAAGTAAGAAGAAAAAGCTAAGCAGAAGTAATTGCAAAACTAACCTCATGACCGTGCCCTTTGACCAAAGGGTTCCTTTCACAGCCATTGCTTGGTTGGAAGAACTAGGTCAAACAGTCACATAACAAGTCATACATGAAGGTGGCATTTATTAATGGAAAGAGCTGGCAATGTCACCACCAGTCTATCTCCCGAGCTTTATCTCCACCCCTTGATCTTGCATCTGCTTGTTTCAGAGGTATCCTAGGATTCTCTGAGTCAAGATTTCTAGAGCACATGACTTGCAACTTCTTGAATCAGAACAATTACTTCAGGCTTCTCTTAATCAAAACTGTTTAATCTGAGATTGTCACCACTAGTGAATCAACTATGCAGCAGCAAAGGACACAAAAAAAAGTTTCTGCAGAGGAAACATGTTCCACATGTTGCTAATATAAGCCACGTGATATTCTCACGTGTCACATTCCTAGGCTCTCTCTTAGAGAAGTTTATTTAATTTGACAGAAATTATTTCAAATTAATCCCTTGAACTAATTGTTAAATAACATCTTAGTAATAGCCCTGATGGATCTGTTCCAGTTTCTGTTTTGGGTTAAGCAGTAGGCTGTAACTGTGAAGGAGCTATAAAGGAGCAAGGGCTTGCAGCTGGGATGGGAAATACAGTGAAGTCTCACTTAACCAACATAAACAGGCCGGCAGAACGTTGGATAAGTGAATATGTTGGATAATAAGGAAGAATTAAGGAAAAGCCTATTAAACATCAAATTAGATTATGATTTTACAAATTAATCACCAAAACATCATGTTTTACAACAAATTTGACAGAAAAAGTAGTTCAATATGCAGTGATGCTATGTAGTAATTACTGTATTTATGAATTTAGAACCAAAACATCACAATGTATTGAAAACATTGATTACATAAACATTGACTACTAAAAGGCAGACTGCGTTGTATAATCCAGAACGTTGGATAAACGAATGTTGGATAAGTGAGACTCTACTGTATATGAAACCTAGATGTTTTCAGAGGCATCTACTGCTGTGGTCATGGAGGGAGAGAAGAAAAGGCAGTATCTGCTATACCCCTTTTCCTTTTCATTAAATTGTAGAGCAGAAAACTTTTTGTTGTTGTTTTGCTTGTAAAGAGCTTTATACAGCAATGATCCTATGTAAATAAATGATTACAGTGGCACCAACAATGATGATTTTTTTGGAATTCAGAAATCCCAAATACTCCAAAATACAAAATCCTCCATATAGGTACAGTAGCTGACATGGTGACATCTTTGCTTTTGGAAAGTTCAAGGTGCACAAATTTTTGCTAATGCACAAAATTATCTAAAATACTACATATAAAATTGCATCCAGGCTATGTGTATAAAGTATATACAAAACACTGAAGATGTTCATGTTTAGATTTAGATCCCATCTCAAAGATATCTCATTATGTACATACAGTAGAATCTCACTTATCCAAGCTTCGCTTATCCAAGCCATTTTTGTAGTCAATGTTTTCAATATATCATGATATTTTGGTGCTAAATTCATAAATACAGCTATTATAACATAACATTACTGTGTATTGAACTACTTTTTCTGTCAAATTTGTTTTATAACATGATGTTTTGGTGCTTAATTTGTAAAATCATTACCTAATTTGATGTTTAATAAGCTTTTCCTTAATCCCTCCTTATTATCCAAGATATTCGCTTATCCAAGCTTCTGCCGGCCCGTTTAGCTTGGATAAGTGAGACTCTACTGTATATGCAAATACAAATATTTCAAACCTGGAAAAAATCCCAAATTCAAAACAATTCTGGTTCCAAGCATTACAGATAAGGAATACTCAACCTATAATTATAATGATGATGTTACCTGATTTGGATCCACATCATAGCCATGTTTTGTTCCAAGTGTTCTGCCCATGGCCAGATTAATCACATATCCCACAATGGCAAGTGAAAAAGCTGTGCCAATCATGTCTTTCCACTTGCTCACCTCAGGAATACTGACTGATGGAAAACTAAACCCCCCCAAAAAAGGAAAGGAAAAAGAACAGGGAAGTCATGAAGGGAAACAGCTGCAATAAGCTTCAGTTCCACCACCATTAAGATACAGACAGCACTGGAGAAATATATAACCACCCATCACAATGTATTTAAGAACAAATAACAAACTGAACTGGAACTATAGATGTCATCCCATTTAACAAGAATTGAGGACTCTATCTGCAATAAAACTAAAACAAATAACTATGCTAGTCAAAGCTTGGGTGATACTAATTTTCACTGCAGGATTATTATACAGTTTGGCATAAAATCATGATACAGGTCAGTTTGATGTTTAAACTTTTTCTGCTGTTGTTGCATTGTCATCATTTTTAATTGCTTGGTTTTATAGTTTTATGTTTGTTAGCTACTTTTGCAGTCTTTCATATAAACAAATTGATTTGTCCTACCTCAGACTGTGACTCAGCACACAATATTATGAGACTGCATAGTTCTTGAGTAGTGCTGCTGCTAGAACGTGATTTGGTAATTTGACCCGTTCAGACTGGCATGTGCACTGAGGCTCCACTATATGCTACTTTTGCTATTCAATTGCTACTGTGGAATTTCTCCACTGTGGTTGGCTCCCACAATGCAGATGTTTTCTTGTAAGTGGCCCAAACTCAGTGGCACTGTGCCATTGCTCTTAGAACTAACAGACAGTGAGATGCCAGTAAAGGAAATATCCACATAATCAGTCTGTCCACAAAAACCAAATCATATATAAGTTATCAGTATTGCTTGAGAAACATCTCCAGGGATCATATTTGCATATTTGCTACCAAACCCCATAGACCAGGTATTAGGCCAAAGAACATTTATGATGTTAGTGCTGTTTAGATTGAAGATACTTCCTTCAGCATAGGTATGTCAATCTTATTATAATAAATTACCATAGCATAGACAAGTCCATCACATTTTATACAGCCATTATTATTACTTTAGTACTTTATAATTATTAGTACTTTATAATTACTCTGTCTATGTAAATTCATTAATAGATGACTTGTACAGATCAGGGCTTGCAGACATTGTTCATGTTGAGTCTGCCCTACTTTTCACTCTAACATGTAGCAACATCCATTCACTGGCAACTTGGAGGCTTTTTTCCGTTTGTTTTTCAGAAAGGTTTACAGTTTTGTATATTCAACATGCCTGATGGCTAATAGTGTAAAGGGAAAGGGAACAGGACTTTCTAAAAGTGTGGGTTTTTTTTAAGTTACTTCCCACTGTTCCCTGCTATATCACACCATCATCGTCATTATATTTATACCCCTTTTATCTCCCCAAAGGGGACTCAATTCACAAGATGTTATTTCTGTTATTTCTTCCCTGTCATATTAACTTCAGGAAATGATTTTTTTTTTTATCAAATAGACTGGAATTAATGTATTGGCATCACTCGATTGGTCTCATTCTGGAAATGAAGGAATTTGGGAAAAGAGAATAATCTATTTGTTTACTTACCCCATATTAATATTTCCAACTACTGGCATATCATATTTCTCAGGCATATTAAAGCTTCCAGAAACTGCAGTAGCTATGATGACCTGAAATCAAAGCATTAAAAATGTAGCTTCACAGTGCATTTTTTTTATTTCAGCAAATTATTCATCATGTACCTGTGTAAATTTAGATGTGCAATATTCATCCAATTAGTTTACTAATGAAGTATATTTATACCTCAACTTTCTCCTAAAGAATGTCAGTAATGATAAAAACAATGAAAACAATGTAGTAATGATAAAATAATGAAAACAAGTCAAAGTATAATGTAAAACAGATTTAACACACAGAGAAACATTCTTCATTAAAAGAAGAAAATCCATTCCATGACAAGACCAAGATTAATTTCCAAGGGCATATATATAAATAAAATACCCATTGCTGTTTTGGTAGTTAGAAACAGCTCCAAGCAGCTCCCTGGCAGATAGGTTTAATACTACTTATACTACTCTTGTTACACTACTGTCATAATTCTTGAGGTGCTTGTTTTTACTGTTTTATGATTGTCAGCTATTTTGAAATTTTGCAACCTTTCAAATAAACAGATTGATTAGCTCTACACACAGACTGTGACTCAGCACACAATATTATTACACTGCACAATTCTTGAGTAGTGACTGAGTGCTGCTAGAATATGATTTGATAATTTAATCCATCTGTCTCCCACATCTGCCACTCTATTGGAAACCCTTCTGGACTGGTATGTGCACTAAACCTCCCCGTATGCTATTTTTGCAATTCAGTTGCTACTGTTGAATCTTTCCATTATGGCTGGCTCCCAGCAACCATTCAGATCCATGACTGAAAAAAGTTTAGGGGACAATCCAATAGACAAGAATTGCATTGTTTTAACTGAGAATTTGTTGCTAAGGACTGTCTGGTCAACTTTAATTTATGATGACCCTATGACTGAAAGACTCCCAAGTCGCCCTACCATCAACAGCCTGGAGGAAACATTTTACTTGGATACAAAGAAGTTCAGCACCACCTCTAGTGACTCAATTACATACCGGTAGTATTATTTACACAGCCCAGCAGACCTACAGATAACAACAAGCTACTGTTATTTAACATGCAACTATTTAAGGGAGCCTCGTGGCTCCCATTCCTGGCATGTGGCAAGGGAAAGAAAGCTGAACAGAATACCTCGTCATAATTTACTTTAGCCACAACTCCTGAGGGCTGGACATCAGATTGGTTGTCAAGAGGGAGCTTTTGTCTCTTTTTTTAAACCAAGATTTTGATCACTTGTGATCAAAGTGAAGTGATATTGAAGTATAGCTACATGTTATGTGCATTTAGATCTGTGAATGGATTTCCTTTTGAAGTCTGTTCCCAAGCTTTTTTGAACTTCAATAGCTCAGCTAGAGAAAATGATATGTAAGAGTGCAGCTCTATATTTCAGAGAGCAATATGACATTTCTATTTTCTGGACACCTCTTCTGCGTGTTTGTTTCTGAATGAAGATTAATTTATGTTAATGTGGGATTTGTGTATTGGTAGTGTTTACATGAAATTTCATGTATTGCATACTGATTGTATCATCCAGAGTATATTATAGTCTGGAAAGAGTTAATTTCTGAGAAGCTGTGATGACCTTGATGTGTGGCTGGAGCTGGGGAGTGTCCAGACACAAGTGTTTGTGCATTACTGATTGCATCAGTTCTGTTCAGTTCTGTGTTGAGTCTAGTTCTGTCTGCCTAGAGTGAGAGTCCTGTGTTCATCTTTTGTCTGCAAGCCTGCTTGTCTTGATTATTACTGAAGTCAGTAAAACTTTGTATAGTTTTACCAATGTCTCTGATGTCTCTTCGTTCTGCGTTCCACTGATTCCATCCAACTACTGCTGCGCTGCAAATTACTCTGACATTTTAAACTTTTCCTGCTTGTCTGGATCTACCACCAGCGGATTAATTTGTGTCTGATGTCTTCCCATATGACTGCAGCAAGGAAAGAAAGGGCTAGCAATGACTACTCAACAAGAGTTGTACTTCATCTTTAGTACCAGAGGCATCATGTTTTGTTATACACATTTCTAGAGATCAAAACCAGGAGAGTGCTCCTGTAGTTATGTCCTGCTTGGGACTTCCTATAAACACCTGATAAGCCACTGTAGGCACAGAATACAAGAATACACAAGCTTTTCATTTGAATTAGCACAGTTCATATTATGTTCAAACCGCTGCAATAGCAAACTGAAATAACTGCAAATTGACACAAAAGTCAACATCTGTTGAAATTTTGCATTTGCACAGCTCTAATTACATGCTCCCTGGGTGTCAAATCGTTCATTGGCCTCTTACCTCCCCCAATCATCTCAGCCATGTGGGCATCTTACTGCACTTTCCTGTATTATCATGTTTCATTATGTTGACACGTTTCCTGTTATAAAGCCCAGGAATGTTTTCACTCAGACTCATTGAAACATGAGCCTAGCCTAACCTGAGTACACCAGTCCTTCCCCTCCCTTCCTCAGTGATCCCAAGTAAACAAAATAGCATTCCTGATGATTCCATGGAGAGTGTAATTTTGCACTGCTCTTTATCTATACCAAAAGCCCAGGTCATCAACAGTGTTAGCACCAGCAGCAGTTTTAGCTAGACAGAAAATGTACATCATAATATTTTTAATTTCAGTACTCTGCGTGGTGTGTATAAAGAAGCAACAGGTGCGTTTGACGGGGACGAGAGACAGGGCTTTTTCGGTGGTGGCTCCGTGGCTGTAAAACTCCTTGCCAAGGGAGATTAGGGAAGCCCCCTCACTCATGTCTTTTAGGAAGACAAGCTTTTGGCCCATTCTAGGATACGAGTTGATATAACCTGATGTATTCGTTGGATTAATGTGAGGTTGAATGCAGACTGGCTCTGACTTTTGGCCCAATGCTACTGGCCCTGTTGTAACGGTCACACCGTGTTTTACTGTTTTAATTGGATATGATATTTGTTTTTAAGTGTGTTTTTACGATAGTTGGTTTTTATTATATTTTGTATTATATATGGCATTAATCTTGCCATTATGTAAGACCGCTCTGGGTCCCCCTGGGGGAGAAGAGAGGTATATAAATTAAATAAAAAATAAAAAAATAACTAGGACTTTAGGTACTAGTAGGTAAGTTCCCTCATGTGTAATGGATTGGCTGCTTCAGAAACCACTTTGGTTTCTTTCATTCTCTAAAATCTAGGAAATAGGCCAGTGTTTGATGACAACAGATTTTCCTTAGAATTGGCTCCTTAATAGTTGCTATTACAGACGAAACAAGACCTTCAGTAGCATTTTGTCTTGATTCCTAATTTGTGTCTATCTTGATCCTGTTTTTAGCTCCCAGTCCATACTTTCCAATCCACCTGCTACTGAAACGCATAACTCATTCCTTGTTCCTTTTCTAAATTACTGAAAACAATATCTAAGGAACCCACAATACAACATGAGAAGAAGATCCCCCCTTTGCCTTCTCAATAATTTATTGACTGCCTCTATTTTTTGTTTTAATTCATGTGTTACAATTTGGGAGAGCAGCATTACTTGCAAAGTTGCTTCTGAGTAGATCCCCTCCCAGTTCAATATCTGTTTTCCTCAACACAGCTCTTGAAAGTTCAAAAAAGACGGAGAGATCAGTAGTGTTAAACATGTGGCCCTCCAGGTGTTTTGGATTTCAACTCCCAGAATTCCTGGCCATTGGACAAACTTGCTAGAGTTTCTGGGAACTGGAGACCAAAACATCTGGAGGGCCACAAGTTTGACACCTCTACAAGAGATTCAAGTAGGTAAATGGTACTGCTGGCAGTCCATCTCAGAACTATCCACCATTTAAAATCATATTGCTAAAGGACCATTTCCTGGCTTACAAAGTAAAGCAGGGGAGTGCTTACTCACTTACTAAAACTATAATGAGAATGAATTAACTTAAGTTTTCACAAATTGGGGGTGTAGTTCTTTCTTCATCATGTCACAGACACTTTCTGAAAGGTGGCTATCATTCGTATAAATGATAGTCCTATTTGATGGCATTTTTCAAGAAATCAAATATTCTCTGAGATCAACATTATCACAAGAAGTGCAGTGCAATTGGCAAATATATATATATATATTTAAATGTACAGCTCTATTAATTTGTCTTAGCAAAAATAAAAACCTTGTAGCACCTTAAATACCAATAAATGTAAACTGATCCATGAAGTCCTAATGATTTTACAAAAAAAGTTCAGTGCATCATAATAACATTTGTGTGAAGGAAAAACCAACCAAACCCCAGCCCCCAAGAGATGTCTAATGTGATCACAGGCATACCAATATCCTTAAGTTGAAATAAAACCTGAGCATAGTATTCCATTAAGCAATGAATCATTGCAACTGTATCCTCTATTTCGCACTACTCAATAGTCAACAGCTGTTTGCAAATGTATCCTTGCCTCTGAGAAAGGAGGGCAATGAGAGCCCTCTAATAACTGCTTAGACAAACGCAGAAAGTATCTCAGGGACTGCTACTTACTATAATGATCTCCATAGGGATGGGGACTCGGATTTTTTTCATGTATTTCATGTTCAACTCTTTCACAATAATTAGGAGCACAGAGCTGATTAAGGAAAACACGAGAGAGGCCACGTTGGTCTTTGGTAGATTTTTACAAATGTCGATAAAAGTCTAAGGGATGGAAAAGGAGAAAAGAATTAAGCAAGAAGCAGTAAGCAAGGAACCTCATACCATCAGGATTTGAAGATACGGCCCATGTGAAGTCATTTTGAACTGAATCAATCCATCTGGAAAAATGTTGTCAATTTTGCCTTACATCAACACTATAGTGATTTAGGCAGGATTTTTTCCTTTCCTACCCAGAGATTCCAGAAAAAAACCCAAAGCTTTCTGCATGGAAAGTACATGATGGAGAGTCAAAGTGGCTTACATTAAAAAAGCATTTCAATATAATTTAAAGGTTCGTACAAGGGGATGTGGCCGGCCAAAAAGCCTGAACCTGAACTGTCAACGGCTTTAAAGGTCATAATCAGCACCTTGAATTGTGCCCAGAAACAGACTGGCAGCCAGTGGAGTTGCTGCAACAGGGGGATTGGCTGCTCCCTGCAGCCAGCCTCAGTTAACAACTTGGCAGCAACTCACAAAGTAAAGAAGCTGCATTCCCTTTAGAAGCCAACTATTGGTTAATTATAGGCTCAATAAGTAGGGCCTGGCCAGACAGGATGCATGTAATCTGACTTGTTTCCAGTGATGGCATCTAGCTGAGAGCTTAGAGAAGGTTCAAGAGGCTCACAGCAGGGGACTCTGGGCTCTATAATTGCATGTAATCTTTCTCATAATGCCTTGCAATTAAAGTTTAGTTGAATTAATTGCAACTCTTGTTACTTAGGTATGCATTCCCTAGTAGTATATAGAAAGCATTCCAGCATCTTTCAAGAGTTGCCTAGGAGGGACATGTGCTCCAAGTATAGCTTCTCTTGTTATAGCAAATTAGAATCTGTTTTCGCTGTAAGATTTGAGAGAATTTCCAACTATTGTTCTTTCTCCTCAAGCAGCACTATCTGCTTAGACACCACTTTTATTCACTCAAAGCAATTAATTGGCTAGAGATAATATTTTCTTTCAAGAAGATTTGAAGGAGTTATTTGTTTCATTTATTCTTTTATAAGAAAAAATAAATCTAAGTCAGTGCAACTCAAAGTAGTGACCTGTGGAGCAATATTGGTCTGTGAACCAATAGCTTCCAGTCTGCAAGAAGTTTCCAAGAAAAAAGGAAGCAGTTGCAGTCATCAACATAGTACCAATCCATGGAACAACAGGGGAAAGAAGACTCATCCTCCACATTAAATAACCTAATAAGCATTGATCTAAGTGACCTTTTAACATACAATCGGCCCTCCATGTTTGCAGGTTTGACTTTTATAGATCTGATTATTTACATATTTGATCAAAATGTTTTCTCTAGGAATCTCTAGGTCCTTCAGTGCAACTTTATGGTCAGCTTCCAATGGAGGTTGATCATCGAACCTTACTGGAAGACCTAAACATTCCTAGAAAGATGTTCAAGCAAAAGACGATCACAACAACTTCACTTTCATGGGTATTCTGTCCCCCTAACCCCAGCAAATGTGTCGGGCTGACTATACTACTAGTTTGCATTCCTCCTAAGTTCAAATACACATTTACCACAAGGAATAATGCATCTATATCCTTCCAAACTGGTTTACATACTTCTACAGCATAAGCAAATTTGGACAGCATTTATAACACCAATTTCATGTGACTCACTTACATAGACAATGGCAAGGGGCCCTGTGTAGGATTCAATCTTCAGGCCAAAGACATATTTGAGCACTGAGATCAGGATTTGTAAACCAGCTGCCGTCATGAAACCCCTGATGAAGGACTCAGAAAGGTAGATAGCAACAAAGCCAAACTGCACAAATCCTAAGCATATCTGTGGAGAGAAAGACAAGCAGATGTATCAGACAGAATGATAAACTGTCACAGAGACAGTTTGCAGTTCATAATAAATCCTGAATATTTTGTATGTGTAGGTGTGAATGCCTGATCTCTTCCAAATGGAATTTTCCTAGAAATTCCCCAGTATAGGAGTTTGGCACAAGTCTGACTTATGTTCCCCCTCCATACCGCTGGAGAGATGAGGTAAGAGAAAATGAAGCAGGGTAGCCAGGGAACTCTGTGGTTTAATTCCTGGAAAGAACATCTCCACTTCATTTGAGGCTTACATTTTGAAAATGCACACTTTATATGGCAAATATCAGTGTTTTCTGTAAGGACTGCTGGGGGAGGGGGCATTACCTCTTGGTTTTGCCCAAAGAGTACAATGGTGTATGCTATATGGTAAACAAACAAACTGTCCTATTCTCTGATCAACAGGGGAATACACACACACACACATCCTTTTTTCAACTAGTAGTTGCAAAATGCAGAGCATGCAAAAAAAATCATAGTATGCATATACAGTGTTCCCTCACTACTTTGCGGTTCACTTTTTGCGGATTCGCTGTTTTGCAGTTTTTCAATAAACTCTAAAAGACTATTATAAATAATAAAAAATTACAATTTACAGCCTAAGGAAGGGAGGAATCAGAAGCCAAAGAGAGAGAAAAGGAGCCCAAGCAGCAACGGGAGGAGAAAGGAGCGATTTATCAACAAACGATGGGTTGATAAAGACTTAAAATAGTGTATAACTACTAAAATAGTGTCTAAATATTAAAATAAATATAGTGTTCCTACTTCGCGGATTTTCACTTATTGCAGATGGTCCTGGAACTTAACCCCAGCAATAAGTGAGGGAACACTGTCGTTCAGAATTACTGACAAGCTAGAACATATCCAGGGAAGGGCAACCAAAATGATAATAGGTTTGCAAGCCACGTCCTACAAAGAGCTGCTTAGGGAGTTTGGTAGTTTTAGTTTGGAGAAAAGAAGGCCAAGAGGGGACATGATAGCCAAGTTTATCAGAAAGATGTCACATTGAGAGGAGGCAGGCTTGTTTCCTGCTGCTCTGGAGACAAGGACAGAGAACAATGGATTCAAACTGCAGGAAAAGAGATTCCACCTAGATACTAGGAAGAACCTCCTGATGATAGGAATTGTTTGGCAGTGGAATATGCTCCATCAGAGTATGGTGGAGTCTGCTTCTCTGGAAGTTTTAAGCAAAGGCAGGATTAGCCACCTGTTGGAGGTGCTTTGATTGTGTTTCCCCACATGGCAGTGCATTGGGCTGTGTGGTCTTTGTGGTCTCTTCCAACTCTGTGATTCTATGATTCTATTTGAGAGTAAAATTCTGACCCTAACATTTCCTTAATTCAAGCAAAAGATACTGGCTCTCCAAAATTAGCAACAACTGTCAAAATATATAAATAATGTTGCAGAAGTAAAGAGGAGAGGATAATAGCATCCTATAGACCAGACATGGGCAAACTTTGGCCCTCCAGGTGTTTTGAACTTCAACTCCCACAATTCCTAACAATTTGCCCATGCCTACTATAGACCATATTACTCGTTCTATCACTAAAACTGTAAATAGGCTTGATGTGTCTCAGTGTTGGTATAGTCATTCCTCAGATTTCCATTTTGCCTATCTTATGAGCAGCAAACATTCAACTCCATGCTAAACTATCTGGACATTCTACAGTTTTGAATACAATGTATCCTTACCTGTATTACAGCTGTCAAGCAAGCCAAGGTGGCTGAGATCTCTAGTCTGGCTGCTTCCATGGCTGTGTTGTTCACCATCTGCTCATTGCTTGTATAATTGAAGTAGTAAAAATCAGATTCAGGAGCCAACTCATGGCAAACATTTCCCACAATAATACTGATGACTGCAAAAGTACCTATGAGAAATACACAAACATGAATGTTGGTTGACATTTTCATACAAAGTTTCTTTGCATTTATTCAGGGCCAGAGCCTGCTGATATGATCCACCAGCTTTCCCATACTTTGACCCTCTCAGCATACTCTGTACCCTCTTCCCATTTCATATAAGCAGGGAAAAACTTTTATATCCATCAGAGATAAGGGATTCTTTTTCTGTAAGTCATTTAACTGAGCTCACTATTCAAAGTAGATAGATTCTCTTTGCATCCCAAACTGCCATCACAAGACTGCATTTCTGCTTCTATCAAGTCTCCTTTAATGCTAATGAAAGCTTTTAAAATACTTTCACTGCATCAAAACTGGGAAAGAAGGGAAATCATTCTGGCCCATTTGTCATTGATGGATGGGCAGCATGATTGGAAACAAGGTGGCAGATAATTGTTGTACAACAAGATCTACTACTCAGTTTTCCCTCAGTCTCACAACTGGCTCACAAAACTAAGTCTCTACTGAAGGGTGGGAAAGGTTCAAGAAGCATACCATGTACAGAACCAATTTTGCAACCTTCCTAAGGCATCCAAAATTTGCCCCCAAATGGCCTCTAGGATCTGTGGAGAGCATTTCTGCCATATTTCAGGACCTCTTAAGGGTCAAGAAAACATTTTGCAAAAATTAAAAAATTCATTTTGCCCCCAGATGCCCTCTAGGAGGTATGGGAGGCATGTCCAACGTGTGTGTGTGTGTAGTTCCACAAAACATTGTGAAAATGCATCATATGGCTCTCAAAGGATGTTTTTTAATCTATGTATGTATGTATGTATGTATTTTTGTGAGGTGGATGCAGTTCAGTCCGTTAGTCTTTCACAGTTGGCCATCCCTTCTACAATCATTAATACAGCTGTAACAACAAATTGGATGTGGGAGCAAATGAGGCAAATACTGAGGAAGTAAAACCTCTCTGGAGAGAACAGGCTATGTTTATTCAGTCACTGAGATAGACAATATGGTCTTACCTGGGACCATCTGATGAACACCGCCAAGCAGGAAATAGGTTATCAGAGGAAAGAAGGAAGAATAGAGTCCATTGACTGGAGGAAGGTTCGCCAATAAAGCAAAAGCCATGCCTGTGAAGTAAAAATGAAAAATACATCTCAGAACTTCTGGTGGATGAATACCATAGAATTGTCTGGAGCAGTTAGAAAATATCTAAAGTGGAAATATTTTGTCAGATGCAGGTAAATGAAATTGCCCTATGAGTCATACTGCATTTTAAAATCCTCCACACTGAGGAGCTACATTATTGCAATTTGATGGAAGAAGAGAAGTAAGAATCATAAAACCTGTTCTACTACTCACGTATCTTATCCTGACAATTATGAGTTTGGATTTTAAGATTTTTTTCCTGGAAGTCAGACAGCCATTAAGAGGCAGAAAAAGGAGGAAGAAAGTGAAAGATAATGCAAACATGTAAGAGGTTGTGGCATAAGACAGTAAATGTGAGAAATACTGGAATTTATTTTGCAGGGAAGGACAGACAAAAAAACACTGTCTAGAAATGCCCAGACACATTATTTCTGCATTTAAAAGCAGATAAACAGACATCCAAAAGACCTGTGTTGACATATATACATTGGCTCATACATTACTTCCTTCAAAAATTCATGATGGGCAATTATGCATGAGAGATTCTTAAATATATGGACCAAGACATAGTTTGACACATGAGTGATTTTCACAAATATGAACCAAGATAAAACTTTAAAACAACTTGAATTTTGAGATTCACAAGGCCATAGATAGGAACAAACATACATACCTGGATTTTTAACTCATGGTTTGCATGAAATAGGAATAAGATATAGAGGTTCTATGGAGAAACTACCCAAGGAAAACTTGAATAATATGGATAAGGTAATGTTCTCTTACCTTGAGGTACTTGAATAGTTCCTGCACTGATTCCACCGAGAACATCAGGAATAATGTAATCTTTGATTTTATATTTTGGAAGCCATACAAGTATAGGAAACAGGCTATACAGGATGAGTTTGAGTCTGGATGGTGAACATCTTGAAAGAAAAGAGGAAACCAATCTGAAACATTTTCACTGTAAGGTTATTTGTGTTCATCTACTGTATAAGGGAGCTGGTGATTCATTACCCAAAATAATAATGAGGCACATGCTTCAAGTGGCAGATAGTAGGTGAGACATTTTTTTCCTTCTGAGTCCCTGACCTTCTCTTGGTGAAGAGAGATATATGCAACATACTGCCCTTCCCCATCGCTTAACATCTGAAGCTCTAGAATGGGGTCCAGATAAGTCTCCCTTCCAATGTGTTGGCCCAAGAGCCGGGGTCTGCTGAGGGGTCCTCACTCTCTCCCACAGGAGGAAGCTACACAGTTGGAGGACATGGGAGAGAGCTGTCTCTGCTCCACTACCCTGGCTTAAGATGTCCCTCAGACAAGCAATCAAGCAGTTCATCGCATCATTTATACCCCACCTTTTCACCAAACACTAAAATTCAAAGTCACTTACTGATTTTAAAAATACAAATAAAACCATATGCTGTTAAAACATACAGAAATCAACATTAAATTAGTATTAAACTATCCATGATATTAAAATAATTGTTGAAATTAAAAGAATTAAATATTAAAAGGATTGAAAACACTAAAAAGTATTCAGTAAAATCAATGCATCACACTAAAATGGAGAGCTCTTGCATATACAAGAATCTGTTCCCAAACACCTGTTGTAATAAGAAAGTCTTCACCAAGTGATGGAAAGACACCAAAGCCCCTTCTAGTCATGGCAGAAATATGGCCAAGAAGCAGAAGAAGCGGATGAAAATAACCCGCTTCCTCCTGGGTTTCTGTCCCCAGCCTAAACCCTGGCCTTTCCCTTGAGGGTGGCTAGATGTCATCCTGGGTCAAAGTTTAACCTGGGATGGCATCCGGCCCTCCCATTTCCACCCAAAAAACTTACCTTAGAGGCTTGCCAGCAGCGGTTCTCTGCAGAGTACTCCTGATGTGTGAAAACGATGCCAGAGGTGGGAATGGGAAGAGAAGAGAAATCTCTCCCCCCCCCCTGCCCCCACCACCTCCTGATGCACCATTTTCACGTGTCAGGAGTACTCTGCAGGGGGGCCTGCGCTGCTAGCAGGCCTCTCTGTTAAGTTTTTTTGGGGGGGAGGGAATTGGGGGACTGGACGGGAGGTCCAGATCTTTCCAGGTGTCAAATTAATGTGGAGCAAACTGGGAAACCCCTCCATATTAATTAGCTTTTACCAGAGGCGTTGTTTGGACTTATTTGGAAGAGCTTCAAGAAAGGAGCCAGACTTGCTTCCTTGGGAAGGGAGTTCTCTAGTGTGGGAGCAACCACAGAAAGGTCCTTCTCCCACTATCCTCCCAAATATGGGAATACCCTCCCCTAGGAGGCCCAATTGGGACTGACATTGGCTTATTTTACGTGCCAAGTCAAAACATAGTTTTTCAAGCCATTGGGGCCTAATGGATTTCTTGCAAATGATATCTGTTTTTAAGCTGTTTCAATATGTGTATTTTAGCCTTTCAAGATTATTATTGTTTACAAATCCATATTGATTTAATTGTTTAAACTGTTTTTACTGAAACTCCATGATGTGAGATATCGATATCCCAATAAAATAAATAAAAACAAAGTAGCTTGCTGTCTTTAGGTGTGAAGCCTGGACACTATCCAACTGCTAGTGTCAAAGTAAGATTGAAGTGCCAATCTAGTCATCTTCTGTACAGGGAATGCCATTTTGTCTTTTGCCTTATGCAGCAAAATGTTATGAGACAGCCCTGCTAAATCTTCCTTGGCAGAGCAAGGAAAGGCTGGGCGTGTGGTGTTTTGTATCTCCATTGTGTTGGCATGAGGCACAACTGAGAAATAGATCACTCTCATTATTCATAATTAGTCTCTTACTTGCTTTAGTGCTGTAATGCGTCAGTATCCCGTTATCTCATCCTCCACTGAACCTTAGAGACCACAATACCTAGCCAAATGTTCTTACTGTTTGCTCAGGATTGTTTTTCAATTACAATACATTAAACATTAGCATGACCTCCAACTTAACACAGATATAAACCAGGACACATGTGGCCAAACAACATCAGAGTGTGATCAAGATGGCAAAAGTTATTAATGAGGAAGTGCACACAAGCAGTTTGCTTTTCCTTGAATCTAATGGGGAGGTTAGTTTTTTGCCTCCTCCTCTCCTCACCTCTCTTTTCTTCTCCTCTCTGCTGAGTTAATTCAGTACCTTTGTACTTTGAACTCAGCTTGTAGAAATAAAGGTATACCAGAGGACAAAGGAGGAAGTGGGAGATAGACACTGTGACATTTTAAAAGCAGCAGGAAATTCTGGACAACAGAGAATTAAGTGGGACTGATCTTGCCAAATCAACTGGAAGGTATGCCTTAAGGATCCTGTGTCCATACCAAAACAAATTCTGAGCAAAATTATGGTATGGAAAATGTTGCTGTCATGATAAACACGAGTGTAATAAACTACCACATTATTAGTCTGAGCAGCTCTTCGACAGCTGCTCAGCAGCTTAGCTAATAGAACAAAGTAATTTTGCATGGCCTACTTCAGCAATGGGACATGAGAAATCAACAGGATGTAACTGCACATTTAAACGCTTAGCACCTTGGCCTTATGAATGAATGTTTACTTCAAAGATGGCCCTATTGCTGCAAGAGAACCTCCTCCAAAAGCTGCCTAGTACTGAGTCAGAATATAGTTGCACATTTAAGAACATAAACATTTAAGCATTTCACCATCTGGTCCTATGAATGTTTCTTTTAAAAATTGTCTTTTTGCTTCAAGAGAACTTCCTCCAAATGGTTGCCATTGTAGGTCTATCAAGGCTCCATCACAGACCTGGGAGTGTCTATAGCACCTGATGGAGAGCAGCTCACCAAGGTGTCAGGTGCAGGGTTATCTGAACCTTTAATTGGAGATGCCAAAAACCAAAGCTGGGGCATGTGTCCCATCCCACTTTGATAGTCTTTCTGAAGTGTGTGTAAGACTTATGGCTTAAATTTGCAGTTTTATCATTTGGTTCTGTTTGTTAAACAATGATAAGATCACAAATGTTTGTTTTTAAAAAATCCATCATCATAGGTTTATGAAGTCAAAAATTGAACTGTTTTAGCCCTAAGGGCTAATAAATACTAGGCATCTGAATCTCCGGTTTGATCTACACTGACATATGATCTAGTATCTGATCCCAGATTATCTGCTTTGAACTGGATTATGAGTCTACATTGCTACACTGATAATCAAAGTAGATAATCTGGGATCTGAAACTGGATAATATGGAAGTGTACATGGACCCCAGGTTTCTTTCTTATTCAGAAGTGCATGTGATCCCAATACTAGTACCTTTCACTATACAGTTATAGCCACTTTAATTGCCATGGTTTCATCTTATAGAATCATGGGATTTGTACTTTTCTGCAAACTAGAGAAGCCCTGATAAAGAAATACAGTGGTTGGGATCATGTACATTACAGAATCATGGTGCTATTGCCTTACTATAACTGTCATGGTTCCATCCAGTGAGATCATGGGTTTCTAGTGTGCTTCGGTACTAGAATTCCCTGACTGTGAATTCAACACCCTCCCCTAAACTTTCAGTACCCGGATTCCACAGTGTGGTACCATGGTGGTCAAAGTGGAATAATAACACTATAATTCTGCAGTGCCATACCTAAGGAACAAACGGTAAGCAGGTAATGACCTGGGCCACAGAACATTGTTGAAAGGCTAGACCTTTTCCTCAAGCTTGGCCAGTGACCATGTTGGGTGGGTGATTCAGGGAGGTAACATCCAAAAACACAATGCTTCCATATTCTGCACAAAATCACTTAACTAAAGGAAGAACACAGGCAAATGACAAAAAGAGCAGGTTGCCTGCCACAGGCATGAAAGTGGGGACAGCCATACTTCCCCTTCAACTGCATTCACACCTTGCAACAGACTGCCTAATTCAGTGTGAAAAATCATCAAGCACATTTTTGTTGTACTTTCCATATTAACTAACATTATTGGCTTGACTTATCTTTATTTAATAAATGTATAAACTATGTAACTTTTCCAAATACATAAGTGATGTATCTAATTAAAACCCCATTTAAACCATACTAAAACACATACATTCAGTGCTATTTAGTAGCTGGTAATACACTTAGCTAGAATGATATCTTCGAAAGATTTGCTGTAATAAAAAAAGGTTTTAACATGCACTAGAAACTCGGTATCATTGGCATGTGCAAAATGTCCATGGGAAGATATGTATAAAGACTTCCATAAATGTAAAAAATCTGTCACTGATAAATAGAAACCCTGATCTCAATAGCTGTAAAGCAAATTCTGGGATCCTGGGATCACCTAGGGAAGGACCAAACAGCCTTCCCTAGATGATCACATTAACCAGGCAGAGATATAAGGGATCAAAAGGTACCTCAGATGATCTGTTCCTAGCTGGTAAAGGTTTAAAACTCTAATTATGTTTTTGTAGTAAATAAGTAGTCAACACTTCTGCTATGTTACTGCAAAGAAATACAGCTTATGCCAGACAAAAGTATTACACAATTGTAATATACGGCTAAGGCAATTATTAATTTTTTCTACTCTTCACCAAATGTTAATGTAGCCCGTATAAGAGACAAGTGGGACCTTTCCCACTGAAGCAGGTTCTTCTACATTAGGAATCTATGATGTTATTACTTTATTGTCTTCTCTGAATAGCACTGTTTCTTTTTTCTTTTTAAAAATAATATAAGAAATCACCCAGAGACCAGTTATTACATTGGCATGATTCCATAAATTTGTCCACTTAAGAGACCATTCAGTCACACTGGGTGCCACCCAAATCTAAAGTCAACACAGGAGTCATTGTGTAGTCCAGTGTAATGGGTCCAGTTTACTTAAGAAATGCTTGCTTGGCTATGCATTAGCCTATGTCACACAACACACAAGAAACTTATACCATAGAAGACTGATATCAATGTTGTAATATCTCTGCTTGGCTGAAAATTGCTACTTTTCTGTGCTTGGGTTGTATTTTTATGTATATTTGTATATTTTGAGTGCATTTTATGAGATTAACTTCAAGTAATCTCAGTGTTCCTTCTATTGCTTCCTTCTATTACACACCCAGCAAATTACTTCTGAACTAATTCAAAACAAAATAGGGTTTCCTTGCTTTGTTCCAAATTAATTAAACACCTGGTAAGATCCGGATCTTAGGTAAGATCTGGGTCTCACCAGGTGTGGGCCCTGTGTGGATTTGGCTTGGGGATTGTGCCATGCTATCCCCGGGTCCAATCCACACAACCATCTCCAGGAGCCCAAAAAACCCAAGATGGCACCCACCCCCATTTCCTGGAGCATTATTTCCTCACACCAGAATGGCGGGAGGAGGAAGATAATGCCGGCTGGGTAAGTTTTAAAAACTTTTTAGGGGTTGTTTTGGGGGGCTTTGGGGTAGGTGCATGCCATCCCAATAGTAATCAGGATGGCATGTAGACACAGCCCCCCCACCCCCTGGGAAAGCCTGGGTTTTGGGGGGGGAGTGTGGGGACTTAAACCCCGGGTAAAGTTGGTTTTTAACTCACTTTGGTGCGCATTTAAATTATTCCTTTCTGCAATAAATAAGGCAGGGTTGGGTGGTATTAATGATGTGTACCCGCCTTTCTTCACTGATGGCTATATTGGGTTAGTGTTGCTTGGATGTGCCATTCAGCAACATCTGGAAGGAAGCATGATTCTCTCCACCAAATTAAAGCATAACTAAGATATACATTACATATTAAGTGACAATTCCCTCCTTTTCTGGTGCAATGTAATACTTTAGTATTTTTATATTTAGAGGAGTTTATGGCTCAACTGCTTAGGTTTGTTTCATCTTACAAGCCAGTGTTTTGCTGCAATCTGACCTTTCCTTACTTTTGTACAGCAAGAAAGTAAAAACATATTTTTGAAAAACACTGCAGGTATAACACTGACCAATGACTGATGGGAAGAGGCCTTGGAAATGTAAATAACTTTCCAACCTCTTGATGTCTTACTGTATGTCACATTCACCAGATTCTCAAATAATGATCCATTACCCGGCATGAAGAGCACAATACAGATATCAATACTAATACTGACAAGAAGACATACTGCTATCAGTATTGCTGTTTTCTGAATGTGGCCCTTGTGTATCCAAAATAGTCCCTGCACGAGAGGAAGGTATCAGAAAGCTCAGGGGAACCAAAGATTTGTAAAAACAAAACATCTGGTGAGGAAAAATAAATTTGGAAGGTGGTATTATCCACCAACTCCACTTCTTCCAATAAAGCACTGTGTAGACCCACAAATCATTCTTCTTGATGGACAGGTCCAGATTCACCCCTTGCTCTTTCATTTTCTAACTGACCTTTCCCCCTTGACTTTTCCTTTCTCATATGTGTCTAGTTTCTTAGATTGTAAGCCTCAGGGCACCAATTGTATCTGATATATTGTTAAGTACCACACCTCATTTCTTCACACATACTATAACTATGGTAATAAATATAACAAGAAAAACAGTATGGAACCTGGGGGCAATCTTTGATTAAGTGTGTCACCACGTTTACTTTGAATCCTTTTTGAAGCGGAATGGTAAACTTGAATATTGCTTCTACTGCCTGTTGAAACTTCAGTGTATTATTGGACTACTTTCACATAAATCTCTTTGGACCAGGACGTATGACTGGGAAGCTCTGTTCATGGTTAACACAAATGTATTCTTCTTCTTCATGACTGCCTAATCTTTTCAACATATTCCTAAAATATATAGCGGAGGTGAAGTGTTAAAAGATAAGGCACAATTAGTACAGCCTTATCTGCATCCTTAACTATGTTTTTGTGATGCAAAAGGTTCTCTCCTATTTTTATAGTTTGCTTATTCTAATGTCCCTTGACTTTTTCAATGGAAACATGTGCCTGCTCTTGAACAGTTAACAGCAATCCATTAACATCAAAACAAAGGAAATGAATGAAAAATGCTTCTGATTTTTCATTCTCCATTCAGAATATATTGATAATGGAACAAATATAATGCTACATTACTAATTTTAATCAATTCTAAGCTGTCTCCAGTCCCATTAGAAAAAGGCAGGAAAGAAGAAGCAGCGGGAGAAGGAAGAGAATAATAATAATAATAATAATAATAATAATAATAATAATAATAATAATAATAATTTATTAGCCACCACTTATTATGGCTTGAGGCAGGGCACAGCACAGTCCAAATACATAAGGTGAAAGTAAAGGTTTTCCCCTGATATTAAGTCTAGTCATGTCTGACTCGGGGGGGGGGGGGGTTGCTCATCTGGCGTTGTTCGTAGACACCTTCAAGGTCATTTGTCCAGCATGATTGCATGGAGTGCTGTTACCTTCCCACCTGAGCAGTACCTATTGATCTATTCACATTTCCATGTTTTTGAACTGCTAGGTTGGCAGAAGTTGGAGCTAACCTCGGGAGCTCACCCTGATCCCTGGATTCAAACTGCTGACCTTTCAGTCAGCAAGTTCCGCAGTTCAGTGGTTTAACTTGCTACACCACTGGGGGCCTACCTATGTATTGTCATAATAAAATACGTTCAATAAAAACATATTAAGATGACTGCAAGTTCTAGCAGATAATGTTTTTGGAGAATTCAGTTGCATTTCTGAATAGGAGTTTAAGATTAGCATCACTACTCCTGGTTTTAGCAACACAAGAGTGTGGGCTAACGTATACCTACAAGGTCTCATGGAAAATTTGCATGGGTTTGTCCATCATTAAGTCCAGTACAACAACCTAGAGTGGGTATTTATGATACAACATCTAATTTCAAACATGCAACGTACCTGAAAAGATTCTTTATTTTCTCTCCAAGTGGGTAACTTCTATTTTTCCTCTCAAACTCTTCATCAAAGTCTTCAGTAGAATAAGCCGGGCGGTTGATGACATAACGTGGCCGAGCGTCAGTCATCTTTGCTTCAGTTTAAGTCCTTCACCCCAGAAAGAAATGGAAGTAAAGTGGAATGAGAACTGAGCATCATCAAGAGAAAGACCATCAGTGAGGTAGGCTGCTCCTCTTTATCTCATTCCCATAAGTCTGGCCGAGATCTTCCTTCCAAAAGTCCCGCCCTCTTTACTTCGCTAGTTTTTTGTAGTCAGATGACTTGGGCTACTCCTGAAGTGTCATTACCTCTTGGCAGACTACAATGGATTATTAATAATCTTTTCATTTATTGTGATGTGGGAGGTATACAAAAACAAGCACATGGCCAAATGTGAGGTCATGTGCCTTGGCCACTGTATTGCTATTTAGCCTTAGGCAAGCCACTTGGCTTTCCTCTACCATGGTTTCACCACAGAGGAAATGGGATTCGTGATTGCCGTAAGAATGAATCAGCTCTATTCCTGCAAAGATGGGTTGCGTTGCAGTAAGACTTCACACATATTCCAGAAAACCCTATAAAAGGTGCTTGTGGATTCTGCCCCTTGGTATCCTATCATTCTGCCTTTGCTTTGTGGACATTCAGAGCTGGTGCTCTGAGTCCTTTATAGCCGTGATCTGTAGCTCACTAAATAGTCAATGAAACTAAGGACAACTAAGAACGTTATAGTTTGACCTATTTTAATGGTAATAATGACAAGCATTCCTGTTCAACCAGTCCTACACAGTATCAAGGTGTTTCCAGAGGCAGGTAATAAATAAACTCCTCGAAGTTCAGCCTTAGTGTAAACAAAGCTATCAAAGGAGGGGAAAAGAACACCTTTGCAAGATGACAAGTCTAGGAGTAAAATGGAAGAATATACAAAAATAGAACAAGGATATGGATAATTACATCAATGTTGTACCGAAGCACTTAGGTGTCTAACAAGTAGGCAAATTAGTGGGGAAGGAATTACTATCAGGGACCATCTCAGTTTATGAAGCAATCATGGATGATGTTATATGCTTCACACGCGTGGAACAAATTCATCTCATCAATTAAAGCTGATGTTTTAAATGTTAGAACTGCTTTTATCTGATTAACTGGATAAGCACATAATTGATTCTAATTACTGTATACTCATTCGGTTTTTAAATTAATGTTGAATTGTAGAATTGCAACACTAAAAATCAACATTTAATTACTTAATTAATTAATGTATATCCCACTTTTCTCCCATGTTGTTTATAAAAACAACAGTTCTTCTGAGGTCAGCCTTATTTATTTATTTTTTTATTTACAGTATTTATATTCCGCCCTTCTCACCCCGAAGGGGACTCAGGGAGGATCACATTACACATATAGGCAAACATTCAATGCCTTTAACATAGAACAAAGACAAGACAAACATAGGCTCCGAGCTGGCCTCGAACTCATGACCTCTTTGTCAGAGTGATTTGTTGCAGCTGGCTGCAGCTGGCTGGCTGCTCACCAGCCTGCGCCGGAGCCCGGGCCTAGCTTGATTCAACAGCCTTGCTTGATTCAACAACATTTTTTTTCTTGCAACACAAACACAAGCAACAAGAACTAAAATTTGTCAAGGAAAAGTAAACTTTAAAGAACTTTGAAGCAAAACTAGCTGGAAAGAAAAAAAAAATGACTTGGTTTGAAACTCCTAAATAAATGTAGAAACAACAGAATATTTGCTTGAATAAGCCAATGTGATACATAGGTTTTTTTTGGAGGGGAGATCAATGTTTGCTTTAGTCCTCGCATGGAGAGAAAGGGGGAGAGATTGAAGGGAGAATACATGAAAATGAGAATATTGGCACCCTTCTCCACAAAGCCTGAGTTCTTGCAGATAATAATTAATTGATACAATAAGTCTGTGCTAGAAGTGGTTGGGAATGAATAAATGGCTTTTGGAGCAACCTGTTGATCAAGTATTCTAGCTGATTTTGGTACGATAAGGTCCAGTCCTAAACACTGTTGGTCAAGACTATGTCCTGTTTGGATACAGAGATGGTTGCTTATAAGTGAACATACTTAGGGAAGCATACCCTCCAATACTTCATAGTTGAAAACCAAGACATATGTGTCTAAGCAGAATCAGAGTGAGGTCAAGATAGCAAAAGCTGTTAATGAGGAAGAACACACAAGCCAGGAGAGGCTCCAACAATTTGCTGTGGCCTGAATCTACTGGAAAGGGCAAGACTCAACCACTCTTCTCTCTCTCCTGCTGCACTGAGTGTAAACTACTTTTGCACTTTGAACTTGGTTTATAGTAGTGGTTCTCAATCTGTGGGTCCCCAGATGTTTTGGCCTTCAACTCCCAGAAATCCTAACAGCTGGTTAGGGATTTCTGGGAGTTTTAGGCTAAAACACCCGAAGACCCACAGGTTGAGAACCACTGGTTATAGCAACAAGGTTAAGCAACAATGGGGAGATTAGAGAGAAAATAGGACAATTTTGAAAACGGTCAAAAAAGTGGGCAATTAATTGGGACTGCCCTTATCATATTAGGACAGTTGGAAGGTATGAGATTGTGTTGCGTGACTTGCATTAATTTTACTGAGAATTTATCTTTTTCTTTTTTGGCCCCTGGGAGCTCTTGGATGAAAGACTTCACCTTGTGACCCACTTCAAAATGATTTTTTTAAAAAGAACCAACTGCTAGATTTATGTAAAGGTTTGAATATAAACTGGGAGTTAATGACAGGTGACCTTCTACACTCCACCCTGAGACCGCCTGAGGGAAGGAGAGGGAAAGGAAGGGGCAGCAGAGGTTGCCAGGGGTTTGGCAAGTTTCTGCAAAAAGGGAAACTAATCATAGTTGTCAATCGAAGAATTTGGCCTTTGTCACTCCTTGTAGAATTCACACTGTAGATCTTTTCTCATGAGAATGTAACAAAGGGTTACTCATGGATCAGGCCCACTTGTTGGCTCCACTCTCTGTCTGGAAGATGTGCAAAAATCAATGAAACCATATTGAGTCAGCAAAGCAGTTTAAGAGCTGTGGTGGGATACAGACCCAAAAGTTGTTACACCAGTTTCTGCTCTTGTCCATTGTAAACTTTTAATTGGGACACTCAGCATGTTGCAGTTGAATTATAAACACTCAAAGACTTCAGGTCCTTTGAGCAGACTAAATACTGAATAGCTTTTAACAAGACAGAATTTGAGCAGGCTCCATATACACATTTTTTATAATTGCCAAAACCTGAAATTACAGTTTGTTGCCTAGATCATAATTTCCTCATTTATAACAAACTCAAGGTATATTATAAACCATATCTCGTGTTTAAAACAAAAAGGTGTACGTAAATCTAAGACTTTCAAAAGGCAACACATTCTCCTAACATTAAACCATGTGTCTGAGTTCTATACATGCCTCAGAACTATTCTCACAGGTTGAAATGGAAACATTTTTAAGAGTCATCTTGGGTGTTTCTTCTCTCACTTTGGAAATCACTTCCTTGAGATTTAATAGAATTATAAAAAAAGGTCATCTTTTGGAAATGACCACTACTGCCATTACTTTTATCCTTCCTTTCTTCAGAGAGCTCAAGGCAACCTGCATGGTTCTCTCTTCTCACTATGGTCAACACCCACTAGTATTTTTCTAGAAATGTTTGGTTCTCAGCACAACTCCATAGTTATCTTCCTGTGGAAATCAGAAGCCTTGAACATTACCTGAGAATGGTCCCATACTGTTGTTCCAACATATGCATTCCATATACTTTAGTCAGGATCAAAAAGAGGTAATTTTAATTTTCTTATCCAAGCTGTTCTTAAACTCTTTGTAAAATATTTTGGAGTAAAATGGAGAGTCTATGAGGTACATCACAACAATAACAGGGCAGCCGAGCACCTTGATAACAGTTTGCAGCACTGATATTGGTTGTTGATGTTGATGTATTTTTATGATGTTTTTACTTTTCCAGTTTTAATTATTTTAATTATATTGTTTATTTGTTACATGTTTTTAATTGTGTAACTTTATAATCCTTGTTTATGCTGGGCTTGGTCCCCTTGTAAGCTGCCCCGAGTCCCTTCAGGGAGATGGTGGTGGGATATAAAAGTAAAGTTGTTGTTGTTGTTGTTGTTGTTGTTATTATTATTATTATTGTTATTATTATTGACACAACGACATTGTATGACACAGCAAACAAGATAGATATGCTGGGTTTCGTTTCACAAAATCACAAGTTGAACACTTCCCAAGTGTCTAGGACTGTGTGATGTATTTTCGGATGATACGTGCAGATCCCAGCAGGGTGGCCTTTTGCAGTTGGCAGATTGTGATTTTGTCAATGTCTGTTGTTTCCAAATGCCGGCTGAGATCTTTCGGCACGGCACCCAGTGTGCCCATCACCATAACATTATTATTATTATTATTATTATTATTATTATTATTATTATTATTATTATTATTATTATTATTTACTTGTAAGAGCTGTTGCAGTGAAACAGCACTTTTAACCTTAGAAGGGTGAACTTTCCAGCAAATGCATGGGACCTAATTCAATACCCATAGTTTGGTCTCACATGCATACTTTTGCGCTCATTCCATAGACTTTCTTGGGAAAAGGAAATATATCAACTAATCATCCCTCCCTACAGAATGAATATTTGCAATAGTTTTGCATGTGGCAATTTGAATATACAGATGCCAATGCACTACACTGTCATGGAGAAGACTCTATATCTGCTTTCAGTCTGTTGTCCAGGTAATGTCCTGCTTCCCTTTTTCATCACCCAACATTTTCTACCTGGGGCAGCTATCGCTCTCTCTCTTTCTAAAGGAAAAACTGACTGCAGTGTTCCCTCACTACTTCACAGTTCACTTTTCGTGGATTTGCTGTTTTGCGGTTTTTCAATAAACTCTACAAGACTATTATAGATCATAAAAATTACAATTTACAGCCTAAGGAAGGGAGGAAGGAGAAGCCAAAGGGAGATAAAAGAAGCCCAAGTGGCAATGGGAGGGGAAGGAGGCAATTTATCAACACACGATTGGTTGATAAAGACTTAAAATAGTGTATAACTACTAAAATAATGTATAAATATTAAAATAAATATAGCATCCCTACTTTGCAGATTTTCACTTATTGCAGGTGGTCCTTGAACCTAACCCCCGTGATAAGTGAGGAAACACTGTATAACAAAACAGGCAGAAGACTATTTCTCTGGCACATGACCTACTGTTTCCACATAGCAAGATGGTTTCATGATGACAGAAAGCCATGCTATAAATGTATTGTAAAAAATCTTTACCTCTTCTAATATGCTTTAAACCTTTGATCAGCTGTGTCAAACTCATTTTCATCAAGGGCCCCATCACCCTTATGGTTACTTTCAGGGGGCCACTGAATCCATGGATGGAGAATCCATGGGTACAGAGAGCCAACTATCCTTTTTTTTACATAGTTGTTGATGCCCAATTTGGGTCCCAGGCGTTATTGAATGACAACTCCCATGACTTTTGATTATCCGTCGAGCAGACTGGTGATAATGAAAATTACAACCCAACCAGCACTTGTTGTTCTGAGCAAAAGGTTAAAGGATAATTTAAAGTCAGACATCATATCAACAAGCCTAGTATCTACATTCAAACCCAACTGTTCTGACGTCAAATCAATCTGTAGCCTTCCAGACTTTACTGCATCACAACTCCCATCAGTTCTAGTCATGATGTCTAATTATGAGGAATACAGGAGTTGTAGTCTAGCATCTGAAGAGCCACATAAAATTACATTCAGCCCACTGGCCTTTCGTTTCCCACATGTGCCCAAGATCATATATAGCACCTCTAGAGTGTTAAATTAGGACCTTGTTTTCTGTCATCATCAAGTTATTTGAAATCACCCTTGCTCAGTGTTATCTTCAAGAATCTTTAAGCATATTGCCATTGTTGTTGTTATTATTATTATCATAGTATCATTATCATCATCATCATCAGATTTATTTGGGTCACATACCAGAATATGCATAACAATAAAATTGACATGTTTAGAATGCACCTAAAATAGTATTTGATAAGTACAGATAAAACCATTATTAACACATTTTGGCAGGATCACTCACTAAGATCATTTACCACTTAATTTTATAGCATCTATACAAAACGTACCCCCTTTTAAACTGATTTGTGGTTTTGTAACCCTATATTAAAAGTGCTTTCAGTAATAATTCTCATATCTCCCCTACTGCAAAAGCTTTCAAACAGGTGGAAAAGTGTGTGTCTGAATATAAATCTGAATGTGATTGAAGTTTCACATATATTTTATGAAGAGGCCCTATAACAGCAATATTAGCAGTGATTTTCTGAGTGGTGCTGTTCAAAGTATTGTTTAGGCAAGGCTACCTGCCATTCTAACGTCCCACAAGCCCTATTTAAACATTACCACACTTGCTCCCATGCTTCAGGCATTAATCACCACTCACCCACAAGAGAGCTCCTAACCCCACTCCCTCCAGTCGTCACTTCCCTCACGTGGAAAATAGTGCATCTGAACAAACAAGGTTTCTTTTCAGATGGAGGCTCCCTGTGCCAAGAAGAACACTGGAAAGCCATATCTCTTTCTTCTGTAGAGAATCTCCACATGAATAGGAGTATCTCCTCTTCAGATGAGCTGCTTTTCACATGAGAAGAACAACTGAGGGTCCTAGGGTTGGTACTCCCCTGCTTCTTGGTTGAATACAGCATGACAAGTTCAGTGGGCCTTTTGAAGTGGCTAAGTAGCTATAAGAGCTTAGAAATGTTATTGTCTGGAAATATAATTACAAGTTCTACAAATAGCATGGCCACAAAAGTTTTATCTTTTCTTTTAGCTAAAAGAAGAGATAAAACTTTTGTACCTGCATGTGCAAAAACTAAGAACATCTAAAAGTTTTCCCACTCTTGTCTGAAGCCAATAGCCAGGACATCTGTACTTTTTTATGTAGAAATCAAAACAATGCAAGAAAAGAATTCTATGTTTGAGTCCTTTGTTAAGACTTTATTTTTACTATTAGTGTGGCTCTGCAATAATTCTCTGTTTTTCTTCCTTGGCTAACATCAGAGCTATTTTCATGCTGTGGAAAAATGAGCAGAAACATAGACAAATAGAAGCATAGCAGTAATCACTGCCCTCTAGTTATCCATGCCCATTGCAATAACAGAATAAAGTATGATTGATTTACATGTCAACATCTGCAAAGGTCTGAGAGAAGCTTTCTTTCGTTTTGTTCTGTTTTATTTATTTATTTACTTTATTTATACCCTGCCCTTCTCACCCCAGGGGAGACTCAGAGCAGCTAACAAGTAGGCAATAATTCGATGCTGCATATACAAACATAGAATAAAAATCTAAATGTGTGCATTAAAAACCATAAAATGAAAACATCAAAACATTAAAAATAGTTATTAAAACCACACAGTCCAAGAGCCATTCCAGTCGAATTGCACTTATTCCATATCACTTATTTCACTGAGTTTACTGTCCCACAGCCATGCTTTTACTTTTTCTCTAAAAGTCAGGAGGGAGGGAGCTGATCTAATTTCACTGGGGAGGGAGTTCCACAGCTGAGGTGCCACCACTGAGAAAGCCCCGTCTCTCATTCCCACCAACCGCACCTGCGAAGAAGGTGGGATCAAGAGCAGGGCCTGCCCAGAAGTTCTTAACTTCTGAGGTGGTTCATAGAGGGAGATATGTTCAGACATGTAAGCTGGGCCAGAACCATTTAGGACTTTATAGCCTAAAGCCAGCACTTCAGTTGTGCTCGGTAGCAGACTGGCAGCCAGTGGAGCTGACGTAACAGGGGAGTTGTGTGCTCCCTGTACGCCACTCCAATGAGAAATCTGGCTGCTGCCCATTGGACCACTTGAAGCTTCCGAACAGTCTTCAAAGGCAACCCCACGTTTTATGCTTTCTCTTGCATTGTTTCCATCTCTACATAGTCCTGAAATCTGAAAAGTTTCAACTTGTGTTTGATCTAGGGCAAGGCCATTGATAACACCATCTCAAAAACTTGACTTTCATTGATGCTGACATCATTGGCCTGTTTGCTTTAGATGGAATTTTAATCATGGGACTTTTTTGTCCTTCTGCGTGCCTTCAACCCTCCATGATTTGTTCCTTATTCTTGAGAGTACTTGCTTGCACTTTTATCAGTAGGAAAACCAGGAAACAAAAACAGCTGTACATGCATGTGAGTACAAGATCCTATACGTGACAAAACATTTTAATAATAAAACAGATGTGCTGTTTGGAAAATTGAAATAGTGGAAGAAAACACTGGGGAAAAATTGGCGCATTTCAAATGCTGGTTTGATTCTGAAGCATTCCAATATTGGCTTGCAGCCAGATTGTCTGTAGCTCAATGGGTAACTTGAAAATGCTTGGAGTGGGCTGAGAAGCAGTCTGTCTTTTGGAAAAGCTTTGAAGCACTGGAAACACTTAATGAGATATTTGTTGTCTGGGCATGAGATACACTCCACATGCATGAACAATAACCAATACAGATTATAATGTGGACAAAAAAGGCTATGACTTTATTTGGTTACAACTATAGACACGGACTGGCCCATACATGAGTCTGGATCCAGGCATCGGTCCACCTGCTTTTGTTGACCAATGAGTCTGCAAGTCTGCCCTAGTTCCAGATCTTGTAGGAATGACCTGAGAAATACCCAAATTTACTAGAATATAATGTGCCACTGAATGTAACACACACCTCAATTCGACAGGTGCTCATTATAAAAAATGGATGTGCCCTTGAATGTTATGCGCCCAACTACACAGGCTTAGAACATCAGGGAGACAGTCAGCATGAATGAGGCCATTTGGGAAGCCGTGCTCCCCTGTCAGGCAAACCCGTCAGCCACACATCATTCCCAGCTGGCCACATTCACGAAGCCATCAAAACTGAGGTGGAGGGAACTACATGGGACTGTGGGGCAAGGGCGGGCAAGAGACCCTAAGGATTACCTGGTAGGATGTTCTGCAGTTCAGTGGTAGGAATGACTGGGTCACCAGCCTATTTCCAGGTGCCTGCTGCAGCCACCGCCAGGAACAGCCCCTTCGGGCCCTCTGCTGGCCTCTGGGGTCCTGGGTTGCTCCATGCCTTTTCATGTAGGTGGGTTTATGTGTGTGATTCTAACATGCCATCGTATCTAATGTGTACCTCAATTTTGGAAATGTAATTTAACAAAAAAAGTGAGCATTAGATTTCAGTAAATAAGTTACCTAGTGTGCTCCGCTGCAGTCTGGCCAGCTGGAAAAGGCCAGACGGGTGAGGGTGAGTAGCGCGGGAAGCGGGGCCAATGCTGGCCCCGCCTCCCGCGCTACTAGCCCTGACCCCGCCTCCCACGCTGCTTGGGAGGCGGGGCCAGGGGACGCTGGGCAGGAGGCAGGGCCAGGGCGCGGGAGGCGGGGCCCGCTGGCGCCGCGGGAGGCACATGGCCACGCCTCCCGCAGCGCCGGCGGGGGGGGGCACTTTTCCCCACCCTCGCTTAATATTTTTAATTTTCTCTGGCCGGCCCTGGATGCTGTTAAGTATTTGCCCCCTGGCTGGGCAGAGCCAACTTTGGACCACACTCCCCAGAGTCTCCAGTGCTAGTTGACATTGGTCGCACAATCTTGGATTTATGACCAATGCTACCTGCCCCCATAACAATATACAGAACCCAGAGGAGGCTGGATGGATGTCCGTTCACTTTCCGAACCCAATTCAAGGTGCAGGTGATCGCCTATAAAGCCCTGAACGGTATGGAACCCTCCTACCTTTGTGAGCGCCTCTCCCCCTATGAACCTGCGCGATCTCTTCATTCGTCTGGGGAGGCCCTCCTCTCGCTTCCGCCTCCGTCACAAGCGTGGTTGGTGGGGACGAGGGAGAGGGCCTTCTCCGTGGTGGCCCCCCGGCTCTGAAACTCGCTCCCCAGGGAGATCAGGCAAGCCCCCACCCTGATGGCATTTCGGAAGAGCCTGAAAACATGGCTCTTCTCACAGGCCTTTGGTTAAAGACCGCCCAGCCCCATAATAATTCCTTGACCTCTTTGCACTGGTCGCACTTTTCCTGGTCAACTTGACATTAGCTCAGGGCTTCTCTCATCCCTAACTGACTCCAAATGAATTTGCTGCACTTCATTTATTATCTTGAATTCATAATTTTAAGATGTACTTTAGCTTATCTATTACTGTAACCTCGCTGGTTTTAATTCTGTTTTATTAAGTGTGTTTTTATATCATAGGCTAATGTTCAGATTTTATAACTGGTGCATGTTTTGTCCATTGATGTACTGTATATTGTTATTGTTTTTATTTGATATTTCTGTGAGCCGCCCCGAGTCCCCTTCAGGGGAGATGGAGGCGGGATATAAATAAACAAAATAAATAAATAAATAAATAAATTAATAAATAAATAAATAAATAATACTCATTGCTAAGTGAGGGAACTTACTCTGTCCCCATATTTTATAGACAAACTGGAAGTGTGGAAATACTACTTTTGTGTAAATATACATAAAATTAGTCTCTGAAGCAGGTGAAGAGAACATGCAGCACTCCATGTGTTGTTGAATACCACTCCCATGAGCTGTAGCAAGAATAATTAATGATGAGAGGGTGAAGAAAGTTACAGTTCAATACCCCACTCCTGCTAATTTGATAAATATTATGAGTATTTCCTATTTAGCACCATTTTAATGGGAAAAGGGGTCAACATCTTTACTGGAAAATTGGCACAGAGGTTAACTGTAATCAATAGCATAATAAAACAGTACTAAATGAACCACTTCCACCACCACTACAAAATTCAACTTCTGAAAGCAATCTGCTTCTTTAGTTTCTGGTGTTCTTCTCCATTTGCTGAAGCAGTGCCATGGGTACTCTTTCAGAAAGCTACTTAAATAAACCTTTGTCTATTCTGACTGGCAAGCGGTCCTTGAGCCTAAAGCAGTCCTTTCAAAATTTGCTACCTCAGGTCCACTAACTTCAGATGCTAGGAAATGGATCTTCAGGCTGATACAGCAGGTGCTATTATGAGTATTTCTGACTGTCTGGGTTGTCATGTACTCCATTTTCTTCCCCCACTGGTCCAATAAAATGTTGGTTAGCTATTCATGACCTCAGAGGATTCTACTGGTAAGATATCTAAAGTACACAACAAGGGAAACGTGAATGATAATGTAGTCTTAAGATAAATGTTGATGGCTATTGTCATATTACAATAAGGCACTTACCTAAGTAGGTGAATAAACTAATTGACTACAAAATGACAGAACACTCCTAGTGGTCACATACGTTCCCAGTTGAGACCATTCAAATGCATTATAAATGAGCTACAACAAATTCTAGAAAATAACACTTTCCTCTCACAAATATGAAGAGGCAGGCATAAGAGCTAACTTAGACGCTATCATTGGAGCAGAGGCCAACAACGAAGTGTTGAGCAACTTTGTAAATGGGATTACACTGGGTCAGTTTCAATTGGTGAGTACTGTTGATATGGACAAGCTGCTGGGGCTAGTAAGGAGGACAACCTGCTTTCTTGATCCCTGCCCCTCTTGGCTGGTTGACCAGGGAAGAGATGCAATTCGATCTCAAATACAACAAATTATTAATGCATCTCTCTGGGAGGGGAACTTTCTATCCTGTTTAAAAGAAGCAGTAGTTTGACCACTGCTGAAAAAGCTCTCCCTGGATCCCCTGGACCTTAATAGATACAGACCAGTCTCCAACCTTCCTTGCTTTTTTTTCCTTTTCTTTTCTTTTTTTTGTTTTTTTGTTAAGGTGATTGAGAAGGCAGTTGCTCTCTAACTTCAGACAGTCTTGGATGACACACGTTTCCTTGATACATTTCAAACTGGCTTCAGAGCTGGATATGGAGTTGAGACTGCTGTGATTGCCTTAGTGGATGATCTCTGTTCTAACATTGACAAGCGGTGTGTTTCCCTGTTGGTGCTTCTAGACCTCTCAGCAGTTTTCGATACCATCAACCATAGTATTGAAGGTTCCAGTCGTACCTCTCAGGCAGATTCCAGATAATGATACTTGGGGATAACTGATCCTCAAAAAAGGAGTTGTTATATGACACCCACAAGGTCCCATCCTATCTCCAGTGCTTTTTAATATTTACATGAAACCATTGGGAGAGATCGTCTGGAGGCATGGGGCAGGGTGTTATCAGTATGCTGATGATACCCAAATATATTTCTCCATGCCTTCAAAAACAGTCTCAGCTAAGGACAGCATGGTTCCTCTGAACAAATGGCTGGAGGAGGTAATGGGCTGGATGAGTGAAAGCATATTGAGACAGAATCCAGACAAAACAGTTGCTTGCAATCAAGGGTCCTAATCTGGGGCGGGAGGTGTGTCAACCAGTTCTGGATGGGATTACACTCCCCCTGAAAGACTGTGTACCCAACTGGGGAGGCCTCCAGGATCCATCTCTCCAAATGTCAGCCCAGGTAGATGCAACAGTCAGAAGTATTCACTACCAGTTTCAACTGATATGCCAGCTGTGCCCCTCCTAGATTTTAAGGACCTAAAGATGGCAGTGCACACACTGGTAACCTCAAGGTTCGACTTCTGCAGCGCACTTTGCATTGGGGTACCTTCGTGCCAAGTTTGGAAACTCAAGCTGGTTCAAAATATAGCAGCCGGATTCGTTACAGGAACATCTAGGAGTGAGCATATTACACCTATCCTAAAGTCACGCCACTGGCTGCCAGTTAGTTTCCAGGCAAAGTATAAGGTGTTGGTATTGACTTTTAAAGCTCTACATGGTTTGGGTCTAGATTACCTACAGGATCGCGTTCTCCCATACAATTTGCCACATACACTTAGGTCCTCTGGACCAAAGTGTCCAGTCTGCCAGAACCCAACTGCCGACTGTCACCCAGAGGACCTTTTCATCAGCTGCCACAAGACTGTGGAGCAACCTGCCAGAAGAGTTCCAACAGCTAAACGAGCTTCTGGAATTAAAAACCCCTCTAAAGACCAACACAAATTTGACATCAAAAATGGCAGTACTCAAAAAACTGGTTGCAGAACATTTCAATATTCCTGGTGTCTCAGGCCCTTTCTACACTGCCTTTATATCCCAGGATCTGATCCCAGGTTATCTGCTTTGAAATTGATTATATGAGTTTCCATTGCAATATAATCTGCGATAAGAAGATAATCTGGGATCAGATCCTGGAATATAAGGACAGTGTAGAAGGGGCCTCAGTAAGTGACTTTACAGGTTGTAGTTCTTAAATAAGGAAATTACAGAGGAAGACAAGAAAAAGAAACGGCTTAAGTGAATCATATTCATACATTCTAGTGCATCGACAGAGGTATGAACTGGGTGGGGTGCTTTATGGCACCCTACAATACAAAAATCCTCATCTTACTTTGCACATTTGGCAAAGTAGTATTCTCAGAGAAAGTTTTGAACCCCGGAAAACTGACTTTTGGTAAGCCAATTTATTATTTTCACACTTCAACACTACCTAACTACTGTAAAGATCTGAAGGACTGGACAAGAGCCAATATTTGCATCTTTCTAGATCCTATTACATTCTACCCCACTCCCACAAGTATGCAAATATGCTTTATATCAAACAATCTAGTATCACTTTATACCGTATCTGAAGAAATAGGTTTATATCCGTGAAAGCTCATGTGAAAATAAAGGTGCTGCCACATTTCCCTTTCTTTGTTTTTCCATCTTCTTCCTTCCTCCTTTTTTAAACTAGCAAGTATATGACTCTGTACTCCAGAATCTAGAATGTTCAGGAACTTTTCAGACCAGTTTTCCAGTCAGTTGTGTACATGAATTGGACCTTAAAAATCTAGCAACTCTGGCTACAGGAGGTCATTAAAGTTTCCATGACACAGTTTGTGTTTGATTGTTATTTTGATTACCTGGCCATCTTCCTAATGGGTTAATTCGGGTAGGTGACCTATATTACTCAGCCAAATCACCTCCACAGAGCATTTTTGACTTCCTGCTACAAGCTGCTAAGATATGTCATTAAAATCATCAAAGCTCCACTACAAGAGGAAGGCACATCTTTATTGGGGATGGTGGCTGCTCAGAAAAGGTGGCTTCTGGGTAGGTACTTAGTACATAGAAGAATACAATAAGACTCTCATATCTGTGCATCCCATACCCGTGGTTTCACTTATCTTCTGTTCACACAACAATCTGACACTTGGGGAGTGAGGAAACTGCTGCCACCATTGCTATGTTGCCAGGGAGAAGTAGGGGAAGCCACCATGTCTCCTCTCAGGCGACAAAGCAAAGGCCTCATCACCCGGAGAAAGGACAGAATCCACTTCACCTTATCCCTAGCAATGAAGCAGAGCAAGTGCTTTGTCATTGGGAAGAAGTCACCCTGCCACCTTGCTTCTCTCAGACAATGACACACAGCAAGCACTTCATTGTTGAGGAGAAGGGAGGGAAGCCACACTGTCTTTTTTCCATTCAGCAAAGCATAGGAACGTCAGTGTCTTACTGCTGGGAATTAGGAGAGCACTTTTCTCATAAGACCTGTATTGGTAGAGGACAGAACAGGAAGTACCATGGAGGTGATGGCTGTGGATGTTCATCCAGTCCCAAATACTTTGGCTAAACACATCTTATTCCCAGCTATGACCACTGTTGTGTTCAACCTTATTTTAACTTTAGCCACAAAACTGAGTGACCTGGAGAATTAAGCCAAAAAGAACATTGGGTTGTATTTAGACAAATAAATAGAGATATAACAACACTTGATTATTGGTAAAGAACAGAACAGGGTTAAGAACTTGCAAGGTCGTCTCAAGTGAAGATTTTGCTTTAAAAATACACCCTAACTAAATGAGAGTGAAATATGAACCTTTCTTCTAATTTATTGCTTAAAAGTGTTAGGGAAAAAGCTTTGTGCTTGACCATGAATGAGCTTATTCATAAGCAAAATTCAGGGGAAATGATGGGGCAAAGTGTATGCTGCAGATTCAGCGAACCTCAATACACCAGAGTGGGCACACTATAGTCATGAAGTGTATGCCTTTGTTGCAGGGAATTTATCTACTTTTGAAGAATGAATACAACCACACTGTGCAAACCTTCAATGATCTTTTTTATCTCAAGCTTGGAAAGTGCTTATAGAATGGAATGGAGTTATCTTTCGTCATCCATGGCCATCACAGTTTGCAGATTGATTGAAGTCAATGCCAGACTTAAATTATTTTGAACGACACGCTCCAGCATGCCTAGCATGGGCTTTGCACTGAATTCTGGGAGTTGCAGTAAAGAAAATTTCAAAACTGTGCTATTGGATTATTCCCCCCCCCCCCTTAAATACTCCTGAGTCTTATAGCTCTTGAAAGAACTAAGCAGGAATTGAAACACCAATGGACAACACAACAGTTTGATTATAGCTGGACTACATCAGGAGGACCACACATTTAGGATGTAATCTTTGATTAATTCATCTTTCCATACAGGGGCAAATAAGTTCCATAGTTTTCTTCAGGGGGTGGGGGGTGGGTGGATATTTTACACAGTTGTCTTTTCTTAGCACATTCTGAAATATTCTAGGATATATTTCTGCAGAAATTTGCATGTAGTTTTTGTTTTGCCCCGGTGGCAAAGTGTATTAAAGCACTGAGCTGCTGAACTTACAGACCAAAAGGCCCCAGGTTCAAATCCCGGGAGCGGAGTGAGCGCCCGCTGTTGCTCCAGCTTCTGCCAACCTAGCAGTTCGAAAACATGCCAATGTGAGTAGATCAATAGGTACCGCTCCGGCAGGAAGGTAACGGCGCTCCATGCAGCCATGCCAGCCACATGACCTTGGAGGTGTCTACGGACAATGCCGGTTCTTCGGCTTAGAAATGGAGATGAGCACCAACCCCCAGAGTCAGATATGACTGGACTTAATGTCAGGGGAAACCTTTACCTTTCTGTTTAAAAAAATGCTTTTCACTTATACACAAGAAAACCATCTGCACTTTTGCACAGAATGGTCACACAGAATTCTTAAGGGTCTGTGAATTACAAGGTGCACAAGCGTTTTCCTCCTGTATTACTCTCACCAACAGAGTTTCTTAAATGTCAGGAAATTCCTTTTTAAGCAGGAAATGAATAATGACACATTCGTTCCATCTCTACAATGCATACTCCATTTCTGACTCAAATAATGACAACACTTACATTGCAGTTCCTCAGATGCCAGCAGTGTGGGTTAGAGAAAAGGAAGTGTTGGTAAAAGGACAAGAAAAGAAGGAAATCTAGGTTCAACGGTAGAGACTGGTGCTTTATAGTTAAAGGTAAAGTTTTTCCCCTGACATTAAGTCTAGCTGTGTCTGACTCTGGAGGTTGGTGCTCATCTCCATTTCTAAGCCAAAGAGCCGGCATTGTCCATAGACACCTCCAAGGTCATGTGGCTGGCACGACTGCATGGAGCACCATTATCTTTCCGCCAGAGCAGTACCTATTGATCTACTCACATTTGCATGTTTTCGAACTGCTAGGTTGGCAGAAGCTGGAACTAACAGTGAGAGCTCACCCTGATCCCCGCATTCAAACCGCCAACCTTTAGGTCAGCAAGCTCAGCATCTCAGCGGTTTAATCTGCTGCGCCGCTGGGGGCTCCTATTTGCTTTATAGTTGCATAGAGTTAAATACACTTAGGTAGGTAAATCTATGACTCCTTTGTCCTTGCATTTAAAACAAAAAAATTAATAATTTTCTCCCCATTGAATATGAAAATGGATATTTGCATTTTTTTTAAAAAATTACTCTTCCCAGAAAGATACCTTTTGTATAGAAAAATCATTTTATGCCCGTCCATACTCCTTGTTTCTAGAAACAGATGTGTAGAGGGAATTGGACACAAGTGTTAGGGTTTTGCAGAAAAACACCTTCCAGAAACACACAAGTGTTTTAAAACACAAAACTGCATTTTTGTGCAAAATTGCAAATTATAGGTTACACATATGTGACTTTGAAAACATTCTTATGTGAACCTGCAGGTGACTAGTTTGTTGTTCTCATGTTTTCCTCTGAAGCCAAGAGGTAGAGTCTGCTAATCAAACCCATGACCTTAAAGTACATGCCTTTTAAGTGTTCCTAACACCGACACAAACGGCTGAAATTTGATTCTGTATTTCCTGGATCCGTTTTGTATGTCTACATTAATTCAAAATTTACATTTGCTTTCTCAGTGGGCGTATTCTGCTTTTTTTTACACAGCAATAGGACAGAGGAGGATCAAAGGTACTGTTCTGGTTGAACACAGCTATAGCATTTGCAACAATGCTGTATGCAGAATTATGTCTGCCCATATTTCCCACTAGCCAACAATTGCTAGTAAATTTACTGAGCCTTATCATCTACAATTGTTCTGGAAAGTCACATTGAAGTTCCTGCATGGTGCTACTTAATCATAGCTTTGGCAGAATGGCCTTTTGCATAAGCAAAGGGATTTTTCTCCCTATCATTACAGGAAAAGCTACATTCATGAGTTAGGACAATTAGTAGCCTAATTGGAGCTGTTTACAGATGTATGCCCCAGGATTCAAGGCATGTAGCCGGGGGGGGGGGGGGCTTGAGGGGTTTCAGCCCCCCCCCCAAATTCTTAGGGTGGTCCGCAAAAAGGCCTTACATTTATAATTTAAACTGTTAGGTTTATTCATTTCATGATCTGATCACCATGCTCAATATATTCCATATGCATGGGGGTATTGGGATAACCATATAAAAGGTTTGCTAGGGTAGATCCTCTCTCACTCAGACTCAACCCCCCCCCCCAAACCAAAATCCCAGCCTCTCCCAAAACAAAATCCTGGCTACGGGCCTGCCTAGGAAGAACACTATGTTTCTCTGCTGCAGCACTTCCCCACATACCCCCCCCCCCGGGGTTTTACACTTTAGGTCCCATCAGCCTCAATCAGAATGGCCAATAGTAAAGATTGATATGAATTGTATAGTTCAAAACATCTAGAAGGAACCAATTTAAACAAAATTCTCTAGACCAGACATGGATAAAATGTGGACCTATTGATATTGGTGAATTATGACTTCAAGAAGTTCTAGCCAACACAGCCAGTAGAGAATAATGTTGGGAAATGCATTTCAAAAACATCTGGAAGACATGCTCTAAATTTAGTGTGGAGTATAATTTGGAACCCCTCGTGGCACAGCAGGTTAAACTGCTGAGCTGCTGACCTTGCCGGTGGTTTGAATTCCGGGAGCAGGGTGAGCCATCGCTGTTAGCCCCAGCTTCTGCCAACTTAGCAGTTCGAAAACATGCAAATATGAGTAGATCAATAGGTACCGCTCCGAGGGAAAGGGTAACAGCACTCCATGCAGTCATGCCAGCCACATGACTTGGAAGTATCTTCAGACAACGCCGGATCTTCAGCTTAGAAATGGATATGAGCGCCAACCCCAGAGTTGGACATGACTAGACTTAATGTCAGGGGAAAACTTTTGCCTTTATCTATGTTTCATTTGGTATACTAAAAACCAGCTCTTTGGTTCAGATGAAGGGAGGTAGACATAAGAAACATCAGTGAACTTTAGTCCTCCATATATATGAGTTCTAAAATTCCCAGGAGCAGTGTTCTCAATCTGTCTAATAGAGGGAGAGGTGAGCAGCAGTTATTCCTGTGGGTCATGGACTGGCACCCGTTGTGTACACATTAGCCACAGCTTGCCAGGTGCCCAACAGCTCAGGACCAACATAGGTCCAATGACTACCACCCAAAGTCATACCATAATCATAAATGAGATATACCATTTCCATGAGAACTCTATAATGTTGACTTCTATGTTGTCCTATATTAAAAAGCGGGAAGTCTTTGTAAGGATTAATTGTCATTGTTACAAAGACCTTTTATACAATATAATGTATGCATTTAGCTCACAGAGTATTATTGCAAGGGTCTACTCTATGATGAACCTTGAGCACTTAGGAAAAGAACTATATGAATGCATAATAATCATATCTGTAGTCTGAAGTGTTGATTTTTCTACACTTCTAAATATGGCTCAAAACCTTGCATGTAAAATTGTTCCCTTTTGTTTCTGATCAGTCAGTGTTGCATAAACCAACTACCAGAAGTTCTGAATTCCCAATTAAAACACAAATCGTAATCCACTTAAGTATGGATACAGAAGGGGAGAAATATCATGTCTTCTACTTGCAAGGATACATATTGTTATGGAGTAACTAATCTGTACTGAGTGTTCTTGAATATGATTGTAAATTCTCTTGTATTTACATGGAGCAAGTGTTATTATTTTAATTAACAACTTTTTAAATACCAGAGTTCAGGGAGGTAGAGGCATTAAATCAATGTGAACTGAAATGAAAAAAAAACCCCTGACTATCTTGCCCTGTTTGGAATCCCTATTCTGATTCTTTTCTCTTCCTCGTGGTTTTGGTTTAGTGCCATCTAGAGGCATCAGTCAGAATCAGGGCCCTATCACAGTAAGCGCTGCCTTTGATGTACAAAAAAGGAGTTGTACTTTTCTAACTTCTGATTACCATAAAGTCAGGTGAGATCTTTTATACTATCTTGAAATCTTTTTTTTTAAAAAGGAAGCATAAAAATATAATCAATGATGATGTTGAATTAACAGAAGGAGATGACAAATGGGGACATATATGGATACAGGTTGAGCATCCCTTATCCAGAATTCTGAAATATTCCAAAATCCAAAGTTGTTGAGAAAGTAGCTGAGAAAGTGACATGTATGCTTTCTGATGGTTTGGTGTACATAAACCCGTGCCGAAAAATATTAAAAATACTTTATAAAATACATTCAGGCTAGATTTATAAGCTGTATATGAAACACGTATTAAGTTCATGTTTAGACTTGAGTCCCATCTCCAAGATATCCCACAATGTATGTACATATAAATATAGTTATTTCAAAATCCACTCCCCGTCCGAAACCCAAAACACTTCTCGTTCCAAGCATTTTGGATAAAGGATACTCAACCTGTGTAATCGCAAAATTAAGCAGTGGCAACAGCAGTCACAATAAAGTGGAAGAACTCCACATCTAAAAGAACATAATAATGCAATAATTATTCAAATCACATGTATTTTCTCTTTCTATGTATGTCTAAGAGTTTCAGTAAGAATAGGCAAGGCAAAGTGTGTTTTGTCTTTTTTTATTTTCCCTTATCTTGTTTACCTTTTCAAAAGCTCTTAAATTCTTTTCCTAAAGTAGTATGTCAAAATAAAGGTCCCCATTTTCCTCCCTGGCCTCTTGACTCTCCACCAACTTCACTGAATGTCAATGTTTTCCTTTACTTAAATTAAATATTTGGGAGCATTTATAGACGATTCTCATAGGCGATCATCCTTTAAAATGAAAATGTAGCCAACAGTCATTCACAGATCCAGCACTTTCTATTGCTGCTGAGCCTCAGCCAATGTTTGATGTACCACTTCACATAAGTTTCAAACCAAACTAACTATGTACTTGGCAACTAGAACGAAATCTCCAAATACCCAACAGCAGAAGAACCTGAAGCAATTGCATTAAAAATAGACACACATATTTCTTCTCTGCCTCTTGAGTCCAAGACTTTGAATTGAAAGTAGCCCAATAGCTACATGGTACAGTGCAGGTACCCTACAGATGTTTTGGGTTACAACTTCCATTAGCGCAGTCAGCATGGCTAATGGTCAAGGAACATAGACGTTATAGCCCAAAATTCTTCTAGAGTATTAGGTTACCTATCTCTGTTGCAATGCTAAATCAGGCTCAAAACATTTTGCTACCTGAGCCCTGTGTCAGGATGTATGGATACATTAGAACAGTGTTTCTCAACTGGGGGATCATGAAGGGGGTGTCAGAGAGGTTGCCAAAGACCACCAGAAAACACATATTTGTGATGGTCTTAGGAACCTCTTTGGCAAAGAAGGCTGAAGACCTCTCCACCTGTCCATCTCTTCCTTTTTGGAAACAGATGGCAAATCCTCCCATCAAAAGCCTTCATCCTTCTGTGATTGGTGGAGTTCAGAATGCTCTTTGATTGTAGGTTAACTATAAATCACAGCAACTACAACTTCCAACTGACAAAATCAACCCCCCCCCCCAAAAAATTGGGCATATCAGGCATTTGTGCCAAATTTGGTTCAGTGAATGAAAATGCACCCTGCATATCAGATTATGATTTGTAACAGTAGCAAAATTAGAGTTATGAACAAAAATAAATTTATGGTTGGGTGTCACCACAACATGAGGAACTGTATTAAGGGTCACAGCATTAGGAAGGTTGAGAACCACTGCTTTAGAATGACTAAATAATTTTGGAAAGCTACAAAGGGAATATCACAAGTACTCCTCCCCAATGCTTGTTACTAAAGATGTAATAATAAATGAAATAGCAATATGTTGCCCTTTCACAATCCATAAAATTTGATGCATGAGATGAAATTCTTGTTTTGCTCAATGGCAGGACCAACCCTGTCCAGTATTGCATTTTGACAAGGTGTACAAGGAAAACTGCTTTTCACTCTTTAGTGTACTAGGTTAACTTGAGTAACCTAGCTCAATACAAGGCAAATCAAGTGTAAAATGATGTCTTCTGGGTCAACCCCCTCTTCCACCCATGTTACATCTATACTGATGGGAGTTTTGCTGTCAGTGAGTGAATGGAAAGGGGATTGTTTACACTGTGATTAACAATTACATCATGAGATCTAATGTGTGACAGCTGGTGTGAATATGGCAAAATCCATGCTGCAATTCATGAAGAGAAGAATTATAAATAAATTTGCCAGCATCATAATAGCTGTTCTGTGCTTTTAAGGTGACTGATTTGTGGCAACATTATGATAAGGGTGTTTTTGACGGGATATATTCAGAGGAAATTTCCTATTGCCTAACATAAAGGATCTGAGAGTGTAATTTATCCAAGATAATTACTGAAATGGGATTCAAGAAATGGTCTTTCACTAGTCCTAATCCAGTATCACTAGGCCAAACTGGCTCAAATCTCTGGGCCAACCATGGTTCAGATGTGGGATAGAGTTATGCATTTTGCAAAACTGGAAAGATAAATGTAAAGGTTTCCCCCTGACATTAAGCCTAGTCATGTCTAACTCTGGGGGTTGGTGCTCATCTCCATATCTAAGCCAAAGAGCTGGTGTTGTCTGTAGACGCCTCCAAGGTCATGTGGCCGGCATGACTGCATGGAGCACTGTTATTTTCCCGCCAGAACAGTACCTATTGTTATACTCACATTTGCATGTTTTTGAACTGCTAGGTTGGCAAAAGCTGGGGCTAACAGCGGGAGCTAACTCCGCTCCCCAGATTTGAACCACTGACCTTTTGGTCAGCAAGTTCAGCAGCTCAGTGGCTTTATCCGCTGTGCCACCAGGGGCTCCTAAACTCCTAAAACTGGAAAAGATACACAAAAAGGCTGCCCAAATGATCAAGCAACTGGAGTAAAAGATCTGTGAGGAAAGCTAACACCAATTGGAGTGTTTTAACATGGGGGGATACAAATACAGGGAGGTTTTATAAAATTTCACATAGTGTGGAGACCAGAGAGAAAGCAGCCTTCCTCCTAACAGCTGAAGTTCATTCAGTAAAGCTGAATTTTGAGATTCTTGAAAGAAAAAACTGCTTCAGACAAGAAATATTTGATACGCTACCACAATATGGTTCAATATTTATGGATAGCATGCCCTCTAACTATTCCAATTTGGCAGGAAGTCCTGATTAATTATTTGTTGTTCTACCTTTTCAGCTACAGTAGAGTCTCACTTATCCAACATAAACGGGCCAGCAGAACGTTGGATAAGCGAATATGTTGGATAATAAGGAGGCATTAAGAAAAAGCCTATTAAACATCAAATTGGGTTATGATTTTACAACTTAAGCACCAAAACATCATGTTATACAACAAATTTGACAGAAAAAGTAGTTCAATATGCAGTAATAATATGTAGTAATTACTGTATTTACGAATTTAGCACCAAAATATCATGATGTATTGAAAACATTGACTACAAAAATGCGTTGGATAATCCAGAACGTTGGATAAGCGAGTGTTGGATAAGTGAGACTCTACTGTACTTTTAAAATGTCCCAGTTTCTCTCTCTTCCTGCAGCTTTTTTCCTCTGTCCTCTGCTTACCTCAATGGCTATAAACCTAGTTCAAAGTGAAGTAGTTTCCATTCAACTCAGATGTTGGGGTCCATTCTAATATAGGATCCCCTTTGTACATAGATGTGAGCTATTCTAAAATCATGGCATAGAAATTAAACAGTACAAGTGACAATACAACAACAAAAATAACATCTGACCCCATTTCCAATTCTGCAAATATGGTGAGACTAATAGCTTGATCCTCTGCTATTTTACTTCATTACTCAACTAATGCACAAACAGAGGGCAATATCAACAACACTGAGAGATTCAGGAAATAATTGAGCATAAAGAGGAAGCAGATTATACCTTTTCCTTTAGAACTAGGCTTCTTGCCAGTACAGGGCTTGGAAGAAAACACCAACTGAACCATGGATAATTATCCTGCCCTGTCTCACAAGACCAGCTGCTAAGGAATACAAATGGGAAGATGTTGGCCTTGTTCTTGTCCAGCTTGTGGAATTCCCTCAGAAGCCTCAGTTGGCTACCATAGGAACCTGAAGATAGATTAGGTACTGTAGGAACGTAAAGGTACTGTAGGAACCTAAAGATGGATTACTAGGCCTTTGGTCTGATCCAGCAGGTTTTGTCTGTTCTAAGTAGTCAATACTTTCGAAGACCATCCAACAACTGAATCAACGGATACCTTTTTTATGTCCCTACCTGAGAGCAACTGAAAGGCTCCAGGGAAACATTAAGCTTCTCTATAATAAAGTGTACCAGGGGCCCCTGGTGGCACAGTGCGTTAAAGCGCTGAGCTGCTGAACTTGCAGACCAAAAGGTGCCAGGTTTAAATCCCAGGAGCGGAATGAGCGCCCGCTGTTAGCCCCAGCTCCTGCCAACCTAGCAGTTCGAAAACATGCAAATCTGAGTAGATCAATAGGTACCGCCCCGGCAGGAAGGTAACGGCACTCCATGCAGTCATGCTGGCCACATGACCTTGGAGGTGTCTACGGACAATGCCGGCTCTTCGGCTTAGAAATGGAGATGAGCACCAACCCCCAGAGTCAGTAAAGCCTTTACCTTTACCTATAATAAAGTGTATCTCAATATTATTTACAAAGAATATTACAAATTCTTTCTCAGCTCTCTTTCCTAAAACCCTTTACCACATGGATCACTTGTTGCTTTTCAGATGTTGTTGGGCCTGCAACTTCCAGCAACCTCAGCCAATTTACTTGATCAGTCGGGTTAAAGCATTCTTGAACTGTTCTGATGCAGCTTGGGAGCATCCTTTGAGTCCTTTGGCTGCCTTCTTTGGGGCTGTCACTGCTACTGTGTCACTGCCAATAGGCAGCCCAACTCTCTGCCAAAGGCTTGCTGGCAATATCGCATATCTGATCACATGTCTGGGTGTCCTGATATGACATTGACAGAAACAAAGTTGCAGCAAGTCTCTAACAGAGAGCTGCTTGCTGGTAGCAGTGTAGCAGTGGGTTGGTTGGAGGTTTGGATAGCAGTTGGGTTGGATCCAGCTGGATCCAGCTCTCTATGCTTCCAAATCTCTGGGTTCACTTTGGAGCTTTCTCCATTTCCCTGGGGTATGGGTAAGTTATATCACAGATATGGGTTCTACTGTTACAAGTTGTTGGAACATTGTCACCACTTAAAGACCATAAATGTATGATGGCATAAACTTTCATGAGATATAGTCAGTGAACATTTACGCTATCATGAATATAGGTTTCTTTAAGGTCCTTCAGGAGTTGTTTAACCTTCTGCTTCTCTGATATTTGTACTGTTGTGCTTTGAAAAACACATGGCCAACAAAAAGTATAAGGGAATTAGAAAGTTTGCATTCCATTAGCACCTGAGACACTTTTATCCAGGATGCCTGCTAAGAGCTCTCTAATGCACACCTTCTTCTCCTCCCACCCTCTCTTGTTTCCAGAGCACCAGGCACAGTGAAGGACAAACTGTTTCAGGTCACCTACTCAGTGCCTAAAGGAGTTTTTTTTCTTGGAAAGCGATTCCTGGGGCAGCGTAACTGCAACGCTTTATAGGGTGTGTCTGCATTGTCAAGTTAATTCAGTTTCATGCCACTTTAATTGTCATGGCTCAGTGCTATGGAATTATGGGAGTGGGAGTTTTACAAGTTTTGCCTTCTCTGACAAAGAGTGCTAGTGCCTCAATAAACTACAAATCCCAGAGTTCCATAGCATTGAGCCATGGCAGTTAAAGTGGTGTCCAACTACATTAATTCTACAATGTAGGTGCATCCATACCAGCTTCTTCCTAACTCACTGTTGCCATGCAAGCACTTACCAGCTGAGATATTGTCTCACTTTGACTTATGATAGCGCTGGCTCTGTATTATAGCAATTGCAAATCACAATCAATGTTAGATTGCTCTTAAAAATCTAAACATAGTAAGTACTCTCATAAATGCAACAAACTCCACAGCAAATATGTGTCTCAGCTGAAGATGACTCTTTACCATGCAGTAAAGATAAATGCTACTTTCCAATACAGGATTTAAAAAAACCCTTGTTCTCAATTCAGTATGATTTCCAAAATAAGAAAGAAAGAAAATGAGTGAATCCCACCCAGGCCAAATTAGGACTGATTCAGATTGTGAAATATGGTTGAGTGATTATGATCTGTTTGTTAAGATCTTATATGTACACGGAAACATGGTAAAATGCTGGCATACTTCCTTTATCTAATCTCAGTGTATCACACTCCAAAATGTATTTGCAAGTTGAAAATCAAGATCTGAATGTCTGCTTTTCCAGAAGTCCAAGAAATTCTTCAAAGGATACCAGCTCAACTCCTACATCACTTTAAAACAAACATGTAAATCAGATAGTACGTATTGCTTACATTCACAGTTTGTGCAAATATTACATTCTCGTGTCACAGATATAAATGCAAATACGTAATTGGGGGAATTTGCACTGGAAAAATGGTCCTGAGGTGACCGTTAAACCACTACTCTCAACGCTATATACTCAGTTGATTTATATGGGTTATTTTGCGAAAGATTTCTAGAGCCACAGATCCATACACCCATCTTGGCACCTACATGTTGTTAAGTCCTGGGGTTGTTTTGCATGTTCAAAAGAGACAATGTGCAACCGTTGTATTTCTCTTAAGGTAAAAATACTTTTTTCCAGGTTGAAGGAAATACAAGGCTGGCATAATTGGAGCTGTAATCCTAAAAAGTAACTTTTTAAGCACTATCTAGTTCTCTTTTCTCTGTTTCTGGGTCTCAGATGAAAGGGCCAGAGATGACACACATTTTCTCCTTTTTTCAGATAAAACCCAGGGGGGGGGGGGAGGGGGGGCAATCCCTGGTAATTCCACTTTTACCACTTTTAAATGCTTAGAGTAGTTCTTGGCTTGTTGTTGAACCCAGGAGAGTGGCGGTTTGCCCCCACAATTACAGAGGAGAAACACCAATTAGCCCCCTGTATATAGTAGGAAATTGCTTTTACCCATTCCTTAGGAATGGGCATGCAGCTACCAAAATATGTGCAGAAATTATCTCCTGATACAGTACACAAATGTGACATGACACCCAGTACACATACCTCTGGTAAATTAATTCTTTCTAGAACTTATAAGGAGGCTTTGAAAAAACATACAAGAAAATAGGACAAGACATAAAACACAGCATCTCCAATCTAGAGATGTTCAAAAGCAGCAGGAAAAAGTGTGGTACTTGTTCTTGCAAAGGACATTGCTTCTCACCCTTCGGTGAAAATAGCACCATGAAAGTATTGACCTTGATGGCTGGGGATTATGAGAACCATAGGGTGCTTGGATAAAACTGTCTCCACTCATCCACATTTCCACCACCATTTTGCAGGTAGAAAGCTGGTGGTCCACAAGCAAAGACTTACACTTCTGATTGTGGTTCTTTACTGATGGATCAAAACAGGTATCTGCCCTCCTTGTGTTTTAGACTTCAACTTCCAATTCCTAACAGCTAGTAAGCTGACTGGGATTTCTGAGAGTTGAAGTCCAAAACATCTGGAGCCTCAGGGCCAAAGTTTCCCAATGCCTAGTCTAGACTTTCAGCAATACACCTGCTATACGTATAGCAACATTTTTGACAAGTTCATTTTCTTTGAGTTTAAAAAATTCCCGGTTACTACATAACATTTGCCTTTTTGGATAGGAAGAACACAGTAAAACACTTTTATTTCACATCTTGACCAAAGTCACACTGAAAAGGATACAAGCCAGCTTGTCTACAATCACCAGAACTATGTCCTTAAAGTGTCATATTAATCTTAAGTCCTCATCTCATTCGGGTAAAGAATCTTTCTTCCTCTGCTATAGGAAAACTCTTTCTTTTCCTCCTGTGTGACTATGACTACTTTTCTCTTCTGAGAAATCCTGTTTTTTGACAGTCTTGTGGATAAGGTCCAGTGTAAAAGACCCTGTGATTTAACAGGTAGTCATCACTCAAGACAACAAGCAAGGCTTTTGATTATATCTATAGCAGTACTGTAGGTTTACATGCTGCCATATTTTCCTTCATAAATCATTGCAGACTAATTCCTTGGTAAATTTGCTTTGCAAATAGGGGAGGAAATTATTTTTAAAGAGAGGGCCCTCCCCCCACTGCCCCCAGTCACATAATATTGAAATTCACACCCAATAGTTTTGCAAGCCCAGGAGTGCAAATCTTCATTGCCACCCCTCCCTGTGCCCACCCTGAACAAAGAGTGCAATTGTGTTGGGAGCAAGGCTTACCTTCACTTTCCAGGAGAGGAAAGAGGGACGGATTCGGGCAGGTGAGTGAGCTGCAAGAAGTGACAGGAGAGCTGCTCCTAAGGTGGTGCAACTGAGAAGCTCTGTTCTCAAAGAGCCCAGTGAGTCATTTATAACTCTCCTCAGTCAAGGGAACAGAGGGCTGAGCTTGAAATCTGATTGGCTTACTGTGCAAGCAATTGCTGGCAAATATATTAGGAGATTGGAAAGGGAGATAAGGGGCATTGGAAGAAGGGTAGCCCCTTTTTTCCTCTTCCCTTTTTTGGTGTATGTGTCTATGTCTCCAGCTCCCCCCACCCCCCCTATTCTCTCGTTATATTCAGGTTGTTTGATCCCTTTGACATAGGTGGTCACTCCTAGACAATACATCACATTCAATGTCCAGCAAGATCCCCCCACCATTACTCCGCTTCCAATGTTTGGACTTTGGGGGGAGGGTTGCAAGTGGAGGAGTTGCTTTTGTTGATCTGTTCTATAGTTTCATGATGGACCAGTCTCCGGCCTTTGTATCTTCTTGATGGCCTTTTTGCATCAGGCAAGGACAGTGGGACTCATTGTTCCAGCTCTTGAACTCCCACAAGGTTGGGCTTTGAAGATTGGATGTTCAGGGAAACCACTTCCTTTCTAACATCAAGGTTTTTTTATTTCTTTTAAAAAAGGATGAGATAAGGAAGGTATAAAGAAAACAAAGAGAAGACCTTCTGAAAAGCAGTAATTGATTTTGGACTCTCTGAGATGAGTAAGGAAAAAGAGCCATAGGTAATCTGTTTCTGCACTGGCATAAACACATAAAATTAACCTCTATCTTCCAGTGATGTGATTTGTTGTTGCTGTTGTTTGACATCAATTCCATTTCAATATATGGTGACTATATGAATGAGAAACCTCCAAGAGCCCTGGTCATAAACTGCTCCTATCAGGTCTTACAAACTCAGGGCTGTGGCTTCCTTGACTGGACCATTCCCTCTTTTCCTACTGCCTTCCACTTTACGTGTCAAAGGAAAGATGCTCTATGTGTCATAAGCAATACAAAGGGCTTGTCATGGCTCAATGTACCACATATTTCAGTCACTAGATACTACTGTGCTTTGATGTAAATGATCTTCTGGACTGTTCAGATGTTTTCCTATGTTCATTCAGAAACTCAATTGATTTTTATATAGATAAAGATGTAAACAGATAGATCTTATCTCCAAATAGCCCTAAATCAGAAGCATGTCATTTCCCATACAAGCAAAGAGTTCTATAGATACAATGGACTGCTAAAAAGACAAAAAATTGGGTCCTAGAACAAATAAAGCCTGAGCTTTCCCTAGAAGCCAGGATGACTGAACTGAGACTGTTGTACTTTGGCCATATTGTGGAGACATGCTTCACTAGAGAAGATAATAATGCTTGGTAAGGTAGAAAGCAGTAGGAAGATAGAAAGATCACATTACAGAAGGATAGACTCAAGGAGACAGTGGACTGAGTCTACAAGACCTGAACAGGGCTTGTGGCTTGGAGGTATCTTATTCATAGGCTCACCATAAGCTGAAGTCAACTTGACAACAGATAAAAAACATTTTTACATTATCCCTTTTCTTTGTATTATCCTTACTAGAATGTCTGTGATGACCTTTTGTACTACAGAAATGTGATATAGCAGAACTTTTAATGTGCTACCGTTCTTGAGCTTAAGTATCATTCCTGGGGGGGTCGGGGTGGGATATGAGTTATTTCCCTGGAAATCTGACAATATTAGACAACCAGTGAATAAAATTTGGTGGCATTTATGTATTTAGGCCATGCACCCAGATGATATGAGGGATACCAGTGATGTAGGGGAACCAATGAACACAAATAGGTATGTAGGACCAGTGAGTTTTTTTGGATGAGCAAAGATGCTGATGTCATTTGCCTTCAACTCCCTGTTCACCCATCAGAGCAGTTAGAGAAGAATTAGATTTTCCTAGCAACAAAATATGAGATACTATTTTGAGGGATCCACATTGCAGTGTTTGGTCTTGAATGGACAGTTCCTAAATTCTATTCACTTTATAAAATACATCCTGGTGGGAATGAAAACTGCAAGACTGCTTTGTTGATAGGGGTCAACACTGCCTTTTGGGGTGTCCTTAGGGTATTGCTTTAGAGGCTCCTAAATTTATCATGACAATAGTCAATTAATTGAAAACCCAAATAGTACAGGCTGGAAGAGAAATGCATTTTGTGGGGATACAGGGTGATCTGATGATAACTGTTCTAGTACTTAGCTATTTTGAAGGCAAAAGAAAAGGCAAGGAACAAAAGCGACAGCAGGGTGATAACTATGGCATTAGGTAGGATACAAAAAAGGAACAGAGAATGAAGAAGGAAGTGGTCATCATTGAAATGTTCCCAGGAATTTGTTGTCCAGCCCTGGGAAAATAATTTTGCTACACTAAATAGTCCATATCAGGAGTTCAAAAAGTGTCAGTAATTTTTCATCATCAAGTATCATTATTAAGAGGAACTTATCACAGTGTCCAAATGGAACACATTCACAAAAATCATACCTGTTCAGTTTATTCAGTAGGAGTCTGATTAATTGTTTTCTGAGAGATAAGAGAATATAGTTGCCCGATTGTTTGCAAGTAAGCGTCATTAATAATCAGTATCACTTGATGTTAAAAGTACAGCTGATACAGGAAACGGCAAAGGCCCCAGAAACAGGAAACTTGCAGGGAGTTATGTGTCTCCATGAGACTCTACCAAGCTTAATGCTCTTCTACCACAGTCTTCCCCAGATTGTGGTTGTTGGCATTGTTGTGTCTTAATGGTATATCTTTTTCACCAGCATGGGTGTGCTACTGAGGAAGAGTGTCCTGAATGTCATTTAAAAAAATCTGATTAACAGTATTAGTCATAGACCTCAGACGAAAACAAAGTATTGCTTCTTTCCAAAAGGTACAATTCAAGTACACACATCTCTTCAACAAGGCAACTACTAGCTTAGATGGATTTAATGTAGACAAACCTATCAATGTTGTAGGTTGGAGGGATGTGCCCATCAGATTTTGTTGGAATTATATCTCCCACTCTCCCTGAGCATTGGCTGTGGTGGCTAAGCCTGATGAGAATTGTAAACCAACAACCAGAGGGCTCACTTGTTTTCTTACCTGGCCTACTGATTGCAGACAGCTAGTTGTGGCTACATGCAACACATGGGAACTAGTTGCTGTGGAGCAATAGCCAAAGTGAATAGTTGGCTTTATTCATGCACATGGATTTTCAAGAGGGATCTGGCAGACAATCGGATAAAAAGTATGGCAGACTAGATAGGTCTTAGTTTTGTCTAGGACAGTGGTTCTCAACCTGTGGGTCCCCAGATATTTTGGCCTTCGGCTCCCAAAAATCCTAAAATGTAAAATGGCTGGGATTTCTGGGAGTTGTAGGCCAAAACACCTGGGGACCCACAGGTTGAGAACCACTGGTCTAGGAGGACTTGATAACATTCCCCAAATTTGTTCAAAAACCTAGATTAAATGTTTACATAATGATTTCAATGTAAGGAAAGCCAGTGTGGTATAGTGATCTGAGCGCTGGAGAAGTTGAATCCTTGCTCAGACATGGAAATACATGGGGTGACCCTGGGCAAGTAACACACTCTCAGCCTCAGTAAACCTGATAGCTTTTCCTTAGTGTCGCCATAGGATGAAAACGATGGCACGCAACAATTTCTATTTAAGATGATTCAAATTTCCAATATCTTTTCATAAGGTTGAATTTCTTAATAATTGTCATGTGTTAAAATAAAATGCACATGTTTACATTTGGTATGCATGGTGGGAATTTGTAGGCTAGCTTAGCTTGCTATTAAAGAATGTGCATAACAAGGTCAGGCAACATTAGACTCATAAAGACTATTTTTGTGCCTGGCAAAACTGTACCATCACTACAGCCAAAACCATGAATACCTCCACTTCGCTCTCCCAAAACATTGCAACTTTCTCATGCTGGAAAAACTGTACTTTGACTGCTTTCATCTCTTCCTTTCTTTAAGACAAACCATGGTGACCTTAATTCCTAATAACTGTACTGTAGAGAACCACTGCAGCAAATATGCTTTCTTTGATGTTCCACTGTTGTTCTGTATTACAAGAACACATCTGGAAAAATACTTTGGCTGAAAAGATGCCTCCCTGTTTTTCTTCAGTAAAGGGAGGGGGGAAAAATCCTGTAATCTTGTAATAGTGTTGTTGAACACAACACCCCCTCCCTACCCCAAAGATTTATAGTTCTCCAAGGACACCTAAACAAAATAAAATGAAATAATTTTTCCCCCTTTCTGCAAGGTCTCTGTGATGGACCAGAAACAGCAAACCTTCCTCAAAGACTCATTTCTCATCATATCTATATCTATATATCTATATCTATATATATAAGAATCTGTAGATGTGCTCTGATTCATGCCAGCGCATGTATGGACCTGGTCTGCAGCAGCAAATCCCTTGTAAAGACAACAGTTCCCCTGCCTTTTAATAAGATGTATCCTCTTATGCTACCTCTGCTTACATTGTATCCCTTCCTTGAGGCCTCTGCCCATATTATATCTCTTATTCCCTACCCTATCCTTTTATATATACAGTATGTATAACAAAATATATTGAGAAATAGGATTTTTGCCAAGAGACAACCATGGGCCCATCAACTCCCTGTTGACCCCACAGAGGAATTTCTTGGACATCAGGGTTGGGCTAATCCCTTGGGCAAAGGTGGCAACCCAAACTCATTGTGTGTGTACAGCTCAGCAGGAGGTTTCCATTTTCAATCTGATATCCCTGGGCCAGTACTTATCCACTGATTGTCTTAATTGTGCTGAAAGATGGCTGACCATGGGAAAAGAAACCCAAAGTATATGCACACATTGGATTCCTTTAATTTGCATACAAGGCTTGATTGAAGATCAGCACCTTTTGTTAAATACATCAGAACAATAACAGAATATGGCACCATGAAAGTTCTCATCTAATGCTCTTACATTTACACAGAAGTAAACTTCACCAAATTCAGGAGGTGGGCAAACTTCAGTCCTCTGAGATCAAATGTATTATTTACTAGAACTCCAAGATCTAACATCTTGAACTTTGTGTTAAATACTTAACACTTGTACAATATATAAAATATATAGTATGTCATTACACAATTCTTCTTTATGCACAAATAACTGCACACAACTCCAGTCACGTTTAAAACCATTTCACTTGGATGGCAATGGTTTACTCTGAGCCAGGTTTTATCCCCTCTCCCCACAAGCAGAGGTTTCAGAAAATTGTGATGCCCATAAGGGCAAATTTCTGGGGGTTTTTTTTGGGGGGGGGGGGGGGCAAAGGGCCAGCCATATGGCGCTACGGCTGAGCTTAAGGATGTTAAAAAAGGATATTGACAAGCTAGGATGTGTCCAGATAAGGGCGACCAAAGTGATAAAAGATTTGGAAACCAAGCGCTATTAGGAACAACTTAGGGAGCTGGGTATGTTTCTATTGGAGAAAAGAAGGCTGAGAGGGAGAATGATAGGCATGTTTAAATATTTGAAAAAATGTTACGTTGAGGAGAAGGTAAGCTTGTTTTCTGCTGCTCTGGAGACTAGGACACAGAGCAATGAATTAAAACTGCAGGAAAAAAGATTCCACCTAAACATTAGGATGAACTTCCTGATAGTAAGAGCTTTTTGACAGTGGAATATGCTGCCTTGGAGCGTGGTGGGGTCTCCTTCTCTGGAGGTTTTTAAGCAGAGACTGAATGGTCTTCGGTTGTGCTTTTCCTGCATGGCAGGGGTTTGGATTGGATGGCCCTTGTCTTCTGTAATGAATTTGTGATCTGCCAGATGTTCTTGAACTACAACATCCATTATATCTCACAATTGACCAGTCTGCCTGGGACAGATACTAAATGGAGCTCAACAACATCTGGGAGTGTTGTGAGTTTTCTGGGCTGTATGGCCATGTCCCAGAAGTATTCTCTCCTGATGCTTCACCCACAGAGGTTGAAACAACCTCAGAGGTTGAGAGGTATATTGGAAATTAAGCAAGGGAGTTTTATATATCTGTGGAAGGTCCAGGGTGGGAGAAAGAACTCTTGTCTGTTGGAGGCAAGTGTGAATGTTGTAATTAATCACCTTGATTAGCATTTAATGACCTTGCAGTTCAAGGCCTGGCTAATTCCTGCCTTTGTTGGGAGGTGTTGGCTGGCCCTGATTGTTTCATATCTGGAATTCTCCTGTTTTCAGAGTGTTATTTATTTATTGTCCCAGTTTTAGAGTTTTTAAATACAACCCAGTGATTCCGGCCTTGAGAGCCTTCGACAACACATTGAATATCTGAGAGATTTAGTGTTCACTAAATTGACTTTATACAAAAATAGGCAAGGCATCTCTGGGTGTGTAGAAGGGGGAATTCTGGCAAGTGTACATCCTGAAAGCAGCAGGTCATATCTGATCCTGGAAACTAAGTAATGTCAGGCTTTGGATTCACTAAAGAATACCGGATGCTATGGGTTATCTTTTAGAGAAAGGTAACTGCAAATATTTCTTGCCTTAAAAAGGAATTGGGTTGTCATACTCAAACTCAAACATATACACAGAGAAAGCTAGCATGATCAGCTCTCCAGGGAAAAGCACCACCCTTCAGTCTCCATTTTTCAGTGCTGGGCACCAGATATGTCCGTCCACTTCACTCTGTCTAATGTTATAACTGGCTCTCTTTTCCTGTGAAACACAACAACAAATACTTCCACTGCCTGAAATATGTGCCTCATTTGGAAGAATCCAAAGACAAAAAGATACTTAGTCCCTTTTCTCAGGATCCCACTCCCAGCAGGAAAATGGTTGGGCTGGGTCACTCCTGCCTTGCTCTTCTGACTTCACCAGATGAAAAAACAAACACATTAAAGGCCATATTTAAGCTTTGTTTTGTACACAGACATATTTAGTTATTGATCTGGTGACAAGTCATTATAGGAATGCTCCAAGGCTGAGAAAAGGGAAGCAGCAATATCCTGGGCTACGCCCAAATGTACCCCACATAGATGTAAAATATAATGGTTTTATCTGCTGTTGTGATAACACCCTAATTATAGAAGTTTTAATTCCAGGTAATTAATAGTATCAAAATTGCTTGCACTTGGCTGGAAAACAATAAAAATTTATTTATTACCATGAGCCCAATGAACCCCAACTTGGAGCTGGCAGCTTGATTTGTAATAGAATAAGGTCAATAAGTATGACTAGCCTCACAGCCTAGTTCTAAGCCAAGTTCTAAGACTAGTTTTAAGCAAGGTTGTGTTCTAACATATGGTAATCCTAGGTGAGCATATCACAGGGTGTTCTGGAGGTGAGCGTATGTAATGTACCCAGGGTCACCCAGTAGGTTTCCATGGCCAAATTGAAATTTCAACCCGAGTCTCCAGAATCATAGTCCAACACTCAAACCACTATATCCAAAAAACAAATCTTGTGCATGTCTACACAGAATTAAGTCCAATTACACCCAATGAGACTTAATTCCAGATAAGCATGTATTATTTACACATATTTATATACTATTTATATTTGGAGATTTCAAAGTATTGTAAAATAATTAGAAACAGCAGCAGACATAAAACACATTTACTTTGTCCATGAAAATGGATGATCGATTGGACAATTTAAGGAAAACTTAGAAAAATGGATACCTTTTCAATAAGTTTCTAAAATTTGATATGAACTACTTGAAATTGGTGCCATCCAGATAATTTGGATCATAACTTATACAATCCCCAATCATGCCCAGGTTAGGGGAAATTGGTGCATAGGGCTATAGCCACAGAAATATAAATTTAGTTTCTACTAGAAGACAGGGTTGCAGACTGAAATGTGATTTGGTTTAACCATTAGGAAAATATGCTACATTAATGTTGTTGTTATGTTACCTGATTGAACTATGGCAAATTTAATTAAAAAAAATAACCGGAGGGTTTCAATGGCCAAGCATGGTTTCAAACCGTGGCCTCCAGAGACATTGTCCAATGATCAAATCACTATACCACACTTTCTTTTGCATCCAGCAAAATCTGGCCTAACTCCTATGATTTGTCACATTTGTCTATGTTGTCTAGGTCTGATGGGACCGGGAACAGAGATGAAAGTCATAAGGCCTTCCAGTTCTTGAAGCATTGCATGTTCTAGCAGCCTTCTCCGACAATAATGAGAAAGGGAGCTGCAGTAGCTGCAGTTCAGCAACATCTGGGAGGCTGCAGAAGTCCTTCTCCTTGATCTGGAGAACCACAACAGCTTGCCTCTAAATTGCAGAAATTAGCAAATATCAGATTTGATTATGCAAAGAGAAATCATTACTGTGTGTTGGGCCTGTTGAAGCTCAAGTTGCAAAAGCTGGTCAAAAAGTTGGAAATCCTATTTTTAAAAAGTTGGTTACTAATTACTATTTGGGTTTTTAGGAGAATGTAGAAGAAACATAGATGCTCCACTATCTTGGAGCTAAAGCTAAAAACTACCACAATAAGTTTAAATGCGTTTTATAGGTTTCATTGATACGATGCTATTAATGGTTTGATACTACTTTAACTGCCCTAGCTCCATTCTGAAGATTCCTGGGATTTGTGATTTGGCAAAAAGCTTAGAATCGCCCACAAGCGTCACTCTAAAGATGTGCTTCTCAAACTTTGGTCTAACTGATCGTTGGGATTCCCAGAATTCCTGTCTATTGGTCAAGGTGGCTAGGACTTCTAGGAATTGACATCCAACATGCTTAAGGGAATAAAGGATAGGAATCACTGCACCTAGCGTGTGAAGTGTGGGTTTACTCATGGCACAGTGTATCAAGTTTAAACTTAATTTTCCACCAACATTGATTTTATTTTTTGACTTATTTAAAGCATTTAAAGTATTATTTCTTTGACTATTTTTCCAGTTGCCCGAGAGTTCTGATTGCTTGAGTTCCTGTAAACTAGTCTTCTGTATATATAATTTTTGGTCATAGTGAAATAAGCTCTTCATTTTAATCTAGAAGAAGAAATGTGCCAAGTACTGGAAGCCTGGAGTGAACCATTTGATGCTTGCAGGACGCCTTCCCTAAGAACCCATATCTGCAAAATTATTTTAGATGAAACCAGTAGCATTGCCAAGTGTAATTCAGCAAGAGTTTGTGGAAGTAAACTGACCTGTGCTATTTTGGTTCGAAAATATTTCAAGAGTCGTATAATTATATGGCAGATGGTTTATGATGTCATTTTTACACACCATGATTAGCCAGCTTCTGTTCAGGCTGAAGATTAAAATGTGCTCATGATAAGATAAGGCTTGTTCAATGCAAAGGGCTTTAGCACAGCAGAAATCAGGAAGCTCAAAGAACCTGGCAAAAAAATCCCTTGTTCATATATGGCTATTGCAAGAGAACTACGTAATATGATAGGGACTATTGGTTATTTCATGGAGGGATGCGCAAGCAGGGAAGCAGAGGGCCATATTTGGGTCCTCTCAACTCCACATAGGCTATATGCTTGTATTTTCTTGCAAATTAGAAACACATTTACATAAGCTGTTGGGGAATTTGCAATGCCAGCAGTGTTCAGGGACAAAAACATGTCCCCAAACCAATTTTTCTGGCTCAAAGAGTGCCCCCCACCAGCCAAATAAATTAAACTCATGGGTTGGAAGCTCAAGGGCTAAGCAGAATCCCGCCAATGGCTTCCTGTTGCCTAAGGGCTGCATGAGTCCTACTCTGCTATGATGCACCCTTAAATTTGGGTCGCATAAGCTGCAAAAATTCTCTCCATTTCCAGAAAGTTGTTTAGAGTGGAAAGCAATGAATGTAAGGTCTGACACAAACCTCATAACTCATGAATGCCTTGTATATTTAATAAACAGATCAAACATCTGGGCGTCCCCTGGCAATGCCCTTGCAGACAATTCTCTCACAGCAAAAGTGACTTGCAGTTTCTCAAGTTGTTCCTGACATGAAAAAAAACCCTCATTCATTCTGTTTGGAAGTGATGAACAGTGTATGCTTATTATGGGCATGTTTAGCTTGGAGAAAAGAAGGCTGAAAGGGGATATGTGTCAGGACCCAGGCAGCAGAGCACCAATAACCATGCACAGAGGCCAGAATCTATCTAATATCTTTATTAAAGAAATATGTAAAGTTAATAAAAGCAAGCGTATGAATTAGTCCAGGAGTAGACCTTTCAGGAAAGGTCAAAATTAGTCCAAAGAAGCAATGTCCAATATGAAATATTAAGGTCCAAAGTTGTAATCCAATAACCGAAACACTCACTTTGCCAGGCAAAGTGAGGGGAGATGACAAGGTCTTTTAGTCCATGAACTTGAACGAGGCTAGGAAGTAACTTGATTCTTGGAACAACAAGGCTTGGATACAAGGCAGCAAGGAACGAGGAGCAAGGACAAGATCCGTGGTATTTACTTGGCAAAATCCGGGAAACAAGGCAAGGCTGGGTCTTGGAAAGCAAGGCAAAATCCGTGGAGGAACAAGGCTGGAAAACGAAGGCTTGAATCAGGAACAAAGGCTTGGAAGCGGAGTAGCTGTCCACACACACTACTCCAGTTGCTGACGAAATTGACTCCGCAAGATCCCTCCGGGAGCAAGGAACCTAAATAGGCCTTGTTTTCCCCACCAGAGAACACTTCTCTGGGGAACCAGAAACGAAAGTCAATCTCTGTGTCCAGATGTATGACTCCCTAAAATTTCTCATGGGAACAGGCTTTAATCATCTGAATGCTTTGCTGCTATTCTCAAACTCCTGCGATTAGCCTGTTGCACTCCCTTCTGCTGGAGAATGTAATTACGGCGCGAAAAAGGGGGAGAAAAAGGGGGAGAACTCGACTCCGGGCTTGTTTGGGAGATTTCTGGAAGACAAGCCTCCTGCAGGTGCAGAGGCTCAATTTCTGGCTGAAATGGTTCCCTTTCTGGCTGAAATGGAGGAAAACCCAAGTTCTCCTCTTCGTCAGTCACAACAGCACTAGGAATGGGACTACATGACCCATGAGTCATCACACTATCCCCCTCCTCAAGCCCCCTCTCAAACTGGGACTCTCTCCCCGAGGCGCGAGGCCGCGGTTTGGCGGGATAGGTCTGATGGAAGCGGCGGGTTAGATCAGGAGCATGAACCGTGGAAGCGTCTTCCCAAGAGCGCTCTTCGGGGCCAAAACCCACCCAGTCAATGAGATATTGTAGGCGGCGGCGGTGAAAGCGAGAATCCAAAATGTCCTGAACCTCGAACTCTTCTTCTCCGTCCACCAGAACAGGGGCGGGGGCCGGCCGGTCTGCATCAGGGCGCACACCATCCGCCGGAAGGAGCAGGGAGCGATGGAACACTGGATGAATGCGCATAGAGCGCGGAAGTTGGAGTTTGAAAGTCACGGGGTTAAGTTGCGCCACCACTGGATAGGGACCAATGAAACGGGCATCTAGCTTCCGGCAGGGACGGTGGGAGGGCAAAAAGCGAGTGGACAGAAGAACCCGGTCTCCTACCTTGATTTCGGGGCCCGGCTGGCGATGCTTGTCAGCGTGGCGTTTATAGTCCTCCTTGGCTTGGTCCAGTTGCTGGAGCAAAAGTTGCTGCGCTGCTGTGAGTTCCTGCAGCCAGTCCTCTGCTGCGGGAACTTCTGAGGTTTCAATGACAGGAGGAAAGAAACGTGGATGGAAGCCATAGTTTGCAAAGAACGGGGTTTCCTTAATTGAAGCCTGGACCCCATTATTGTAGGCAAACTCCGACAGTGGTAACAGGGAAGCCCAATTGTCCTGTTGGTAGTTTACATAACAGCGAAGGTACTGTTCCAAAGTGGCATTGGTGCGCTCAGTTTGCCCATCTGTTTGAGGATGATGAGCCGAAGATAAACGAGAGTCTATGCCCAATAGTTTTTGTAGTGCCTTCCAGAAGCGAGAGGTGAATTGGGACCCACGGTCAGTGACCAAACTCTTGGGCAATCCATGCAATCTGAAAACATGTTGGAGAAATAGATCTGCAGTCTCTTTGGCCGTGGGAAGGCCTTCGCAGGGAATAAAATGAGCTAACTTGGTGAAAAGGTCCACCACCACTAGGATCGTGGTGAATCCACAGGAAGGTGGTAGATCAGTTATAAAATCCGCAGAGATTATTTCCCATGGGCGAGATGGGGTAGGAAGGGGATGCAGAAGCCCTGAGGGCTTTTCCCTTCTTGTCTTGGAGCGCTGGCATACTGGGCAGGTGTTGATATATTTTTCTACATCCTTGCGGATCTTGGGCCACCAGAAATCTCTTAGGATCAAATGCATAGTTTTGAATAGCCCGAAATGCCCTGCTGGCTTGCAGTCATGACACAAACGAAGTGCCTTTTCCCTACCCGGTCCTGGGGGGATGTAAACATGATTTCTATAGCAAAGCAGCCCATCCTTAAGCGAAAAGGGAAAATGTAGTCCTTGGCGAAGTTGGTCCTGCGCCCAGGCATCTGCTTGCTGACTAGCCCTGATTTCTTGAGCACAAAGGGGCCCTGGAGTAGAGGGAGTTGATTCAATGGGAGTGGATTTGGTGTTCCCCACTGTGAGCGTGGCAAAGTTCCCGGGTTGTAGCAGCTGGGACTCAAAGGTCTCCTTGCGTCCTGCAGCGTATTCCGGTTTCCGTGACAGAGCATCTGCTTGCTTGGTCTGGGCTGGGGTTACATAATGAATTTGGAAGTTAAAACGTTCAAAGAATAAAGCCCAGCGTTGTTGTCTCTGATTTAGCTTGCGGGCAGTTCTTAGATGCTCTAGATTCCGATGATCAGTATGGACTTCAATGGGAAATTTGGCCCCTTCTAACCAATGTCTCCAAGTTTCAAAGGCTGCCTTTATGGCCAATAGTTCCTTTTCCCAAATGGTGTAGTTTCTCTCTGGTGCGGTCTATTGACGGGAATAAAAGGCACAAGGATGAAGATGATCTCCCACCGGTTGTAGGAGTACAGCCCCAATTGCTACATCGGAGGCGTCCGCCTGCACAACAAAAGGGGTTTCAGGATCTGGGTGCTGAAGGATTGGCTGGGACGTGAATAATTTCTTTAGTTGCTGGAACCCTTTCTCTGCTTGATCTGTCCAGCGGAAGGGCTGTTTCCCACGGATGCAGCTGGTGATTGGGTCAGACCAGCGGGCAAAATCTGGAATGAACTTGCGGTAATAGTTCGCGAACCCCAAGAATCGTTGCACCTCTTTTTTGTTGGTTGGCGCCCGCCATTCCAATACTGCTGAAACTTTTGCCGGGTCCATGGAGAGCCCTAGTGGCGAGACGCGGTACCCCCGGAAATCTACCTCCTGTAGATCAAAAGCACATTTTTCCAGCTTGGCATAAAGTCCATGATCCCGCAATCGTTGTAACACCATTCTGACGTGGTTCTCATGTTCTGATTGTGATCTAGAAAACACCAAAAAATCGTCCAGGTAGATGATCAAGAACCGATCTAGATAATCCTGAAAGATGTCATTGACAAAATGCTGGAACGTTGCGGGAGCTCCACATAATCCATAATTCATAACTCGGGACTCGAATAATCCGAATTTAGTCTGGAAGGCGGTCTTCCACTCGTCCCCTTCTCTGATGCGAACTAGATTATACGCTCCCCGAAGATCCAGCTTGGTGTAGACCTTGGCTCCTCGAAGTCGGTCTAGTAGGTCCGAGATTAAGGGCAGGGGATAGCTGTTCCGCTTAGTGATATTGTTCAATGCTCTATAGTCCACCACCAGTCGTAATTCCCCTGACTTCTTTTTCACAAACATCACTGGGGAAGCGGCTGGGGATTGAGAGGGTCTGATGAATCCCTTGCGAAGGTTTGACTCTATGAACTCCCTGAGAGCTTCTTGCTCCGGTTCAGTCAGGGAGTAGAGATGTCCTCGCGGGATCGGGGCCCCCTCCACCAAGTCAATAGCACAGTCATAAGGTCTATGTGGGGGTAATCTCTCGGCCTCTTTTTCATTGAATACATCCCAATATTCTGAGTACTTCTTGGGCAAGGTGATAATGGGTTCAGTGTCTGTGGTATGGCAGATCTTAGCTACAAGGCAATGGTTTTGGCAATATTTTGAAGCAAACTGCAGTTCTCTGTTGGACCAGGAGATGCTTGGGTCGTGAAGTGTCAGCCATGGAATACCCAAAATCACAGGGAAATGGGGAACCTCGGTAACAAAGAAGGAAATCTCTTCCATATGTTCCCTTATCCACATTCTGGTGGGTTCCGACCACTGACTTACAGGACCCGTCTTGAGGGGGCGGCCATCGATGGCTTGCACCACACGGGCATTCTTGAAATCATGATATTGTAATCCCAGAGAGTCGGCATACTCTCTATCAATGAAATTGTTGGTGGCTCCGGAGTCTATCATGGCATGGATCATGACGGGTCCTTTTTTTGCTGACCACAAGGTGACCACTAGAAGAAACAGGACCCCGGTTGGCGGCTCTTGAGTGGGTTTTTTGACCGGGTTGGCGAGCCTCTCTACGCCCGGTCGCTGGCTTCCCCCGCCGGCTGTGCGCCAGCCGCCTCAGACGTCTTCGTCTCCGTGGAGGACGCCGCCGCCAGACGGGCGGCGGGCTTCCCTTTGGCTGGGCATTCTCTGGCGAAGTGGCCCCCGTTTCCGCAGTACCAACAGAGATTTAGGCGTTGGCGGCGTGCCTTCTCGGCGGCATCTAATCTGGGACGCACATTGCCCAACTGCATCGGCACCTCCTCGCTCCCTCTGGGGTATGGGGCTGGTGGCGGGGGTCTCCATACTGGGCGCGGCTGGACGCCGGTGGGAGCGGGAGGTTTCACCCCAGCTCTACCGCTCTGGCCTCAGACCCATTGTTTTCTGTTGGCAAGCATGACTTCAGCTCGTAAACATTGATCAATGAGTGCTTCAAGAGAGTGGGGAGGATCCACCTTGGAGATTTCTTCCAGCATCTCAATGTTGAGGCCCTCCCGAAATTGTCCTCTAAGGGCTACATCGTTCCATCCAGTGTTGTGGGCCAGCACTCGGAACTCGGCTATGTACTGGGACAAGGGTCTGTCTCCTTGGGAGAGGCGCCGGAGTTTGTGGCCGGCTGCCTCCAAATTGTCCTCGATTCCCCAGGTCTCCTTAAGGTGGTCCAAGAAGTGTTGCGCTGACCTTAGATGTGGGGAGGCTTGGTCGAACAGTGCCGTCGCCCAGTTGGCCGCTGGCCCGTCTAGGAGACTGTAAACCCACGCCACCTTGATGTCTTCTTGGGGAAACTCGGCAGCACGGGCCTCTAGATAAGCCTGGCATTGACGACGGAAAACATGAACCTTAGAAGCTTCTCCAGAAAACTTGGTTGGCAACGCCATGGCCGGGAGACGGATTCCGCGTTCCTTCAAACCCTTTATTTCCCCATCCTGCGCATTGAGCTTATCACGGATCCGGTCCACCTCATCCTTGTCGATGGTGTAGCTGATCGGTTGGCCTCCCGGCCCGGCTCCGGTAGACATTCTGGCCTAGGTTAATTGGTGCTTAGGGTGGCGGAGTCAAACTGTCAGGACCCAGGCAGCAGAGCACCAATAACCATGCACAGAGGCCAGAATCTATCTAATATCTTTATTAAAGAAATATGTAAAGTTAATAAAAGCAAGCGTATGAATTAGTCCAGGAGTAGACCTTTCAGGAAAGGTCAAAATTAGTCCAAAGAAGCAATGTCCAATATGAAATATTAAGGTCCAAAGTTGTAATCCAATAACCGAAACACTCACTTTGCCAGGCAAAGTGAGGGGAGATGACAAGGTCTTTTAGTCCATGAACTTGAACGAGGCTAGGAAGTAACTTGATTCTTGGAACAACAAGGCTTGGATACAAGGCAGCAAGGAACGAGGAGCAAGGACAAGATCCGTGGTATTTACTTGGCAAAATCCGGGAAACAAGGCAAGGCTGGGTCTTGGAAAGCAAGGCAAAATCCGTGGAGGAACAAGGCTGGAAAACGAAGGCTTGAATCAGGAACAAAGGCTTGGAAGCGGAGTAGCTGTCCACACACACTACTCCAGTTGCTGACGAAATTGACTCCGCAAGATCCCTCCGGGAGCAAGGAACCTAAATAGGCCTTGTTTTCCCCACCAGAGAACACTTCTCTGGGGAACCAGAAACGAAAGTCAATCTCTGTGTCCAGATGTATGACTCCCTAAAATTTCTCATGGGAACAGGCTTTAATCATCTGAATGCTTTGCTGCTATTCTCAAACTCCTGCGATTAGCCTGTTGCACTCCCTTCTGCTGGAGAATGTAATTACGGTGCGAAAAAGGGGGAGAAAAAGGGGGAGAACTCGACTCCGGGCTTGTTTGGGAGATTTCTGGAAGACAAGCCTCCTGCAGGTGCAGAGGCTCAATTTCTGGCTGAAATGGTTCCCTTTCTGGCTGAAATGGAGGAAAACCCAAGTTCTCCTCTTCGTCAGTCACAACAGCACTAGGAATGGGACTACATGACCCATGAGTCATCACAATATGATAGTCATGTTTAAATATCTGAACAGAGATTGTATTGGAGATGTGGACAGTTTACTTTCTGCTTCTCTGGAGACTAGGACATAGAGCAATGGATTCAAACTGTACGAAAACAGATTCCATCTAAACACTAAGAAAAACTTCCTGATTGTAAGAATAGTTCAGCAGAGGATGGCTATCTGTCAGCAGAAGGACGGGGGATGACTTGATGATGATCATGATGATGACAATAATAATGAATTTATTACCCACCTCTCTCTGTGGCTTGAGGCAGAATACAACATCATTAAAACAAGAAATAAAACATTATTAGATAGATATGGGGTTGGACATAGATAGAAATTATAGAAATGGGGTTGAATTGGATGGTCCTTAGGGCCTTTTCAGACTCTAGGATTCCATGATTCAGAAGCTGAATGGCATTCTGTTGGGAAGGCTTTCGCTGAGTGTTCCTATATGGCAAAAAATGGGGTAGGATTGGATGGCCCTTGGGGTGGTCTATTTCAACTCTGTGATCATATGATTTTATGAGACGATGGAAATAAGGGAGGTGAGTATGGGCCCATTTCCCATCCATGGCCCACTCTGCAACCCGGAACCTTTAAAGTTGGGGATATGGGCCCCCACAGAACCACTTGTGGTCCACTAAATTAGGAGAAAAAAGGAAACCCAACAGAGGGTATTCTGCCTCTGAGTCTGCAAACTAAACATACCAGCATGGCATGAAAAATTGTGTTCTGCATTCTGCAATATCAAATATTCAGCCAAGATTTAATTCTTTATATAAAAATAAACAAGTGCTTCTATCTTATTCCTATGTAAACATGGGACAAGTCACTCCAAAAGAAACAGTACAACTACTACGAGCAGGTGATACAGCTGAGCAACACTATCAACAACTTAGAAATGAGAGGAAAGACCCAGCTATAACCACAAGAGGCTACTAGAGAGTTGCCATGCAGACCTGTAGCACTTGGGCATGGTCACTACCTGAGGGACAGAGAAAGTGCTGCTTTGTGTTTAATAAGGTGATAAAACCATTCCTCCCATAGTAAAACTAACAATGACATTTACTAACAAATACCATTACAAAATAACTAACCTGGGCAATGCTGGGTACCTAATCTAATCTTTAATAAATGGTAAAATTATATGTATATCAAAGAACTGTTCTAAAATAAATTTATGTATGATTTATTATCAGTAAACTAGCTGTGCCCGGCCACGCGTTGCTGTGGCTTAGTCTGGTGGTGTTGGTCAGTCTACATTAGGTTGTATTTATGCTGTGACCTCCACCCTTCTTTATACTTACATTAGTAGTAGTATTTGAAGTCTGTTACCTTCTTCAATTTTTGTGTTGATTGATAATTGCTTGAGATCCCTGTTGTCTTTGGTTTGTTTTTAATCGTGATGTCTGATTCTGCTGAGTGCGGTTTATATCTTATTGTGGTACAATAGTCTTTTTTTTTTTTGCCTGTGTAGGTGTTTATTATTATTGTTGTTGTAGTGGTCATGAAGGCTGGCTAAGTTAGATGCTACTGTATTGTTTTTTGGAGGCCCAGTGTAGCACTGACTGGCCTCTCAGCCTCAGTGCCCGGCTGCTTCTTGCCTGTGATGGTGTTGATTCTTATTGTTATTGTTGTCACTGTTATTATTGTAATTGTTTTTTTGGAGGCCAAGTGTGAATGTAGGGACTGGGGAGGTGGATGAGCACTGAATGGCCTTGTAGACTCAGTGCATGGCTGATTCTTGCCTGTGTAGGTGTTTATTATTAGTGGGTGAGTGGATGGATAGATGAGTGGATAGATGAGTGGATGGATAGATAGAGTGGGTGCTCTCCTTGTTTCCTTTATCCTTATGCTGTTCCCTTTCTCTGCTCTGATCCTGAGCTTGCTGATAAGAACACACTGGTCAAAAAGGAGGGTAAATATAACCGGATCAATTGTCTTTCTCTCCCCTTTGCTCTTGGCCTTCCGGGCAGAGAGGGAGGGCTCTTTTCCTTGGTGTTCCTTCACTTCCCTTCACTCCCTCCTTCCTTCGTTCTATCCGTCCCAGCCTTTCCTGCCTGCAGAGCCATGGAACTGGGTCAGTGGATTGGATGGCGGGGAAAGGGAGAAGGAAGAGGCCTCTAATTGAAATTCATGGACTCCATGCATGCCATGGGGTGCTGGAATTTGTAGTTTGCATCCAGTCCAACCCCTTTCTTTCTTTTTGTCATGGAGGAAGAACCCACCCAAACGTCTCAGACAGATGGCCATCCGGTTTAGTTGTGTTGTTATAGTCACGATGCATTGTTGTGAGTTTTATGGGTCCGGATTGTGGTTTTGTGGTGTGATTGTGTTGTTACAACCGGGAGGCAAGGCTTTTGCATTGTGTTGTCAAGGTTTGTATTTCTGGGGCATTTAGTTGTGTGCCAAGTTTCGTATTTCTGGGGAGGCAAGGCTTTTGCGTTGTGTTGCCAAGTTTTGTATTTCTAGGGCATTTAGTTGTGTTGTTATAGTCATGATGTGTTGTTGTGAGTTTTGTGGGTCCGGATTGTGTTTTGTGGTGTGATTGTGTTGTTACAACTGGGAGGCAAGGCTTTTGCATTGTTTTGCCAAGTTTCGTATTTCAGGGGCGTTTAGTTGTGTTGTTATAGTCATGATGCGTTGTTGTGAATTTTGTGGATCTGGATTGTGGTTTTGTGGTGTGATTGTGTTGTTACAACTGGGAGGCAAGGCTTTTGCATTGTTTTGTCAAATTTTGTATTTCTGGGGCGTTTAGTTGTGTGCCAAGTTTCGTATTTCTGGGACGTTTAGTTGTGTTGTTATAGTCACGATGCGTTGTTGTGAGTTTTGTGCGTCTGGATTGTTGTTTTGTGGTGTGGTTGTGTTGTTACAACCAGGAGGCAAGGCTTTTGCGTTGTGTTGTCAAGTTTTGTATTTCTGGGGCATTTAGTTGTGTGCCAAGTTTTGTATTTCTGGGGCGTTTAGTTGTGTTGTTATAGTCACGATGCATTGTTGTGAGTTTTATGGGTCCGGATTGTGGTTTTGTGGTGTGATTGTGTTGTTACAACTGGGAGGCAAGGCTTTTGCATTGTGTTGTCAAGTTTTGTATTTCTGGGGCGTTTAGTTGTGTGCCAAGTTTCGTATTTCTGGGGCGTTTAGTTGTGTTGTTATAGTCACGATGCGTTGTTGTGAGTTTTGTGCGTCTGGATTGTTGTTTTGTGGTGTGGTTGTGTTGTTAAAACCAGGAGGCAAGGCTTTTGCATTGTGTTGTCAAGTTTTGTATTTCTGGGGCGTTTAGTTGTGTGCCAAGTTTCGTATTTCTGGGGCGTTTAGTTGTGTTGTTATAGTCACGATGCGTTGTTGTGAGTTTTGTGCGTCTGGATTGTTGTTTTGTGGTGTGGTTGTGTTGTTAAAACCAGGAGGCAAGGCTTTTGCGTTGTGTTGTCAAGTTTTGTATTTCTGGGGCATTTAGTTGTGTGCCAAGTTTTGTATTTCTGGGGCGTTTAGTTGTGTTGTTATAGTCATGATGCATTGTTGTGAGTTTTATGGGTCCGGATTGTGGTTTTGTGGTGTGGTTGTGTTGTTACAACCAGGAGGGAAGGCTTTTGCATTGTGTCACCAAGTTTCGTATTTCTGGGGCGTTTAGTTGTGTTGTTATAGTCACAATGCGTTGTTGTGAGTTTTGTGGGTCCAGTGTGGTTTTGTGGTGTGATTGTGTTGTTACAACCGGGAGGCAAGGCTTTTGCTTTGTGTTGCCAAGTTTTGTATTTCTAGGGCATTTAGTTGTGTTGTTATAGTCATGATGTGTTGTTGTGAGTTTTGTGGGTCCGGATTGTGGTTTTGTGGTGTGCTTGTGTTGTTGTAACCGGGAGGCAAGGCTTTTGCATTGTATTGCCAAGTTTCGTATTTCTGGGATGTTTAGTTTTGTTGTTATAGTCACTGCCCCCACAACTTTATCCTTTTATATATATAGATATTTTATTTATATACCTATATAGACCTGAGGTCATGCAAAACATTCTCTGACAAAGTGGAGTCACAAGAGCAAAAAAGTTTAAGAAGCTCTATCTTAGAGAATACTTTCAACAACAAGCAATGACAAGGAGAAAAATGAGGAGGATGCAGAGCTTAGAAAAGTTACTTTTGAAGTACAACTCTAAGCTGGCTGTGTATTCTGAGTGTTATAGTTCAAAACATTTTTTCAAGCCTTGCAGACTAGGGATCTGAAGGGATTGGCAATATGCAAGGCCAGCCCCAGTCTTTAAGCACATACCTGCTTTTATCTTTGGTGACTTTGAGCTACATAAATCTTGAATAGAATGTTTTATTTTTTCCTGCCAGATCAATGATGAATGATGGCAATATTGAATTTACACGGGAACTAGAAATTGAGATTTCAAGAGAAGAATAGGACATTCAGTTGTAGAGAATGTCACAGTTCTCTTTTAAAAAAATCAAGAAGCCAATATTGTATAAGTGGCTTATAAAGGATTAATATATGCAGATACCTTACTGTGTTAATCTACTTACAAATGTTTTGCATAAAACTCTGCACATTGCTACTTGTGGAAAAATCTTGACTGACTCCAGTAGGCTCACTACATTTATCAAAATCCTGACTTCAGTTGGATTATGATGGTCACAGTTTCTCAATGAAGAAATGGCTCCATTTTTTTGTACCAGAGGATGTTGTGTATGTTTAGCCACAAAATACAGGAAACACCTCACTTTTGAGGTAGATGCTAAATAGCTCCTTGAAGCTCAACTAGGACATTAAAACAACTACTATATTTTTTCATTTCTAAGATGCAGTCTCTACCACCAACTCAATATAAACATCTTTAAAGATGGGATGTGTCTATGGCTGGATCTACATTGCCAAATAATTAAAAAGTAACCTTTCCAGGCTCTGAGGCTAATATCAACTTTTCAAGTCCTGTCTAAACAATCTGCCGAATGTACTTTACTGGAAGATGAAGATTAGAATAATCCAGTTCTAATGTATTACCAAAATGCAGGAAGAGACATCTTTTCACTCTTCTCTCCACATAAATCCTGTGAAAGTATCTTCCTGTTTTCATTTTGAGATTTCAGTGCTTAAGATCCCAAACTGCATGCAATAAAAGGAATCCTACTTTCAGACAAACTGGAAAGCAAATGTTTACCTTGCTTCCATATAGTACCAAGATAGCCACATTGAAAGTACCAATGGACACAAGAAAGCCTGTTTTATTACATTGTCTTGTGGTTAATGAGTTCGGGAAAGGACATCCCACTTCTGTCCATTGGGAACAGGTGCTTCCATTTAGCTGCATTTATTATTAGGACCATTCCCTTGTTTATGCCAGCCCAATAAACACCATAGAGCAAAGTGTTCAACTGTGCATGATTCTTAAGTGGACTGTTATTCTGGTCGGCATAGAAAAGTGGCCTGTTTCCAACATAAAATAGAAAGTATGGTATGTATAATCCATAGCCCATTCAATCCTTCTCATGTTTTCAATAAATATTTATACTTCCACTTAAGGGCCATATCCACTGGATTCACAATACCTGTTCAAATTACTTTTCCTAGTCAAGCACCCAGGTAAGAGGGTCACTCCCCTGTTGCTGTGACAAAACAGAATAGCCACAGCAGCAGGTGATTCATAGAAAATAAATTGAGTTCTCCCTATGCACTTGAAATTGCAAGGATGTGTGAATGGCATTCATGATTCTGCCTTGCATTATGCTTTCAAATTTTTCCAAGCATCAATCAGTTATAGTAGAATATTCAATATTCTGCTATAATATTTTTAATATTTGTATATTTCTAAATTGTATACTGATGCTTTTATATCAAGCTGCTTTGAGTCTCCTTTGGGAAGTTAAAGTGGAGTATAAATAATAATAATAATAATAATAATAATAATAATAATAATAATAATAATAATAATATAATCATGATTACTTCTAACTCTGAGATGTTCAAAGAACTAGGCACATTTCCATATTATTTTTGCAAATCAGCACATAATGAGGATTAGAAGAATGCAGCTGGCCAAGTTAAGGATTTGCTGAAGTCAGCGGTTTAGTGCTAGCCCAAAGTGTACCCTAGATATTTACAAAAATATTATCTGCAGGAAGAAATAAAGCTCCCATGGAATCTTGCACTGGCTTTCTAAGGTCCATGGCAAGTAGTTATAAAGAAGTACAACAGACAGCTTTTTAAAATAGAAAAATATACATTACATAAATTGGTTAATTTTTACTCTTAGAATCCACCAGCTCCTAGTAGCCACAGGATGTTGTTACAGATCCAGTGAGGGGTAAAAGTGGCTTCAGACATGATAGAATGTGAGAAAGGTGCCAGGAAATGGAACACCCATTATGCCGTCACATCCAGGCACCTTTTAAAGCTTTAAGATGTGCTTCTTCCTTTGCCCAGGTGAACTGCGGGCAGAGGCGGTCCAACCATAAGGCGAAATAGGCATTTGCCTGTGGCGTCATCGTCCCGGGGGCACCATCGTCCTGGGAGGAGGGCACCACTCTCCACCTCCTTCTCTTTCGGGCCTTCCAGCGGCCGCGCTGGGCCTTCCGGCCGGCGCACACCCACCTTCGCACCACGCAAGCCCACCTTTGGGGTCTTCAGAGATTGTGAGGTCTGTAGGAACTTGGAAGATAGGTATGTGGGGTTTATATATCTGTAGAAGGTCCAGGGTGGGAGAAAGAACTTTTCTTTGAAGCAGGTGTGAATGTTGTAATTAATCACCTTGATTAGCATTTAATGGCCCTGTGGCTTCAAGACCTGGCTTCTTCTTGCCTGGGAGAATCTTTTTTTGGGAGGAGTTAGCTGTCCCTGATTGTTTACTGTCTGGATTTCTTCTGTTTTCAGAGTGTTGTTCTTTATTTATTGTCCTGATTTTAGAGTGTTTTTTAATACTGAGGGCTATCTGGGTTATCTAAGTCCACACTGCCCTATATCCCTGTTCAATGTTTAGTGTTAAATTTGCAAATATAGTAATTCCTACATAACATTACCATGTATTGAACTGCTTTTTCTATTGATTTGTTGTAAAACATGATGTTTTGGTGCTTAATTTTTAAAATCATAATGTAATTTGATGTTTTATAGGCTTTTCCTTTATACTTCCTTATTATCCAACATTTTCGCTTATCCAACGCTTTTATTTTTCAGTGATTGGTTTGGGGGGGCACCAAAATTCTGTTCGCCTACACTTGAAAAATACCTAGGGCCGGCTCTGACTGCGGGGGCCTTATTTAGAAGCTCTGGAAATCCCAGTAACCAAAGGCACTTCAAGTTGAACAATCAAACAAAATTTTATTTTCACAAAGTCCTTGGCAGACTTGGCACACGTAATTAAGGTTGCAAATATAAACAGTCACCTTATAAAACCTTGCAGATGTTCCTTTCTTGCTTTTCCCCTTTAGTTGCTGGGTTAACTTCCACCAAAGGCAAAGAGATCCTGAGATCCTCTTTACCCTAGCCCTGAGCTGCTATCAAAAAGGTCTATAACTATCTAAGCTCAAAGCTAGTTTTTGAGGCAAAGTTGGTAGGGCTTCTTCCAGTGGCAAAGAAATCTGGAGATGTTCTCTGCCCCAGTGCTAAGCTACTATTTTTAGAAAGAACAGGTCTTTCCCTATCTATGCTCGGCACTGGTTTTAAAGGCAGGTCAGTACCTACGATGGCCTTGTCAGAGTTGGCCTGGCTTGGCCACACAAGCACATCTAAGTTGTTTCTTCTTCGGACTAGAAGGCAGACAAGGCTTCTCAAAATGGAGCCTTCTTTCCCCAGGAAAAGGGGCGGTATCCAGAACAAAAGCATACATTTGCAGGCTGCCAGCAGCAAAGCTTTGCAAACAGGCTACAAACTCTGCTAATGGCTAAACTATCATGTTGCTGCAGAATCTGCAACAGCCCTGGAATAAATGCAAACAGGTGCTATTCCTGCAACTATGGGCAACTTGTAAAATCAAAACCCTGGGAGACGGAACACTCATATTGTATGCTCCTACACATTGTACTTCCATGTACTTCAGTATCTCTATCAATAGATTCTCATACCTTATAGCAGACAGATGCATATGTTTTCCACGAATGGACAATATGAGATATGTGAAGGTTCAATGTCATACAATATGGGAAATGCAGATGAATTGTGTGACACTTAAGCTTTTGGGTTTTCTTTGAATCCTCAACAGCTAACGAGACCATAAGGGGCAAAAAAACAAAACCAAAAAAACTGGCATTGCTTCTCAAAGCTAAAAAAAATTGACCATTTTGTCTAAGAAATATCTTACAAAGAAGTTGGGAATAGTAAGTACCTAGAAGACAGGTTTAGTATCAACATCTGTATAGACGCAAGGCCGCTAGGAACTCAGAGGGGCCACAGCTTTGGACGTTCACCTCCCATGTGTCTTTTCCTCATTTTTTGCTTTTTTGAAGTTTGTTCAGCATTTTTATGGAGGCATAAAGAATCGTACAATCATGGAATCATAGAGTCATATAGTTGGAAGAGACCACAAAGGCCATCCAGGAAAATACAATCAAAGCATTCTCCTTTTCATTGAGTTGGAGAGAGTCAAGGGAGCCCCCTTTGCCTTGCTGATTGGTAAGCTGGCTGCTTGGCTCCCTACCACTTTGGTCACCTATCTCTGAGTCCTCTTCATAGAAAGAAAAGCAGCAGTACGGTGGGAGGAGGGGAGGTCCAACCGACAGATTTGGTTATGGGACCCTAAATAGGGTCAAGACCCCCTTTGCTATAAGGAAGCAAGGTCAGAAATGACAGAGAGGTGCTCTTGTCCTCTGCCTCTGGGAGAAAGTGCAAGTTGACAACAGGTGGAGAAGCCATCAGAAAGCCAATGGAAAAAATGGAAGGAGGTAGAAATATTCAGAGAGCAAAACCTTAAAATCATGTCTATGGGCCTTTAAAACATGAAACTGCCCGCTGCTTTAAATGATTTAGCAGAATCTTCCACATTTTGTTGGTGTCCAGATATATCAGATTATAGCACACATATGTTCAGAGATTTTATTTGAAATACCCTCATGTATAAGTCTAGAAATGTTATTTAAAAAACCAACCCAAAAAACCTGGGTTGACTTATTGAGAGGTCAATGTGAGTTCTGTACTTTAAACAAAAAGGAACCATCCCATTCTCTGAATAGAATGATGAAAAACAAGAGCTTTAAAATGAATTACTGTAGCTTTGTATTGTAGAGTTATTAATTTTATTAAAGATTAATGTATGTATGTATAGGTAAAGGTAAAGGTTTTCCCCTGACGATAAGTGAACGACTCTGGGGGTTGGTGCTCATCTCCATTTCTAAGCCGAAGAGCCAGCATTGTCCATAGACACTTCCAAGGTCATGTGGCTGGCATGACTGCATGGAGCGCCGTTACCTTCCCGCTGGAGCGGTACCTATTGATCTACTCACATTTGCATGTTTTCGAACTGCTAGGTTGGCAAGAGCTGGGGCTAACAGCGGGCGCTCATTCTGCTCCTGGGATTTGAACCTGGCACCTTTTGGTCTGCAAGTTCAGTAGCTCAGCACTTTAACGCATTGTGCCACCAGGGGCCCGTATGTATGTATGTATGTATGTATGTATGTAATTGTTGTTCAAGTATGTTTATGTGTATTTATGTATGTATTAGTATATTAGTACTGTTGTTTCTTATGTTTTTCTCTGTTAAAAATTTGAATAAAAATAAATAAATAAAATAAATATTGCCATACCTGGTGCTACACTGATGCACATAACGTATTTAATACCAAGGACATTTAAAAATGTAAAAGTGGTCAAATTTAATATGACCTCTTTCCCCATAATTAATCAAAATATACTGTTACTCCCTATCCAGTATTCTGTTTTGCCATCTTTATTGACCTTATTAATCAAGTAAGACTCATTCATTCTGATAAAAAGGTAGAGGGTGATTCATTAGTGGAGATTCAGTGGATTCTGGCCCTAAAGGTTGCTAAATTGGCAATTTTCTCCCAAAGGCTATGTCACAAAGTAGCTTTTTTTTGACAGCCAAAAACAAAACTATGAATTTTTATTATCAGCCAGGTTCCTCTGCGTAAGATGTTTCTGCCACTAACTGGGGAGCAACATTGTTGTTACAAAGTACTGGATTAATGCACATACTTCATATTTTGGTGACAGATGTAGCAATTCCAGGTCCCTGATCTGCTCAGTTCTCAGGTCAGCTAAGGCCTGAGGGTCTGTCAAAAGGGAACCAAGTCACAGGTGCAGCAACATAATGGTTTATTGATTGTATAAAAATATTAATGGAGATGTAGCAATAAGGGAAAGAAAGCTTGTTTTTTTTAAGCTGATGGAAACTGGTCTTTATTGCAGTTGACCATCACCAATGCCCAGGCACAATGAATTCAATTGAATTCCTGGGCTGGACTATGACTAAGGACATCTCCTGAGGACCTGGCCTGATTTTTTCCTATGCTTTTTTCCTTCTCTCTCTCTCCATTGTTCTGAAAAATGCAGACACTTTTACAGGCAAAGGGGAGGAAAATCACTTAATTTTAACAAAGGAATAGCTTACCAGGCATACCAAGATAGAAACATTCCTACCACTCTCTGCAGCTTGAGCTGATATTTTACAGCTGGAATTGATCTGCTATAGAAATTGGAACTACAGGCAGTCCACAAGTTACAAACAAGATTGTTTCTGTAGGTTTATTCTTAAGTTGAATTTACATGTAAGTCAGAACAAGTACATTTTTAAGCATAACTCCAGTCATACATACACATACACACACACACACACACATACACACACACACACAACCTTTGGATAGCATAGGGAAGGATTAACACCCTGTGGTGATTGTTTTGCTGTCTGTGCCCCTACTCAGAAGATTTCATCTCACTTTCTGTCCCTGTAATAATTGGATTTTGAAAAAATTGGCTTGTTGAGGAAACAAGAATTGGTGAAAAAACTTCAGTGGAGACACCTTTCCTCCATGATAACTCTTTCAGGGGTGAATTTCCCATCCTACGGGTAGATTTCTCTCATGTCCTGTTGTCTCAGCTCTGTTCTTTAACTATGAGTTGTTTGTAAATCTCAAGTTTATAATTAAGGGGCTGCCTATACTCAAAACTGCATCATCATCATTATTATTTACTCAAGGCTTGCTTTATTGATGGTAAGGTCCAGTTACCATGTTGTACTCCCAATGTAAAGGTAAAGGTTTCCCCTTGACATTAAGTCCAGTCGGGTCTGACTCTGGGGGATGGTCCAACGGGCAGCAGCCAGGCTGCTCACCAGAGCGGCATACAGGGATCACATAACTCCCCTGTTGCATCAGCTCCACTGGCTGCCAGTCTGCTTCCAAGCAGAATTCAAAGTGCCGGCTTTAGCCTATAGAGCCCTAAACGGTTCCGGCCCAGCTTGCGTGCCCGAACATATCTCCCTCTATGAACCATCTTGGAGATTAAGATCATCTGGGGAAGCCCTGATCTCAGTCCTGCCTGCTTCTCAAGCTCGGCTGCCAGGGTCGAGAAACAGGGCCTTCTCCGTGGTGGCCCCGTGGCTGTGGAATTCCCTCCCTAATGACATTAGAACAGCCCCCTCCTTCCTAGCCTTCAGAGGGAAAATAAAAACCTGGCTTTGGTATCAAGCTTTTAGAGAATAGCTTAGTGCAATAATGGATTCAGCACATGTGCAATGATTATGGAATGGCCTCAGACTATGATTTTTGGATGACGTGATTTTAATATTGAATGTAATGTTTTTAAATATTAATATGTATGAATTTTAATTCATAGAATCATAGAATAGTAGAGTTGGAAGAGACCTCATGGGTCATCCAGTCCAACCCCCCGCCAAGAAGCAGGAAATCGCATTCAAAGCACCCCTGACAGATGGCCATCCAGCCTCTGTTTAAAAGCTTCCAAAGAAGGAGCCTCCACCACAGTCCGGGGGAGAGAGTTCCACTGCCGAACAGCCCTCACAGTGAGGAAGTTCTTCCTGATGTTCAGGTGGAATCTCCTTTCCTATAGTTTGAAGCCATTGTTCCGCGTCCTAGTCTGGAGGGCAGCAGAAAACAAGCTTGCTCCCTCCTCCCTATGACTTCTCCTCACATATTTGTACATGGCTATCATGTCTCCTCTTAGCCTTCTCTTCTGCAGGCTAAACATGCTCAGTTCTTTAAGCCTCTCCTCATAGGGCTTGTTCTCCAGACCCTTGATCATTTTAGTCGCCCTCCTCTGGACGCTTTCCAGCTTGTCAACATCTCCCTTCAACTGTGGTGCCCAGAATTAGACGCAGTATTCCAGGTGTGGTCTGACCAAGGCAGAATAGAGGGGGAGCATGACTTCCCTGGATCTAGACGCTATACCCCTTTTGATGCAGGCCAAAATCCCGTTGGCTTTCTTAGCAGCTGCATCACATTGCTGGCTCATGTTTAACTTGTTGTCCACAAGGACTCCAAGATCTTTTTCACATGTACTGCTATCTAGCCAGGCGTCCCCCATTCTGTATCTTTGCATTCCATTTTTTCTGCCGAAGTGAAGTATCTTGCATTTGTCCCTGTTGAACTTCATTTTGTTAGTTTTGGCCCATCTCTCTAGTCTGTTCAGATCGTTTTGAATTCTGCTCCTTTCTTCTGGAGTGTTGGCTATCCCTCCCAGTTTGGTGTCATCTGCAAACTTGATGATCGTGCCTTCTAACCCTTCGTCTAAATTGTTAATAAAGACGTTAAACAGAACTGGGCCCAGGACGGAGCCCTGCGGCACTCCACTTGTGACTTCTTTCCATGATGAAGACGACGCATTGGTGAGCACCCTTTGGGTTCGTTTGCTTAGCCAATTACAGATCCACCTAACCGTAGTTTTGTCTAGCCCACATTTTACTAGTTTGTTTGCCAGAAGGTTGTGAGGGACTTTGTCGAAGACCTTACTGAAATCTAGGTACGCTACATCCACGGCGTTCCCTGTATCGACCCAACTTGTAACTCTATCGAAAAAAGCAATCAGATTAGACTGGCATGACTTGTTTTTGGTAAATCCGTGTTGACTATTAGCAATGACTGCATTTGTTTCTAAGTGTTTGCAGACCACTTACTTAATGATCTTTTCCAGAATCTTGCCTGGTATCAACGTATTCAATCTTTTTAAGCTTAATTTTGTATGTGTTAAGACTTTGAATAATTGCCATATGTAAGCTGCCTTGAGTCCCTTTCGGGGTAGGGAAAGGCAGGGTATAAATGGGGTAAATAAATAAATAGTGCTCACCTTCATTTCTAAGCCGAAGAGCCGCTGCTGTCCATAGACATCTCCTGCGTCATGTGGCTGGCATGATTGCATGGAGCACCGTTACTTTCCCGCTCAAGCGGCACCTATTGATCTACTCAACATTTGCATGTTTTTGAACTGCTAGGTTGGCAGAAGCTGGGCCTAATAGCGGGAGCTCACTCTGCTTCATGGATTTGAACTGCCGACCTTTCGATCAGCAACTTCAGCAGCTCAGCGGTTTAATCCGCTGTGCCACCACAGCCCCTTGTACATCTTACACATTAAAAAAAATGTAGGCTACATGTGACAGCTAATAATCACTCCTCATCGACTCTTCTGGAAATTCTGCAACAGAGGTGGTCTCTTTTTTGGCAGGCAGAACTTACCTCTCAAAATACCCTGCAATAGTATTTTCTATACCTGAAAAGCCAAATCCTTTATTCCACTGTAAAGGAATGATAACAATTTATGTCATAACCAAATCCAGTATATCTATATCAATATCTATAGGTATAGCTATAAATATATCCCCATTTCCCATTTCAGTAAGAAAATTATGTTCACCTTTATTATTAAATATCACTATTCAAATGTTATATTCAAACACATTTTTGTTATTCATATTTGTGCTGTTATCTGTGTGCATCTCTAACTGTATATACACATGTGCTGCTACCATGCCCTGGAGAAATTGCTACTTTTAAACTTGAAAGACCTAAAAACATGGAGTTGCTTGAGGAGTGTCTCCTTTCATACTGACCTATTCAGATTCTTGAGTAGAAAGATAGGAAGAAGAGAGCCTTTTCAGAGGTGACAACCTTTCTGTAGAATGCCCTATCCAGAAATCCTCTTCTGATATTATGGGCTTTTCTTTCAGTTCCAAGTTAGGACGTTTTTACCCTCCAAACCATTTCCAGAGGTTGGGCTGGCACCGCCTGGATCATTTAAAGCAGGGCTGGCCAACATGTAGCTCTCCAGATGTTATTAGATATCTCTCATCAATCCTGTGGTGAGAATTGCAACCAAATTACAACTGGAGAGCCCCGAGTTCAAGTTATAAGCAATATTTCCAGTTAAAGATTGGGCAACCAACAATCCATGAGACAACAACTTAAGCAAGAGTCATTGGGATGTGTGATGTAACCCTAGGAATATCCTCTGTAGATCAAAGACAACAAATTGATCCTCCTATGCAGGTTTATGAAAGTTGTCATTTCCAACAAATATAGAACAATATTCAGAGAGTTATCATCATGAAGGCTTAAGTATCTTGTTGTATCATGCCATGCAGCTGAGTTGCCTCTTAAAATGCTCCATGCAAATTCACAATATAGCCAATGTTACTATATGAGTATGATGTTTCACAGTTTGATAAAGCACTGCAATAGAGCAGTGATGGACAACTTGTAGCTATCCAGATGTTGTTGGGCTATAATTTCCATGAACTCAAGTTAGCATAGACAATGATGAGTATTATCATCCAGAAATATCAGGGCCCTAGTTTCTGTGTTTGAGTCCTATTTATTGGAAATGCAGTCCTCTTCTTTTCCTACTATTCTGCTAAGTGTTATTGTCTTTTCTATAGAGTCATACTATCTATGATATGATCCAAGCATGACAGTCTCAGTTTAGACATCTTGGCTTCTAAGGAGAATTCAAGTTTAATTTGCTCTATTTGTGTTTTCAGCAGTCCATAATATCTCTAAAGGTCTTTTCCAACACCTTATTCCAAAGAAGTCCATTGTTTTCCTGTCAGCTTTATTCACCTTTCAGCTTTCACAACAATATATATAAATGGGGACTACAATGGTATAAACAATCCTAACTTTAGTATTGAAAAATATTGGGAACATTGTCTAGTTCCTTCACAGTTGCCATTTTAAATTGTAGTCTTATGATTTCCTTACTGCTGTCCCCATTCTGATTAATGACTGAGCCTGAGTAGGATAAATTAATGTTTTTATATTGACTTTTTTCATGGACTGATGATGGTCTGTTTTGAAGGGCAGTGTGTAAATTATTAAACAACAAACTCTATTCTGTAATTGCAAAATATCTGCTGTTTCAGCTCTGCCAGCACCAAAGATCTTGGAAACACCTAGTCAATATGGTCACTGAAGATTTCACAAACAAAAAGGGAAAACGACAAGGATGTGAGATCATGCTCGAAATTACATGGTGATGACCTGATGATAAACAACAGCAGTAACCTTCAAAACAAAAAACCAGGTAAAATTGGTGACTATGTTGAAAGATAGATCTGAACGTCTGTGATTTAATTTCTCAAACAGTAATCCTTTAAGTTAAAGTTCAACTTTCCCAGGAAACAAAATCCTCTAATACAATACCCCTTTCTCTGAATGCCAGGTATGCCGAGCTTCGTTACTTAGTGGTGTAAGAAAAATACTCTGCACATGAGCAAAGGATCTTTATTCTTTATTGCTTTGTGGGTTCCAGAACTGCCATAATGGTAAGGGGAGGTGATTGGGGAGCAGTCCCTTTCAGGTATGAACAGAAGAGAACAATTTCTAGAAATAGATAGTCACACATTTGGGGATCTAATCTGGAATTGCACAATATTAATGTCCATTCACAGGCTGGACTTCGGAAAGGATAATCTGGTTATGAAGAAGTATTGTAATGGGTTTTTGTGCATTTTCTGGGCTGTATGGCCATGTTCCAGAAGCATTCTCTCCATGTTCTGGAACATGGCCATACAGCCCGGAAAATGCACAACAACCCAGTGATTCCAGCAATGAAAGCCTTGGATAGTATTGTAATGGATGTCACACTTGGCTTGTCCCAATATTGTTGTTGTGTGCCTTCAAGTTGTTTCCGACTTATGGCAACCCTAAGGTGAACCCTTCACAGGGTTTTCTTGCCTTCTTGTTCAAAGGCAGTGGGTTTCCATGGTTGAGTGGGGATCTGAACCTTGGTCTCAGGTTGTAGTCCATTGCTCAAACCACATACCATGCTGGCTCTGTTGCTGTCCCAATATTAGCGCCCGGGCAATGTACTATTCTGTATGCCAGGTGCTTATATTCATTCTTATGAGAACATGTATAATTCTACTGCAAGCAGCTAGCATTATCCTAATACCCCTAACAAAAGGTGAAAGTTGGCAGTGCTGAATAGCTGCAAGGAAAGTGAGTGGCCTATTTGGCACTGAGCTAGTGACTTCCCTCTTCCTTTCTTCCTGAATACCAAAGTGATAAAGCTCCCTGGCTTTTCTTGTCAGGAAGTACAGAAGAGATTTGTCAAACAGATGCTTGATTGGAAAATGAAAATCAGAGCCATCCATTTTAATGTCTCATCCTTTCCTTATTGCAACACAAGAGGACCCCCCCCCCCCCCGCCCCCCAAAAAACCACATGGGAAGATTAAATGCCTTCTTCATGTGCAGCCAGAAAACTTTGTAGATTATCTTTTCCTGTCACAATCACAGAAGAAGCTCACTGCTTTTTTGGGAGGCTAGATGCTTTTGACATTAGGTTCTTAGCAGACAACACTGCCTTGGAGAAGTTCTAAAAATAGTGCAGGTATGAGCTATTATAGGTACAGTGCTATAGAAATTAAATAAGTGAATGAATCAACAATAAAATACAAAATGCAACGGCAGCACAAAACTTTTCATATGTGAACTAATTTTCATCCACTCATACGATTCACAATTTGTACCAGCTGAACCATTGGTAAGCCAGATCTGTTGGCAGGCCATGTTCCCTGCCCTGCAGGCCTCTTTCAAGGTGTCTTTTACTTGAAGGACTCTAACTCAAGCCCAGTATACATATGGAGATTGACATTCCGTATGGCAGTTTTAGATCCGAAGACTAGTTATGGATCTGATATCATTCCATATTCACTCACCCTACATCAGGAGCCCCCTGTGGCGCAATGGATTAAACCCTTTTCCTGTCCGGAAATGCTGACAAATCTGCTGACCAACAGGTCGGTGGTTCAAATCCGGGGAGAGTGGGCGAGCTTCCTCTGAGAGAAGCCTCCCACAAGGATGGTAAAACATTAAACATCGGGGCATCCCCTGGGCAACGTCCTTGCAGATGGGACAATTCTCACAGACCCCTTTCACTCTACGTGGTTGCTAAGGTGGGCTGGGGATGGCGTGACATTTCTGATTTACACATTTTTAGCTCAACCAATGTAGAATATAAATGGAAATCCCTAGAAAATAAAGGAAGCAGTGATACATGTTGCTTGAGGTTAACCAGTAGCATGCACCACATGGATGTCTTTTCAAATATGGTGACATGTATTGTACTTCTTTTTAAATAATGATTTCTATCTATAAATATGAAGTAGCACATGCAAATATTATGCAAGGCTGTGTCAGTTGTTGTCCTCTCCTTTCTGTGATGCACAAGTAGCTTATTCAAAGTTATTGTGTTCTACTGACTTCCCTCAAAATCAGGCCAATGGGAATTCTCTGTTTCTCATCCGTGCTGCCCAAGACATGTTGCTGCTTACAGCAAAGCCCACTTGCCACCACCCTGAATACCAGCAAAGGCCAACTCATTATAAAATTTCACCATTGTATTCAGATATTTACTTCCTGCCTTTAGCAGTCATCCCAGTGATAGTGCTCTGTTCCTCCTTGATTTTCAGCAAAATGGATTGAGAGTGTACGTAATACAAATAGAAAGCATGAAATTCTTGATCCAATCAGAAGAGAGAAAGGATATATGACTGTTATCCCATAGCCATGTGTCATGGGTCTCCTTGGGTTAGGTATTGGTTAAAAGGCAATCATAATAGTGAATGGTGTGATAAAACTCATATTACGTTTGGTCCACACTTCTCTTCCTCATAGATAAGGGGTGAACCACCTGTAGCTCTAGGGCAGGGCATCCATCATCATTGGCTGTGTTATCTGGGGTTAAAGGGAGTTCCAGTTCAACCTTATTTGAAGGATCCACCCTGCCCAAGGATCACATGTCCTTCAGCTTGATTACAAAAACCCTCTGTGAGAGATCAGTTCAGACTGCTCAGTTTAACAGACACCATCATAATAGTCCACTGGGCAGACAGGCAGAAGAAAAGAGAAAAGAAAGTAGCAAAGAGGAACAGAAATAAAAACACAGCCAGCATACCCTCCCCCTGGAAAGACAGCCTGCAAGGGAATGTAGCCCCTGAGAGAAAGATGCTTCTGCATCTATGTCAAAGAGCTTGGAAAATTTATTTTTAGGACTAGATCTTCCAGAATCCCCACTTTCTGGAAGATATAATACAAAGAAGTCACTTTTCCAAATTTTGGATAGAACTAGAATAGGCAAGGAATGGATGCCTTCCAGGAATGATGTAAGGCATTTGAATTTAGGTAGCGTTTTGAATTTAGGTAGTGGTTGGGGATAAGTGTGGGTTATTTTAATTGTATATATATTTTAGCAATATCCATCCAGTATTTATACTGTTTAAACCTTTTGGTTGCCTAGGTTGACCCTGGTTGGTTAGACAGATTAGAATCTGAGCAAATAAGCGCTGAAAATATTCTGTGTCTCCTTTCAGACATCTATGGATCTCACTGATGACACAGTGAAGTCCTTTATCTTTGCTACTCTGTGGCTGCGTATGCATGTCCAGTGTGGAATACATCTCACCATGTTAAAACAGTGGATGTGGCTCTTAATGAGACATGCCGCATTATCACAGGATGTCTACCCCTCACACCACTGGAGAAATTATACTGTTTAGCTGGCATTGCACCACTTGACATCCACCGAGAAGTAACAGTCAGGAATAAAAGGACTAAGGCAGTCCTCTGTTCAAATATCAGCCAGCACGCCAATGCCTTAAAGCAAGAAATAGTTTTCTAAGATATACAGAGATACTTGCAGGAACATCTCAGCAAACGAGAGTCTAAAAGTAGCAGACTAAAACTCGGAACCTCAAGCCATGGCTGATACTGATTGAGAGACTTCCTCCTGGGCACACAGAAGACTAGGCGACTTAGAAGGCGCTGAACAGATTGCACTCTGGCACCAGAGCTGGGATATCTAGAATCCATATGGAATTTCTAAGGACTTTATTGCACTTAGGTGGTGAACCAGCACAGTAGCAAGACAATTTGTGTGGAACCCCATTGCCAGTTCATCCCTCCCTGCGATTAAGCCATCAGGATCTATTGATGGAATGAGCTGGTTAATTCATCTATAGCCAAATCCCCAAATCACAGAACTGTTAACCAAAATTTATGGATGACATCAATGTACTGTATGTGTGGGGACTTTTGTCATGTATCATACCATTCAGTTAATTATGAACGTTGTACACAAACTATTCCTACTCTAATGTGGTTCAACACAGTTGGGCAGTTATTATTATTCACCTGTTGTTGCTCATCAATATTATTGGGGGTAGGCATGACTTCTAGAATTTTTAGGCAGGGAGAAAAATGTATCAATTTTCTGTATTATACAAAAATTTTATATAGTTCTGTCATTGTCCCATTTAGCCATATTTCTAAATTCTAACCCCCCCCCCCTCCCCAATTAGCCTTTCTTTGTAAGGAACAGAAGGCATGGAAAGAAACAGACATTCATATCAATGTTGATGTTACATTCGCATTTTAGACATAATTAACAAATCCCTATAAAACAGTTCACAAATTTAAGTCTCATATACAATACAACTTAAATAACCCGCATATACAGTCCCATGAATATCAGTCATTAAATTTGTCCTATCATTTATTTCCCTTCTTCTTTTGCACTTTGTTAATTACTCATCTTAGTTCTCTATAAGTCTCCAATAATAAAATATGTCATCTCTAATGTTCTGCCAAACCTTAAAACAATGTTTAAAAAGGCGCATTACATGAAAGGGATCTAGAAAATAAACTTATTTCATACCCCGTCATCTGTTACATGTTTTCATGTTCAAGTTGATTCCATTCCATGTTCATTTCTATTATATAAAATAGTTTTTTAAAAGTTCCCTTAGTATTTTCTATTGTCACTGTACATTGCAAAATTCCCTTTTGAAATAGGCATTACTCCCATTTAGGTCAATGGGGACATTCACACATCTAAATCTGTGGGTTTCAGCCTCAGTATTCAACATCCCATTGCACAGATTTGTCTAGTACTTGTGTCAAGGTGAGTTTCCATTATTTTTATAACACTGAACAAGTGGGATGCAATTTAAAGCAACTTGTGGAAATCCCTCATTGAAGTGACAATTTCTGTGCATGCAGGATAAATCCTCTTAACCAAAATATGCCAGACAGAACCAAGTTAAACTCCCTAGGAAAATCTCCAGATTTTGATGTGCTAGGCGAATTTGCAAATCTGCTCTTACTTTCTAAGAATATAAACTGAAGAATGCAAACCCAAACACAAATTGCTTGGATTGCATTCTGGAAATTTAGCAATCCACCTTTTTGATAATTAAAACAGTCTGCCCTGATACTAGACATTTCAAGCTGCTTGTGTCATTACTTCACCCTTTGTACATTTAGTGAACAAATGTGAACTTTTTGAATGTCTGGACCAAAATCACTGCATGCAGCTGAGGATTATGTTTGCAAGGGAGGAAACTTGAGGACTGTGCCTTCCCTTATGCCATCTCAAGTTGGGCTACTTTTCAGGAATGTACTTTATATTCCAGTCAAGTGCCAGAAGCTGTTCAGAATTCTCTACTGTGGCACAATCTCCATTATGTAACAAAGTGTAGAAGACAGAAGCCAAATCAGACCAGGTCAATTAATCAAGTCATGTCATAGAGGTATTTTGATGAATGGGTCTGAGTTTCGAAATGGCATCTCAGAAATGCTTGAATGAAACAGCAATGGGCAGATCCATGAAGTGATTCAGCTGTTTTAACATTATCTGGAGACTTCAGGTGATTTGCATGTCCAGTCATTATCTGTCGTCTTTTAATTTTTTTTCTGCAACATGGGATGAGATTCCTTCAGTTATTCCGCCATCCGTGATGGACAAGGCCCAAAAGGGAAGTTGTTCACAGTTATGCCTGTTCTCTGTCCCTTGCTGCAACCTTTGGATTGAATGGAAATGCCTCATCTCTCCAAATGGCATCTCAGCAGCACTTTTTCTTGGGCCCGTCTTCGGGAGTGAGTTTTATAGAATCCGTTAGGTAGTTCTCAATGATCCCTTTGTACTGAAAGGAAAAATATAAAAACAGCGTAAATGTGGATCTGAAATCCCAGAATTTCTCAGTAAGGCAAACACTAAGCTATAAGTTCATCAAGTGCACTCAAGACTGTCCAGCCAGTTGACTCAGAAAAACTGACAAGTAGAGCAAGATGGCCCTTGTGGTCTCTTCCAGCTCTATGACTCCATATATAAGACACAGTCCAGGAAAACATGTGGGAGTGGATCAACATCTGGAAGGCCACATGTTCCTCACCTCTGTAAAGCCCGTCATTATGTGTCATCTGCATGTAATCCACTACGATAGGCTTATCTTTAAAAGGGCTAGATAGGGCCAGTTAGAAACAGAGTGAGGACTAGGAATGAAATAAATCTTGGGAAGATCAGTTAGAAAGTGTCAGTTAGGAAGGAGGAAAATCTGAATAGGGTTTGGGGGTATTAAAAGAGTTTAGGGGAAAGCATTACTTCACTGAAAACAGTATTAGTGTCTATAGAACTAATATAAGGCTAGATATTTTATTTATAAAGATTTAATCGTTTATTTTGTATTCCTGTCTAGATGTTTTATTTGAGTAATTACATAAGGAGGGCTGTCCATGCTTAATCACATTAAATGTAGCCACCAATACATCCACCTGTCCAGTACGGTGGTCATATCAGGACCCGAGTACCAGATCCCAGGAAGAATGTTAAAGCTTAAGGGCTAGAGCTGCAGGGAATCATCACAGAGGTGATGGTGTAGCAAATAGTAATCTGGCACTTTTGCACCCATCCTTTGACAATGAATTAGGGACGATGCCGGCTAAAACTATTATTTCACTGAAAGAGAGCAGCAACACTGTCATCCACTATCACCCCAAACTTAAAAAGTATTGCTATAATATTAACATCCTTGCCTTTTTAAAAGCAATTTGTTTTGCTGTACTGCACAAGAAGGCCTGCCCTGGTCAGAGATGGGAACTAAATTGTGGAATTTTAGTTCCCTTTCAATTGCCTTACTCCATACAATAGCCTGAGTAGACAGTGACACCTTATGGCTAGAAATGGCTATCACATTCACTGTGCTTCAAGATTAAATGTAAGAGGATAAACATAAATCTCTCAGGTATAAAAGGGGGAATGTTTTGTTTGTTTGTTTGTTTACTGAATGCATTTGCTGCCTTTCTCCTGGGATGAGATGCAAGGCAGCTGTTAATTCTATGATTAACAATACCTAAGCATTACATTCATTTTGCAAAACCCTATTACTTCAGACCTACCTACACATGGGTTTACCAAAACATTTAAAGGCAATCACCATTTGTAAGTGCTTATTATTACACTATGTAATAAAATTTGAAAAATATCTGTTCCTGTTTGGAAAATGTTATTTCCTGTTTAATTGTGCGGTTGTTATACTTCAGAAACTTTGTTTTTGTGGCTGCCATAAACTATGTTGAATTGGATGAGACTTGATGAGATATTCATTGAAAAACTATAGCAAAATGTGCTACAGGATGTCCCACAAAAACAAAGTTTTTGCAGCTTAATAAACCTTTTCCATATTTTTATAATAGAACAAATTAGGAAATGACATTTATAACCCTGGGACAAAAACATTGTTAAGTAGCATTATTATGTTTGTTTATACCCTACTTTTTCTCTCTACAAGTCTCAAAGTACATATTTCTAGAACAGCAACAACAGCAGCAGCAGAGTTTTTGAAAAACAAGGACTTCATCATGCCTTCTGTTTTTGTAACCTGTCTTATTTCAAATATGTGTATAACATTATTAAAAAATGCTCTAATTTTTCCATTATCCCACTTTCATTCTGACTACCACAATTTCTGCATAGAGTTCTGCACTCTTAAAAAACAACACAGGCCCAAATATATTTGCATTGGACACCAAGGGAAATACCCAGATAAAAGAGTCTGCTGCTAAACTGCAGAATCACGCTTACTCTTAGTCCACCTTTGCTATTATTTTACTGATCACAAGAGGGCACCATTTACTTTCAATGTTGAAATCTAGCTGTTCTCTCTTGCTCTTAAAGGCATTCCTTGAAAAAAACCCCATCATTTGCTTGTCCTATTCCATATGGAAGCTACAGTTTCAAAGCTAGTTGTGTTGTTTCTTCCAGTCCCACAGGGATCTCTCAGAAGAGAAGTATATTTAAGCATTTTTAAAATGCAGAGCTCTTTGTAGGAGAATAACAGAGGGAAAGCAAAAAGAGTTCTGAGATGCTACAGTAAAGATATAGCTGTCAGCTAGATTTTTTTCTAGGAAAATTGCAGCTGTCTTTAGTTTTAATGAGCTGTGGTTTTATTGGAGGATGAATTGGTTCTTTCATATTATATTCGATAGCCTGAAGATATTAAATGTCCAGTCCAGGATAATTAAGCAAACTCCCCAGCTTCATTTGCCAAGAAACACACGATCCAGCTTGACCAAAGGCCTGGATGAGCTTGTAGTCAGCGCTATATAAATCTTTATTTTAAACAGATTATAGATGTTCTTTGCCTTACTGTCACACAATTCCCTTCTTTCTAGGGTTTGCATCTTAGAAGACTGAAATATAGTAACGGTTAATACAATCTTTGTTGCAAAAAAAGTAAAATTCAAAATAGGCATCAGAAATGTTTTCCTCAGTGCTGTGTTGCTGCATAGCAAAGACTGGAGGAGAGGGCCCTGTGTCATAAATACTAAGAAAGTGATCAAACGTTTATGATAGTTTTAGATGAGTTTCAGATACTGTAATTTCTTCCTTGATGACTGCATTTTTCAGAGGTTTCCTATGACATTACTCACCATTTTTATTCCTCATTTTCTTCACTACAACTTACGCTTTTTTTCTAGAGAAATTCTATTAAAGAGTAAAGGGTGCAATTCCTGCAAAGCAAGGTCTAAAAGAGCAAGTATGGGATAGTTGTTTTAGTATTGGACTAAGAGATCATCTACACTGACCATTTAATGAAGCTTCAAAGTTGGATTGAAGAAAATCTTTTCAATGTGCAGATGATTGCATAGGAAATTCTGAAACCAGTTTGAGGCCTGGATGGTGATTATATAAACTACAAAGCACTGATAGGCATTAAGGGCTTTCTTTCAAGCACTTTTGAGGAAGTTTTGTTGTCTGGCTGCTACAGTTTGAAGTTAGCCTTGAACTGCATTAAATAGTCAGTATAGATGGGGCCTAAGACTCTGAGAGGCTACAATTCGAATCAGTAGTCAGACATGGAAACCCACTGCATTACCTTGGACTAGTCACCCTGCTTCAACCTCAGAGGAAGGCAATGGCAAAACCCCTCGCCATAAATGTTGCCCTCCCCCTCCCCTCAAAACCCTTGATGGTTTCTCTTAAATCAGAATTGACTTGAAGGTCCATAATAAGAAATAAGAACAACACCTTGGTTGTAAAGCATGAGGAGACCTGGATCTACTTCTACTCTCAGAAACCTCTGGGATATCATATATGAAGATGCCAAGGATTGAGAAGTGTCATGATTCTTTCTTAACCATCACCCTTTATTTTTACCAATGTCTAGAGCAGCACCTATGTCAATCTCTTGTGACAAAAACAACTGAAGTTCTTTAAGCAGCTGAAAGCCTAACATTTACTAAGGCAAAAGTTAACAATGACTATACTTGGCTTCATGGATTACAGGTAGTGTTTGACGGTAACGTTTTTTATGGGTGGTGCTGCCACTTACCCTTGATAGAGCTTGTCTTGCCAATGTGTCAAAGGCATTCACTACATTGATGTCATTCTTGGCACTAACTTCAAAGTATGCAATGTCCTTTTCTTTGCACCACAAAGAAGCTGTCTCTTTGGACACCTGCAAGATGAAAAAACGTGATGAGGTGATCCAAACCTTTCTTTATTGGGAGGACCTTTCCTTTCAATAATTACTAGAATCAGGATATTCCCATCTGCTCTCATTAATGAATTGAAGGATAGGTAGCTACAAGGGGACAGTGCCATTTGATGGATAACTTTATTTATTTATGGAGACTCTATCTACTCAGTGTTGCCTGGGAGTTGGTGGGGCGCTGCCCCGCTGCTTTCATCCCTTCTTTCACTTTCCCTTCCTCTCAAAACTTTTCTCCTTTCCCTTCTCTTCCTTCCCCACAACTCCCTTCCTTTGCCTTTCCCTTCTCTTTCCTTCCTGGCATAGCCTTGCTGGCAACACTGCTTTTATGAGGCCACAAGAAGGTCCCCAGCAAAAGCAATGTCACCTGAAAGGCTTTGCCAGGGAGTTCCTCCTTGCCAGTGACATATAAACATTGGATCATGCCACACCTCACAAATACCAGGATCACTCCCAAGATACCTGAAATTCTATGAGTTGTCTAGAAAATCTGAAGCAACGAGGAAAGATGGATCAACAGTCTAGAAGAGGGCTGGAAATACTTCTGACATAGCTATCCAGATTCAGGAATGATCCCATCCTGACTTGCAAAATTGCCAAGTAAATAAAGATTGCTCCCTCCCATTCCCTTCTCTTACCTGGCGGTCATTCAAATCAATTTTATTCCCCAATACGACCATTGGGAAGCCTTGCTCCGTAGGGATAACCTTTTGCAGAAAATCTTCCCTCCAATCCTCCAAACATTCAAAGGAATCCATATCTGTCACATCAAAGGCCAGCATACATCCATCTGAACCTTTGTAGAATGTAGATACCATGGACCGGAATCGTTCCTGCCCGCCAGTGTCCCAAATCTAAAAGAAGGTGAGCAAATAAGTGTTATTATTGGTAATTTCAGTACCATATCAGATGTGTTGTCGTGAAATGAAATAGTTTCCTGTTTGTTAGTCCTGTGCCGTCCGCCGGACAATAAAAAACTATAAAACTGAAACGTGCTGTCCTTTATCCGGGCGAACTGCAAATCCCTATAAGCTGTCCTATAGATATTGAACGACTGAGTCTGGATAACTTCAAAAAAGGATGTTTATTCATACAAGGTTGTAAACCTGGCACAGATCTTAAAGTTGCAAAAAATGAAACAAATTTCTATAGGTTTTAGGTACAGAATTATCCCTGGTTCCAGAAAGCAAAGGTGATTATAAAACCACTATACCCTAATCACGCTGCCTATATTAGAAGGAGAAACTCTTTCCTTCCCTATCTTTACAGCAAAGATTAGTTCTAGAAGCGACAGAATAACCCTGCTCCTCTAACTAGATTTCTTATTCCAGATCAATATAATTCAATACTTATCTAATTTGGATAGGCTTAGATTGGCCTGGTTTTGAGGATGATTTGTCCCAGTTAGCCTTGCACAGCTCCAGCACGTTGGAAAACTATAGCCAGAATGAAGCTCCAAAATGGAGACTAGACCCTGGTAAAAAGGGCGGTCCTAAGATGTTGCACTCTTTGACCAATCACTGCAAAGAAAACTGCAGCCAGCTTTTGCAGATTCCAAGCCACTTTTCCTGGGCTTTGCAGCCAGAGGCTGAAACAAGATGCAAAGGAGGGAAAACAAACAAACGACCAATAGGTAAGGTAAACCATCGTCCTGGGGGACGGAACACTCCCCGCTAAATTCCCAGGATGTGGGAATTTACCAATCAAAAACATACAAACACCTTTGTATACACAACAATAAAACAGTATAAAACTTACACACTTTGGACAGGCAACACGAAATTGCTGGTTGGTCTGTCCAGGACAGACATTTTGTCCTTACTATGAGTCTTTACCTGAACTTTTCTAACCTTACCGTCAGGGCAAGGAAAGGTCTTTAGTATAATGCCCATAGGCCAGGCATAGCGGGGCAAGTCTTTGTCCTTTAGCAACACAAGGTTTCCCACCTTGAAATTGTCCTCTGGGGTTTGCCAGAGTCTTCTGGTTGGAAGCTGGCTTAAGTATTCGGCCTTCCACCTCTTCCAGAAGTGGTTGGCTAAGGTCTGCACATGCAAAATTGGTGCCACAGTCCGATCGAATTGACTTAATTGGCCCTCTGAGGGCTATGAACCTTTTCAATGCATTTAAAAATGATGAAGTGTCCATCCCTTCTATGACTTCTATATGGACAGCTCGTATTACTAAACAAGTAAACAAAACTGCCCACCTCTTGTTATTTACAACACCACCCCTGGTTTTCCTAGTGACAACCTCCCAAGGACCAAACACATCGATTCCCACATGGGAAAAGGGTGGGTCTGTCAAAGTCCTATCCTGAGGTAGTTCTGCCATCAACTGACTTTGACAGTTTCGTCTGAGTCGCCGACATTTGGCACATTTGAAAATACAACTGTTGACCAACCTTTTGGCATTAACTACCCACAGACCTTCATTTCTAAGGGCTGCCTCAGTTAGAGTTCTACCCTGATGATGGATCCTTTCATGGTGATGCCGAACGAGCAGCAATGCAGTGTGACTATTAGGGGGTATGATGATGGAGTTTTTAATGCACGCCTTGAGTTTAGCTTTGGCTAACCTTCCTCCAACTCTCAAAATACCCTCCTTGTCTAGAAATGGGTTTAACTCATTTAGAAGACTTTGATTAGGGATGTTGAGCCCTTGCTCTAGCCTAGCTATTTCCTGCTTGAAAGCAGATCTCTGTACTGACTTGAATATGACGCTCTTAGCCTTTATCATATCCTGGACCTGTAAAGGCTCACTATCTTTGCAAGCTAAACGATGTATAAGCCTAGCTACTGCTCTAAGAAGACTGTGCCACTCCGAAAAACGTTCAAAACGGTGTGGTTCCAGGCAAGATCTTTGGCCCATCTTGATTTCTGTGGTCATCTTGCAAACTTTCACCTCTGCACTTCGTGAGACTTGAGCATTCATAATGTCCGAAAACCTTTGCTCATCTTTCGAGAGCGCTGTGGCTTCGTCTCTCTCAGAGACTTTGAAGATGGAGGAATACTCTGGAGTTATTGCTTGGCAGTAGACTGAGATGTGACTTAGGCAACTGCGCACAAGTGTAGGACGTCCACCTTTAAGCACCTGTGCTTGATTGGAGTCCAACGACGATGGTGGGTGCATCTTGTTTATGCACACTGGGCCTGTAACTGTCCAGCCTAGTGGTAGCAGCTGAGCAATGGGCGCCCCTGGAGGTCCCTTAACTTGGTCGTTCACATAGAACAAGTTCGGACAGTCCGCACCAAGCAGAAGGGCAATGTCCACATCTGGCTGAAAGGCTGGTATGGCATTCTTTAACTGTCGCAAATGTGGATGAGCCTCCACAACTTCTCTAGTTACAATTTGTTTTTTGTTCCGAGGGATGGCGGAACACTCAATCAGGTCTGGCAACTTGAACTGTCTCTTCTGGTCGCAAGAGGAGACAACAAAGCCAGATGCTATGCGACCCTGCAACTTCTTTTTTCCTGCACATGTAGTCATGGTGTAATCGACCATCTTGGTTTTAAGGTCAAACATGCGGAAGAACTCTGGAGTAGCTAGGGAGGCATCGCTCTGTGAATCTAGGGCCACATAGAGTCTCTTTTTAAGCCAAGGGCTCTTGGATGGATATACATCCGCTAGGCAGATAGGATGGCAGACTCTGAACTGGTGCACGTCAGAGCATAGTTCAGTACAGGCGACCGATGGAGCATCCTCCTGCATCCGTGACGCGGTCTGCATGTTGGTGGCTTCAGTAGATGACCCTTCTTTGGAAGACGTGTCCCCTTTGGCGCGGGAGACAGCGTCAGAGTTGTGCATCGCGGTGCAATGCTTAAGGCTGTTACACCTTGCGCATTTGACGTCCTCTTTGCAGTTGGATGCAAAGTGAAGAGTTGCTCCACAGCACCTAAAACATATGCCCAGCTTCTGTACAATCTGTTGTCTTTCTTTATAAGGCTTCTTGCCAAATTCCCGGCAGTTGGCCAAACTGTGAGGCCTTTGGTGAATGGGGCAGAGCACCTCCTTCACCTCTGACTTGGATTCGTTGGCCCTGTGCTGAGTTTCGACTGCCTTTACGCTGACAGGTCTATTGGCCTCTCTAGGTGGTTTTTTCTCCACTTTAGGTGCCTTCTCTGGCTGGGTCCCTTGGTATAAGGTGGGGAGGCCCGTCTGCGGATCATTCCTTTCTCTGGCCGCCCTGGTGATGAACTGGACCAAATGAGAAAATGGAGGGTATGCCTGGGAGTGGGCCTCCTTGTAGTTGAAGACCTCCTGTCCCCAGCGTTCTTGCAAAGTGAAGGGCAGCTTGGTCAAGATCTGCCTCTGGGACAGGTGCTGATCGAGGCACTTCAAACCGGGCAGTTCTGGATTCTCCTTGGCCGACTCTAATTCCGTAAGGAGATCGCTGAGGTCCCACAAGAGTTTGAAGTCTTTGAGTTTCAAAGCTGGGAACCTTTGGAGCTTGTCCATAAGAGATGCTTCAATCTCTGTGCTGGCCCCATACCTCTGCTGCAACCTGGCCCAGGCCTTTTCCAGGGCTTTGTCGGGATCGGCTACGTGGGCTGCGTAGATCTTCTTAACTTGTGAGGATGAGGCTGGGCCCAACCATGCAGCCAGAAGAGTCAGTTCTTCCTCAGGCAATAACTTTAAGTCTCTGATTGCTCTCTGGAAGGTGGCCTTCCAGAGAAGAAATTCCTCAGGCTTGTCCGAAAACTTTTCGACACCCTTGTCCTTAAGATCTCTTCTGGGACTTCTGATGATGGAGACAAGCTGGGACTCCGGCGTCGAAGGGAACAATTGAGGAGTTTGCTGTTGTGGAGTGGACTCCCACCGTGTACCTTGCGTCAACCTTTGGCCTCTTGGAGGGATGACATCGACCACTGACGAATCGATGGTTCCCTGTGCAGCTGTCTGTAGGGGCCAACTAGCGCTCGGCCTTGAGGCCCTGATTGACTGACCTAGGGTTTTAGCAGGAGGCACAGGTAGCTCGAGCAAGGGTGAGCTCCCCGCTATGACGCTCTGCTCTGCAGGAAACTCAAAAGTGACTTTGGGGCCCTGCTCTGGGTAAGGAGAGAAGTCTCCCTGTTCCTCATCCGAAAACTGGCTGTACATGCTGCCAAGGTGCGCAAACACTTTGGCAGAAGGGTCCTGTATTGGTAACTGGCTTACATTTTCTTCTGTGAGTGGCTCAATTAGGGCCTTGGCCAAAGTCTCAGCCCTTACCCTTTTGGCTGCGGCATCCATCTTTATTCTAAGCATCTCTATACGAGCCTGTTCTATTTGCATTTCGCTTTGTCTACGGGCCTGTTCTATTTGCATTTCGCTTTGTCTTTGGGCCTGTTCCATTTGCATTTCGCTTTGTCTACGGGCCTGTTCCATTTGCATTTCGCTTTGTCTACGGGCCTGTTCTATTTGCAGTCGTTGCTCTTCTTCTTTAAAGGGAAGGGTGAGATCAGCTACCTTAGCATCAGCCTCCGCCCCCGCTACTTTGCTCTTTAGCTCCAGACGTGCAGCCTCCTTAATGTGCAAGGCAGCTAGGGAAGAGATGGCACTCCCAGCAGCAGAAGACTTGCTAGAGTGGCTGTGTTTAGACGATGCACGCTCCCTTAGTTTAGATACCTGGCTAGAGCGGTTGGACTTAAGACTAAGTGCCACAGCAGGTGATTTCAAAAGATTGGTCTCATGGCTGCATAAGGAAGCTAGGATTGCCCTCACCCTATTTTCTTTCTCATTAGTGTCAGCTAAAACACTCCCTATTTCTAACTCTGAATCCTTGGCGTTAATGCGCTCGAGGACCTGGACTATCTTAGACACTAAACCCCTCCAAAGACCGAAGGCTTCTTCGAGGTCTGTCTGTAATATGGCTGGCACCCTTGTGATACCCAAGCTCTCTATTCTGTCCATTAATGTTACAATTCGCTCCCATGCCGAACCTAACCTCACATGGAGGAGCTCCTTTTCATCTATTAGATGGGCTAGCATCTTGGCTGAAGGGTGCTTTATCCTTTGGGGCCTTTCATTCCTACTTTCAGCCTCAGAAGGAGGTACGCCATCTGTATCATCTTGAAATTGCATAGACATTATGTATTCTTAATAGCAAGTAAATTTACAATAAAAGCAAATTCAATATATAATACAATTCACAGCACTTAACCATAGCAATATATATCACTAAGTAACTATACTTTACAAAGATTGTGACCTTTGGCGCCAGACTTTGGTGGGCAAGCTGCAAAATGTCAACTGACAGCAACTTGCCACTTGATACCTCCCTTGCCCGAGTGACGTAAACTGCCAAAATGGCGACTTCGCCAAATTTTCAAGCACCTCGTGCTCTGCGGCTCGAGGCCTGCCGCCGAAGGAGCACCGAGGCTGGCTTTGGAAAGGAGGAGAGAAAAGACGCCTCCTCCCCGCTGTGAAGGGAGGTCACCACCGCAGGACGATGAAGCAGGTCACCACCGCAGGACGATGAGGCAGGTCACCACCGCAGGACGATGAGGCAGGTCACCACCGCAGGACAATGAGGCAGGTCACCACCGCAGGACGATGAGGCAGGTCACCACCGCCAGGCGATGAGGCAGGTCACCACCGCAGGACGATGAGGCAGGTCGCCACCGCAGGACGATGAGGTAGGTCGAAGCCGGCCGAGTGCTCCGGCCGAACTCGCAGCAGCGTTGCCAGGCCTGTCCAGGTTCTAGCCTGGTTCTGGTGGGCTTCACGCCTCAGAGCCAACCAAAGAACTGTCGCTGGTGCTCCGCGGCTCGAGGTCTACCGCCGAGGGAGCCCTGGACGTTGCTGGGAACTGCACAGCCTGTGCAAACCCAGAAAGCCACTGGGCCACGTGCGCACACGCGAGCCAAATAGCAAGGAAATAGAGCCCCACTATTTGACTCCTTCAGGTCTGAGAGTGGGCTCCACTGCCTCAGACGCTGGTAGAGTCTTTAGGTATGCAGACTGAGCTCAGGCGGAAAAGCCGCGGCCTAAACTAAACTTCCTAAACTATAAAAAACTATAGGCTGTGCAAGCTAGCTCAAGCGGAAAAACCGCTGATCTACCTCAAAACTGTGCCGTCCGCCGGACAATAAAAAACTATAAAACTGAAACGTGCTGTCCTTTATCCGGGCGAACTGCAAATCCCTATAAGCTGTCCTATAGATATTGAACGACTGAGTCTGGATAACTTCAAAAAAGGATGTTTATTCATACAAGGTTGTAAACCTGGCACAGATCTTAAAGTTGCAAAAAATGAAACAAATTTCTATAGGTTTTAGGTACAGAATTATCCCTGGTTCCAGAAAGCAAAGGTGATTATAAAACCACTATACCCTAATCACGCTGCCTATATTAGAAGGAGAAACTCTTTCCTTCCCTATCTTTACAGCAAAGATTAGTTCTAGAAGCGACAGAATAACCCTGCTCCTCTAACTAGATTTCTTATTCCAGATCAATATAATTCAATACTTATCTAATTTGGATAGGCTTAGATTGGCCTGGTTTTGAGGATGATTTGTCCCAGTTAGCCTTGCACAGCTCCAGCACGTTGGAAAACTATAGCCAGAATGAAGCTCCAAAATGGAGACTAGACCCTGGTAAAAAGGGCGGTCCTAAGATGTTGCACTCTTTGACCAATCACTGCAAAGAAAACTGCAGCCAGCTTTTGCAGATTCCAAGCCACTTTTCCTGGGCTTTGCAGCCAGAGGCTGAAACAAGATGCAAAGGAGGGAAAACAAACAAACGACCAATAGGTAAGGTAAACCATCGTCCTGGGGGACGGAACAAGTCCACTGGAATATTGAATGCTGAGTCAGCACATAAATCAGTCCAATTGATTGAATGTATCTACTCTATTCAGGACTCACTATAGGATTTCAGTCATTATCTCTCGGATCACTGGCAAGAAGTCACCCAGCTCCACTACAGGTTTCCTTAATTGGGTTCGGACTGCTTGTTAAAAAAAACAAGAATCACTGTTGCCACCCCTTTGTCTTCAGCTGCAAAGAGCAAAGAAAAAAACTGCTGGACCAATAATTTTCTTTGTTCTTTTCTGACTCAAACAGGACAACAAAGGAATCATGATGCTGTGCGTGTAAGTTTTCAGCTTACAGAGAGCAGGGAGCAAGGAGACAATTGAGAAGAGTTGTTAGCTACCTGCAAAAGCTTATAATAAGTGGTGCAGGTAGGCTTCCACACATGTGGTGCTTTGTCACAGAAGCAGGATGATAATGGTATTATACCAATTAGATTTCCCTTTGACTCTCTCCATGAAGACGTTTGCATTTTGTCCAAGGCAAGGGCTTTAGATGTCATGCAAAGAAAAATTCTTCTGAAATTCATAGGGTCACCATGAGTGAACAGGTGACTTGAAGGCGCATATAAACAGTGAGAGATGGCAGTTGTACAAAAATAAACAGGGAGAGTGCATGTTTCCCAGAGAGACCCCAACCTGGAGGGTAAGAAACTTTAACTTCACCTCCATTCTTTGGTCTCAGCAGGGCTCAACCTTCCCCTGCTTGCAATGAATCATTTTAAAACAATGATCTAACTGGTCTTACAATATTTTATAAAGGGAATCCAACCCAGATTCTGCCTGTAGCACCAATGAAGGAAGATTACAGTGGTTAAAGAGTAAGGGGGTGGTGGTGATAAAGGGATGTGTGCTTTTGTGCTTACAATAAGGAGGAAATAAAACGACAGTTGCCTTCTTTGAGGCAGGGGCAGAGAGAGCGGATCTTTGAGCTCTGAAAAAATTAACAGTGCCTTGCAGATACAGATGGTCTCCTTGGAGGTCTGACAACAATTGCTCATTGTATTTTAGTTCGCTCTCTCACAATCCTCAACATAAATATTTGCAAATATACCCTGTTTCCCTGAAAATAAGACATCCCCAGAAAATAAGACCTAGTAGAGGTTTTGCTGAATTGCTAAATATAAGGCCTGCCTCGAAAGTAAGACCTAGTAAAGTTTTTGTTTGGAAGCATGTAGGATCGGTAAATGTACATACCATAGATTGTAGATACATGGAAATAAAGGTAGTAACAAGAAATAATAATAATAATAATAATAATAATAATAATAATATAATAATAACTTTATTATTGTATCCCACCTCCATCTCCCAGAAGGGACTCAGGGCAGCTTACACAGAGATAAGCCCAACAACAACATAAATGTACATACAAACAGAAATTTAAAACAGTAATTTTAAAACAGTATAGCAATAAAATATAATATAGAAATTCTTTGGTTTGGTTATGCTGTTTTGTGATGACAACTACTGTACAGTAGATAATAAATTTTCATTTTTAAAAATTCTACCATAAATGTGAATTCGTCTTTGTGGAAAAATAAGACATCCCCTGAAAATAAGACCTAGCGCATCTTTGGGAGCAAAAATTAATATAAGACACTGTCTTATTTTCAGGGAAACAGGGTATGATGTATTACTAGAAAAGTCAATAAGGCATCATTGATCTCCTTTCAAAAGAGAACCAAATTTAGGATAATGATAAACCTTTTGAAGCCTCACCAGTAACAGAAGCAAGAGGCATAGAAGACTATAACTCACTAACAAAGCAAGAAAAACCTAGTTAATGAAAGGTTAGATGTTAGTGCCACATCTGGGAAATTTGCTGTCAACAGAGAAATGTTAACAATCACTTTCATTTCATAACAGTATATGAGACTCGGCTGTAAATCTCTGTCTGAAAATACAACCAGAGATAAGAAGCATTATTTTATTCTTTCTCTCACCTGCAATTTGAGTGGCGTGCGGTCCACAGCCACCATTTTTGTCAAGATACTGGCTCCAAGGGTAGTTCGATAGTCTTCATAAAATTTCTTGTGAACATACTGGTGGAGGAGAGAGGTTTTCCCTACACTAGAGAGAAATCAGAAACACAGAAAAAGAAGTGCTATTGCAGGTCCAGTTACTATGGCTGTTTATACTTTTCAACTGTGGGTATTCCAAGGCAGCTTGAAACATGAATTAAAGCAAGGTACATGAATTAAAGAATACTAATACATTTTAAAAACAATTAAATAAGCTACTATACTAAAATTAAAGTTTAATATAATATAACATTATGTGACCATTTATGTTCTGCGTCACCAGAATAAATGAAGTTGTTATTAATTGCCCATCGTTGTGGCATAACAGTTGCATTCAACTTCCAAAAGATATGCCAGTGGATCATAGGCTCTGGCAGGCTCTGCCATGCTTGCAAAAGTCTAAAAAACACATGGCTCCAGCGGCAAACTGCTTGTCTGCTATCCAAAAACCACCCTTGTATGAAAAGGTATATATGAAAAAGCTCAACACCAGAAATTATTTGGTCACAACAATTATGAAACCTGTGATCCCAGCCATGAAAGCCTTCAACAACACAATTATGAACACAGTTTTCATGGGGGCAGCCAGTAGCTCTGTTAGTTTGCTAGAGTATAAACAAAGACTTGTGATACCTTAATATGGGACTACTTTTATCTGACATAAACTTTGGGAGACTGAAGAAATGGGTTGGAATCTACAAGAAATGCATCTCTAAGATACAGCAAAACTCTGCACCTTAAGTTTGAAATAGTGCAGATGCCACACACACCAAAGAAATCATGTATCTTCAATGTATCATGTTTCCAAAACCAAAGGCTTAACCACTGAACATAATAAAACAGTTCTGTTCAAATGATAGTACTGTTCACTTAGTTTTTGTAGGTATATTAACTAATCCAGTTTTCTCAGGATCTATAGCTACTATTTTTGGGTTTGTTCCACAGACTAGTCTAAGCTTTTGTCCTGATTTTTTCTGGTTTAACTCTCTTGAACTTCCTGCATGTTCTCTCTGGGACACTGAAGGACAATTTGCAAAATTATTTGCAAAATTATTAGAGGTTTTTCTAAAACTAGAATTTTTAAAACCATGGTGAAATTGCCCTTGTGTGGCTCAAATGGAATAGGGAGCCATTCTGAGTTAATTTGTTAAAAAAAAAATCCAAGCATGGGGCATGGCATGGGAATGTAGCTTCTACAAAAGGTCCAGAATGAGAAATACGGGATCTCAGTCCTTGAAAATGGGCTAACCTTGATCTAAACCTTATGACAGTCTGATGACTCTGCCTTATATGATAATGTCACAGTTGCTTCTGATAACATCTCCTGCTTTGTAGATGGAAGAAACAGGTTAGAAGTACATGAAGCATTCAAACATCTTGGGCTTGGGCAGGCTTCCTATGTGAAAATGATAAGTGCAATCTTTCAAAGCCCAGGTTCATTAAAACACCTTCAATCAACTCGTACAACTGACAAAAAGCAGACATTGCTCTTTGGTTGGAAATGCTATTAGTTGGTCTTTAGGTCTCACTGACATTGTGCTTCAGCTTGCAAGGGCAAAGACAAGAAAAGTGACATTTTGAAAGGTTTGTGCACCTTTAATCTTTTCCGCTGTCTGAAATGTATTTCCATCGCTTCTAGTTATCCATTTCCTGCAGCATTAAATTTCAGATAGATACTGCCCATGTGCCAACATTGAACAGCTCCCTAAATTTAGCAGGTCTTCATAAGAAAGAGCAACCACTGGGCTGTTTTGCCTGTAGATAATTATGGCTAGATATGGCATAATGAAATTCATAGTCTGAATCAAATCTTTGAATGCAGACCTTGACTGTGGGCTATTGTCAGATGTATGTTATATGCCATGGCTCATTATAGATCAGTCAATCAATTTGTTGCTGAATCATTAGGCAGTGACAAAGGGGAAAACAAATACATCAATTTCCTTTTTAAAAATCTGTAAACATTATCTGAAAAAAATCACTAGTAATGTGTCATTTCTACCAAAGTCAGGAAGCAGAAATTCAATTTTCTGCCAGGCTACCACACTACTAATCATGTGAGAGCTGATTCTAATGGATGTTTTCATAATGAGACTTATACAATACTTAAGTCATAGGAATTTTCCCCGACTGGTCAACCAATGCGAAGCCTTAGAAAGACTACATTGCTGCATCCAGCATTGTTCCCAATAACTTACTATTTTTTCATCATTACTCTATGGCTCCCATATATCAGCACCAAACACAATCTGAGATGATACATTAACTCCCAATGTTTGAGAACAGGGCAAACTAACTGCACTAGGTTTTGGAATGAATGCATTGTCTTGCTATTTCCCATTAGTTTTATTGATTCTTGGCTCATATTGTCATGACTTTTATTCAGGTTTTAAGGATAGGAAATTTACAGTTTCATCTAAAGAATGTCCAATTCTCAAAACTAAAATATGATTTAGGCCACAATATGTTATTTGATTATATATATCATACTCTCTCAAGCTTCAGAGGAAAGCAATGGCAAATTCCTTCTCAACAAATCTTGTCAAGAAAACCTCTTGAGAAGTTCACTTTAAGGTTGCCATGTGTCCAAAATGGCTTGAAGCCAACAATACATTTCAGCTTCTTCATTAAAGGTTTTTAAGGATAGGGATCCCCTCCTCATAGACAATTCTAAGAGCTAATGCAACATACAGCTGGGATGGCTATTTTTATTGAGATGTGAGACTGGACTATGTAGCCTCTCTTTCTCTCACTTTTAGCCTAATCTACCCCAAAGGGATGTTATATGGGGAAAAATGGATAGAGAAATTTCTGTTTCCTGAGTTCCTTTAGAGCAGTAGTTCCCAACCTTTGGTCTTCTAGATTCTTTCAGATTTTAGACTTTAGTTCCCAGAATTCCTAACTGTTGGCCATGCTAACTGGGACTTCTGGTAGTTGAGGTCCAAAACATCTGGGAAATTAAAGGTTGGGAACCAGTGCTTTAGAAAATACAAATGTAATCAGAACAAGTTTGAATATTGGATGTTGACTAGATACCAGGGTTTGACTCCCTGCTTGGCCATGGAAACCCATCAGGTGACATTCTCCAAGTCACCTTTTCCCAGGTTCAGAAGAAGGCAATGGCAAACCTCTTCTGCTCCCAAGATAATCTGTGATAGGTTTGCCTTGGAGGTGCTGATGATAAGCTGTAAACAAATTGAAGCCATACAGCAATAGAGATATAATCAGCACTATGCCATACAAAGGTCAACCAGAGAAGAAAACAATTGTTATTGAGAGAGGAAGTAAGTCTCTCCTGAGGAATCTCTCACACTATCAAAAACAAAGAGTGCTGCTTACCCCAAAGCTCCAATGATAATGATCTTCAAATCCACTCTTTTACTTGAACTCATGAATGGAGACTAAAGGGAGGTGAGAGACAAGAGTAACAGGAATCAACATCTTGTGTCTGAAGCACACACATAATCATAATATACAATACCACAAATGCACATGATGCCAACTGGTCAACCCTCTTTCTGTGCATCACTATGAAAGAAGCAATCATCTCTTCAGGTAAATATAACAAAACTGTTTCTATCTATAGATTTTAAGAACTCTCTTAAGGTGTGTGGGACTTTTTGTTCATAAATATGACAATCAGTTTTCTATCATTTGTGATCTGGTTGACACAAGTCTAAAAAGGCACTAGATCCTATCCGGTCTTGAAACCTAAGTAGGGTCAGGCTGGGTTATTATTTAGATGGGACACCACCAATGTATGTCAGATGCCATAGACTAAATTCCAGAAGCCATGTCAAACCAGTTGAGCATTTCTTGCCTTAAAAATCATTTGAAATTAATAGATCTGTCATTTTTGTGTGAGTCAGGAGTGACTTGATAAATTGCAAGTTGCTTCTGGTGTGAGAGAATTGGCCATCTGCAAGGACATTGCCCAGAAGACACCCTGATGTTTTGATGTTTTTACCATGCTTGTGGGAGGCTTCTGTCATGTTCCCGCATGGAGCTGGAGCTGATAGAGGGAGCTCATCCGCGCTCTCCCTGGGTTGGATTCGAACCAGCAACCTTCAGGTCAGCAACCCAACCTTCAAATCATCAGTCCTGCCGGCACAAGGGTTTAACCCACTGTGCCATCAGTGGCTCCATTGACAGGCCACTTAAATGCATTTATACATACAAAACACACTACCTAGTGGACCGAATTTGTTTTCCAGTTTGGTCAGTTCTTCTTCCTAGGTGGGTTTCAGAATTATGCATAAGGCCAACCTTTAATTCCACCATGATTTTTACATTTTACAACTGATTCTAGAGTTACAAAGTTCATAGCATACAGTACGAGTTGAGTAACTTCTAGTAAAAGAGCCTTTTCCACAATGGGACCCTGAGAGTGGAATATTCTTTCTAGGGAGGCTTATCTGGCATCCAAGTAATGGCACAATTAATTGTAAAGGTCACCCCATTTTCTTTTTAAAGCTGTCTTGAAATGTTTATCAAAACTTGGTTTGGCCTAAGAAACTATTTTGGAGATCTTATTCTTTGCTTATATGCAAACTGTCCTCCACTCCATTCAATTGTTGACTGCTGTGCTTTAATTCTGTATTTTATTCTTCATCTTTTAAGTTGAAAAATGGCCAGAGGTCCTTGGTTACAATGAAGTAATGTATAAATTATTAAAATAAATAAATGTACATCTGTGCCTTTCTCCCACTTGCTTCCCCATGGTCAATAATTCCCACATTTATGCTGCTGCAGTGAAAGGAGAGAGGACTGGGATCATCTTTTATATAGAGCTGAGAAGGAGATAATTGTCACTAAAAGAACTCTAAAGAAACCTATTAACGCTGCTGCTGCACACAAGAGAAGGCACCGCATTGCACTATTGTTTAGCTATTAGCTAAAGGCTTCTCTGTTGATACATCATTGCTCCTATTTCTTCTTGGGCCTGAGCCCTTCACTCACAGCTGTATCTTGCATTCTCTTGCCCATCCCTGAACTAGAAATAATAGAGAAAGAAGTTGGCATAGTCTTGTCTTCCCTGTAATATTTTATTAGGCTACGTGAGTGCCAGTTATGAATTGTTTTATCTTGGACCAATACATGCATAGACAATACTAGATATTAGGATTCACTATAACTATCACCTAGGTTTCAAATGAAACTATTACCTACAACAAAGATTTTTGGGGCATCTTTAAGACCTAAAACAAATTCACAAAGGTACATGCTAAAATAAGCCTCTTAGTCGTAATAAGGCTGAGAAACTTGTATTATTGTATTACAAAAAGCCAGCATGAGTCTTTCAAAACCAAATCATTTTAGAATGAATGCAGTTTGGCACCACTTTAATTGCAGTAGCTCAATACTATGGAATACTGGGAGTTGTGGTTTTACAAGATCTTTAGCTTTCTTTGCCAAAGAGTGCTGGTGTCTCACTACACTACAAATCCCAGGTTTCCATAGCATTGAGCCATGGCAGTTAAAGTGGTGACAAACTGCATTAACTTTATAGTGTAGATGCACTCTAAGCTGCTCACCTTTTTCAACTTTTTAAAAAGAGTTAAAAGCTGGTAAATCAGGGAAATGCTGTGAATGCAGTAGATCCTGATTTCAGAAAAGCAGTTGATAAGTTCCCCCATGATTAATCTTACAATCAAGTAGCAAGACAATAAAGGGTCTAGAAACCAAGGCCTATGAGAAACAATCAACAAGTTGGGCAGGGGAATATAAGGTGGAGATTTGAAGTGATTGACATCTTCAAACACCTGAAGAGCTATCACGTGAAAGATAGCACAAACTTGTTTTCTGCTGTTCTAGAGAGAAGGGAATGAACCCATTGCTTCAACAGGCAAGGAAGGAGATGCTAATTAAACATTAGGAAGAACATTGGTGACAGTACATAGTAAGTACTGTTTGCAGGTGAACAGATTACTGGTACAGTAGAGTCTCACTTATCCAAGCTAAATGGGCCAGCAGAAGCTTGGATAAGCAAATATCTTGGATAATAAGGAGGGATTAAGGAAAAGCCTATTAAACATCAAATTAGGTTATGCTTTTACAAATTAAGCACCAAAACATCATGTTTTACAACAAATTTGACAGAAAAAGCAGTTCAATCCGCTGTAATGTTATGTTGCAATTACTGTATTTATGAATTTAGCACCAAAATATCACAATATATTGAAAACATTGACTACAAAAATGGCTTGGATAATCCAGAAACTTGGATAAGCGAGGCTTGGATAAGTGAGACTCTACTGTACTTCAGAAGGTAGGTAGATTCTCAGATTTTGGATGACCTTCTGTCATGAATGCTGTAGATTCCTGCACTGTTGGATCCATTCATCTTTAGGGTCCTTTCCAATACTACAACTCTGTGCTTTTCTTAGCCATTTAATTATAACCAGGGATGAGAGACCTCTGACCATAGGGCCTCACATAAGACAACCTTCCAAAGTCCCTGAGAATGATATTGGAGTGGGAAAAGTAGGGAACTGTAGGGATCATGATAGACATAATGTAATACTATGGACAATAAAGACCAACATGAATAAAGTACATTTCCAGATTTCATGGTAAGAAATGCCCTGAAAGCAGAAGTAGCTGGTGCATTTAGATTGTGAAAGAAGGAACACTCATAACCACTGCATGGAAAAATGCCGTCACTACTATTTAATTTTGTAAAAATTGACGTCACTATCTGACAAGGCTTGGTTGACAAATGTAACTACTATGGCTGCACATGATGCTACCCAGATTTCATCTACTATCCATCACAATTCAATGACTCCTACCAGTAATGTTCCATTCATTCATTAAGTGGGTGGATCCTGAAATCTTCTCACAACATCACTATTTTTAGCAATGGGATTTATGTGAAAATGGGTTATATGAAAAGTTCCAAAAGGAAGCAGTCAGCTTTACTGCATGGTACAGGGCTTCCTTTCACTGAGGTCAGTTGCATTAGGGTTCCCCTTTCTTTTGCTTTAGCAACACCCTTGTGACTTTGACAGCTGTCTAATAGTTGGATGCCTTTGGCGCACAACCTTGTTCCCATGTACTGCTGTTACTCAATCTGTAATTCAGTGAATGCATATGCAGCTCATTCCACTTGTATGTTCCTTCTTGGTTCATCCCCAAGTCTGCTTCATTCCTCTATTTCTCTTTCCTCTACTTCTCTTTAAAATATAAATTGCTTGAGGCAGAGATTGGTCTTGTATTCTTCAAAGGATGAGGCTATATAAATACAAACAAACAAATATGTAGGGATGGGGAAGCACTGTCTGTTGAATTTCTGCTCAACATGAATAGTAGCCACAGCAGAGAGAAAAAAGGAGTAACCCTCTAGTCATGACTAATATTTCTAGCTTGGATTAAAAGAAAGCTCAAGCATTTCAAGATGCTGCTATTTAAATTAAGACCTTTCAACCATGTAACGTAATGGGAGGGCAATTTAGTCATTGAACAAAGAACACTGAAACCTGCTGTGCATGCATAATTCTGGTTATTCAAATTGTCCTCTTCTTGTGCATGGCTGCACAACACATGCTGAAGAATGGAGCTGTGGTTTGGAAGGAAGGGTAAAACCCATTTAATTCTGTGCTTTTTAACATTTCTAACAAGATCCCCTACTTCTCTGTGTAAGTTAATCAGGTCAAGCATACTATAATCTTGAATGCATATATACACTGATTCTGTGAACATTGATAGAGAGAAGAAATTCCCACTGAGTTCAATAAGATCTGCTTCAAAGGAAACATGGTCCAGAGAGCAGTCTTATCATCACAAAACTCCCATGGAATAGGAATGTGCTGTTGTATACACTAGGCAGAGACAAGAGGAACACATTCATAGAACAAATGGCCTCAAGTTATTGGCAAAACAAAACAGGATTCAAGCAGCGCTAAGCCCAAATTTCAAGCCAGTCATCGACAGTTTCTAGATTCACTTGTAGTCTAGCATAACGGAGATAATTCTTTTTAAAATATGAACCTATGTCATTGAAGGGGTAAACAGTCAGGAGTTAAGTCCTCAATAACTTATGAGTCAAAGAAAGATGTCTGAATAGAACAAGGCTGCCATTGAATAGGAAAAGGTACTCTATTTTTAAATCCCACCTTCTGTCACAAACAACTTAGGCTGAATCTACACTGCTAAACAATACAGTTTGAACTGCATCATATGGTCAGTGTAGATCCATATAATGCAGTTCAAACTTGATTATATGGATCTACATTGACCATATAATGCAGTTCAGACCTCATTATTTGGCCGTGTAGAGCCAGCCTTGGTGATTATTTATAGCCATAAAATCAAATCATAATGCAACATCAAACAGCAGGGATAAAAAGCTACAGCCAAAAGAAACACAAAACATCATCACAAAGATTTCAAGTATTATTTAAAAGCTCGGTGTAAGGAGAAGCCTGCGTGGTGTATGTGTTTTGGGTATTGGGCTGCAACTCTAGAGACTATTTGGGTGTGAATCCCTGCTCAGGCATGAAACCCACTTGGTGATTTTGGGCAAGTCACATTTTCCCAGCCTCAGAGGAAGGCAATAGCAAATTTCTTCTGATCAATTTTTATCAAGAAAACCCATTGGTGGGAAACAATTTGGAAGGTATACAAGAACAATAAGACAGACCTTGACTGCCTGGGTCCAAAACGATGAGAAGATGGTACATGAGCAATTTGAAGGCGGGAGCTCCATTGTCTGGGGATTATGACCCAGAGAACTCTATTTCCCATAGCCAGCTACCATGTTTTTTAAAAAACAGTCCTTATTTTGTACTTCGTTTATTTATATTGTTTATTTTTTACAACATTGGAGAAAATGAAAGCACCTGGAAAATGACTTCTGGTGAATTTCTTATTTGTTAGTGGGAAAATTGAGTCATTTAAATGCACTGACAGTGGATGTTTGGCCCATGAACTAATCTGGAGCATTGGGGGATGGGGGGGGGGGGGTATCATTTGGCTCACAAGGATGCTTAGTTATACCAGTAAGGTACAAGTTGTATGAGAAAAGACCCTCCGCCCTATTACTCCCAAAACCCTCTGTACATCACTCTCCCTATCAATGTGGAAGCTAAGTGATCTGCTACGTGGCCACCATCAGTTGACATTTGAAGGTACAGTTTTTCTTTCTTTACCTTTCTAGCACAGGGAAGAAGGTTGAAAATCAAAGATGGAAGCCTGGACGAAGTATTGGATCAAGAAGCTTCAGGTGGTGCTTTGATCAAAGAGGGTGGATGGCCTCATCCAAACCATGGAGAGTTTATAAAGAGTGTACATGCCCCATGCAGATTCACCTTAGGCTCCCCAGATATGGTTCTACAATCTCAGCATCTGTAATATTTAGGTCTTTAGATGTAGTTAAGTAACAAGTGGGAGCTCATTATTATGTCATATATTTATTCATGCCATAGTGGGTATCAATTAATATAGCTACCTTTCTACAATAGTGTTTCAGAGTGCTTTACAAAGTCAGTTACATGCACACCACACGGTTTTGGAATGGTATAGCCGAAATGTTTCTAAAACATAGATAATTATGACCAGACACTAACATAAGTAGGACAGTCTTGAGAAGGCATTATGAAGGGCCCCATATTATTATTATTATTATTATTATTATTATTATTATTATTATTTTATTGTATGACATAGCAAACAAAATAGACATGCTGGATTTCATATCACAAAATCACAAGTCGAACACTTCCCAAGTGTCTAGGACTGTGTGATGTATTTTCGGATGATGCGTGCAGATCCCAGTAGGGTGGCCTTTTGCAGTAGGGTGGCCTTTTGCAGTAATTTTGTCAATGTCTATTGTTTCCAAATGCCGGCTGAGTTCTTTTGGCACGGCACCCAATGTGCCCATCACCACCGGGACCACCTGTACTGGTTTCTGCCAGAGTCTTTGAAGTTCAATCTTGAGGTGCTGATAGCGGCTGAGTTTTTCTTGTTGTTTTTCGTCAATGCGACTGTAACCTGGGATGGCAACATCAATGATCCAAACCTTTTTCTTTTCCACAACTGTGATGTCTGGTGTGTTGTGTTCCAGAACTTTGTCACTCTGGATTCGGAAGTCCCACAGTTTCTTTGCGTGTTCATTTTCCACAATCTTTGCATTATTATTATTATTATTATTATTATTATTATTTATACCCCGCTTGTTCTCATAAACTAGCAATGCCGGCTGTGTATCCACCTGCAAACTGAAGTTATAAGAACAGAATAATCATTTTGTCATCACTTCAGTTCATACTCTTTGGTATATTTGAGGTGGTATCTTCCTTTACTGTTCATTACAACAGCTGCAATCCCTTGATGCTGGGGAAGGTATGAATTTGGTACTAATTTGAGAAGTAGTGTAACTAATAGACTTCATACAAGTTTTTTAACACACCATCCTGTCTTTTTCTCATGTTAAGGTTGTTGGCTGTACTAGGAGTTTTCTGATAAGTTGAAAGGAACATGTGCAGGCCAGCCTGTTGACTAAGTTCAGTATTATTTACTGACAATAAAGATAGTCTAAAGATTTCACTCTGCGAGATCTCTTCTATCACTTGCAGCAATACTGCAATCCTTTGAGTTCACCTGCAATTTGCATAGCAGCTGGAAGGGAAACAGCTTTCCCAGCAACAGTGTATTGTTACAAAGAATTGTAATACAAAGTGTTTTGGATTGGGTTGGAAATATCCATTAACACTACAAAAGATAGCCACAGGGAAGGGATTAAAATGGCTAGAAACTGGCCCTGTTGCTCCCTGGGAGTAACATCACCACCTGAGTTTTTAATCTTTCCCTGAAGGTGTAATTATAGGGAATATCATGATGAAAGCCTGCACTACTCAGTTTATAAAGTTATCAATTTTCATCATGCATTTTTTAAAAATTGACTTACTAATGTGAGTGATCAAAGAACACCTCACTTCACCCAGACTGGTGAATTTGCTCTGGGTTTTGGTCTGAAATTTAAAGGAGCTATACAGGAGCTATACAAAGTCCAGAATGCTACCATCCAAAATAAATTCAGCAACTTAGATGGCTCCTTTAATATCAGGACTAAAACCCAGAGTTAATGAAGTACCCCAGTGCCATGGATGCCACCAGCCAGGAGCAAGGTAGAGCGTAGAAATTATAAGATATAGGCAGTTCCCAAGATACAAACATGTTAGGTTTTAAAGGTTTGTTCTTAAGTTGAACTTGTATGTTGGAACAGGTACATTTTTAAAGTGTAGCTTAAGCTTTGAATAGCATAGGGAAGAATGAACACCTATGTGGTGTTTGTTTTGCTATCTGTGCCCCGTTCAGAAGATTTCACCTCACTTTTTCTGTTACTGTGATAATTTGATTTTGAAAAAAATGGCTTGTTGTGGAAACAAGGATTGGTGATAAAGCTTCGGTTGGGACACCTTTTCCCATGATAACTCTTCCAGGGGTGAACTTCCCTTCCTAGGGGTTGATTTCTCTCACTGCCTGTTTCTCTCACTACCCAAGTTCTAAACTATGAGTCATTTCAAAGTCAGATGTTGTAATAAACTTTGGAAGTTCCACCAGAGTCCTTCCCAAATACCTTTTAAAACTTTTTAAAAAGAAGTAGGCAAGGTATTCACGGTACTAATAAAATACCCCTTGCTCATTTTAATACATAGCAAATATAACCTGGTTGTGTCCCCATTGCTACCATCACCATAATAATAAAATAAAATGTATGTAGGTAACTTCATTAATTGTAACTCATTTTTCCAAATGTTAGTGCCACTTGAACCTTGAACTGGAGACCGCATATGGAAAGCAGGTGCATCACCACTGAGATACAGTGTTACACTAAATGTGTCCTCTTTATACTGCATGAAGGATAAGTGTGTAATAAATCAGTAAAAAAAACAATAAGCAATAAAAGCCGTTCTTGTCTGTAAACTCTGGGCAGTTGGTAGTCCAGAGTTGGCAAGCTTTGCCCCAGCTTTCCCTGAATTACTGAGTTCACCATTCAGAAACGCAGCACTATGCCCTTGGTTGGATTTTTATCCAGAGAACTGTATACACAACTAAATTGTTTCAGAACCAATCCTGATCTTTAAATTTTGTCATCAAAATATGCTTTTTTCATGTCAGGAGCAACTTGAAAAATAGCAAGTTGCTTCTGGTGTGAGAGGATTGGCCATCTGCAAGGACGTTGCTCAGGAGATGGCTGGATGTTTGATGTTTTTACTATCCTTGTGGGAGGCTTCCCTCATGTCCCCACATGGGGAGCTAGAGCTGACAGAAGGAGCTCACCCGCTCTCCCCAGATTTGAACTGTCAACCTGTTGGTCAGCAGTCCTGTCAGCACAAACGTTTAACCCATTGCACCACTGGGGGCTCCTTCAAAATCTGCTGAAACTCACAGAAACTGTGCAGAAAAACTGTCTGATTGACTGCATTGAAGTCCTATTAAGACAGACAAAAATATGAGACAGGCATTAAAAATAAGCCAGTCTAAACAACTTTAACCTGTTATGACAATTCTGGATGGTAATTTGTCTGTTCTCATATTAAAGCACGGGTGGAGAAATTCAGTATAAATATTGCTCGTATTATCAGTTTTTTCCAATCTGGAAGGCCTCCACTATTATGAATGCAATGACATTTTGAGAAGTTTCTCCGACCACTTGGAACTTTTAAGTTCTCCAGCTTCTGGATGATCAAAATGCTCATGTTAGATTTTCATTAAATGTCATGACATTTTGAAAACATTAAAGTTATATTCCTTTTGCTCCTCCTGATTTTTCATATTAGATAAGTGGTTTCCAACCTTTGGTCCTCCAGGAGTTTTTGATCTCAGCTCCCACAATCCCTAACAGTTGGTAAACTGGCTGGGACTTCTGAGAGTTGAAGTCCAAAACATCTGGAAGACCAGATGTTGGGAACCATTGTCTTTGATAGTAATGTGAGAATTAGAAACATATCTTCATCTAATGTGAGTTAGAATCTTGAAATGGTACCATGGCAGGTTTGACAGTCTTTATTCTGTCCCCAAAGTTTAGAGATCAGCATTATTATTTATTTCTGAACATCACCTTCCCAATGACTCTTTTTCTTTTGGAAAACTGTACAGGAGTTCTACTCCAGACATTTGTATGCGATGTATAATTATCTTCTAATAAACTGAAAATGAGAGTGTGCTCAAACTGCAGAATGAATGCAGTCTGACATCACTATCACTTCCATAGCTCAATGCTATGGAATTCTGGAAGTTGTAGTTTTGCAAGATCTTTAGCCTTTTCTTCCAAAGAATACTAGCACCTCTGCAAACTACAACCCAACATAAGACAGTGCTCATGGCATCGTTTCTCATGGCAACAGAAACAATGGCCTAGAAGTGCTATCACTCATGTTTCTTCACTGGAAGGAGGAAAGTCACTGCCATGCATTCATTTTATGTTGTTGTTTATGTTGTGTGTGGATATCTTTCAGTTTTGCATCACTGGGGGGAAATCATAAAATTGCAGAAACCGCCCCTCCCCCACTGCAAATAAATGTGTGTACTTCAAGATGTGCGTCTTTGAAAATGGCACTCAAAGCACCCATTGGCCACTGGGAAAAGTCTATACCAAAATGTTTTAGTTGAAATGAGAACTCATTCACACAAAGGCTGGATCTACACAGCCATATAATGCATTTTCAAACTACATTGTATGGTCAGTGTAGACCCATATAATGCAGTTCAGTAGTTGAACTGCAATATATGGCAATGTAGATCCAGCCAATGTCTCACAATCTGATGTGAAGCAAAGGTGAGAAGAATGTGCAGACAGAGTTTTTAGAAACACGGTGAAACTGAGAAAGGTTGATTCTTTGGTTTTCAGGTTCTCATTCCCAAAACTACCTGCTTGTCTTTCCAACCACATCTTTCTTTTCCGTAAACTATAACAGCTTTCAAGGCCTCAATACCCTGAAGGCATTAAATCTTATCTGATATTGTAAGCCAGGTTGAGCTCTGGTTAGTACCGGATGGGAGACCAGCAATAAATACCAAATACAGTGGACTATATTTCTGAGGCAGGAACTGGCAAAATGATCTCTGTATATTCCTTGCATAAAACAAACTATATGAGATTCATTATAAGTCAACAGGTAACTTGCAGTTTCTCAAGTCGCTCCTGACACACACAAAAAACCTAATAACTTGAAGGCACATATATACACACTTAGCTTCCTATGCTAATTGTTCATCTTAACAAGGGATATGACTAGCGGGGAGAGTAAAACCACTGCTGCTAGATAGTTGTCTTAACAAAAGGTAAAATCAAAGCAATTTGACACCACTTTAACTGCCATGGCTCAATGCTTTGGAATATGGAAGTTATAGTTTTCCAAGGTCTTTTGATTTCACTGCCAGAATGTGAGCGCCTCACCAGACTAGAAATCCCAGGACTCCGTAGCATTGAGCCATATCAATTAAAATGGTATCAAATTGCAGTAATTCTGCAGTGGAGATGCACCCAAAGAAAGAGTCCTGCTTTTGTATTCTTAACAGAATCCAAATGGAGAAAAGAAAGCTACAATTCAAAATCTGACAGTAAGTTCAAATGCCTTCAAACACACACATAAACTTAGATCTCTTTCATCCTCTTTATCCATCACAGGTATAATTTACCCCTTGGTACTATAGGTCTGCTTTCTACCTTTAGTTCATTCCTTCAATCTTAATTGGCATCCTAGTAATCAATTTATTTATTTTTATATATTTTGCTTGTTGGGATCTTTTTCACACTTACATTTCTCTCCACACTACAAAGTTATAACATATGATAGAAGTTTAACTGTCATAGTGCTGTTCTAAAAAACTCTGGGATTTGCAATTTAGGTAGGGTTTTTTAAAACGCTCAGCAGGAAAGCTCTAGCATCTCACCAAACTACAAATCCATAGGGTGTAGCCATAACAGTTGAAGTGAATCCATAGTGTTTTAATTGTACAATATTAAATGAGACTGTACAGCAGGCACTGGCAAACTTTGGCCCTCCAGGTATTTTGGACTCCAACTCCCACCATTCCTATCAGCCTCAGGCCCCTTCCTTTTCTCCCTCAGCCACTTAGGCCAAAGTTTGCCAGTGCCTGCTTTACAATTTTTATGTCATAGATGAAATCTAGCCAGGTAATTCCCGGAAATAAGAGCTTGGGGGGGGGGGGGGGGGAAGCTTTTTGAACCACAACTTTGAGAATTCTCCAGCCAGCATGACCAGTAGCTATCCTAGCAGAGGAAAATTTAAAAACTTTCCAAAGTTTGTTATTGCCACAACAGTAAATTTGCAGAGAGGCAACTGCTGCAACACGCGAGAGCTGTACTCCAAAAAAAGAGGCAAGTTTCCCAAGTTCAGCAAAATAACCATTCTGCCAAATGGTAAACCCCGGGAAGGACGCAGCTTAGCCAGAAGAGCAGATGGAATTGATTTAAACATGAGCGAGGAGTCCTGCATTTATTTTTTTCCCTAATGTGTTTTTCTAAACTTTCCCTGTGTTAGTCACAGCTTGGAAAAATACCAGGCCTGATCCTTATTCATGTACCTCTAGGCAACCATTCAAAAAGAGAGAGATTCCTCCCTCTTTCTCTGCTTTGAATCATTGCCAAAGGAACCAGAACTATGGGGGGGGGGGGGGGGGGGAGTGGGAAAGAGATAGAAAGTCTGGGTTGCTGTGTGTTTTCCAGGCTCTATGGGCCTGCTTCAGAAGCATTCTCTCCTGATGTTTTGCCAACATCTATGGCAGACATCCTTAGAAGATGCCCGACATAGATGTGGGCAAAACATCAGGAGAGAACGCTTCTGGAACATGGCCAGGCCTGTAGCGAGGGGGGGGGGGGTTAGGGGTTCAAACCCTCCCCCGAAATTTTTCAGGTTATAAAAAAACCTGGTTTACTCATGAATTTTAACTGGTTAACCAAATCCCCATGCTAAATCTATGAGACGCAAAACAGTCCCTCCAGGCACTATCTCAAGCAAATATTGGCAGGTTTGTAGGGGGGGGGGTGCTAGGGGTTCAAACCCCCCTCCCCCCCGAAATTTTCAAAACCCCTCCGAATTTTTTTTCTGGCTACGGCCCTGAACATGGCCATACAGCCCGAGAAACTCGCAGCAACCCAGTGATTCTGGACACGAAAGCCTTCAACAACACATTATAATAATTTAAAAAAAAACTTTATTTGTATTCCGCCCTATCTCTCCAAGGGGACTCAGGGGGGATTCCAACATACAATTGGCAAACAAATACTGACATAAAATCCCAGAGAAACCCCGCATATTAAAATAACATTAAAACCAAACATTAAATTAAAGCCTAACATCAGTAAATTAAACCTAACATCAATAAATTAAACTACACGTAGTCAAACAAAATTAAATAATAACATAAAACCCAAACAAACATCCACATTAATTTACATCAGCCAACTAGAGTTCACAGTGTGAGTTGGTTATGTGGTCAAATGATGATCATTGGGCTGAAAGGAAGTCCTCTCTCCTCCAACTTTATCTATAGGTGCATCTACACGGTAGAATTAATGCAGTTTGACACCATTTTAATTCCATAGCATTGAAGCACAGCAGTTAAAAGTGGTGTCAAACTGCCTAAATTCTAGTCTAGGGCCTCATCACAGTAGAGCTTGGATCCACTTTAAATCCACTTTAGGGAGGGGCCTTTAAACAGCTCAGCCAGACAGGCCCTGCGCCTCACCAAACTACAAACCCCAGAATTCTGCAGGAATTAAAGTGGATCCATGCTCTGGTGTGATGAGGCAGCAGAAGGGCTCTCTGACACTTTGGTGAAGAGAACGAGTGCCTCTACACCGCGGAATTAATGCAGCTGAGACCACTTTTAATTGCTTTCACTCAATGCTATGGAATCGGGGGATTTGTGTCTTGGAGAGGCCCCACCATTCCTTGGTAGAAGACCAAACTCTCCTATAGCACTGAGCCATGGCAGTTAAAGTGGTGTCAAAAAACGTTAATTCGACAGTGTAGATGCTCCACTTGCCATTTCTGGAAATCAGGCTGAAATGGAAAGTTGCAAACTTACCAGCAGATTGGCACTTGCTTTGGGGTCACACCCGGATTTATTTTGAAGATGAAACAGGAGAGAAGAAAAGAACAAAAAACAAAAAACACTTACTGATATCCTTTAGGAGCGACCCGGTCTGTTAGCTTGAGCTGCAAGCGTCCTTCTGTCCAAAGTCTGGCTGAACTCCGAGCAGCTCTTCTTTGGACTGGGAAGCAAATCAAGTTTTCAGGAAAGGACAGGAGCAGGACTTGGAGGATGAGCCTACCACATGGCATAAGAGAGAGAGAAAGCTCAGATTGCCCTTTCCCGGCCCTATCTTTTCCCTCGTCCCTGAGTGGGAGGGCGGGGAAGGAGGCTGTCCCAAAGTGACATCATGAGTGGGGGAGGATTGTTTTGTTTTTCCGCTTTGAGGAAGGAACTTTTCTGTAACCCAGTTGCTAAGTTTATTGCCTCCGAAATCCTTCATAAGCCTGCCCACTTGGAAGGAAAAGAAGGTTTCAAGGAAAGGAAAAGAAAGGCAAGGAAACTGGCCAAAGAAGAGCAAAACTGAACTGCAAGACGCTCCAGTTGGAAGTTTGTGGGACTGCACTGAAATTAAAAGATTGAAGATTCCGGTCCTTTCTTTATATTCACATCTTCACCAGAAAGTTGACCTTATTGCAAACGTATTGTGGAGTTTCTTGGCAGGATTCATTCAGAAGTGCTTTTCTTCCTTTGAATGCGTGGACACTGTAGATTTAATGTAGTTTGACACTACTTTAATGGTCATGTCTCAATGCTATACTATGGTTTCTAGTTGCAGTTTTAGAAAGTCTTCTCTGCCAAAGTGTACTGGTGCACCACCAAACTATAAATTCAGGGATTCCTGAATAGTGTTAAGCAGTGGCACTTAAAGTGGTGTAAAACTATTTATTTATCATATCAGAAGCAAACAGAGGATACAAGTTGTAATGTATTTAAAAACACAAACAAAGTTAAAAACTTGGTAGTATACTAAATGTCCTTTGACTAGTAGCTGGCTACTTGGAGTGGCTCTCGTGTTGCTATAAGAAGGTCATCCATTGTGCATGTGGCAGAACTCAGACTACATTGCAGGTGGTCTGTGGTTTGTTCTCCACACTCGCATGTCATGGACCCCACTTTGTAGCCCCATTTCTTAAGGTTGGCTTTGCATCTCGTGGTGCCAGAGCTCAGTCTGTTCAGCCCAGTCTTCTGTGTGCCCAGGAGGGAGTCTGTCATCCGGCATCAGCCACTGATTGAAGTTCCGGGTTTTAGCCTGCCACTTTTGGACTCTTGCTTGCTGAGGTGTTCCTGCAAGTATCTCTGTAGATCTTAGAAAACTATTTCTTGATTTAAGGCATTGGTGTGCTGGCTGATATCCAAATGGAATGGGCTGAAGATGTCAATGGCTTGGTCCTTTCATTGCTGGCTGTTACTTCCTGGTGGATGTCAGATGGTGGAATGCCACCTAAACAGTATAATTTCTCAATTGGTGTGGGGTGTAGACATCCTGTGATAATGCAGTATGTCTCATTAAGAGCCACATCCACTGTTTTAACGTGGTGAGATGTATTCCACACTGGGCATGCATGTTCAGTAGCAGAGTAGCAAAGTGCAAGGGCCGATGTCTTCATTGTGTCTGCTTGTGATCCCCAGGTTGTGCCAGTCAGCTTTTGTATGATATTATTTATAGCTCCCACTTTTTGCTTGATAGTCAAGCAGTGCTTCTTGTAAGTCAGAGCACAGTCCATGGTAACTCCCAAGTATTTTAGTGTTCTGCAATGCTCCAGTGGGATTCCTTCCCCGGTAATCCTCAGAGTGAGTGAGGTGGTAGTCCTTTGTGATATTATAAGTTTTTCACAGGAGAAGGTGATGATTTACAGTGTTATAAGCTGCTGACAGGTCTATGAAGACAGCTCCAGGTATCAAACTGAATTCATTCTACGGCACCCTTTGTCTTTCTCTGAGGCTGAGGGAGTGCAACTTGCACAAGGTCACCTAGTGCATAGGCTACCCACAGCCAAGGAGAGATTGAAGCCTCAGCTACAGTGGTGTAGTCCAAGGGTCAAATCACTACACTTTTATGGCTGTTTAATTATTACACTGCCCCCATTTTATTTTAACTGCAATGGCAACATCCCACAGAGTCCTGGAATTTGTAATGTAGGATGAGTTGCTTAACATTCTCAGCCAAAGATTTACCAGTAATTCCCCAAAACAAATTTTGGGACTAGGTAAATTATGCTGCCCTTTAGCCTGAGGCAGTGGTGTATATTGTTTAGAACACTAGCACTGGACTGAAGAGACCAAGATTTGAATCTGGACTCACTGGTGAACCTTGGTCCAGTGGCATGTATAGACAGCTCTCCATATCCACAGATTCTGTATCTACAAATCCCACCCTCTCAGATTTGAAAATATCGTTCCTCTCAAGCAAAATAAATCAAAAAGCAAACCTGGATTTTGCCATTTGATATAAAGGGCACCATTTTACTATACTATTGTATATAATGAGACATGAGTATCCATGGATTTGAGCTATCCCCAGGGCTTGGGTGGATGTCCCCAGTGAACACTCAGGGTGTACATGCAACCTTGGAATAATTCATCTTGCCAGATTGTTGTGAGTGGGATTGGGAGAATTATGAGCAGAAAAGCATGAAAAAATGAAAACATCTGGGAAGAATAGTGCCAAGTTTGCCACTTATGGTGATGAGAAAAGCCTAACCTGACAAACATGTGGACAATTTCAACAGAAAGGAGTAAACCACGAAAATGAATAGTAGCTGGCTAACAGTATTTAAAAACTCTAAAATCAGGATAATAAATAAAGAACAACACTCAGAAAACAAGGGAATTCTGGACAGGAAACAACCAGGGCCAGCTAACACCTCTCAACAAAGGATTCTCTCAGGCAGGAAGCAGCAAAGCTTTGAAGCTGCAAGGCTATTCAATGTTAATCAGGGAGGGAAATTGCAACATTCACACTTGCCTCTGATAGACAAGAGTTCTTTCTCCCACCCTGGACATTCCACACATATACAAACCTCCCTTGCCTCGTTTCCAGCAGATCTCACAATCTCTGGGGATGCCTGCCATAGATGTGGGTGAAGCGTTAGGAGATAATGCTTCTGGAACATGGCCATACAGCCCAAAAAACTACAGCAACACAAACATTAATTTAGTTTGATACATTTATTACTTACTGTATTTCATAGGCCAAACGTATGACCATTTCACCAGTATCATCCAATACCAAAATAAGGTTCCAATGCAAAGAGCAACCAAGACAGAGACGAGGGCAACAATATGTGTATTACTTTAACAACTGAAGGAATTTTTGTTTGCCTGCTCATTTGCCTTGGCAATACATTTCTTGATAATAATAAATTTTAGTTATTTAGCCCTTTGCCCTGTAGGGTATTTAAAATCATAAATACTATATGAGGAGACAAGGAGCAATCTCTCTCCTTCCAGCACTATTTGGTCAAATGTGCAATCTGCCATGGCTATTATTAGAATTTCAAAAACAGTGAAACAGTTGCTATGCCCTTAGATGAATTGAGGAAACAAAATAAGAAAAACAATACTATTTGGTTGAATACATTCTTTCCTCCCAGATACAACTCTTGCAATGTACATTTTGTTCCAATTCTGAACTTTTGCTTACTTCTTAAAGGAACAGGAATGCTTTCAGGTAGGTGGCATATTATCTCATTGCCAGTGGTTACAGATAGTGGCTATCCAGTAATCTAGGAAGCATTCTGTTCTCTTGAATGTATTTTTACTGATCCTTCATATTTTTTTCAGGGGAAAAGTCTGGTCCCTGTTTAGGTATAGAATCAGCCACACTTCTCAAGATCAAGGCTGAAATAGTGAAAATTTCGTACGGAAGATTCTTTTGTGTAATAGTCCTGGCTAGAAATTTGGGAAAGGAAATCTGTTATGTGAAAAGGGTGGAGTTGCCACCTTCTGAGTTGGCTCTGTTAGTTGACTCTGTCATCTGAAGCAGCAATGAGCAATTAACACACTGATGTGTAATGAAAAACTTTACCCGATGATTTCTGTTAATCAAACATCTGTAAAAGCAGTTTCCTCACATTTACCATGGATGGGATTGCCATGACGGTAATCATTATGGTAATCATATTAAAAGAGGAATTATGCTTGTTTTGCCAGTAATAGTTGGTGTTACATGCTATATACACTCTCTCACAATGAGCTCCTGCTCTTCAGCATTTGCCAGCGGATTCCTGCTAGTTAGTTAGCTGGTAATCCTCTGCACAATTGCTTACACAGCAGAAGTAATAAACGGGTTTTGCAGGAATCTAATTAAGTGCTGAATGAAGCAGGGAGTGGCCCATACACCTGAGGCATTCACTTCGATAAAAACATGAAATTACCAATAAATTCCTTTCACCTAGTTTCATACCTGAGTGAGTTCCAGGCAGATGCCAACGGGCCTCGTCTGTCTTTTTGGGCTTTTGGAGGGAGGTGTCTTATCAGTTTCTTACACTCTTCTTATGCTCAGTAAAGTGATTCAAGAAAAGCAAAGCTCCATGTATTGTAGCCTCTAAGGGGCGCCTGACAAGAACAGACCAATAGATTTGATTCTGGACTTCAGAGAAGGATAGGGCTATGGAATTTATAGTTTGGTTGAGGAGGGTAGAAAAACTAAGGAAGGAGTCTGGAGGCAGCTGGGGATGACAGTTTAGCATCAAGGGGACAGCAAGGTGAGTCAAAGATTATACAAAAAGGCAAGAATAGGTAGAAAGAATATATTTTGGATTTGAGAAGTAAAGGCAAGATTCTAGGATACACACACACACACACACATAAACACTTGGCCTTTTCCTTGCTAGCCTTTAGCCTAGCTGTGAGGGGAAGGCATAGGGAGGAGGGAGCAAGCTTGTTTTCTGCTGCCCTGGAGACTAGGATGCGGAATAATGGCTTCAAACTACAGGAAAGGAGATTCCACCTGAACATCAGGAAGAACTTCCTCACTGTGAGAGCTGTTCAGCAGTGGAACTCTCTTCCCCGGAGTGTGGTGGAGGCTCCTTCTGTGGAGGCTTTTAAGTAGAATGGCCATTTGTCGGGGGTGCTTTGAATGTGATTTCCTGCTTCTCGACAGGGGGCTGGACTGGATGGCCCATGAGGTCTCTTCTAACTCTATGATTCTATGATTCTAAAACCTAGAAATGTAAATTTTCCTCAGCCCAGCTTCAGACAAAAGGCCTTTGAGTTCTTTGTTTGTGGGTCATTGACTGGGGTAGGAAACAATTAGCAGAGTCCTTTGGCCCTTTGCTTTAGGTTGAGCAAAGGTTAACTGCCTTTTGTACCATGGGTTCCAGTACCTATGTTACCTATGCATACCTGCTATAAATATATAAAATATAAAATACAGAATATAAAACCTTAGTAAAATGTAAGCAGATTCAACATGGGGAGGGGTTCTTGTTGTGGTTATTAGTCCCTTTGCAAATTGGAAAATACTTAACCCTTATTATAGCATTCCAGCCTGGTGTCCTTGGCGAAACTGTAAGTTCCCTGATTATAAACTATATTTTATTGGGGGGGGGAGGGGAGGAATCACCCTCGATAACAGTTTTATCAGAGTTTAGAAAAAGGAAAGCTACACACAATAATGCATGACATGGAACATATAAACACTACAGTGTTTGGGGTTAGCAAGATAAATTGCACAGGAACGAGACATTTAAAGTCAGATGGTTTTACAGTTTTGTGAATCTAAGAACAGATGAGGTGGTGTTAATAGTGAGGAGAGATGTAGCAAAAGCAGTAAAATGATATAATGCAAAGTCTAACTGAATAATATAAATAAGACTTCAGGGAAAATCTATCAATATAGTCAAAATCCAAGTTTATGCTTCAACTACAGAAGCAGAAGAAGAAATTAAAAGAACTTTTGCTAGAGTCTAGGAAGAAATTGATCATGCAAACAGGCAATTCGAATGCAGTAGGAAACAGAACTGAATAAAATATTGCAGGAAAGGGGCCAGCTGGTTGAATTTTACAAGGCCAACAGTTTGTTCATTGCACACACACACTAAATTGACCATCAAAGAAAAATGGAACCCAAAGAACATCCCTACAGAATTTAAAGATATCATAAAAAATTGTTTTGCACAAGTAAGTCTAATTGTCAGAAGCCAGAAGGACTCTGGACTGAAGACAGGGACATTGTCAGGGGAAAATGTGAAATCCTATCCCCAGCCAATTACCAAAAAAAAAAAAAAAAAAAAAAAAAAGCTGTAATGAATGACAGATTGAACTCTCAAATAATTAAGGCATGGAGGAAGCAAAAGTAAAAAGTGTCAGAAATAAAGTAAGAATCCTGAACGCAAATGTTCATTTTCTTGTACACAGGGAGAAAGGGAACTTCAGTGATGTCATGCATAAAAATAGAATATAGGGACATGATTTGCATCTCTCTGGATTTGCTTACACTATATCCCACTCCCACAATTGTATAAATGTTTTTATACCAGTGGCCTTAATGCCAATTGATACTGTGTTTGAAGAAGTAGGTTTATATCCATTATAGCTCATCTTCAAATAAAAATACTTAAAGTGTTGCCACATTTACTTTTTCTCCCCTTCTCTCCTTTTCATGATCAAGATCCATTATTACACGATCCATGTGTAGAATACTCCTCTGAGCACAGTAGAGTCTCACTTATCCAAGACTCTCTTATCCAAGGTTCTGGATTATCCAATACATTTTTGTAGTCAATGTTTTCAATATATTGTGATATTTTGGTGCTAAATTTGTAAATACAGTAATTACAACATAACATTACTGCATATTGAACTACTTTTTCTGTCAAATTTGTTGTATAACATGATGTTTTGGTGCTTAATTTGTAAATTCATGACCTAATTTGATGTTTAATAGGCTTTTCCTTAATCCGTCCTTATTATCCAAGATATTTGCTTATCCAAGTTTCTGCCGGCCCGTTTAGCTCGGATAAGTGAGACTCTACTGTATATCTGTAAAAGGAAGATTGAAGAGTAATAATGTATGTTCTGCAATATTTTCTAATATGTTTTGTTTATTATTTGTACATGGAAACTTTTTTATAATTTCTCACACCCAAATGAAGCATTCAATTGGAAATTTAGTACCAATATACAGATTATGAACTCATGAAAATGTGTATCTAATATGGGGTTTTCCAATAAGGGTAGTATAATCTCAGTTTCATATTTGCAATTGTCCCATATGATAATTGTGTAAGAATGGTCATTGCATAGACTGTAGGTTTGGTTGGAGATCACTGTTGTGGATCTCTCTCTTTTTAATTACTGAGTATTTTTTTTAATTCAAAAATATAATTTACATGTAAACCTGAAAGATTGAAAATAAAAATAAAATAAATGCAGAAGCGAAAATAGAAAACAACACAAAAAAATCAAATACAAAAATCTCAAAGGGGCCTTTGAGTCAGGGAGATACATAAGATGTAGTAGCCCAAAGTTTAGTTTAATATGCAAGACATAGAAACATCAGTTCTTTTTTCTTTACTGATTGAATTCTGTTTCAAACATTTCTTCAAATAAGAAATTGGGAAATAAGCCTGAGGCCATTGGCATGTGACTCTCATCTTCACAAACCTTAGCAGTAAACTGAAGTCAAACGATGAGTCAGAACAACAAAATCAAGCAACGTCCCTATCATTTACAACATTATCTAAATCCTTATCAGTGTCATTGCTTCTGGGAATCTGATCTGGAATGTTATTGTCCTTAAAGTACCTGACTGAAACTTGGCTTTGGGCTGTTTTATTCATTGTGATAGCCTGAGGAGGATAAGAGTTAAAAGTGAAAATTGTATGCTGTTCTAGCTTATTCCTCTTTGGTCATCTTATCCTTATGCATAATATTGTATCACAACTGCAAGGATACCTGGCTGCAGGTCATGCTGGTTGAAGTTGACCAAAACTAGAATCCCAAAAGTTTTGGGGCACAAGATTTGGAACAATAGCTTTGGCCATTATGATGACAGCTTGGAAGTAACTTATTACAAGTTTCCTTCAAGTTATTCCTTTTTCTAGTAATAAATGTATTGTGTATTATATCCCGCTTTTCTCTCAATAGCATAATCTAACTTGGAATGCATCTACCTTGTACCACTTGTACCACATCTACCACTTTAACTGCTATTGTTCAATGTTATGGAATCATAAGAGATGTAGTTTGTTGAGGCATCCGAACTCTTTGGTAGAGAAAAATTAAAGTCCTTGTAAAACTACAGCCCCCATGATTCAATAGTATTGAGCCATGGCAATTAAAATCATACTGCAGAAACACCCTTAATCAGAAATAAAGCTTCCAAGTAGGTCATTAAAAAAGAATTTGAGACAGCCTTCTTCCTGATGTCATCCCTTCTTCCATGTAGAAGGATGTTTTGACATGAGAATATGCCTAAATCCCTTCCCCGCTGCAAATAACTCCAATTCAACAATAACTTCATAACAACTATTACCCACAGGACTAGAGCATGGGATTGCTCTGAATGTCTGTGTCAGCTCTATGGTGATGATATCACATGCTTCTCGATAGCTGAATAGGCAGATGTCAGCTGATCTTAATCACTCACTACAGGAACATGCTTCAAGTTTGAGGTTACTTGGTTGCCATGAAAGTCAGAAATCTCACTTCTTCCTTAAGATTTAATTCAGTGGCTTTCAGCTGTTGGTCTTCTGGATGTTTCAGAGTGCATCTACACTGTCAAATTAATGCAGTTTGACCTCACTTTAACTGTGATGGCTCAATGCTATAGAATCATGGGAGTTATTTTACAAGGCCTTTATCCTCTGGCAAAGAGTCCTTGTGCAGTGTTGTTGTATGTCTTTCGGGCTGTGTGGCCATGTTCCAGAAGTATTCTCTCCTGACGTTTTGCCCACATCTATGGCAGGCATCCTCAGAGGTTGTGAGGTATGGATAAACTAAGTAAGGAAAGGAAAGAATATATATCTGTGTAGAGTCCAGGGTTAGGGTTATTCTTTCCTTTCCTTACTTAGTTTATCCATACCTCACAACCTCTGAGGATGCCTGCCATAGATGTGGGCGAAACGTCAGGAGAGAATACTTCTGGAACATGGCCACACAACCCGAAAGACATACAACAACCCTGTGATCCCGGCCATGAAAGCCTTCGACAACACAGTCCTTGTGCAATTCCACAGCATTGAGGCATGGTATTTAAAGTAGTATCAAACTGAATTAATTCAACAGAGTTTGTTGAATTAATTTACTCTTAGAAACCCCAAACACTGGCCACGCTGCCTAAGACTATTTGGAGTTGAAAATCAAAATATCAGAGCTAATTTTGAGGACTTTGGGGATGGGGAATCACAGTCACCTTGACATTGGGGATATTGGTGGGTCAATACATACAGTTGTGATTCTCTTTGGTAACTGAGAAGCTGGGTGGCTGATTAGCAGTTCAGAGGTGAGGCTGAGAGTCAAGATATCAGTTGGACACTGGGGAACCACAACCGACAGAAGAGTGGCTGAGGTACTAGAAAAAAGCAGAGTCTGAGAGCTGGCCTGTATGTCTCTCACATCACAGACAATCAATGTTGTTTGCAGAAGCCCTAAAGCACTCACTACCTTCCTTAGTTTTATCTTGGGGGGGGGGGGGAGTTGGTGTGTGTGTGTGTGTGTGTGTGATAGAGAGTGTGATTGTTCAATGCAAACAGCTGGGGCTGCAATACCTGAGCTAAGCCTCTCCAGAAACCCCAGCTCCAAGGCCTCCGTGTAAGGTTTCCACGTGTACAGTCTGGGATGTCTTTGCAGGTATTACACCTCCTTGATACTGGATGTCTCAGGGTGTATCTCAGACACATTACAAACCATTTATATGTATACACACACATACATATACACAGTTATTTTTAAAAAAAATAGCTGGGAACTGCAAATAAAACATTTTAGCCCAATTTTTTAAACCATGTTCTTATTTTAAAATTCTGTCTGTGCACATACCCTGCATGCCTCTTCAGGTCCTTGCAATGTGTGTCATTTCCAGTTGGTCTAATCTTGCAGACAAAAGCAGACTAGAATGGCTTGTTTCCCTTCCTTATCATTTAATTTCAAAATGCAGCTTCCACTCCTAGGAGAATGACCAAAGATATTGTGGCTTCTAATATGTTGACACTGCATTCTAGAAGTGCACTTGAACATCTTTTGTAGTCTAACAAAGAACTGCTGTTGTATTCCCCTCTTGTGAGTTTAACAACTCATGTCAGCAACCAACTCATATGAGCTGTGTACCATTTGATGTACTCTTGGAAGACTGAATGTCAGTTTCCTAAAAGGTGAGTGTTCAGGTATGGGGCACCAAGGAAATTCTACTGCATTCTTCTGTGAATATTTGTTTCCAATATTATAATGTTTAAATGAGTTGATTGCTTAAGACCAGCTAGATGCTTGGCAAAGTGACATAATAGCCTGCTTTCACATTGTATAGTTTTGATGTACTCCAAACAGATATGGCTAGCAGCTAAGAACAAATGTTAGGCACAAACTGAATGTATAATGTTCAATATTTTATACTGAAAAGGGAGGTTGTGTTGGTTAGGCCCAAAACTAAGCATCTTGCAGATCTAATTTCACATTTGACCTCTTCCTGGAATATAAATAGTCTGAAAAGATTTAATGTTAGCCTACCAGGAATATATATAAGTGAAAACAATTTAAAATAAGAATTCAGATTAATGAGCTTGTAAAGTTAAAAATCTCAGCTCCTGGTCTACCAGTATCACCGTATGACCAAAAACTAGCGAATACTGCCTGCCTGCCTGCCTGCCTTCCTTCCTTCCTTCCTTCCTTCCTTCCTTCCTTCCTTCCTTCCTTCCTTCCTTCCTAGAAAACACTTGTGACTTCAGGCGCCACAATGGCTGCAGAATAGTCTCTGGTGGCTACCAGTGGAGGGCTTAAAGGAGAAACGTGCCAAGAGGAAAGAGCGTCAAGCCAACCCTGACCGAGACAGCCTTCCACCTGGAAACCAATGTCCTCATTGGGGGAAGAACATGCAGATCAAGAATAGGTCTCTGCAGCCGCCTAAGAACCCACCCCCAATTCACCAGAGATGGAAGACAATCGTCCTCGAACTACGAGGGATCGCCTAAGTAAGTAAGGTGGCTATCAAATATCAGTGGACCCATGATACCTCAAAACCTCAAGCAAATGGCCCAACCCCAGTTACATAGACTGAAAGAGTACACATTCATATTAATTTGTGGTTAAAATGTAAAGACGTATTGCCTAAATCACAGCAGGTTTACCTTAGACTTGTAGTATCTATTTTTGTTTTGTTTCGTATTAGAATTCTAAAGTCCATCTACTGGAACCAAGTGCAAAATATGGGAGATTGACATTAATTTATTTTTGAGGAACAAAATAACTCTTATGCCTAGGAATTTGTTTTCAGTACCAAAACTATGCTCATAACACCCTTGAAAAGAAATGCACTCTTAGCTGCCCTCATCCCGTAGCCATTCTTTGTTTTAACAGTATAATTATTTCTATAGTCTATGAGCTGTTCATTGACCATAATAAAAGTTTACTTACTTACTGGTGAGAAAGATCTTCAGCAGTTCTCATTCCCTTATAAAGGCATTTACTTGCTGGGCTAGTATGTGAACACTTGTCTTCTTAAAAGTAAGACCAAAATGAGAAAACACTTCTACTAACTTTAAAAAATATATGGTAATATTAGCCAGTTCCTGCTTGGACTCTGCACAGACAAGATGACATGATGGACACCCACTGAGGGTGCATCTACATTGCAGCATTGATACAGTTTGACACTATTTTAACTGCCAGGCACAATGCTATAGAATCCTGGATGTTGTGATTTGGCAAGGCACCAGTGTTCTTTGACACAGAAGGATGAATATATTGTAAAATTACACCTCCTGTGATTCCATAGCATTGAACCAAGTAGTGTCAAATTGCATTAATTCTAAAGTGTGGCTACACCCTCACTTCTCTTCAGCATAACTAACTGTGCACTTTCCCCTGGAACACTCGATAACCCACCTCACTTCCCTTAGGCCAGTGGTTCTCAACCTTCCTAATGCTGCGCCCCCTTAATACAGTTCCTCATGTTGTGGTGAGTTTGGGGAAAATAGACGTTGACATTTGGGAGTTGTAGTTGCTAGGATTTATAGATCACCTACAATCAAAAAGCCCCTTGAACCCCACCAAGGATAGAATTGGGCTTTTGGCAGGAGGATTCACCATTAACTACATGATTAACTACATGATTAACTACAACATTCACACTGGCCTTCAACTGACAAAGAGGTCTCCTCTCACCCTGGACTTTCCACAGATATATATAAACCTTCCTTGCTTAGTTTCTCCATACCTCACAACCTCTGAGGATGCCTGCCATAGATGTGGGCGAAACATCAGGAGAGAATACTTCTGGAACATGGCCATACAGCCCGGAAAACATACAACAACCCTCTGATTCACCATCTGTTTCCAAAAAGGAAGAGAATGACAGGCTAAGAGATATTAAGCCTTCTCTGCCAGAGGGGTTCCTAAGACCATCAGAAATATGTGTTTTCTGATAGTCCTTTATGACCCCTCTGACCCCCCCTCATGACACCCCCCAGGGTCCTGACCCCCCAGGTTGAGAAACGCTGTCTTAAACTGTGTTATAAAAACCTACTGAGAAACTGTATAGAACAACTTTCCCCAAATAACTGCCATTTTAAACAACCACTTCCTGATTTTCAAGCCATTAGCAATAATGGTAGTAAGAGTTGAAACAAAAAAAAACTCTTCAAAAGGACTACTTTTGCTGCTGGAAACTATGTTTTATGTGCTTTCTGTGTTACCAATATTTGCATTATCCAGTGAGCACTTGTAGCTCAGTGGGACTTGAACATGGACACTGAAGTTCTAGCCCAGCACTCTAATAACTGTGGTCGACCAGTGGCCATCTGCACTCAACTTAATCTGCCCTGTAGCAGGGAGTTCCACAGAGCTGCAGGAACCATGCTGGAATCGGAAAAAAAAGGAATGAAAAATGTCTCAGCAGCAGCTTAAAGAACCCTTTCTACTAACCCCTGACAATGTATCAAATCCCTAAATAAAAAGTATCACTTCCTTCTAGCTCAGCTTTCTCACAGTGGTTATTTTGTATTTACAGATTCCATGGCTTGAAAATATTTTTTAATTCAGAAAGCAAACCTTGATTATGCCACTTGATGTAAAGGATACCATATTACTGTGTCATATATCATGGAACTTGAGCATCTACAAATTTTATATCCGTAAGGTGATGGGTTGAGACTAAACCCCAGTGGATGCTGAAGACCCACTGTAGTTCCTTTTCACAGTAAAGAAAAACTGGAATTGTATTCTTTTATGTTCCGTAATAGCCATGTCTGTAATTCAGTTTTGTTTTTGTTTTTTTGTACTAATGGAAACTGGTTGTGTGAGCTGACTTGGTTTGAGCAAGGGAAGGGAAAAGGAGAAACATTATATGAGGAGCTCCCTGAAGTGACAGTCAGGAAAAATTGTTCTGTAATCTTTGCACACACACACACATAGCCTGAATTTCCAAGGTCACCAGGCATTGGCCACCGAGTGGAGACAAGGCATTTTCTGGTATGCTAGAAAGAGTAAAATAACTTAATTACAGTAGAGTCTCACTTATCCAAGCCTCGCTTATCCAAACTTCTGGATAATCCAAGCCATTTTTGTAGTCAATGTTTTCAATATATCATATTTTGGTGCTAAATTCGTAAATACAGTAATTACAACATAACATTACTGCGTATTGAACTACCTTTTCTGTCAATTTTGTTGTATAACATGATGTTTTGGTGCTTAATTTGTAAAATCATAACCTAATTTGATGTTTAATAGGCTTTTTCTTAATCCCTCCTTATTATCCAAGATATTCGCTTATCCAAGCTTCTGCCGGCCCATTTAGCTTGGATAAGTGAGACTCTACTGTAGTTAGTAATAAGTAACATTTCTGGAGAGGCATAACAATAGCATTTAATGACTTTAGTGGGCTGCTTATAATAATGAGTAAAATTATTAGTTCCCTTAAAAAGAATATCCCAAGGCTTGCCTTTGCAGTTCTTCTGTTCTTGAAAATACATAGATAAAATCGAAACTGAAAATGTTATTTAGTGAGGTTTCTACTGATTGAATGAGTTAATCATGCTTTTTACTGAATGAGTAATATTTGAATACATTCAAAGAAATTATAAGAAGCCTTAAAATTGCATTTCTTTTTATGAAATAGTGAAATTACAAGATAATTTTCAATGAAACAAAAATTTGGAAGGATACCAGTACCAGAAAGCATGCCAAACATGAAATTTACCAATCACATAAGCTGATTCATCAATCATGTATGTTAATTCTGCAACCAGCATCTGGAATTCTTTTATCATGTAGGTTGATTCAACAATCAGATTATGGAATTCCACAATTACGTATGTTAATTCTGCAAACAGTGAATGGAATTCAGCTATCACATCAGTTGATTCATCAAGCAACGTATGGGATTCAGCAATCATTATTTTGAGAAGTCAGTTTGAAGAGAAATGACAAAGAAAGTGTCAACCAATTGCCTGACTAAATAACTGTTTATGTTTGGGGATTGTTGTTGGAGGGTTTGACAGAAGGAAGGAAGAGGGTGTTTGTTATAATTGATGTACAACTGGAAATTACTGATTTATCATTTGATGCTCACTTGTTTGTTTGTTTGTTTGTTTGTTTAATATCCTGTCTTTCTTCCAACATGGTGCCCAAAGTGACTCACAGTCTCAAAATTAAAACAAAGTGCAGTTAAAACATTGCATTTTAAGGTTAAAAAACACAAATTACTAAAAACAACATTAGTTTGGAACAGTTTAGAGGTTTTATTAAAAGCATAATTGTCATGGAACCCAGTTACAGGGCTTTGGTAATTCAGCCCTGCAACTGGGAGTCATAACATAAACAAGCACCTGGCAGAAGAAGATAGAATACGCCTGGGAACTGGGAACCGAAAGTGTAAACAATTATAATTGGTTTAGTGTGTGAAAATGTGTGAAAATGGTAGTAATGTGATATTGGAGGTGGGGCTTGATGATGATATTTACGTGTGGTGTTACGTAGCATCAAAAGTTATAAAAATAGTTGTATGTAAACATTAAGTCATTCTTGACTTTTCCAAAGTCATGTATTCTTCAATAAAGATTGTGTTTGAGAGCAGCTATCTTTGATCTGCGTTCAGACTGATCCTTTGGAGTGAGCAGGACACATAATTATGAGAATAAAAGAACAGCACACATAATCCATTAAAAGATCCTTTTGCAACTACTAATCAATTCTCCATACTAATCTAAATTACAAAAAAAAGTCTTTGCCTGACAGTGGAAGTAAAAAAATATAGGGGCAAGCATAGCGTTGCATAAAAGTGCTTTTTTAAAAAAATATTATTTTTATTTATTTTTAGTATATTGTTTTGTTTACAAAAATTAGGAATAGAAAAGAAGATAGGTAACTTAATGTTTGTGGGTAGAACACCTTGTGTTCTCAGCAAGATTCCTTCCATCAGTAGTTGTTCAATTTGAATCCTTTGTCAGTTCAATATACTCTATTCAAAAAAGAGAAGAAAGAGTGGGTTGCTGTGAATTTTACAGCCTAGGATTAGCCATGAAAAGACTCATATACCCTCACCAAAGATGACTATTATGGTGGTGGGATCCAAATAAAGCCTTCTACCAAGTATCTGAAAACTTGGGCAGGCTCATGGAGGGAGGTATGGTCTTTCAGATAGTATGGACCCAAGCCATGAGTAATTTGAATTGTGCCTAGAGGGTAGGCAGTGAAGTTGGGTGTCAAATGGCAGTTATCTATTGCCTGCAACCAGCTTAACTAGGCAATTTGGCCATTGCATTTTGAATAAAGAAAGAGCTCAAGATATGTAAATGAAAACAATTCTATGCATTCTGATCATGATTGAATCTGAAACCAGACGGAGAGGTGGGGGAAGCATTTTATCAGAGTTGCTCAGGGGGAAAAGCGCCTGGGGCTCAGACTCTGATATCATACAGCTGCTGGAGGAACAAGAGGTGCCAACCCCACTCTGTCATTTCCCCGGTCAAAGACAGAATAATACTGGCCAATAAAAACATCCCCCAGAATCCAAAGTGGCCCTTCTGGGGTCTGCATGTTCAGAGCCTGGAAACCGCTGGAGCACAGCTGCATCCCATCACTATTTTCCTAATGGGAATTAAAAATGTAGATGTAAATATACATAGAACTAAGTTACATGAGAGTAAACTTGTAGATAATGCAGAGTAGCATATCAATGTTTTCACTAGAACTTGTAAATGTTACTTTTCTGGACTAGAATTGTCACAATATACCAGCCTGGATGGTCATTGCATAGTTGTAAAGCACAGAAACTTGTACCCCTTTCCCATTCTTTAATTCTATTATTTTGACTGTATGGTATGATTAAAGCATGTTAATAGATAATGACTTCTCATTGAATGAGTTGAGCTATGCCCTCCTAAGAATTAGGCAATGGAGTTTCATACTTTGACCTCTGTTCAGAATTTTTGGCAATGGAGCCACTAAACAACAGCTGAGCTCACAAATAAGGAAATAATTATTCATAAAGGAGAACTGTTCTCGTGTCTCCTTCCCCAATGAAAAGCTAAATATAGATATTGACAAATGTGGTCCACCTCCATGAAAGGCATGTGCTCTCAAGGTGAGGGACCAAAAGGCAGGACTTACCATGAGGGTATAAGCCTCTGGAGTAAGAGAGTAAGGAATCCCGTTGAGGGTGAAAGTAACACTAGGCATCATACTGAGGTTGCTGCATTCAACAGCATACTGTGTGAAAGAATGGACGAGGTGTTAAAGTGGGGGAAATGCCATTTTCCAGTTAAAAACAAACTGTTAATGTGTTGTTGAAGGCTTTCATGGCCAGAATTGCAGGTTGTTGTGTGTTTTCCAGGCTGTATGGCTATGTTCTAGAAGTATTCTCTCCTGACGTTTCTCTCACATCTATGGCAGGCATCCTCAGAGGTTGTGAAGTACCTCACAACCTCTGAACCTGCCATAGATGTGGGTGAAACGAAAGGAGAGAATACTTCTAGAACATGGCAAATACAGCCCAGAAAACACACAACAACCCAAACTGTGTTAACCCATGTAATTTGGGGAGGAGAATGCATGCAACTATATCCACACCTTTGTATTACTTTGGAATATGTCAAGACATTTAAAGGTACCAACTCCAACATGCATACAACAGTGTAATGGAAAGAGTTAAGTAAACCCCCCGCCGTTCAAATTGCATCTCCTTCATCTTGATGTTGTTTTTCATTTGGCACAATTGCTGTCTGAGTACTTTTAATTATTTGTATGTCATGTGCATTATGTGTCTCAACACTTGTTTAGATGACTGAGCACCAGTATAAGCACCTAGCTAATATGTTGCTCAAAGGTCCTAAATTGGGACTTACTTCTCCATCTACAGGTTGTGCACCAATTAAGTTTTGCATCTGCTTAATGTCATCAGATGGACCTGTGATGAGAGAGGTCCCTGTGTCCACGATAGCCTGGCAGCCTTCCGCACAGAATGCAATGGTCCCTCCCACCTGGATACTGAAGGGAAAGAAGATTAAATAAACACTGCAGAAAAGAAGGTTTCAAGGGGGTTGTTGTTTCTCCAAGAGAATTACACCCCAGCCGATCTTAAACATCAGCTGACTTGAGTGAAAGACAATTCTCTTGCTTTCATCTTTAACGTATCATTATCTTAAGGATACATTTGTTTTTGAAAAAAAGGAATTCATTACAAGTAGATTATTATTTCTTTCCAGGTCCTGGATTAAAGACATGCATAGATTTCCAGTAATCTGGTTTTGATCAATGCCAACAGATTTACTGCTTTCTCTTCACATGCCTTCCTATCATTGTCTCTATTGAAATCCCGGAAAACCCCCACACAACACAACCACTTACTTATCCAGTTGGATCTGCCAGTATCCTTTTTTAGAGACTGGTATCCAGTTGAGATTTCCACTGAAAAGGGAAGGATCATAGCCACCAAAAATCAGCTCCCCTCCTATGGAAGAGTCTGGGTTCCTGTAGAGATGGAAGCGGTATAATTTAATATGAGTATTTCTTTCAGCATAATACTACTTTAGAAATGCAACATCAATTGCCCCTCATCCTCTCAACCAAGGTTGGGAAACATGGAGCTTTCCTGGTGGTGTTGAACTGCAGCTCCCATGAGTTCTCAGTTACAGTGTGTGGGATTGTAGAGGGTTGGGGAGTTGAGAGTTGAAGTTCAACAACTTTTGAAGGAGCAACATATTCCCCACTCTGCTTTACAGCAAGCTCACCAGCTCCTCAGCCCAGGTCTCCTGGCTCTCCTATTGCCATATCCCTTCCCTTGCCTCCATTTCAGGTTGCGGATGCAATCTACTTCCTGTTCTGTTCTCCAGCTCAAAAACTGAGAGAAGGGACTGTGTAATAACTATGGATGAAGATATTCCTGTCCCCATTACATACTGAACAAAAGTATAAACTGCACCCATAGCTTATCCTAGTATGCTTCTTCCCACTGCTGAATGCAGACTGTCAGGTTTTTATGAGGGAATGTCATCCTCAACAATGGGAACTAGGCAAAGCGAGACAGCTGCTTCAGGTGGCAGGATGTCTGGAGCAGGTAATTGTGCTTCTCACCCTATTAGAAGGACCCTTGCTGTCATCACTAATGCCTCCCTTTTGTACTATACATCACCACTATGGCGGCCCCATCCCCTTGTCTCTGGCTAACATGACTATAAAGCTTTACTCAGCAATGATAGGTTGAAATTGATGCTTTTTCACATAACAGGAGGGCAAAGATGCAAAGAGAATATTGTACATGGGGAAAGATGGCTGCAAAGATGGAGGTAATAATACAGCTTATCCTGTTCCCCACCATGCAGTAAAACTATGTATGTTTTAGATTTTTACTGTGGAGTTGCATCTTAGGTTCTCTTCATACAGCCCTTTCAGGATGTACAGTTGCACAAGCAATTGCAGGTGAAAAGGAAGGTGCATGGGCCAGCTCATGGTGCCCCACATGCCCTCCCTCCTCCCTTCATCACATGGAGGGGACAAGAGAGGTGCCCCTCATCAGAAAGGGCAGCAACAAAGGTTGCCTCACCACTCTTTCTGCCTCATGTGACAAAAGACCTTGGTTGCGCTCCATGCTTTTCCCCCATGTAATTGCCCTCCTGGCGAGGCGAGCAATGTGAGGTGTGTAAATAAAAAGTAAGTAAGTAACGGGGCATGGGATTCCTCATGCCCCATAGCAAAGTGGACCGCCACCTCCTTCTGCCAACAGCCATCTGATGAAGTGGTAAGGCAAGTAGTGACCTTGAAGGGATATGATTAGGAGACGGTGCTCATACCTGCTTAAGTAAACAGAGAATAATGGCAATTCAACCAGATTTTGGGCCATCATATTATCGAAGACTGGTGTGACTCCATCCACTGCCAGAGATGGGTAAGCCAAACCAAGGATCCCATCAAACTCAGAATCCAGAAAGGTTTTTCCAGGCTCAGAAACACTCTCTGCAAACTGTTGATTGGTTACAGTGATTCCTTCAACCTGAAAAAGAGAATTCCTCTTATTCAAATCAGCATTGGCACAAGAAACATTTTGCAATCCAGAAGAAATGGGTTTTACAGAAAGATAAATAAGAGATTGTTGTGATGGTGTTCCATAAATCTTTTAATAAGTGTGGAGAATAATGTCTATCATGAACACACTGCCTCAACTCCCTTGTTCCTCTAAGTTTATCTGCAACCCTTGGACTGGCATTGAATAGCTCGTATTCATTACAGTAGACATTATTTAGGCACATGAACCAGGGGTTTCAATCATTGTAAGTGCCTGTGGTTGGCCGAAGTTAACCACCCATAAATTAAGAGTTACCTCTAGTTAGATCTCTAATGGCATAGGATACACCCTCTCTATTTTTAAAAAATATTTTTATTTTTAAAATTGTAAAACACCCATAATACACATTACAAACATATACACATACACATACATAGATAACCCGCCCCTAATGCGACCCACCACCTTGACTCCAGTCACTGAACAACGTAGAGTTTATACATAATTTTGTTTAACCCTCTGTGCTTCTGGATCAATAAATCCCCCTTGTTATTATTTCTTAGATTCCCCCGACAGATATGCTAAGGCCAGCTTCCAATTTCTTTCAAAAACTTCATGACTTTCATGTTTCAGATTGCTAGAAATCTTGGTCATCTGTGCCTAATCCCTTCCAATTTTTAATACTTAATGTTTTTTTCACCTTTCCAGTCACTGGCAATTGTTATGCGTGCAGCCGCAAAACTGTACAGACAGATTTCTCTTTCCGGCTGCACTAGTTCATCTCTGAATAACCCTAATAGGCACATCCCTGGATTTTTTTAAAAACTTTGTTGTGGATCATTTTATTTGTTTCTTTTATGAATTTTTCCAATAGACCTGAACCAATTCACAAGACCACCATATGTGAAAGAAGGTCCCTTTTTGTATTTTACGTCTCCAACAGCATCCTGATTATGATTTATCTATTTTGGCTAGGAGAGCTGGGGTTGTGTAACATCTGTAAAACATTTTATATAAATTGTCTCTTATTGAGGCTGCCACTGTAAATTTAAAGACTTTTTTCCACAGGTTCTCCTAGTTATCAAAGCCTATGTTTCTTCCTAAATCTTTTGCCCATGAAATCATTGAGATTTTTACTTGATTGTCTTCCAGGCTGTAACCTAGAATATATTTATAAAGTCTGGCTATTAAACCTTTTTTCCTTTGTCTAGTATGGTTTCCAATTCTGATTTTTTTTGAAGCAAATCCCTTCTTTTCATCCTTTTTAAATCTTTCATATAATTGGTGGTAATGAAACCAGTCTTTGCTACCCAGTTCATCATTTCTCCTCAATGCCCATTGGCCATTAGTTCTGGTAAGTAATTCCCCGTAAGTTCTTACGTCATCCTTCGAGGAGGGTCTCACAATAGCTTCTAATGGTCTCAACCACAAAGGTGTTTTTGGCTCCATAGCTAACTTGTACCTATTCCAAATATCTATTAGGCTTCCACATAAATTATGTGTTTATTAAAAGCCTTATTTAGCCTCTCTCCTTCATACCATAGGTATGCATGCCACCCAAATCGTAATCCACATCCTTCATATCCTTGGGTTGGACTGGATGGCCCATGAGGTCTCTTCCAACTCTACTATTCTATGATTCTATGATTCTAGGTTAAGTAAATTGGTATTCTTGAATTGTATCCAGTCTTTGAGCCAGCTCATGCAGGCGGCTTCGTAATAAGTTCTTATGTCTGGTAAATTTAGTCCATCCCCCCCTCTCTTTGGTGTCGATTCAATTCTTGTAAGCAATCCTGGCTTTTTTCCCTGACCAAACAATGTTCATAATGTCCCTTTTCCATATGCTAAAAATTTTGGTCCCTTTGATGATAGGTATGTTCTGAAATAAAAAGAGCATTTTTGGGAGTACCATCATCTTAATTATTGTTACTCTGCCCAGCCAAGTTAATGGTAATTTCTGCCAAGTATTCAGGTTTTCTTTGATCTCTGACCATGTTTTTCCATAATTATCTTGAAATAAGTTAATGTTTTTGTTCGAGATCATAATTCCCAGATACTTTATCTTTGGGACAACCTTACAATTGGCAGCCTCTTCTAGTTTCCTAATCATTTTAGTGTCTATATTTTTGTAACAAATTTAGAATTGTCTTTTTTTATTTTAAATCCCGATACCTCCCCATACAGTTTGATTACTTCTAATAATTTTGAAACACTTTGTGTTGGGTTAGATAAAATACATATCATATTGTCTGCATATATTCTGGATTTCATTTCCTGACCCCTTACTTTAAACCCTTGAATTTGAGTATCCTCTCTAATTCTTATACTCAGAATTTCCAATCCCAAAATAAACAATAATGGCGAAAGTGGGCAGCCTTGTTTGGTTCCTTTCTGTATCACTATATTATTTGTCAATTTACCATTTATTTTTATCTTAGCAATTTGCTTCAAGTATATTGCCCCCACTGCTTTTTTAAAGCAATGGCCCACCCCACATAGTTCCAAAACTTTCTCCAAGAAGCCCCAGCTAACCTGATCAAATGCTTTTTCCGCACCCAGGAAGAACAATGCCAGATCTTTCTTGGGGTCGCTCTCTGCTATCTCTAACACATTTAGAATTGTTCTGACATTCTGACTCAGATGTCTGTCAGGTAGAAATCCCGCTTGGTCCTTGTGGATAATTTTTGCTAATACTTGTTTGAATCTATTTGCCAGAAATGTAGCGAATAATTTATAGTCACAATTTAATAAGGAGATGGGCCTGTAGTTTTTTATTTGATCCATATCCTTGTCTGATTTAGGGATCAGTACTATTGTGGATTCTTTCCAAGATTCTGGAATTTCACCTTTTTCCAAGACTTTATTCATTACTGACACAAGTATTGGTGTCAGTACTCTCTCCTTTCTCTGTCTTGCCCAGAGATAGGGACCTGAGAAAAAAGCTGCATTTTTTCTCTCTCACCGCCATGATTTTCTCACGGAGCCCATGCTCCATGCTGCTTCCCTTTCTCAGCTTTCAGCAGGAATACATCCTCTCTACACCCACACAATTTGCAAGATGGGTTAGTAATGGGAGTAAAAGTTGCTGCAGGGTGTAAGAAAAAAGGGGAAGTCCCATTATGGGAACTGAAGATGGATTTTTTTTATGAGAGTTGCCAAACACAAAGAGTGATTTTTTAAAAAAGAGTATTGCATTTGGATCACAGAGCAAAACAGGTTTAATTGTCCCATCCCCCTCTGTCTCTGTTGCTCCTGCTGGACAAATAATGTGTTATGATTTACAAAAAAGAACAAAAACAAAAAAACACCACGACTTAAAAGGATTAAGATGCAAATATTTTTCAAAAACATATATGGGTCTTCCACATAGCTGGGATGGGCCAAGACAAAAGATGTCATCATACTGTAGCTGAAAGAGTAGGTAAAGAGTGTGCATCCCAATTGAAATCCTGTGGCTGACTCCTGCAGAATTGTGGGGTTTGTAGTTTAGGGAAAGGCCTTTAAAATGCTCTGCCAGAGAGGTCTCACTAAACTACTCTGGTCAATAATATTTATTTATTTATTTATTTATATGCCACTTTTCTCCCACAGTGGGGACCCAAAGTGGTTTCCAACATGTTAAAAATACAATACAAAATCAAACAACAGTCAAACATAGAAATATAAAATATTGCAAGTGAAAAAACATAAATAGTCATTTAAACCAATATACATTATTGTACTGTACTGTCCTATCTTATTGCACTTATTGCACTTAGCACCTCCCAGTGAAGGTCAAGGTGTATCATATCCAAAATCAACCAAGGTCCTTTGTCACATGAGGCAGAAAATCTTGTAAATATACCCCTCCATCCTGTTCTTAAAATAATAATAACAACAACAACAACAACAACAATAATAATAACTTTTATATCCTGCCTCCATCTCCCCGGAGGGTCTCAGGGCGGCTTACATGGGATTGTTCAACAACAATTACAAAAATGCAACAATTTATTAAATAATTAACATGATGCTGCCTTTTTATCATACCAAATGTTCCGTCTGAAGCAGAACATTCACCATAGCTAATGGTAGGGCTGGACCTTGCCACTTACAGTCACTGAATCCATTCCAATTATTCCTGTCAAGCTACCCGTGCCATAATGAATGGAAAAAGATGTTCCAACTTCATTGTAGGTGCTGGATTCTGTGGGGTGAAATCTGGAATGCTCAACTGTAGTTTATAGAGAGAGAGAAATGTCAATCAGGACAGTGTTATGAAACACATATTCTCTAGCTCATAGGCTTGCTCAAATAATTCGTTTTCCCCGTTAACCGTTATTAATTCGTTATTTTCGTTTGTTTTGAAGCAATATACGGCATTGGTTGTCCACACGTCTGGATATCGCGGTTTCGAATCGCGAGAGGCCGTTTTGCGTTATGTCGTTGTTTTTTTCATTAGGAAAAAACAGCTTTTGCAAATCACCCAAACTCCCACCATTCAGGCCCTTTCCTTTTGCCCCTCAGCAAAAGGGGCGTCACGGGCTCAGCCAATGGGAGGGGGCGAGGGGGAAGGAGGCCGAGGAGGAGGAGGAAGACGGAGGGGGGAAATGGCTGCCGCCGCCTCGCCTCAGCTCAGGCCTGATACTCAGAGGTTTTGACGTCTGTGCGAAGCTAGGCAAGTGGGGTTTATATATCTGTGGAAGGTCCAGGGTGGGAGAAAGAACTCTTGTCTGTGGGAGGCAAGTGTGAATGTTGCAATTGGTCACCTTGATTAGCATTGAATAGCCTTGCAGCTTCAAAGCCTGGCTGCTTCCTACCTGGGGGAATCCTTTGTTGGGAGGTATTAGCTGGCCCTGATTGTTTCCTGTCTGGAATTCCCATTTTCTGGGTGTTGTTCTTTTACTGTCCTGATTTTAGCTTTTCTGTAGCTAAAAATGCATATAAAATTGATTCTATAGGGAGGATAAATGATTGGATTTCAACTCCTACTGCTTGGCTTTCTCTGCCAATAATGGTACCCATCTTGGATATTGTAAGGGATTTTTTATTATTATTATTATTATTATTATTATTATTATTATTAGACCTTGCTCCCAGGAAGGTGCCTTCGCTGTGGCTCCCAACTTATCTATCTATCTACCTTTCCACATATTCTCCACATTGTGTGTATGTGTATGTATATTATATATACATGAGCCCCGATGGCGAAGTGTGTTAAAGCACTGAGCTGCTGAACTTGCAGACCGAAAGGTCCCAGGTTCAAATCCCGGGAGCAGAGTGAGTGCCTGCTGTTAGCTCCAGCTTCTGCCAACCTAGCAGCTTGAAAACATGCCAATGTGAGTAGATCAATAGGTACCGCTCTGGCGGGAAGGTAATGGCACTCCATGTAGTCATGCCGGCCACATGACCTTGGAGGTGTCTATGGACAACACTGGCTCTTGGGCTTAGAAATGGAGATGAGCACCAACCCCCAGAGTCGGACATGACTGAACTTAACGTCAAGGGATACCTTTACCTTTACCTATACACACACACACACACACACACACATTATGCAGGGACTATATATATATATATACACAGTATATATCACACACACACCAATTTAACAAAGTTTCAGCCACAAAAACAAAGTTTCTGAAGTAGAACAATGACTTTCACAGTAAAGACAACCCAATTTAACAGGAAATAAGACTTTCAAACCAGGAACAGATTTCTGCAATTATTAAAAAATGGTTTATTATAAAAGCTATGAAAATTCGCCAAAAATCAGAGGATAAGGGAAACGTTCCAAATTTTGGTGAGCTATCAGTGTTAAATGTGTTCTACCACTGTACCAAGTTGGAAGAAGATCACTCAAAAAATGAGGGTGGGAGAGTCCTGTAAAGTCCTCTCCCTCTGTGCTGTTTTTGGGAATTGCGCATGCGCGTCCGCCATTAACGAATTAATTTAGAAAATAATGAATTTTCGTTAATTTCGAATTTTTTGGGGGGCCAAATTCGGAAATACCATCAGAAACGAAAAGCTGCCCCCCTCTAGTTTTGAAACGAGTTTAGAATCAAATTTTTCGTGGATCGATCAAGCCTACTAGCTCAATATGAAGAAGAAAACCTAGAGCAGTGGTTCTCAACCTGTGGGTCTCCAGATGTTCTGGCCTACAACTCCCAGACATCCCAGCCAGTTTACCAACTATTAGGATTTCTGGGAGTTGAAGGCCAAAAACATCTGGGGACCTCAGGTTGAGAACCACTGCAGTGAGACTTATTTGTAAGAAAGTGTGAATTATTGTATTATGTTATATACACCTTGAGCTCCAGCCTAGAAGAAAGGTAGGACATGAATAAAGTGATTGATGGATGAATTGATGAATGACATCCTCTCTTAGCCTTATACAGCTGTTCTATGCACTTTTATTTGGGAGTCAGTCCCATTGATGACAATGCAATTTATTTCTGAGTAAAAAGATGCAGGGTTACACTACTAGATTTCATTCCAACCACCCCATTTTAATTAACTATGAAAAATCTCTAATTTTGTATGCTGAACTAACTTTGAGAATAGATTTTTCATTTATGATTGTAAATATGCCCCCATGTGGTGAAACAGGAGAAGAAATACGGGATTTCCTTGGCTAATAATACTCTTTCCTGGTGATTCTTATTTTCTCTTCAAATTATGCTTAAATACAGGTACAGATCAGCAGCAAACCAATTCTGCTCCAGAATAGTGATATTCTGCACTACAATTTTTAGAAAGAAGGAAATACCTTCCAACAATTGGGGAAAAGGCTAATTGACCCAGACGTCACAGAAGGAGTAAAATATAACTCACACAATAGAGTACACACCAGAGCAACAACACTTCAGATACATTTCATGTAACATTGGCAACAATTTTGCATCTGATATATAACAACAGAAATCAAATTGTAGAAAACTGCCATATAACAGACAAAGATGCTGGAAATCACCCAGTCTTCATGGGAAATTACTACAGAAAGACTGCCTCTCTACGTAGAGCAGCTGCCACAAGGCAGAGTTTAAAGCAGAGCTTGGTTTTCTGGACCTCAACTCCTAGCTTCCTTAGCCCGCATGGCCACTTTCCCAAGCTTTGCTTTATTTTGGGTTCCCAATGAAAAATGTTTTGCATCCAAGGAACACAATCAATTCCTCTGCCAATACTTCAAAAGAGATAATGCACTTGTATATAATAAAGGTTTACTAACACCCCATTACTCTTCTCCCCCTCCACAATAATCCATACCACAAGCTTTGCTGGCACAGTAAACCGATGGTACCCATAAGTTGGAGGAACCAGTGTCAAAAAGCACAGTGAAATTCTGAGGAGGAGTGCCGATAGAGATCTCTCCAAAATATTCCACCTAACACAAAAGGAAAACATAATATATTTTCCATCCATTCTGACAGCATAACCACACAAAGAAGAAAGTCTATTATTATTATTATTATTATTATTATTATTATTATTATTATTATTATTATTATTATTATATTGTGGAATAGATATATATATACACACACACACACACAGAAACATACAATCTTGATATTCCATAATCAAAATACAAGTATTTTTTCCCAGTCCCGCCACCTCCCGATTCCCACCCATGAATCCCCACCCTTTATCCATCAATATTATGCCAAGCTTATCTACTTTGCTGCTGCTGTGATTTGCTCCCTATAGTTACTTCCCTGGTTTGACTCACAACTTACATCAAAATAGTTGAGGAGTGGCTCATTTGCTTCCTGGAAAGCAGAGCAGTCCTGGGTGTATTGGATGTTGTCCACCTTGTAACTTTTCCAGAATTTGGATAGTTCACCACGTTCTCTCAAAATATTCCTCAAAGATTTGTGTCTTTTCAGGGGAACTCTAGGGGGAAGAAAAAGAAACAGTATACTAACTAAATATTGTATGTTAACGTGAGAAGTACTATTAGAATTGCCAGCAGTCTATACTCTTTAATGGTTGCCCATACCTTCAGAACTCTGTGGTATGCATTATGTTGCAAAATATTATCCATGGAGGTCATTTCCCTATCTCCTCTCCCTCTCTCTTGTAAAGTCACCATTAGACATTGTCACACAATAAAGATATAATGGATTTCTCTCATTATAGTGCATTAAAGGGGAAAATATCTTTGGTGATTCATCATTCATATAATACCTGTTCAGCCCACCATGTGGCTTCTAGTAGAAGCATGCTTTGTTTACAGAATACAATTGAATAAATCTTGGTCTTTGAGGCACTTTCACCAAAATTGTGCCTGTGCATTACAACATTTTGCAAACCTGAAAGCATTATAAGACATTCAACCAATTCTTTCAGTGATACATGAGGTCTTTGGGAATGAGTCTCACAGCTAGCCCTTTTGATGCAGTCCTAAAAATATGCCACGGAAAATTGCTTACCTTTGCAATCCAGAGACAAACAAAATGAAACATGTTATAAGGACCAGCCACTTCATCTTGGCAGTATAGGTCTTAGTGCTTTCTTGCACTTCTAACAGCTGAATAAAAGCTGTTCAGTTCCAACAACTGAACAAAAGCCCAACCCAACTGAGTGTTAACATTGAAGATAAAGGTACCACGAGAAAGCCACACCACTTAATGTCAATACTGTCCTTTGGAGTAGACATTACTCATTGTACAATTGCTCCATTCCAGTAACCAGTGATTAGACCATTCTTTTTATACTGAAATAAGAAAAGCCTGGAATAATTGGAGGACTTTGTAATAGGCATCTATAGGTGTAGTCATAGATGCCCGCAACAACAAGTTATGTTCCATGTATGGGATTCACTTATATTTATAGATACTAGATTGAAATTCCTTTGAACAGACCTTTATTTTATTTATTTGGTATGTGGTATATATGCTGATGGAGCCTCCGGTGGCTCAGTGTGTTAAAGCGCTGAGGTGCTGAACTTGCAGACCGAAAGGTCCCAGGTTCAAACCCGGGGAGCGGAGTGAGCGCCCGCTGTTAGCTCCAGCTTCTGCCAACCTAGCAGTTTGAAAACATGTAAATGTGAGTAGATCAATCGGTACCACTCCGGCAGGAAGGTAACGGCGTTCCATGCAGTCATGCTGGCCACATGACCTTGGAGGTGTCTATGGACAACGCCAACTCTTTGGCATAGAAATGGAGATGAGAACCAATCCCCAGAGTCGGACACGACTTGACTTATCATCAGGGGAAACCTTTACCTTTACCTATATATCCTGATTAACAATTTAGTGTAAAACACATACAATCAAAGCGGCATATACCAAAATACAAAACAAGTACTTTAACATTAATTTTCTTTTGCTTATGGTCAATAGGAAAAATTAGCCCAGTTTTTTGCCATTTGTTTGAATGAGATGCTGGAGAATTGGGCAATTATTTTTTAACCTGTAAATTAGCAATGAATTGCAAGTTTGATAAAATCTCTCTTTTGTTAGGATCTCTGGGGTGAATCTGATTTCCTAATTTATTTCCAAGGCCATTACTCATAGAATCATAGAGTTGGAAGAGACCTCACGGGCCATCCAGTCCAATCCCCTGCCAAGAAGCAGGAAGATGACATTCAAAGCACCCCTCACAGATGGCCATCCAGCCTCTGCTTAAAAACCTCCAAAGGAGGAGCCTCCACCACATTCCGGGGCAGAGAGTTCCACTGCCGAACAGCTCTCATAGTGAGGACATTCTTCCTAATGTTCAGGTGGAATCTCCTTTCCTGCAGTTTGAAGCTATTATTCTGTGTCCTAGTCTCCAAGGCAGCAGAAAACAATCTTGCTCCCTCCTCTTTATGACTTCCCCTCACATATTTATACATGGTCATCATGTCTCCTCTCAGCCTTCTCTTCTGCAGGCTAAACATGCCCAGCTCTTTAAGCCGTTCCTCATAGGGCTTGTCCTCCAGACCCTTGATCATTTTAGTTGCCCTCCTCAGGACACTTCCCAACATTTCCTTTCAATTGCAGTGCCCAGAATTGGACACAGTATTCCAGGTGTGGTCTGACCAAGGCAGAATAGAGGGGGAGCATGACTTCCCTGGATCTAGACACTGTACTCCTATTGATGCAGGCCAAAATCTCATTGGCTTTTTTTTTTTTTTGCCACCGCATCACATTGTAGGCTTATGTTTAATTAGTTGTCCATGAGGACTCCAAGATCTTTTTCACATGTACTGTTGTCAAGCCAGGCGTCCCCCATTCTGTATCTTTGAATTTCATTTTTTTTTCTGCCTGAGTCGAGTACAGTATCCTGCATTTGTCCCTGTTGAACTTCATTTTGTTAGTTTCGGCCCATCTTTCTAATCTGTTAAGATCATTTTGGATTCTGCTCCTGTCTTCTGGAGTGTTAGCTATCCCTCCCAGTTTGGTGTTATCTGCAAACTTGATGATCATGGAATGCTTAATTATTTTCTATGGTTAGAAAACACTGTAGTGATTTAAGTGATGTTCCTTTGATTAAAAAGTGATAATAACCATAGAATGAGATTGCTCTTTAAATTGTTCCAGTAGGCAAAATATTTCTTTCAGAAACAATGAAGAATGTCATAGTCCTATTGTAAGGAATACAACATCCCTCCCAATGTTTAAATGTAGTTATATATTTAGGTATCTGCTGTAGTTTCATTCCAGACTCCCCCATGGATACCAAAATCTGTGGACACTCAATCCCCATTATATAGAATGGAACAGTAAAATTGTACCCCTTTTTTGGGGAATACCCCCCCCCCCGAAAAAGTGTGGTTATCTCCTGTAGTGTAGCGGTCTAATGGGAATGATCCCAAGGAAAGTGGTGTTTCAAAAAGGATGGCTGTTTTTAAAAGTGTGCTGACATCCTTGAAATGATTGAGCTAGAAAGGGGAGGAGGAGACTTTGTGTGATGGGGGTGAGTAAATTTTCAATCTCTTTTAAAGACGGAATCACCTAAAACGCCACACAAAGAAGGTGATTCCTCCCCTTTCTTATGGGATGAAGCCCTCAGTTCTTTATCTGTTCTGATTAATTGTATTCAATTGCATTTGCTTATTATGAAAACCTTACTATAAAGTGCATTTTTGAAATAGTGACATTAAAAGGCAATGTACTGTTTAATAAATACCATGCTATCAGGTACATATTTTGTAATGTCTGCCCCAAATTTTCTCCTGAAACGGGCATGCTTTTCCACCCCTATCTCTTTCTTAGGCCCCTTCCATACAACTGATGAAAATCCCACATTTTCTGCTTTGAACTGGAATATATGACAGTGTGGACTCAGATAACCCAGTTCAAAGCAGATATTGTGGGATATTTTTTTTGCCTTGATATTCTGGGTTATATGGCAGTGTGGAAGGGCCCTGGGAGGGATTTGCAGCTTCCTTCTTCCAGAGAGCCCTCTATTTAACTGGAAGATTTTGTAAAGAAGAATAAAGAACAATAATGTTCAATAACCATTAAAGTCTTTATTAGCATTTTATTAAGACAGAGTATATAATACACATCTTATCAATTCCAAATACAGTTTCACAAATATTTTTGTCCAGGTACATTTCTGTCAAAAGGTTTCTTTACAGGTAAGGGAACGTTCATTTTACATATGTGATGGAAAGACACATATGGAAGGCATCTTAGGCAGAGATATGGGCCTCTTTCACAAAGCTTTATAAAATCCACATTGAACTGGACTATATGGCAGCGTGGACTCAGGTAACCCAATTCAAAGCCGATATTATGAATTATCTGTCTTGATATAGGTCATAGGGTTGTGTAGAAGGGCCCACTGAGATTTGAACTCTATTTGTTTAGCTATTACATATTAAAACAGCATCTCAAACCTAAATACAATTTCATGCACTTCATATCTTCAGTATCTTATCTTCAAGCATGATTGCAAGTACCAGCCATGAATTGAGGCATCTTCTGTCTATTTTTTATTCTTTTTATCCAATAGAAATAGTGACAGGGTATCTGGAAATTTGGCACCACCACCAATAAGATTTTACCTAGTCCATATGTTCAAAGTTCATCATCCATTGCTAATCAGATTTTATTTGCCTTTCAACAAACCATCAGTCCAATACACATCTTCAATTGGCCACTGTTATAGCTCCCTGCCATATTTTGCAGATATAATGAACATGATTAATGGTTATTGTACCAATTAAATACACTTTTTGTTCTTTATCTAGTCCCTCTCTCAGGTAGCATCCCCCTTACTTTATCTTTAATTTATGTTCATTTTGACTGAACAGTATTTTTTCAAGGACAATGTTTTTAATTTCGAACAACTGATTTTAATTGCACACATTTAATTCCTTTTATGTGTCAGGAGCGAGTTGAGAAACTGCAGTCGCTTCTGGTGTGAGTATTTAATTACTTGATCAGTATGCATAAATTATTTCATGATTTGCTGCTAATAGCTAATTTTCAGAAACTTAACACTTGTAATATACAGGGTTAAAATCAGTTACATGAGAAAGGAAAAATCTCCTCTGGGTCAGTGTGTAATTGTAATATAGCAGTTTGGGTTTTCAAGATACCATAGCTCAATAAAGATTTATTTTTTAAAAGGAAGGTGCAAGAGAGAATGTAGCTTTACTAAAAGGTCCATCGTTAAGTTGCATCTACATTGTAGGATAAATGTAGTTTGACACCACTTTAAATGCCTTGGCTCAATGTTATGGGATCCTGCAAGTTGTAGTTTCACAAAGTCTTTAGCCTTCACTGTCAAAGAGTGCTGGTGCCTCACCAAAGTACACTTCCCATGATCCCACTGCATTGAACCATGTCAGTTCAAGTGGTGTCAAACTGCTTTTATTCTACAATGTAGATGCACCCATAGCTCTCTGCACTGAGAATGGATCAACCCAAAAAACCAGAGGCAGTCAAAATATTTAAACATTTAAAATAATTATTTTCATTGCATTCATGAAGGAAAGTGAGGCATAGATCCATATGATGAGTGTGCAGTTTTACTTCCGCTGCTCAGAACCTGATCAATCCACGTGCCTTAAGGAACAGCTGGAGCAAACCCAACTCTGTCATTCCCACGGTCAAACACAGAGTAGTACGCTCTGAGAAAAACGTCCCCCAGGATCCAAAATGAGCCATTCGGTGAATTCATGTCAAAACTATCAAAACCACTCATGCACAGCTGTGTTTCATTGTCATTGAACTAATGGGAACAGGAATTAAATGTGTGAAAGGAAATAATACTGACTTACATGAAAATAAAGTATTAATTCAAGCATGCATTTTCACCAGAACTTTTTTTTTGGGGGGGGGGGGGGGGGAGAATTAACTATAATTCTCAGAGTACATCAGTTGCATGGCTACATGATGCCTAAAACTTTTACTCCCTTTCTTATTCTTTCAGCTTTGTTTTATTGAAAAGTATGCTTAAAGCATGTTAATAGATAACTGTTGTTGCTATGTGCATTAAATTGTTTCCGGTGGCCCTAAACCACCTTGGAGTCTAAGATCGTCTGGGGAGGCCCTGCTCTTGGTCCCAAGTGCTTTGCAGGCACCGTGAGTCCCCCCAGGTGGTTGAGAAAGGCGGGATATAAATATGGCAAATAAATAAATAAATAAATAAATAAATAAATTCCTCTGAGGCTGAGAGTGCAGGTTATCCCAGGTCACCCACTGGGTTTCCATGGTTAAGCAGGCATTTAAACATGGTCTCCAGTCCTGGTCTAACATCCAAACCATTACACTACACTGGCTCTCTAACAGATACATATTTCTCATACACGATGAAAGGGATGTACTCCTAGGAATTTGACTACAGGCATTTACTCTTTGACATCCGGTCAGAATTTTTTTCAGTAAAGACAGTGAAATATATTATACTTATGCGAGTGTAATGCATATCTTTCCTGGCTAAATCACAACACCAAAATTAGGGTATGCATTGCATTTGTTTAATATGGTAATCTTAGTGCAGAATCAAAGTAAAAAGGGAAGCTGTTTCAGGAGTGCAGAAGAAAGGATTTGGGAGGCAGGGAAGAAGCCCAGAGGAAGCTATTATTGTCAATATGATTTTTTCAGTTGCTTCTTCTGAAATATAATCTATACAAACTGGTATTCATGAATGGTCTCCCATTCAAACTAGTGATGACCCTGCTTTGTTTCCAAGATCAGATAGGACCTAGTGCCTTTGGAATATTTATTTAGTTCCCATGATGACACTTATTTCCAGTTAAACATACAGGATTTTCATGAGTTTTACTTGTAATTCCTTTTTGCATTCATGGTGATACAGCTCGATGTGGATTTGGGCACTCAAGTCTAGGGCCCAAGCCTAACTATCTTAGGGTGCATTTACACTACATAATTAATGCAGTTTGCCAGCACTTTAATTTCTATGATTTAATGCTATGCAATCCTGGGATTATTTATAAGGGAGAATTGTTCTCATGATTCCTCCTCAAATGCAGTGCCGAAAATAGACATTGCCAACTATGACCCACCTCCATGAAAGGCATGGGACCAAGAAACGGGACTTACCACAAGGGTATAGGCTTCTGGAATAAGAGGGTAGGGGATCCCGTTGATTGTGAAAGTAATATCTGGCATCACACTGCGGTTACTGCATTCTATAAAATACTGTGTGAAACAATGGGTGTAGGTATTAAAGTTGGCCAAATGCAAAGTTAAAACAAAATATGCTGACCCATGTCATTTGGGAAAGGAAATGCGCACAACTATATATACATCCCTGTGAATTGTTCTGAAACATGTAAGGAAAAGTGTGTTTAAGTTTTGTTCAGAATCCAACTCTTTTTCCCTGGTGATGCTGTTCATTTAACACACTTGCTCTCTGAATGTTTTTTTTTATACGTGTGTCATGTGTACTTCATCTTTCAACAGTATTCCAACTAAAATCCAGGAACACAACATTTTACACACACACACAACACACACACAGAGGGAATGCTAGCATGCTAACCAAAGGATGAATACTAGAGGATAAAAAACCCCTATGGCCAGCCAAAAGTGAAAGATAAAATAGGAAGCTTGGGGGGGGGGGGACTACAAGGGTTGTTCTAAGTCAGTGTGGTCCAACCTTTAGTTACCCAAGGGCCAATCAAACTTTAGTATAGGATTGTGAGGGCCAGAGACATTCCAGACAAATTACATATTGTATTTAAAAGCTTTTATTGAAATGTTTATTAAAAGAAGTTTAAATTAAAATATATTTCCAGTAAGAGGGGCAAGGGCCAACAAAAATTAATTGGTGGGTTGCATGTGGCCCGCGGGCCACAGATTGCACCACACTGTTCTAGGTAATTGGGCATCAATTCTACCAATTGCCAAGAGATCCCAAAATGGTGGTCTTACCGTATCATTATTTAGGTGTGCACCGATTAAGTTTTGCATCTGCTTAATGTCATCAGGTGGACCTGAGATGAGAGAGCTCCCTGTGTCCACGACAGCCTGGCAGCCTTCTGCACAGAATGCAATTGTCCCTCCCACCTGGATACTGATGGGGAAGAAGATGAAAAAAGCATCAGAGAAAAGGACATTTCATGGAGGTCCTGTAGCCCTAAGGATACTATAGCACAGGTGACTTGAGTGGAATACAATTCTCTTACTCTTATTTTTAATGTATCATACCTTAAAGAGCAACAGCACAATAATGTCAAAGTCATTTTCATCAAGGACCACATCAACCTTATGGTTGCCTTCCAAGGCTGTTTGCAATGATAAGATTATTGCCTTGGCACTGAAGGCCTTGTGGGCCACATGAAATGACATGGCAGGCTGGGTTCAGTCCATGGCCCTTAAAGTATGATACATTTCCAGAACTTGCTTAGAATCATAGCATCATAGAATCATAGAATAGTAGAGTTGGAAGAGACCTCATGGGCCACCCAGTCCAACCTCCTGCCAAGAAGCAAGAAATCGCATTGAAAGCACCCCCGACAGATGGCCATCCAGCCTCTGCTCAAAAGCCTCCAAAGAAGGAGCCTCCACCACAGTCTGGGGGAGAGAGTTCCACTGCCGGACAGCCCTCACAGTGAGGAAGTTCTTCCTGAGGTTCAGGTGGAATCTCCTTTCCTGTAGTTTAAAGCCATTGTTTTGCATCCTAGTCTCCAGGGCAGCAGAAAACAGGCTTGCTCCCTCCTACCTATGACTTCCCCTCACATATTTATACATGGCCCTCATCATGTCTCCTCCCAGCCTTCTCTTCTGCAGGCTAAACATGCCCAGCTCTTTAAGCCACTCCTCATAGGGCTTGTTCTCAAGACCCTTGCGATAAGTTGCTTGGGGAAAAGCAACTCATTGCAAGTTATTGATTATTTCTTTCCGGCTTCTCAACTGAAGATATGCAGGGACTTGTTAGATTCAAGCCTTCATCAATGTCAGAAAAAACTATTGTTATTTTCATGGATGTTTTTTCCTGCATAAACTGTTTAATCATGCCTTCTTCTTGGCAGTGTGATTTGCCTTGAGGTTGATTTCATTCAGATGCCATTCTTTATAGCATGGCTTTTTATTGAAGCTGTTCCCTCTCAGCCCACTAAATGTACAACTGATGGCTAAATTGTTTATAGGTTGAATATACCTATCCGAAAAGCTTAGGATCAGAAGTGTTTCGGATTTGTTTGGTTTTGTTGAGTTTTTGTTTTGTTTTTTTACAGATTTTGGAATATAGGTCAAATATTCTGTATCCTAAGAGCTTGGGATCAAAAGGTATTTCGGATTTTCGACATTTTTAAAGTTTGAAATATCTTTACTTACATATACTGTATGTACAGAATGAGATCTCTTGGGAATGAAACCCAAAGGTTAAACATGGAATTCATTTATGTCTCATATACATACTTTTACACACACTGTTGTTAATACCTTTGTACAAGAACCAAAGTTTTTGTACATGGGATCATCAGAAAGCACAGGGGTCACTATCTCAGCCACTGATGTGGACAATTTTGGACTTTAGAGGATTTCAGAGTTCAGAATACTTGATAAGGAATGCTCAACCTGCAGTATGTTTTCATCTTTTGAAAATGTTTTTATTGCTTTGTTTTATTGTTTTAAATGATTTAAAATTATTTTATTTAGATGCTGCCCTGAGATCTTAAGAAATACCAGAATATTAATATTGTAATTACTGTATATACTCGAGTATAAGCCTAGTTTTTCAGCCCTTTTTTTAAGACTGAAAAAGCCCCCCTCGGCTTATACTCGGGTGAGGGTCCTGGTTGGCTTATATTTGGGTCAGCTTATACTTGAGAATATATGGTACATTTATTATTTTTCTCTATTATTATTGGTATTATTACATTTATTATTTTTCTCTATTATTGTTGCTACTATTACATTTATTTTACTGTATTTTTATTATAATTATAATACATTTATTATTTCACTCTGTTCTTCTTCTTCTTATATTTATTATTTTACTCTATTTATTACCCCTGGTGGTGGGGCAGTGTGTTAAAACGCTGACCTGCTGAACTTGCGGACCAAAAGGTCCCAGGTTCAAATCTCGGGAGTGGAATGAGCACCCGCTGTTAGCCCCAGCTCCTGCCAACCTAGCAGTTCGAAAACATGCCAATGTGAATAAATCAGTAGATAACGGGAAGGTAACGGTGCTCCATGCAGTCATGCCGGCCACATGATCTTGGAGGTGTCTACAGACAACGCCGGCTCTTCGGCTTAGAAATGGAGATGAGCACCAACCCCCAGAGTTGGTCACGACTGGACTTTACGTCAAGGGACCACCTTTACCTTTTTATTACTACATGTATTATTTTCCTGTATTTATTATTATTATTATTACATGTATTATTTTACTCTATTATTATTAAAAGGATACATAAGCACATTTACATTGAAGAAGATGAGAATACTGATTTAATCAGAGTTGGACAGTCTTATCTTAAATTAGAGCTTTATGTAAATATTCAAAAACATTTGACCTGCTGATGCCTCAATTAATGTAATTTTATTGGTATCTGTTTTTATTTCTGAAATTTACCACTGGAGTCAATGTTTTCCCACTTTTTTTGTGGTAAAATTAGGTGCCTCGGCTTATATTCGGGTCGGCTTATACTCGAGTATATACGGTAATTAAATTTTGTTGTCATTCTGGAGAATACTCCCCCCCCCCCCCCCACACACACACACTTACTTATCAATTTGGATCTGCCAGTAGTCTTTCTGAGTGACCGGAGCCCAGCTGAGATTTCCAGTGAAAAGACAGGGATCATAGCCACCAAAGATCAGCTCACCTCCTACAGGATCATTTGGGTTCCTGGATGGGAGCAAAATATAATTTAATGTGGTCTTTTTCTTCAGTGTAATTCTATTTTTAAAATTTAGATTTTCAAATGAGAAAAAGGGTTTTTATTGTCTGCATCCCCTGGCTGGAGAATGTGCCATTCTCCAAGTGATCTAAAGGTTTCAGTCAGCCCTAACCATGCCTCATTCCAGGACACTGATACTTTGTGGTTTTTCTCTTAACCAAAAAGCTGGTGGAGGGGCTGTGTTTGCAAACTGAGAAACAGGAACGCTTATGTGCAACAAAAAAATCCCCCTCACCCCGTTGCAAATGGAGCCGAGGTACAGAGTGCCTCTAATTCTGTTCTGGCTTCACCCAACTGCTGGAATTTAGAGCCGTGTGGGTTTCAACTCAAGAAGAGCCAGGGATTGTCATTGAACATCCAGTGTCCATACCTGTTCAAGTAAAAGGAGAATATTGGCAGTTCCACCAGATTTTGAGCAATCATATTATCAAATATTGGGGTCATCCCATCAGGTTCCAGAGGTGGGTAGGCCAGACCAGCGATCCCGTCAAAGGTTGCATTCAAAAGGATGTCATCAGTTTCAAAGACAGTCTCCAAAAATTGCTGGTTGGAAATGGTGCTACCGTTAACCTGAAGATCATAAATGTGTTAATGAAATTCATTTATTCTCATCCTGTAGTTGTGCAATAAAAATCCATCACTTTTCATCCTATAGTTTTGCAACAGACCAGTTACTTTGCAACCCTTGGAGAAGGATTCAATCATCCATAAATATTCCAGAGAAATTCAAAAAGCAAACCTTGATTTTGCCTTTTGATAGAAGAAGTGCCATTTTACTAAAACCCGAGCAAATAGCAAGAGCTCACTGTATCATCTTCAGTTGTTCCTATTGTAATGCAAACCATTGGAGGGAACCTGGTTTTGAATGTGCAATAATATTCATACAAAAGACCTTACAAAAGACCATTCCTGGTGTAGGAGATTGTTAGAAATGATTTGTCAAGATGGATCAATACAACTAGTTGCATAGGTACATTTTTTAAACCTAACTCCCACTAAAAACATGTATGTATTATATATGTATATGTATTAGTTTTGGATAGCATAGGGAAGGGTTAATACCCCTGTGATGTTTGTTTTGCTGCCTGTGCCCTGTTTCTGAAGATTTCACCTTACCTACGACCTCATCACACTTACCTTAAACAGCATCCTAAGATGCTTCCATCCTGACTTGGCGACAGAGCCCCATGCCAGCCATCACATGACATCATGTGACTTCTGGCTGAGGTCCCGCCCTAACCGGGGTGAAAATGTCACCTGAGGCCTCACTCTCAACACGTGTTGTGCTGGTGGCCAACGCTTCTCCCTTGTGATGGAGAAAGCGTTGCTGAGAGGAAGCTTTGTGTGGGGTGACAGATTTGCCCCACTGCCCCTCTCTTTTCTCCTGAAAGCCCTTAGGACCTTATCACATAGAGCAATTTCCCAGTCATAGGACACTCCAGCCAGTCTTCAAGCACAGAGAGGCACGGAGCCCATTACATGACATTTAAGCCCCTCCAGCTATCATGTGTTGCTCCCCGTCCTTGAAATGAAGCTGAAGTGACCTAGAGGAGGGAGCTCTGAACACGGGCAAACAATCGTGTTCTGAATTCCTAGGACACTTTAGATCCGTTGTTCCACCTGAAAAACACGTGGGATGGCAAGTATCTAACTTCATATCTACAAATCGCCACATTTATCCAAAACTTAAAAAGATGCCTGAAGTTTTGCACACCACTACCATATAATGCAGTTTCAGAATGCAGTATATTATTTAGCAGTATATATCCAGCCTAAGTCTTCCAGCATTACTCTATGGCAGGCCTGCATAAGATGTCATTAGTAAGGGGCCGAAAACAAAATAGGCAAAGCATCTTTGGGCCACAGATAGGTTTTTAGCGCCTCACTTTCCAGGTAAAGTTATAGCTTTATAATGAATGAATGAACTATTGTGCGAATAAACCATATTATTAAAAAAGATGTTTCAATTGATATCATTGAATTACACTAATTGTGCAAAAATTTTGTATCTATTATGAAATCACATTAATGGGAAAAATATTTTGCTAAATAAATAATTATAAATAGTAAGAAAACCTGAAAAATACACTGAAGCGTGTACTACTTAGCAATCATACAATTATAATGTTAACAATTAGAATTTTTAATAATAATTCGTGTTATCAAATGCATACTCAGACAATGGCAGGTTCATATGCTAATTATTTACAAACAGTTGCCTTGAGTGAGTCACATTCTCTGGGGAAATGTGCAGACGGACTTTCTTTCTGTGGCTAACATTGAGCAATAAAACCATTTCATTTCAATCGTCTTCACAGGTTGGTCCTTTTGCTATCTGCCTGACAATGAGACAAGGAAAAGTGTTGCTGCTTTGCCCCTTTGCCAGCCTCATGTCACTCCCAAGGCTGGGCTTCTCCTCACTGATCAGTCACAGGGAAATCCTTTGCAGGCTACATCTGGCCCGTGTTGTGCAGGCTGGATCTATGTCAACTTCTGCTGCACTGGAGGATGTAGAGATTCAGAGAACACTCATCTAGGCATTTGTAGATCCTCCAATATAATTCTACAGTATTTTATCATACAGGGTAGAAAAAACTCATAAACATTCCCCTCAATCACCAACTTGCTGTCACTCACAGTCACTTGATCTGCTCCAATAACTCCTCTTACACTCCCAGTTTCATACTCAATGTGATGCTTTGTTCCAATTTTAGTGTAGGTGCTGGATTTTGTAGGGTCAAATTTGGAATGCTTACCTATAGAAAACAAAACAACATCAGCCAGGATTCCTTGTGTGAATGACATACGGAGAAAGCCTAGAATCTACCATGGCTTAAAGATAGCAAACGGATACAGCAAGCAGCTTATCAAACAAACAATATATACATTTTTCCCACTCCTTACTTATTTTTTCAAAATAACTTATTGATCTATCATTTACTAAAATGAGACTGCTGTCTACAAGGGCTTAGCAGTTTTAACAAGGTGCATCCAAGGTATCCAAAGGAAACTAGCAATAATAATAATAATAATAATAATAATAATAATAATAATAATAATAATAATAATAACTTTATTTATAATCCATTTCCATCTCCCCGAGGGGACTCGAAGCAGTCCACATGGGGACCAAGCCCGATCAACAGATAAAACGATACGGCAATGGCATATATAATTAAAACAATAACAGTAAAATAACATTCAGAAAATACATAGCGAGCATCATGACTAAACGGTGGGGCTATTAAGAAACTACAGGGAAGGCAGGCATGTGCAAAAATGTAAGGCAATGAGATTCAGGAATAGGGTAAAGTGCTGAGGGTTAGGGCAGTAAATAGTTAAGACTGGATGGTAATGAAAACGGACCTACTGTTTGAGAGCATGTTGAAACAGCCAAGTCTTCCATTTTTTTGCAAAATCTGGCCAGGATAGGTGCTAATCTAATCTCCCTAGGGAAAGAGTTCCAGTGCTGGTGGGCCACCACCGGAAAACTAGAGTATGTTTTTTGTAATTTCTCAGTTCTACAAGATCTTACCCATTATATTTTAGAATGTACACTGATATTAGGGGAAGATATAGCTCCCCATTGCTGATGCAGGTGATAAGATGGTCTGTGGCCACCTTTGAAAAACTGTGTCTTTTGTTGAATATGTAATGTTTAGGGCTACTCAGTTCTTAGCTTTGGCCTTAGGCTTGCATACAGAGGCCTAAGTAGATGGTTGTGATATACTGGGTGTTTACTACCCAATTTCTTCGGTTCTAAGACACACCTTTCCCCATATAAACATATCTAAAAATGGATTGCATTGTAGAATTGAGGATGTGTGTGAGTGTGTGAGTGTGTATATGCACGCACACGCACCCTCAATTCTAAAAGGATACATCTTTTTTCTGTTGGTGGTATTGAAATTAGTGTGCATTTTACATTAGATGATGTCTAAGAATTTAAGAAATATGATAAATGTAATTTAAAAAATCAATTGACTGACTTTGGTGTAAAAATTCACAGTTGATCCAAGATTTCATTTTTACTCAGTCATTTTCTGTATCAAAATTCATCCTCATATTAACCCCCACCCATTCATTTTACATGGTGATTCTTTCTTCAGAATGTAGTCTTTTATCATCGTTTATTATTATAAATGGACCCTGATGTGGTTGGAACAATATTAGAGCTTGAAAAGTAAGAATAAATTATATGTGGTAGTAATAATCCCTTCAAGACAATTCTTCATATCTTCTTGTGTAATACAAGATACATTCTGTGATCATATGCTATTTTGTCCTGATTACCAGATGCAGGGGTGCACCTATACTGTAGAAATAATACAGTGGCTATGGCTTAATGCTATGGAAGCTGTAGTTTTACAAGGTCTTTCATCTTCTCTGCCAAAGAGTGCTGGTGTCACAACAAACTACAACTCCCATGTTTCCATAGAGCCAGGGCAGTTAAAGTGGTATCAAACTGTGTCAGTTCAACAGTATAGCTACACCTATGTAGACCCCTAGTAACATATTTCACATGGCAACTGTGTTACATTCTGAGGACCTGATCACATTAGGAAATATTCCATTTCCGAGTCTGTTTGAGAATGATTGCGAAGAGGTCCTATCACATGATGTTTGCCCAATCCCGTTAGTATTCTGTTGGAATCCGTCTGCAAAGCATCACAGAAACAGATTATTTACAGATGGAATTCTAATCGTGTTCTTTGAAAAACTATGGAAACCTCCATTGCTGAAGCACTGTTTTTGTGTGTGATAGGAAAATCTGTACGCATCTCATCAGCGACGATGCTTTTTAAAACGTCATAGAGTGATGTAAGGGGTGTTTTGAATGTATTGGGAGGAGCCAACCTTCCATGTTGTTATGAGTCAAAGCACAGTATTTTTTGAAGATAGGAATCATAGTAATTGGGTGTAATGGGGTCTGAAAACATCCCGTCTGAAAACAGTGTGCATTCATTTATAAAAAAAACTATGGGATGCATACTGATAGAAACAGAGTATTTCATAATGTGATAAGATCCTGAATCCTTTTTGCCCAGTACTTCACCACAGAAATCAAAGCATAGCAAAACAGACACACAGCAGGCAAAGATTTGTAGGAGGAATGAGAAAATGTATCCAATCCTCATGGAGAACAACTCCACAAGAAAGTGTTACCACAGGAGAGCAGCTGCATACAGAGAAGAGCTAAAAGCAGTGCTTCTGGACTACAACACTCAGAATCCTTAGCCAGCATAGCTCCTTCTCCTCACTTCTTTAAAGTGAGTTTAGTCATGCAAGTGTTTTAGATTCAACAAGCTCACTTGCTGCCTTAGCCACAAATACTTTCAACAAGGTGAACACCAATATTTATGCCTTTAAAGTTTGTGAATGGGTTTTTTATATGTAACAAAAATACACAGCCCATTTCTTTCATTCCCTCCCTCCTCTACCCACAGTAATTCATACCACAAGCTTTGCGGGTGCAGTAAAGAGACGGTACCCAGAGATCGGAGGAACCAGTGTCAAAAAGCACTTTGAAATACTGAGGAGGTGTCCCAATAGAAATCTCTCCAGAATATTCAATCTAAGATGAAAGGAAAGGAAAAACATTTATCTCCAGAAATTTAGTATGACCAGGAAAGTGCTCAATAAATCCATGTACACAGAATCCGAAGACCATGTATAGAGTATACTTGTCCATTTGCTCTCTTTCTCTTTGTACCTCTTGACAGAGAGACAGAAACATAACACACTAAAAACCACTCTGAATATTATTTTTCACAGCATAACAAAAATTCAAAAAGAAGAAGTTAACCATAAAACACATGTATATCTACTTTGACTAACATTTAAAAGTCCAAAGCAGAAATAAATGTGTAGGTCATGGTGCAAATGGATGAATTAAGGTAAATTGTCATAGATCTTCCCTGAATTTATAAATGTTCTGTTGAAAATTTTGGAAGAGAATTTGTTGCTGACATCTCTTTCCTCCCCATGATGATACCCTGTTTCAACTGATAACTTACATATGAATAGCTGCTGAGCCGCTCTTTAATTCGCAAAAAAGCGGAGTTCTCCTGGGTGTATAGAATCCTATCTAGTTTGTAATTTCTCCAAGACTGAGACAGTTGTTTGTGTTTTACCAAAGGTTTCTGCAAAGATTTGTGTCTTTTCAGTGTAATTCTGCAGGAAGAAAAATAAACCAAATAATATATGCTGTATTATGAAATAAGATGATTAGTAAAAAAAAATGAATTATTATTACAGTGGTCAATATTTTATGCTCTTGGCATCTACGGACAACATCAGCTCTTCGGATGAGCACCACCCCGCAGAGTTGGACACAACTAGACTTAATGTCAAGGGGAAACCTTTACCTTTTATTGGTTTCTCATATCTTGGAAATTCTTGTTATGGTACCAACTACTTAAGTAAATAATTATGCATTGAGTTAAGCTTGCTCTTTTTTAAAATCACCATTAGACACACACACAATTTGTCAAAGGAGGAGATATATCTTCTAAAATCCATCACATTCGAGCACCTTCTATTCTTGTCCATCTACTCTTTCAGTGTGGCTTCCACCAGAAGCATTAATTGATTACAGAATATGATTTGATGATTCTGCCTGTGCATTACAGCCGTTCGTGAACCATAATAATAATAATAATAATAATAATAATAATAATAATAATAATAATAATAATAATAATAATAAATTACCCACTTCTCTTTTTGGTTTGAAGCAGGACATAACATAGTTACATACATCTATATCATCATGTTACTACTGAGTGTCCTTCTGGCCATTTTGAAAGGTGTTTCACCACACTACGATAAATGTGAAATACTGATGCATTCAAAATGTCAAAAAAGATACAACATAGTGCCTCTGATCCCCCCCCCCCAGGTGTTCAAGAAGGATACTATGGTCGATGATATCGGAAGCCGCTGAGTGGTCTAGAAGCACCAACAGAGAGATACACCCCTTGTCAGTGTTAAGACGAAGATCATCCAATAAGGTGACTATAGCAGCTCAACTCTGTAACCTGCTCTGAAGCCAGTTTGAAATGGATCAAGGAAGTGCTTGTCATTGAAACCTCTTCTAAAACATTACAGGGCATTTCAATAGTGTATGGTGTCTTGATAACTGTCCATGGTGATGTTGCAAGCAGCTTCGATACCTTCTAGTTAAAGAAAAACTCAAGAAAAATACTTACCTTTGCAGTCCACTGACCAGCCAAATGTAAAATAATGCAAGGATTAGCCACTTCATTGTGACAGTACAGATATTATACTGTCCTTGGCTTCGGACAACTGAACAAAACTATATTTTTATACCTACATGCCCAACCCAATCACTGTGATAAAACTGAAGATAAACCAATGAGAATGTTGTATCATGATGTCCATGGAATAGATATTAGTCACTGCACATTTTTTTAACATTGAAGCAGGAAAGAGTTGGAAGAATTGCAGGTGTTATAGGTTTGTTATAGACAGGGATAACCTGAGTCACCTGTTTATTGCTTACATTTATTGCCCTCTCTATCTGGAGGTTCTGAGTTCAAAAAGTTATGAACCAGAACATTGTTTTTATAGGGTTTATTAAATTATACATAAAATAATTAAACAGAACTTATACAAGCATACTAAGCAGCACAATGGAAGAGATTTAAGAAGGAATAGTGCAAAAGAAAAGAGAAAAAAATAATTATTATAAAAATTTATTTCTAACTCACACTTCTCTCTCTGAAGGGACTCAGGGCAGCTAAGAGCAGCGATTCAAATCTGGGGAGCAGGGTGAGCTTCTGCTGTCAGCCCCAGCTTCTGCCAACCTAGCAGTTCAAAAACATACAAATGTGAGTAGATCCATATGTACCACTCCTGCAGGAAGGTGATGGCACTCCATGCAGTCATGCTGGCCACATGACCTTGGAGGTGTCTACGGACAACGCCACCTCTTTGTCTTAGAAATGGAGATGAGCACCAACCCTGAGTTGGACATAAGTAGACTTACCTTTTTTTACATATATACAAATGGCTTCAAATAAAAATAATCAAACACTAAACTGCACCATACTATTACATACATATTAATACACCATACTAAGACATTCAATTAAACTATACTCTAAATAATTACTAACACTGAATCCACAATCCAAATTGTAATGGATTATTAAGAAAAAATATTAGAAAAGGGGAGAAATATTACTGTACCATTACAAATCCAATTAGGATTATTAATATCCATGATTAGAAATTATGGCATTCTTAATGCTCAAAAAGTACATGAATAGCTTCCAGCTTTTCAGAGAATCTTCAATTGATTTATCCTTTCAGATCCATGTTAACTTGGTGATATGGGCCAAGTATAACAATGCTGTAACAATACATTTGTAGACAATCTGGCAACCTATTTGGAGTTAAATAACATATTTACATAACACCTATAAGATAGTAGTGCAATTGTGTAGGAATTGTAGTGCTGTAATTGTGTAGAAATTGCAATGCTATAATTGTGTAGGAAGCTTGAAAATGTGAGCTACACATTAAAGTGACATTTGATTGCAGTCTTCTCATCCTTATGAATGTATTATTGTCCTTCTCAAGTTCTTGTATCAATACTGAGTCACATTGACTTCCACATATGGTTTAATTGACATATATATTAACAGTGTCTTAAATCATTTTGAAAGGTTGAGATGACTGCTAAAGTTATGCTCTGATAAATTTTAATAGTTTATTGAAATTGAACACAGAAATTAAACAATGTGATCTCCTTCCCCTTCCTTCTCCACTACTTCAAGTTTAGTTCAATTCACACCAGGGATAGGACTCATGTGGCCCTCCACATGTTGTTGGACATAGACGCCCTGAGAAGCATAGCTAATGGGAAGACATGTTGGGAGTTGCAGCTTAACAAAACCTAGAGGACTGCACAATTCCCACTTCTATTTTACACAACTAAGCCAACACAGAGTCACTCTCAGCTATAACTGACAGAACTTTTTCATCCTTGCTCGATCACAGGAACAAGAAAACAAACACCAACATCCTTAGCACTGTGCTCCCATATAACGGCACATGCTGCCATTATTCAAGGTGCTCAATCAGACACGTTTCCATGAGTTGTTTAATTTCTTGTCTCCTCTTCTCCATCTACTTCATATTTCTTCATGTGCCATAGAGCATTTCTTCCTCTTCACTGTTTGAGACCTGTCCTACATAACCATTATCAGAAGGTGGAAGGTCTCCATGCAGCAGAGATAAGTGCAGGTAGTCCTCGCGTTACAAACATCTGACTTACAAATGATTGATAATTAAGAATAGGAAGTGAGAAGAATCTACCACTCCAAAGAGAAATTCACTCCTGAAGAATTATCATGGGAAAAAGGTGTCTCCACTAAAGCCCCGGTGGCGAAGTGTGTTAAAGCGCTGAGCTGCTGAACTTGCAGACTGAAAGGTTGCAGGTTCAAATCCTGAGAGCGGAATGAGCGCCCGCTGTTAGCTCCAGCTTCTGCCAACCTAGCAATTCGAAAACATGCCAATGTGAGTCGATCCATAGGTACCGGCGGGAAGGTAATGGCACTCCATGCAGTCATGCCGGCCACATGACCTTGGAGGTGTCTACGGACAACACCAGCTCTTCGGCTTAGAAATGGAAATGAGCACCAACCCCCAGAGTCAGACATGACTGGACTTAACTTCAGGGGAAAACCTTTACCTTTTTTTTTTTTTTACCAAAGCTTTATCACCAAGCTTTAGCCATCAGGTTTGGTCTTGAACCTAATATGTTCCTGTGGACTGTTGAGCTGCCTTAACTATCATCTTGCTGGTAATAGTTCAGAACATGTGCATATCCTAGACCTGTCTATTTATTCTACAGAAAGTACACATGTGGTGGTTTACCGATATATTATGTGCTGCAATGTTCTTCTGTGCATCATATCCTGAACAGAATATGCGGTCTATTTTTGCACAGAAAATCATTTTCTATACAAAACAAGCACTTGTGGGTTTTTTTGTGGGGGTTTTTTTCTATGTCAGGAGCAACTTGAGAAACTGCAAGTCACTTCTGGTGTGAGAGAATAGGCCGTTTGCAAGGGCATTGCCCAGGGGATAGCCGGATGTTTTGATGTTTTTACCATCCTTGTAGGAGGCTTCTCTCATGTCCCTGAACAGAGTTGGAGGTGATAGAGGAAGCTCATCCGCGCTCTCCCCGGGGTTGGATTTGAACCGGCAACCTTCAGGTCAGCAACCCAACCTTCAAGTCATCAGTCCTGCTGGCACAAGGGTTTAACCCACTGCATCACCAGGGACTCCTTTTTGTGATTAAATAATAAGTCTTGAACAATGAGTAAACTGCAGTATTTCCAATACTTTCTCAGAGTAAGGAAATTGCTAAAATTACTTCTTGTTTCCTTTGTGAACTAAGTTATCAAAAATTGTATGCCTAGCCTACATTTAATACAGAAGAGTGTCAGGTACCACACATTCTTCCTACAACTTACTTAGTCCATAAAATATATTCCGAAGGTTTTGTGGTAGGCATATCTCCAAGGAACTCCAATTCTAAAGAGTTTGCAAAAGTTGTGATGTCTACTCTAGACTACTGCTTCTTAAACTGCCGGCCCCGACCCCAAATGGGGGTCTCCATAGCTCAATGTTGGTATCACAAATAAATTGGCTACAGTTAAAGTTAATTGAATGCCAGCCATTTACACAAATCTGTTAGCAACAACATGCAGTGTTGACAGTGGATTCTGTAGAAAATGCTTAAGTTGTAAACGTTTCTCAGGTGGGAAAGGACTGGGAGTGAAAAAAATGTTTAAGAAAGCTTGATCTAGACAAGAAGGACATATCCCTTTCTCCAAGGCACTCAACTGGTGAAGAGGGAAGGGTTTTGGGAAAGCAACCAATAGCAACTGTTCTTACATTTATTGAAGCAATTTCGGAATGAATCAGCATTCATTCATTCTAGGATATGAAAACGTACCCCAAGAGAACAGATGGTAGGTCCTTCTTATTCTTCTAGTCTTTAAAGTTGTGAAATGCAAGCTAAAAACTAATGCTAAATTATGTAGTTTGGATTCTTCTGTAAGAAGACAAGACTGCTTTGACAAAATGTCTGGGGGGGGGAGAGAGATTCCTAGCTTCACCTGCCTCGTAGGGTTGTTCTAAAAATAAAATAAGGAGGAAGAAAGTCATACACCACTTTAAGTTTCTTGGAGGTATGGTGGGTTGATATGTTGGGGATGACATTACCCACTGATGGATTATTTATGGAATATTGCACTATGAGACATCTGGACCTGAACCAGTTACTGAATCGTTGCAGGAAAGGTGACCATTACTTGCAATATGAAATTAAACCCCACATTTCCAATTATCTTGCAACGCAACGATGCCTACATAGAACCAAGTTATGTAATAAGGCTGATGCAAAAGAATGACTAATGCATCTCTATGATGCTATAACAACATAATGCAGTAACGCTCTAAAACCCAGGGAATCTAACAAAATTGCTCAGTTTTTAAATCCCAAGTATTTCTTCTTAGTTTTTTTTATTTGAATGACACATTTCCTGATCATTTTGGCTCTTCTGTCCTGCAGTCTTTAATATGACAATTTTATGTGGTTACTTTGGACACAATCAACCTCAAAACTCAAAGTTTGCAAATAAGTTGGATTTATGAGTACTTTACTATCTTGCAATATTATCAACAAAGTACTTTATGATTTACTTCTTAAAATAGCATGTCAGTGGGCATCTAACTCTCTCCAGTCTCAGAAGACAAAATATCATAGGAAGTTCTTATCCTACAAGGAAAAGAAGTAGCTGAGCTGATAACAAGCAGCAGATAAGGAGAGCTCTGTTTCATGATGGCCTTTATTGCTGCTGCTGCTTGGCTCCATTTCAGCAGTCATTCAGGACTGTGGGAAAAAATGATTTATGAAGCTGGGAAAAAATATCATGGTCAGAGAGATTTTGTAACTAAGTGGATGAATTGTCTTTTAATTTGTTGAGGCTGCTGTTCATTTTATGTTTTCATTGTATATGTTCCATCTACTGGTTAGTCACTTTGAATGCCATTCAGGGAGCAAATAGGATATACTTTCAGCTAGCGAGCTAGTTACTTAACTGTATGTTGTTCATACAAGCCAAAGCTGAGTGACATTTTTCATCCCAAGGACTGGGATGAAAAATGCAATAAGGTGCCACATCCCAAAGTGAGCTGTACAACTCCCAGTGGAATGATCCAGATCCCATTCACTCATTTATACATATAGTATATTCACATATTCATTCTGACACTCAGTTGCACATTATCCTCTCTCACTTCTATGGCTGAAGTGAATACATATCATAGAATCATAGAATCATAGAATAGTAGAGTTGGAAGAGACCTCATGGGCCATCCAGTCCAACCCCCTGCTAAGAAGCAGGAAATCGCATTCAAAGCACCCCTGACAGATGGCCATCCAGCCACTGTTTAAAAGCCTCCAAAGAAGGAGCCTCTACCACGGCCCGGGGGAGAGAGTTCCACTGTCGAACAGCCCTCACAGTGAGGAAGTTCTTCTTGATGTTCAGGTGGAATCTCCTTTCCTGTAGTTTGAAGCCATTGTTCCGTGTCCTAGTCTGCAGGGCCGCAGAAAACAAGCTTGCTCCCTCCTCCCTATGACTTCCCCTCACATATTTGTACATGGCTATCATGTCTCCTCTCAGCCTTCTCTTCTGCAGGCTAAACATGCCCATCTCTTTAAGCCGCTCCTCATAGGGCTTGTTCTCCAGACCCTTAATCATTTTAGTCGCCCTCCTCTGGACGCTTTCCAGCTTGTCAACATCTCCCTTCAACTGCGGTGCACAAAATTGGACACAGTATTCCAGGTGTGGTCTGACCAAGGCAGAATAGAGGGGGAGCATGACTTCCCTGGATCTAGACGCTATACCCCTATTGATGCAGGCCAGAATCCCGTTGGCTCTTTTAGCAGCCGCATCACATTGTTGGCTCATGTTTAACTTGTTGTCCACGACAACTCCAAGGTCTTTTTTGCACACACTGCTATCAAGCCAGGCGTCCCCCATCTTGTATCTTTGCATTCCATTTTTCCTGCCGAAGTGAAGTATCTTGCATTTGTCCCTGTTGAACTTCATTTTGTTAGTTTCGGCCCATCTCTCTAGTCTGTCAAGATCGTTTTGAATTCTGCTCCTGTCTTCTGGAGTGTTAGCTATCCCTCCCAGTTTTGTGTCATCTGCAAACTTGATGATCGTGCCTTCTAACCCTTCGTCTAAGTCGTTAATAACGATGTTGAACAGAACCGGGCCCACTTGTCACTTCTTTCCATGATGAAGATGACGCATTGGTAAGCACCCTTTGGGTTTGTTCGCTTAGCCAATTACAGATCCACCTAACCGTAGTTTTGTCTAGCCCACATTTTACTAGTTTGTTTGCCAGAAGGTCGTGGGGGACTTTGTCGAAGGCCTTACTGAAATCCAGGTACGCTACATCCACAGCATTCCCTGTATCGACCCAACTCGTAACTCTATCGAAAAAAGAGATCAGATTAGTCTGGCATGACTAGTTTTTGGTAAATCCGTGTTGACTATTAGCAATGAGTATATGCATGTGTATATAGCCTTGTTGATGTATAGCAACACATCCACCTCATAGGGTTTTCTTAATCAAGAAATAAATAACCAGTTGGACCATCTTCTCTTTACAACCTTCCACGCTTACCAATTGATCATCTCCTCTTCCCAGAAGTGATCCTCCCCCAAATATTCCCCATTTAATCATGAATTAGGACCAACTAAGGCATTTGAAAATGTTATTGTAGTGTTGGAGGAAGGAGAGAGAGTCTCTCATCACTAAACAGTGAGTAGAGCAGAAGACTGAGGCAGTGACCTATGGACTAGAAGAAGTTCCCCTCCCTGCCTTAGGTACAGACTGACCTTACTGTTCCCATTTCCACTTCCATGTTTCCCTTAGCTAGAAAAAAGATAAAAATATCAGTGAGGAGCTTATTCAATGCAATTTTGTTAGTGAAACCAAGTTTCACTGTAACTGCCATAGCTTGAGCCTGCGAACTCCAGAGTTTTGTAGTTTAGACTTCTGAGCCACTAGAGCTCTCTGTCTGAGAAGTCTAAACTACCTGCGGCTGATTTTTTGATTGAGTTAGTGAGTCTTTGCAATGCACATTTCTTCAGTTTTCGGATACTATCAAGCCCAAGCAATAGATTCCACACTGCAGTAAGGAGTGAATTGTTTGAGGATGACTGCCACTTAAGCAAGGTTCTATATGGCAGGCATCATTACAAAGCAGGATTATTTATGACACAACTAGCAGGAGGGAGCATTAAAGAGTGGAAATGCCAAACTGAATGGGTAAATAGAATCTGAAGGACGCTGGAACTGAAAGTAAAGGAAATGGGTTTTTCTGTAAAGGCTGTAGTAATTTGTGAAACGATAAACTAGGTTGTTGTCTTTTAAACTGTATAGTCGCTCTCACTACATGACTTTCATGAATAATCAAGAAAGACTTCAGCAAAATTGGGGAGAAAAGAAGCTGCACTTTTTCTCATCTTTATATACTGCACAACTTGCAAATGTCGTGTGGTTGGTTTGCAAATATAATATAGAACAATTGATGTGAATTACTAGTTAAACTTTGGGTCAATCTCACTCACCATTTTGTAGATTTATTGATGGGCAGAAACTCTCCAAGTTTTCAGTTAAGAGTCTTTCCTCTGTTGTACCAGGAGCAACCACAAACCAGCTGTGTCCTATCATATTCAATACAGTTGAAACCGGTCGCAGATGGTGACTAACCTTGGACTTGTTTAAAACATTGGATTTCATAAAAGGATTCACTTACTTGGACGTTTACATTTGGACTCACAATTAGTGACTTATACAGTCCTCCATGTGGAACATGAAATCTGGTGGGCATTGGACCCACAAACTCTGAAAATTGAGTTTTCTATATACTTTCTATCAATGTATGTGTTGGTAACACATGGATTATATTTTGGTTTAATTACTGTTTTATAGTTCATATTATTGGATTACATTTCTATAGTGGCCTCTTGCCTGTCCCTATCATATTCAAGCCATGAGTATGGTCCCTTAGCTATAGCTGTTCTACCCCCATGCTTACATCTTTTGCAAAACAGATAGAGGATATCAGAATATGCTTAATCAGCAAGGGTGATCTTTATCAGTGTCTGGAATTGTCTGTGAAACTGCACAGCTACTTGAAAAGTTGTGCAATTGTGAGCATTTCCCTTTGTGACAAGGGAGCTTCTAACAGTACTATAAGCCTCCTAAGAATGCATCTACATTATACATAAGTACACATTTTAACATCCAAAACTCCATGCCATAGAAATCTGAGAAAATTTGTTGTTCTACTGCAATCACTCACAAGAATGAACTAAAACTTCCTAGCATAGAATCCTAAGTACCTCACCAAACTACAAATCCCAGAATACCATGGGAGGGTGCCCTGATGGTTATAGTGGTTTCCAACTTTGATAAAGGCAATGTCACTGTGTAGTGTAAATATTTTCATTGTACAGCAGCATTTTGATAGACCTCGGAACCATCTGTCCAGAGTTGATACTATGTCTGCACTGAGTTTTATTGGTCTCATCTGCCTGTGACCTCTCAGTGCCTGTCTCTACTTTCCAATCTAGTCTCCTCTATTTGTCTACTTCCTTCGGCTTATCTGAAATCCAGAAATTACTTTGGAAGTAATGCTTAATTTATGTTCTTTGCTCCGAGATAGCAGACCTGGAAGTCACAGCTCTCTCTGTCTCACCAGACAGGTAATAAGATTTCTTTCTGCACAATCTCACATGCGTTCAAATAAAATTGCTCTGCAATTGAAAATGTTATGATAATGTACCAAGACCCAGAGGGGTCAGAGCATTTGTGAGGATTTGGACTTAGAATCGCCTTCTGTTCTATAAAACAAAGGTTGTTAAATTCCTTATCTTCTAAATACATTGGAAAGATGGATTCGAGGGCATTCCAAAGCATGTCATTTAAATGAGCAATGCAGATTGCATAGAATTGTATAGACTTTGAGCTATATTTTGAATATTATATGGGTATAAAATACTGAGATGTGGATATAGTCAAAGTTCAGATAATTAGAATTTTTATGTTGTACATTGATGGAAGTCAGATAAGAAATCAATATAGAAAAGCACAATAAATGCAAAAAGAGGTTGCAATAAGAAATTAACAGGGATATTGCTCCTGTCGCTGATTAACAGAGTTTGCAAATGTCTTCATTAGAATTGCCTTACAAGGGAAATTGGATGAAACAGGAAAATCATAAACTCTTTCCCCCAAGGATGTGTCCTGGCATATGAATAACAGAAATTACCTTGTGGTTTGAAATGGAAAAAAATTGGCATACTGACTGGGGAATTCTGGGAGCTAGTGCTCTGTGGAGGTTGGTGGTTTTCATGTGAGTGGGGAGGAGAAGCCATTCTAGGTTTTCACTGGATTTAAAGGAAGTTTCCAATGTGCATTGGAGACCAATGTCAAAATGTAGGTTGAACCATGAATTCACATGTTAGAGATATCTGCACATATGATTTTCTCTTGCATATATCAGAATCCTCCATGATCTCAGTACTATTGTAATCATTTCAACTAAGGGGATGTGGCCAGACACTTCTCAGAATTTCCTGCTTGCTATGAGGCACAGAATGGCCATTTGAGAAGACTTCAGGTTGCAGGGAGGGTATATGGCTTAGTGTAGCATAGGTGTGTATGTGGATATTTATGCTATGCTGAGCAAAAGTAAGATTGAAGCCTATGAGACTATTTCATCTATTCAGAACTAAAATGCAAGGCTGTTTAATGATATTGATGTGAGAACATTCCTTAAAGCAGGCAGTGGCTATCTCTCTATTATCCAGATATGCTGCTGCTGCTGCTGTTGTTTGTCTTCAAGTGAGTTATGGTCCTAAGGTGAATCTGGGTCAGCAAAGCATAGTGGTTTGGATTAAAGCTCTGGTTGAGTATGCTTTATTTGAAATGTTTGGAACCAGAGATGCATTTAAAATTTTGGATTTTTCAAATTTTGTAATACCTGTATTTGCACATATGTATATAATAAGATATCTTAGACATGGGATCAAAGTCTGAACAGGAAATTTATTTATGTTTCATATACACTTTATACACATACCCTGAACGTATATATTTTAAACAATCTTGTGCATGAAACTAAGTTTGTATACATTAAATAATCAAAAAGTAAAGGTGTCAATATCTCAGCCACCCACGTGGATAATTTCAGATTTTGGAAAATTTTTGATTTTCAGATCAGGAATCATAAACTTGTATACAGAGTAGTGTTTTGTGTTGGGCTAGGATTCTGGATACTAGAATTTGAATTCCCACTCAACCATGGAAACCCACTGAGTGAGCTTGGGCACATCACATTTTTTTCAGCCTCAAAAGCTGAAAATCCCTCTGAACTAACCTTGCAAATAAAACCCTGTGTCCTGTGATGTGTGTGATTTCAGCTCTGCAAAAATGGCAGTTGCAGAGTCTCAGCATACCTAGCCTCCAAATATCAAATGAGACACAGGTGGATTGCAGGCAAGTATCAGACATTTATTCACTTTGGCCAAAGTAGGTGTGAAAAAAATCTACACTCTCAAATCAGACATCAAGGCAATAAATGCACACAAAGACATTTATAGAAGTTTGACAGCTATTCAAGCAATAGACTTTTGCCACCTCAAGTGCTGATTAGTGTAAGTTGGTGCAGGTTACAATCTGCACAGTGATTGGTGGAGGTGCACCATCTGCCATTGCCACTGATTAGCTTCTGGTCTGGCATTGCTCAGGGAATTTTATTTTAGTTTTATCTTATATTATTTGCCCTCTCTCATAACACTAAAATTTAGATGGAATCGATGACTATTGCAAATAGTCTAAAGACAAAAAGATATAAGCATTTTTCTGCGTAATACATAATTAAACTATACAATTCACTCACTGCCACAGAAAATGATGACCAATTACTTGGAAGCTCTAAAAAGGATTAGACTGATTCAAAGAAATAAAAGTTTCTCAAGGATTATTAATTTAATAAACATGCAATACTCAAAGACATTATATATACCAGATTTGTGGGAAGAAATTGCATCATGCTGCTTTTTTTCTTAGTTCTGAGGGAGAAATAGTAGATGTGGCAATTACCAGCTGGGACTGTCACCAACCAGCTAGAATGGCATCCTAGCCATGGGAGGCTCACAGGGTAGCAAGCAGGTGTCTCATTCCTGTTTCTAGCAACCAGGAGACATGATTCTTAAGTATAGGGAATGGTTAAGATATGGTATGGGATTGGATGGACCCTTAATTCAATGGGGCAGAATCTTATAAAAGAGACTGATTCAGAGACTGTGCCTGAAGTCAAATAGCAATGCTGCCTACTTTTATCATCTTCCTTGTGTTCACGTACACTCTTTGTAAAGCCCAAATGATACAATTTCAAAACAGATACCAGTAAGTAGAAAATGAGTGTTACTATTCTCTTTTGACTGAAACAAGCAGATTTGTACAAAACCAGTCCTTGGAACTAACTAAGAGTTACTTGAACCAGTTGTTTTTCTTTTTCTTTTGATACATCTGAGGGATAACTAATCTATATTCCAATTACTATAAGGTAACAAAGGATATATTTGTTTTGCAGTGTGAAATTAACTGTTTTAGTTACTTTTACAGTTACAGGGATGTAGCTTTGTTATATAGAGATACATCATGTACTCGGTAGCAGCAGCTTGTAGTGCAGCATTGTGTAGTGCAAGCTAGCAGTCCATGTTGACAGTCATTTCTGAATAACACAAACGGAAACAGCTTTTGCTAAAAATGCAACTACAATGTTAACTAACTACATTTTGTTGCCTGAGAATGGTATGTAATTATTCTTTTTAAAACGCAATTTTCCAAACTCTATAACAATCGTGAATGAAGATTTTCTTCAATCCAGCACAAATTGTAGCCTTCCTGTTCCTCCACATTTGTAAGCTAGAGATGGAGAATAATTATCATCCAAAGGCAATGCCTCAGTCCACCGCTATAGTTTAGAGTATCCCCGAATCACTCACAGTTTCCTCATAAGGCTGGTAGAAATCCTTCAAGCTCCCCAGCTGCATTTCAAGCCCAGCAGCAGCAGCAGCAGCTGGGGTACTTTGGGGGCTGTGCGTCAAGATGGTGGTCTTTCGGCTGCAGAGACTTCCATTGGAGAACTGCCGCTTGAAATTGGAGTGAAGGCTTCCACAGCATGCAAAAAAGTGGAAGACATCGTGAAACAGATGTCCACTGAAGAACATGTAAATCCAAGGGTTACAGCAGCTGCTGAGGCTGGCCAGCAACATGGTGATGGTAAAAGTTACATTGCTGGACTCTGAAATAAAGAGGAGAAAAAACAACAATGCAGGACCCATGTCAATAAAGATGTGTACCAAGCTTTTCCAGGTAGCAATCACACTTATCTGCCCTGAAGCTCATGCATGTGGCTACATATGGATTGGCCAGTTGCGGCTTGTTGATAGATGATATAGGCTCATGTGTGCTTATTCTCAACATATAATTTTGATGCCTTTCCTCCCTCCCTAACATGAAAAGTTCCCTGCATTGGAATACAGTGTTCCCTCACTTATCACTGGGGTTAGGTTCCAGGACCACCCACAATAAGTGAAAATCCGCAAAGTAGGCACGCTATATTTATTTTAATATTTATACATTATTTTAGTAGTTATACACTATTTTAAATCTTTATCAACCAGTCGTGTGTTGATAAATCATCTCCTTCTCCTCCCGTTGCCACTTGGGCTCCTTTTCTCTCCCTTTGGCTTCTTCCTTCCTTCCTTAGGTTGTAAATTGTATTTTTTATGATTTATAATAGTCTTTTAGAGTTTATTAAAAACCGCAAAACAGCGAATTCACGAAAAGTGAACTGCAAAGTAGTGAGGGAACACTGTATATGAAATAACCATGGACTACATGGTATCAACAGCATATATTCTCATTCTGTAAACTAATGGTAGACTACCAAACTTGTGGTCACGGGCTGCAAATGGAGCCCAAGTTGGGATAATGAACCCATTTTGGAGAACAGGATGAACTCTTTAAGATGCTGAGCCTGTTTGAGAGATGGGTTTCAGCATCTTGTGTAACTCTTTTAAAGCTTCTCTAAAGTTAGGGCAAAACTCAAGACTTTGTGACAATGAATTGCTTTAGGAAGATATTTAAGAAGTGACAATTATTTTGAGGGGAGATGTTCAAATTTATTCCCTGAGAGACATAATTTGCTTCTGTTTTTCCTTTCTGTGGGCAAAACTTGGACTTTTGCACATTTTCCAAATATTTTCCTCATTTGGGGACAAATAATTTGCAGACAAATAATGCTTTTTATATAACATAACTATTGGGACGGGGTGATTCTAATCTCTCTCCTCCAATAAAAATGTCAAAAATCAATTTTGGGGCAAGGAAAAATCCCTGAAATCAGAAATATGAAAAATATAAGGAAGGATATTTCTCATCATATCTTGATCTGAGATATCTTTCCTTAAGGAGAATAGGAAGCAAGCATCTCTACAGCTCAAACAGCCATGTTTTCAGTTAAATGAGATTACAAGAACCTGTGTGTTTTTCCAGTGCTTCATCCAAACAAATTTGAACAACAGTGCTCCAGAATATTGCTTGGAAAGGCAGATGCTGGGGAGTTTTTGAGCAAAAACATGAAGATAAAAAATAATAGCATATTAATGTCTTCAAGAGTGAATACTCATCCTTCTTAATTTCTACTATGTTTGAAGACCTCATTCCTAAATATGTTTACCTGAGAAAAGGAATCTCACTTCAAACATACGTAAACAAATTTGTTCTATTAATGTAGAAAGCATTTTTACAATCTTAGTGGTAGTTTGGAAAGGTTGGGGGTTTGGTCCATGTAGGGTAGCATGAGTGGCATGTTCCCAGATATTTTCTAAGCATTACAACATCCTGAAATCTACTTCTATTACAAAGGCTGTTTCGATTTCATCGTAAAATGTTCAGGTTCAGGATCAAATTCTCTCCAAGGTGCTAACTCTTCATTTTAGCCTCCTTCTAAAGTTCTTTTTTTAAATCAAGCATCTATCCAAAGAATCCTCTTTAGATAATCACCTTGAGAATAACTAAGTTCAAGGTAATGTAAAGCACTAAAAAGACACATTGACACTATGAAAGTATATTCAAGTATAATGGTAAACAATAGCATATCGATTCACATTTCATTCAGTTTATCTAATTGATCTAGTTACAATAAATATTTTTTCTATAGCATTTGATTTATTATTTCAAAACCACAATGTCTGCACTTTTGGATCCTATAACCAATTTTACATGAGGTATTGCAATTTCTAAAGCAAATCACTATTAAGGCATTGAAAAAATCAATAACTCTCCAGATCTCTCCATATATCAGTTTCTGTTTTGCCATAAGGAGAGCTAGACGGGGATGCAGAGCAATGCAATCACTAGTAGAATATTACATTTTGTGACAGCCAGCCTAGGCATTGCTGTTTACTGTGATGATAAAAAGATAAAAAGATATAGGTATGAATTGCCCTTCTACTTCTACTTCCCTTCTACTATCCCTTCTCTTATCTGATGCCAATGAAAGAAAGTATGTAAGTAAAACAGGCTTGGGGTGCATCTACTACTTTGTATGTGTGAAATAGGCATCTGTATGTGAGAGGCAGAGGGTCACATAAGTGTGTGAATACTTGTGTGTTGCACAAAACTGTTTTCTTTCATGATTTTGTTCATGTATGTGGGATTGTTCTTTCTCTTTTTTTTCCTGGGTTGGAAGAAAAATATGCACTTATGGTACGATTGTGGTAAAAAAAAATCCATCTAGGAAACAGGATGAACCCCTTGAACTGTCTCTCCATGTCTTCTACTCACCATCATTTGGTGCATCCTTGTCCCACACCGACCACATCTGCACACTGAAGAAAGGTGCCCAGCAGGCCACATAGGCCATCACAATGACAAAGGTCATCTTCACTGTACGGATTTTGGCACGAGAGATGGTACGAACACTGCTTACTCGAGAACCACCATGGCACTCTGCTCCCTTCTGACCTGTATAGGAAATGGAAGTCGTTGCCCTGCAAGAACCACCACTCTTAGTTTTTCCTCGAAGATTTTTGCAGATCTTGTGGCAAATTAGGCCATAGCAAAGGGTGAGGATGGCCACTGGCAACACAAAGACACACAAAGTCATCCATGTGACATACGCCTTGGATCCCCAGGGGTACCTAAATTCAGCCCAACAGTCTAACACACCAGAACCCTGACGCACCTCTCTCACCGAGAAGATGAAGATCTGTGGCAAACTGAGCAAGCAGCTGAGCAACCAAGTGGATCCGATCATCAGGTAAGCCTGGCAGCTGGTCTGCTGGAGGGTGCGCAGCGGGTGGCAGACTGCCATGTAGCGGTCCAGTGTCATGGCAATGAGCATATAGGTGGAGGCAAACATACTCAACACCTGCAGGTACTTGACAAGCTTGCAAAGAGGGTCAGGCCCCTGGAAGCGATAGGTCACTTCCCAAATCATCTGGGGAAATACCTGGAAGAGGGCTACGACCAGGTCAGTCAGGGCCAGGTGCAGGATAAAAAGGTGCATGCGGCTCATCTTCTTCCTCAGATGGTACATGGTCAGAAGGACCCCCAGATTTCCCACCAAAGTCACTGCCAGGATAGCAGCCAGAACCCCAATCTCAGCCTTGGCAAGTTCTTCATCTCGGGTGTAGAGGGCAGTTTGGTTGGTAGCCTCATTCTGTGGATCAGTGTTATCCAGCAAAGAGCTGTCCGTGAAGCTGTTGAAATAAGTGCTATTCTTCTCCATTGACAAAGATGCAAAAATAATTGGGGGTTATTACCGAGGCAAATCCTACAATCTGTTGTGAGTGATAGATGAGAGTCTCCTGTCCTCTTTCAAAATTATTTCTGATCAGATTGTTTGCTCCCTTCTGACTGGATCACAAGAAGCCTGAATGCTTCCCACAAATACTGAACCATTTCATCCCCAAATATTTTGTCCTATTATTTCTTTCTTATTCTGTGGAGAGTCGGAGTCAGCTAACATTAAGATAACTTCAAAATCCCTTCCTCTCCAATACCCCCTTCCCAACCTTCAGTTTTCCTGAAAAGCTGAAAAGGCTTTTGCAAACATGCAATGGTCACAATATATTTTGGTTATTCTCTCTCTATTCTAATCTTGCCTTCTGGGGTGGAGGTAACTACTTCTAAAATGCTATGACCCCTCTTCTCCTATCCTTTCACTTCCTTGCTAGCTCAGAACAGCTCTTGCTTCCTCTCCAAACAGATACTGTTATAATAAATTTTGTCAGAACCTATTATATTTACATTAGTAAATCAAAAACAAAACAAAGCCAGGCATCCTATAAGCCATCATAGATTTTACCTAAACAGTAAATTAAACTAAAACATATATCAATTAAATCCCAAATTTAAGCCAAATAATCTCTTTACTGGTGCCGGTAACAGGTGCTAAATCTGAATGCAGCTGATTCCCCTGGCTGTGTGAATTCTATCTATGTTTGAGTCTGGGTTTTATAGACGGAGAGCTGCCCTTTCTGGTTGGCTGGTTCCTGCCGTCTGGCTCCATTGTCATCCCTGTTGCTCAGCTGGAGTTTCTAAAACTAAAGCACACATATACTGCTGTGCTTTTCAATTTTGAACAAAATAATATTTGCATGAAAAATAAAAACCCCAGCTTTACTTCTGCTATTCCACATGGAGACCATTGTATCTTTTAAACTCAATATTTCTGCAGCTTTGCTGTAACTCAGTATGTCAGGGAGGAGTATAGATTTGGGGACCCTGGTCTGTTTCTTTCCTTTAAATGAGCTCATATTCAAAAAAGTTCTTTCCCTCAACTCTTTGTCACCGGGATTCAAGTAAGGTGATGAGAACAGAACACAAAATGGCCAAACATTTACCTAAATCAATGTGATATGTGTTCTTTGAAATCTACCTTATTTCAATGAAATTCTATTAGTAGTTGTCTACCCGTTTTTTTCGAGGAGGTTGATTAGGAACGGATTACAAGATATGAGTGTAATTCAAGTGAGAGCTTAGAAATGTGACTTTTTGGTATGTAAAACCCCCAGAATGCCTTGGCCAGCATTGTAACTGTGAGTTGGGAGATTCTGAGAATTGTAATCCAAAAAAGTGATGTTTATGTGTACCAATTTTGAATTCTTAGAAATTTCAAACAATAAATACAGTGGAATGGAATTTTATAGGTTGGGATAGACAAGGAAATAAACATGCTTCTGTGACCATTATAAAAGAGCTTATAACTGTTTTGCAGATCCAATGTTCTTTTAAAGAATTGCTGTTTGCTATATATATATATATATATATATATCCAGAAATAGTTGCTCTTTCTGACCAAAGCACTGGAGACTTCACAGGGTATGAATTAAAAAAATCAATACAGTTTTGGATATGAAATGAACAGAGGTTTTTGGTTGGTCATTGCAAAAAGCAGCAGCAAATTATTCTTTGTTTTCCTGGGTATTTCCCAAAGAACAGAAATATCATAATAGTGATACTATTTCCAACAAGAATAATGTTTACCTCTGTTATCTTTTGCCATGGGGATTGTAATAGTGAAGAGTCTTTTGTTTCCAAGCAGTGATCCTTTTAGTTAAATACAAATTAATATCACTTATTACCATCAACATGTTTGCTGTTCCTTGGAGGAAAACAGAAGCTGGCTGTTTCCTGTATATTATTGCTTTTCTTTTAAGTGTATTTGCAGGTACAACACGAGCTCCTTTTGCAATACTTGAATTGATTTGTTCTTTTGTAGGAACTGGCTATTAAGTTATTCCAAACACATGAACAAATTGTATTAGTCAACCAGAAGCCATCTGTCGGGGAGACTTTGGTAGCGCTTTTCCTGTAAGGCAGGGAGTTGGACTAGATGGCCCATGTGGTCTCTTCCAACTCTATGATTCTATGGTTCTATAAGTTGGCATCAATTATGTTGAAAATATTGAGCTGTGCCAAATTGTAGAAATGTCTCTAAGCATAGACTTTATATGTGGGGAAGAAGCATTGCAAGGAATAATATTCTTCTTTATTGTTTACCATCAGACTGTCTAATATTTTGGTAGATCACTAAAATGTGTCATAAAATAAAAGCAGAAATGAAATCCAGTTGGATGAAGAACTGTAAGGGATGAGCATTTACAAATCAGTTTCCTGGGCCTTCCTGAGCATTTAGATGATGTAGATGATTTTTTTTAATACAATAGCAAGAAGTCATGCTGTGTAAAAACATTTTGATAAGGAAAGATGTGTGGGAGGATTGCTTCCTGTATTAGTCTACTGCAGTTTTTCAGCTTTCAGTACATTAACTATTTCTTCCCTGCAGACTACTTCTACAACTAAGTACAGATAATTTAAGAATATTGTGATGCCCTTACAAGTCTACAGAGCAATGAGGAATGATAGGATAGTTTCCTATGAATGAGAAAGAGTTGAAGATTTAATGTTTGAAATATTCCCTTTGTTTACAAAGAAAGAAGCAAAACACAAAAGGATGCAAATACTCTACCACACAGTCTCAACATGCATCAGATTGTTATGCAACAAAATTTGGGAAATATTCTTGTTTGAATTACAGATTCAACAACCCCTGGGCAAGAGGGTTGGTTGACAAGTTCACTGCACAGAAAAGAACATGTTTGTAAGCTCTGATCCAATACCCAAAGAAAGAAAGAATTTATCTGTTGATTAATTTGTAGTTCATCTTTAACTGCTTGACAACATTCAGTTCATTTTCTCTTTCAAACTATAAGCTGATATTTCATCTTTGTCCAAAACCTTAAATTCTCCTCCTCTGAGGAAACATTAAAACCCATTAAAGCAAATATAGTGACTTTTTGAGGGTCATATCTTCAAGTTTCATCAGAAAGAGATACTTTGGAAAAATTATGGTGACTGATCTAATCAAGATGGCAAGCCAACAACTAGGTACAATGCAACTGCACGAATTTTGTCTTTCATATTAGGTTTTGTTCAACTCACTACAATGTTTTCCAATCTTTTCATTTACCCAAAACGTTGATGAGAGGAACTCATCCAGAATGATTTTACACCAAGTCAACTGAGAAAAGGCTGTAGCTATCAATTTGGTACTGCATAGTAGTGACCATAAAGGTTTGATTGGGACATTTTAAATAGAGGAACAATCCTGTCCTGAGGAAATATTCATGTTATACAAGTTATGTATTATCTTATTTTCCCTCAACAAATATATTCCAGATAATCATCTTTTTATGTTAAATTCTTGCAGATCACATTGAGCTATCTCACCATCATGGTAACCGCCACCACACAGTTCTAGACATGTGTAATAGATGTACCTCACAAATATGGAGCAGGATGGAAGAGATGTAAAGCATCCCGCCAGCTGTGAATCCTAAATGCATTATTTGCTACTAGTAAGGACTCCTTGATGAGAAGAAGAATGGGCACTGAAATTCCCCATCAAAAGGTCCTAGTGCTAACCTTCACTGTTACCCCAGTATGAAAATCTATCCATATATTCTTTAACAAGTAGGTAAGTAAAGGTTTCCCCTGATGTTAAGTCCAGTTGTGACTGATTCTGGGGATTGGTGCTCATCTCCATTTCTAAGCTGAAGAGCTGGCGTTGTCCATAGACACCTCCAAGGTCATGTGGCCAGCATGACTGCATGGAACACAGGTCTTCTCTAATCTTGAACTGGCTGTCAAGGTATATTGCAAACAATTGACCTGCAGATTGTGCCTCCCTTTCCACCTAAAGTAGATGTATAAAAAGAGCGAGATACTTCAATTTTCTAAAAGAGCAATGGTTTAAGCCCTTCCACATTACATAGTGATAATGCTTTGCTATGGCTGCATCCTATGAACTTCTGAGGTTGGTAGTTTGACTGGGCATTTGTGCTCTCTGGCTGAAAATTTGAAATGGCCATTCTTAAACTGCAAATCCCAAGATTCCACAGAATGTTGACATGGCAGTTAAAATAGAAACATAGTGCTCTTATTGTGTAGTGTGAAAGGCCCTTAGTCTTTTTCGGCATAAAAAGGTAAGGAACAAGTAGACTTGGCACCTGTAAGTAGATTGGCAGACTGAAAGACATGATAAAGCATCAACCTTAGGACTTCATCTCATGGGTTTAGGGCTCCATTTTCATGTGCTTCAGGAACTGAGCCCCACAGTGAAGGGGCAAAGATGCAAAAAAAAATGCTAGTTTAATTCAAAGTTGAAAAGCAGGAGCCCCCTTCCAGAGGAGAGGAAGGACACTGTGAGAGTTGGATCTTCAAACTGAAAAAAAACTGGTTATTACGTGGCCAAAGCAAGACAGCAAAACACATTTACAATGCAATCATTGGGTTGCTACAACCCAAGTTGGTTGCAAGGGCTTTTTATCACTGTTACAGAAAATTACAAGCATGTAATTGGTGTACAGAGATCTTTTATCCCATTGGTCTAAAATTGATTACATCATAAGCGTCTTAACTTTGGCTTTTTATTTCCATTGGCTTTTTATAATTCTAACAGACAGGAAGGCACACTTAATACCTTAAACAATGGCACAACTATGTCTCTCACCCTGGGCATAGTATCCGCGGGCCAGGCTTATCTATTTCTTCTGTTGCAAACATAGCTCCAAACAGCTGGGAAACTTAGGGAGTATTAGCTAACTAGTTCTGTCCTGATGTACTTTTATCCTTGAAAAGTAACTTCCTCTCTGCAGAAGCATTTTCCCAAACTGTTAGTGTTTTCTTAAACATGGCCTCACAATCGGGTCATAGGGCAGTAAATTAGGAAGAAACGTCCCTGAAAATTCCCTTTAAAAACTATGTCTTCCTCAATGGGAGATGTAAGTACACTTCCAGTGGGACTTCATGGGGCTCCATTTCTGCAGTGCATGGAAACCTGTCTTCAGGAGTCAGGTGAAGATAGGGGAAGAACAGGGGAAGAATGCGGTAAAAAGGTTCCCTCCTCTCTCCCCCGCCTTGTGGGATGAAGTCCATAGGTGAACAAAGTATGCCATTCATGCACAAAATGTCAGTAAGGCTTTTGATAAAGTCCCCAATAATTTTCTTGCAAACATACTAGTAAAATGTGGGCTAGACATCTGTCGGACGTGCTTTGATTGTGCTTTTCCTGCATGGCAGGGGGTTGGACTCAACAGCCCGTGTGGTCTCTTCCAACTACAATTCTATTATCAAAATGTTAAGTGTGGAAAATGCATATATACATACTTTTCAAGGCAGTGCTCTCACTCTGAAATTCTTCCTCCTTGTCCTGAAGAGAGGAACCAGGCCTGGAAATCTAGGAATTCTACCTATAAGACTGACTACTTTATCTCGCCATTACGCTTGTGAACTGCAGCCTGCTGAAGTAATGGACAGCAATACATTGTAACTGCAGCTGAGATAAAAGTCCTGAAGTTGATTTTGTCAACAATGACAAACTGGCCATGTCTGATGTGTAATTATGCTTAGTTCCAAATATGTCACACTGTCTGTTCTTCATATTTGACTGCAATTATTTGTTTCTATTTAATTAGAGTCACCACAGTACATCTTCCATTTTTTAATTAAGCTATCCATCAATTAGTAGTTTGTTACACTTTGTCAACTTTTACTGCTTATTCTCTCAAGCCTTCCCAGTGAGGATGGAATGACATGTATCAGCCTAGGCTCCATGGAGAAGCATGAGCCACAGCATTCTTGGAGATGTAATTATTAAATGTTCATTACCATATGGTCCCCATATCCATGGAGGATACTTTCCTGAATATACCATGGAAACAGAGAATCATCAAATCCTATTGAAATAAACAATGTCTGCTGAAAGTTACAATAGAGTCACTCTGGAGGAGCTAGCAAATTCTTAGAGAGGACATATTTTGTCAGATGCAGGTATGCAAAACCATTATTCTCATGGATATAGTACACTTTCCAGAAAAAATGCTGTTAATTTTTTTTTCGTGTCAGGAGTGACTTGAGAAACTGCAGGTCACTTCTGATGTGAGAGAATTGGCCATCTGCAAGAACATTGCCCAGGGGACGCCCGGATGTTTTGATGTTTTTACCATCCTTGTGGGAGGCTTCTCTCATGTCCCCGCATGGGGAACCTGAGCTGATAGAGAGAGATCCACACTCTCCCCAGGTTGGATTCGAACCAGCAACCTTCAGGTCAGCAACCCAACCTTCAAGTCAGCAGTCCTGCTAGCACAAGGGTTTATCCACTGCACCATTGGGGGCTCATGGTGTTTACATTTAAATTTTCTTCTTGTTGGGTTTTCATGGTGTTAATGACATGTTTTTTTTTTTGCAATGTTTTTTACATTTATCAATAGAACGCCTCCTCCAGCAGCAATTCACCTGAAATGTCCAAATGAAAATGGCTTTGGCTTCCAACAAAAGGCCAACAGAGAAGAAACCTGCCTGGCATCATAGCTCCCCTGGGCGAGTTCCTTATCTCTCTGAGCCAAACTGTGGCACAATAGCACAAAGTCTTAAAGTGTTAAAGTCAGCCTCAGGCCCCTTCTACACTGCCATATAAAATCCAGTTTCTCTGCTTTGAATGGGATTATATTACACTGTATACTCATATAATCCAGTTCAAAGCCGATAATGTGGATTATATATCAGTGTAGAATGGACCTTGTCTCTGGAAACTATATAAGGAACAATATTCTTGTTCACTAACCCAGCTACTCTGGTCCCTTTTACACTACCGTATAATCTAAATTATCAAAGCAGATAATGCACATCATCTGCTTTGAACTAGCATCTGAGGCTGCACTGCCATATAATCCAGTTCAAAGTAGATAACATGGATTTTATATGGCATTGTAGAAGGGGCTTCTAACCACACTCTTTGGAGTTTGTTACTCTGTGGTGAGCTGCAAAGCACAGCTGATTGCAACAAGAAGATTTTGTGGAACAAAGAGGTGCTTCGACTTGTACAGTCTAGGATGGGTGGGTCCAATCTTTGAAACACCTGAGTTCCAAATCTTTATAGGATTCTAAGATCACGGACAGCATTTGAACGGTGCCCAGAAACAGTCTGGTAGGCTGTTGGTATTCAAGAGATACTTAGTTGTGTCCCTTGATGGATCAGCAATCTGACTGCAACATTTTGGAATGTCGTCAGTTCTGATTTACCTTTCAGCTGTCGAGATGGAGCTGTGTCTGCCCTTTCTGGATTGAGCTTTGATTGCTTTACCACTCCTTGCCTCTAATCCTTTTCTAGAGACTAATGTTTAAGAACACAGCAGCTGTATCTTATCACATGTGTGGTGTTGCGTAGCTGTCTTCGTCTTCTTTAGAGATTAATGATATCTAGTCAAATTCTACCAAAAGTTGACCATGGAGTTGAACTGAAGGACTTAGATATTCCCGGAGAAGTGTTCTCTCTCACATAATCAAATCTCCATGGATGGCCAACTGTAATTCTACTCTGGCTCATAAAATATTTGCCTTATTCTCATTCCAATAATAGCTTCACCATGTTACTTGGAGAATTATTACATTTCTTTAAAAAAACAAAGAATGGGATATATCTTCAGTAGTCATAGGTACCTTTTCTCTGTAATTCAGACCTTGTTTAATCAGTATCTGAAAACAGATGCATGTAAAATTGTGTCAAGAGGTTTGAGGGAGCATTTATTGGCATGTGTTAAGAAAATCATTTGAATGGCTAAGTGAATTTATGACCTATCCATCTTCTCCCAAAGGCAATATTGACCTGTTGCAATGATTCACTGCCCCATTAAGAAGCTATTATTTTGTGGATACATCCGTATCTGTTTGCATGGCGGACAATTTGTTGTTCTGTTTTCTTTCCAGCTGCCACTTAATGCATACTGGTTTGTGTTGTTTACAATACATTAGATAACATGTCTGAGAGAAAATAATTATAATGAAATCATCTGGAATCCTAAGTGTGCATTCAAACTGATCTATTTATTTATCAGCCAGCTGTTGTAGCTCCAGGAAAACGTCTGTGCTGAATAATGACAGATCAGGCACAACTTTCTTGCCTCTTAATGGGTCTACTGGCCTTCACCATGTTCCTAGCAAACCCTGGAAAAAATTGCCTTTTTTGGATTATAACTCCCAGTATCCCCAGACATCTAAGAGCCTCATTAAACAAGGGCCAGGTTAGATAGAGAAAGATGTACTTGTTGGTTTGCTTTTCAACATGCTGTTTATTTGAGCAGAGTGTGTACCCTTCTGTGTGAGCTCACCATAGACAACGATCTGGACAACGAAAAACAACTTAGGACATACATCTATGACAGGGATTTCCGTTGCTGCAAGTCCAAACCAGATGCAATATGGAAGATTTTGGATTAGAACCTCTTATAGTTCTAACACTTTCTAATTACCTAATTTACTTTGCCAGTTTCTGTGTCTCTTTGGTGTAATCTGAAAAGATGAATTTCTGCTATATTATATGGAGAGAGAGACACAATGATTAATGAGAAGTTGGCTATGGAAAAACAAAAAACGACTGGAAGTCTATATCCCAGACATTGAACTAGATGATTAAAAACACAGAGACCCATGTATCTTTGTTGGTGTATAAAAACTGATGAATTATGATGGGCTACCTTTAACCAGGCTTTTTGAGAACCAGGTGTGAGAGACCATACATGCTTTCATGAGAAATATTATTTTTTTTTGTGACATGTTTAATGGCTCCATTTTGTTTTACCTTGTACTTTTAAATTTTCTCTTATGCCCCTTCTACACTGCCATATAAAATCCATATTATCTGCTTTGAATTGGATTATATGGAAATGGAGACTCCACTTCAAAGCAGATAATGTGGATTATCTGCTTTGATAATCTGGATTATATAGCAGCGTAAAAGGGGCCTTAGGCCCCTTCTACACTGCCATATAAAATCCATATTATCTGCTTTGAACTGGATTATATGGCAGTGTAGACTTGTATAATCCAGTTCAAAACATAACGTGGACCATAATTTCCCCAGATGCATCCCTGCAGCCTTCTCTTCCTCCTCATCCTGCAGTAGGATGCATATGGAGGCTCTGGTATCAGTTGCCTCCTCTGGGGTAGAGATTGCCGATTGCTACCCAACCTGTATTGTTGGGAAAACGGGGGCTACCAGGTGACCCACCTCAGGTAATGAGAGAGCTGATGAATTATGATGGGCTACTGAAATGCCAGTGGTCTTGCCAACTGGCTCTGTGTCCTGAGTAGATGATGTCAGTGTCAAGGCAGCAATTTTGGGCAAAGGAGAGAGTGGCTGAGAGGCATTGCCCTGCCTGTCCATTGGCATTATCTCCAAGGAACACACATATTCAGACCAACAAGTCTCTAATAAAACTGCACAGTAAAGTTTACAAGGCATGACTGCAGCTCTGTGCATAATGTAGGAATAAGATCAACTTGTAAAATGTCTTGAATTTTAACAAAAGTTCTTCAAGCAGCTGAAACATCGTCAGCCCTAAACTTTTAAATGCATCTATGAAAGATCTTGCAAATGTTGCCATGTAGCATGATTAAGGAATCCTTTCAGAAAAGAGAAACAAAGATTGATTATATTTTTCTAATTCTCTGATTTCTTCTGTGATAATCCACCAGAGACAAGAGCACAAACTGAAAAACATGTTTCTTCTTGTTCACTTGCCAGAGCAAGGAAGCTTGATCAAACATACCAATGCATCAGTAAATGCTATCGCTTCTTTGAAATACGTTGTGTTTTCTCATTTCCCTAACACTGGCAGCATTGACCCTTGGCTCCAAGTGGCAAAACGCAGTAACCTGGCACAGGCTACTACTCATGGCTTTTAGGGCACTTCCACACAGCTATATACTGTATCTCAGAATATCAAGGTAGAAAATCACACATTATCTGAGTGTGGACTCAAATAACCTTGATATTCTGGGATATAGGTCTGTGTGGAAAGTATATCAGATTCGCCTATGGCAATCTGGTTATAGAAGTCAATTTTGCTGCAAGTCTGGCCACACTGATGCCACTTTCATTTGAGCACAAAGCTAAGCTCTAGCAATTAACCCAGTCTTTGGGGTCTGTGACTAAAATATTGGAATAGAACCCGAGAGGCCCAGGCCCAAGTCTTCAATTAACTATTAAATGTATTAGGTGAGTTTAAACCTCTCACCTCTTTTCTCTTTGTTTCTGACCTTTCTCACAGGGGATACATGGAGAGAAAGAGACCCAAGTCCATTGCATTGTGATAAATGGATGAAAGGTGAGCTATTTATATAGTAAATAATAAAATATGTATTAGCCATAGCTCAGTTTTGATTCGTAAATTGACTATTTTATTGGCTGTACCTTGCAGTGAGAATCACAAATGTGGGTTAGAAATATTTTAATAAGTAACAAAATTAATATGCTTTCGAGTTCGTTCCACAATGGCAATGAGGCTGCTTTCCTAGCCTAATTCATAATAGCCACTCTCCATCATTAAATCTAATAGGATTATCAAGATAGATGCAGAGGGATGGAAAGGGTGTTTTTAATGTCTGTTTTGAAGTCTTGCTTATGGTTGTAGCAAGCCCTTGCTTTTAGCAATGAATTCTACACTTAGCAAGTTTTGTGATCCAGATAGGCAAAGTCAAGGCTGAAAAATGCCTGCTTATTTTTCCTTTTCCTTTGGCTATTACTAGCTTTGACTGACAGGTGGTGAGAAGACTTGCAGATCGCAGGGGAAGAAGACTTTTTGTCTACTGCAAAGAAAGACTTGTAAGAGACACACCATAATATCACTCTCAATAAATACATGGGTTTCTCTGTTGTCATCAAATGAGTTTGTATTCCTATATTCACACTCCCTTGTTTTGTTTCTTTTTATTGTTGCATAGTATAATCTTGGAGCCCCTGGTGGCACAGTGGGTAAAAAGCTGAGCTGCTGAACTTGCTGACCGAAAGGTCGAATCTGGAAAGCAGAGTGAGCTCCCACTGTTAGACCCAGCTTCTGCCAACGTAGCATTTTGAAAACATGCAAATGTGAGTAGATCAATAGGTACCGCTCTGGCGGGAATGTAACAATGCTCCATGAGATCATGCTGGCCACAAGACCTTGGAGGTGTCTACGGACATGACTAGACTTATCTGATTTGATAATCTGTTTTATATGGTACTGTAGATGGGGCCTAAGACTCTGGAAAACCAGAGTTCAAATATCAGCCATAGAAATCAGATAACCCCCTCCACACTGCTCCTATATCCTAGGATCTGATCCCAGATTATTTTCTGAACCCAGATTATCTGCCAGTGGAGACTCATATAATCCATTTTAAATCAGATACTCTGGTGTCAGATCCTTGGATATAGGGCGGTGTAGAAGGGGCCTAAGTGACCTTGGGTAAGTCTCATTTTCATCCTTAGAAGACAATGGTAAACTTCCTCTGGATAACTGGTGCCAAAAAACCCCTATGATAGGGTTAACAAAAGCCAGAATTTACTTGATGATTATGTAATCGAGTTGTGTAAAAACAGCAGCAGCAACAACTTCTATAGTTTCTGGACCATGATTCTGGAGACAAGGATTTGTTTCCCTGCTCAGCCATGGATGTCCAGTGGGAGATCCTGGGCGTGAGTCACATATGATCAACCTCAGAAAATCCTAAAATAGGTTTGCTTTATATCAGAAATTACCTGAAGGCACACATTAACAACAACGAACACTGGCAGAAAGCCTCCACCGAGGACTTCACGACACTGGCAAAATTGCCCATCCTACGACAGTTTCACCTCATTTCAGGGATGTAGCCAGCCAGATCCCATCAGATGATATAGATCTACTTTTGATGGGGCTCCATCCCTGAAGTGAGGAGAAACTGTCGCAAGAGGCAGCAGCGAGAACACAAGAGGCTTCCTGTGTTCTCATAGAGAAGAACGGGAGGAAGCCAGACAGCGACACTTCCCCCTGTGGGATGAAGTAAGGAGCAATACAGGGCTTGGGGGGGCAGGTTTCCCACGCCCTATGTCAGATTTTCCACACTCCATTGCGAATCCTCCCTGCTATCATTCGACTTACTGACCTCAATGTGATGAGGTCTCTAGAGCAATCCAGACATAGCACGGGAATGTAGGGACTCATGGATCCATTTGATCGCTGGTGAGGAATGTGCAGCTCTGTGACTCTAACAACTCTACCCAGCATATTAATGGTGAGGGATTATGGGAATCCCAGTCTTACAATATCTAGAAGTTCACAAATTTTCCATTCTTGCATTAGATGCAAAATTCTACCCTTAAGTGGCAGTTAACGCTCTAGCTAGAGCTCTTTGTACCAATTGAAATTTCTGAACAATCTTCAAAAACTGCCCCATGTTGAACATGTTGTAGTAATCCAAATGCAATGTAAACAAGTCATATGTTGCCATGGCCAGATCAGACATCTCCAGGAACAGGCAGAGTTGACCTTATAAAATTGCCAATGTAAGCCCTATGAAATCCAACCCCACTACTTATGTAAGCATACAGATTGTTTTTGTTCAGTCCTCACCCTGGTTTGTCAATTGTTCTGTTGTACTTACGGGTCCCCTGCTTACCTTGTATTGATGAAGTTACTTTGTAGAATACAGCAACCATTTCACACGACTCTCTGTTCCATGAGGCACATTATGTACTAAAATTGTTCCCAATCTAACTGCTGCCAAACATGCTTGAATCTCCCTCATCCCCAGTCAGCACAGTCACTGACCATACTGGCTGAGGATAGTGTGCATTGGCGTAAGGTTGGGGAAGACTGTTTATAAGCATGGGTAGCCATTGTAATATGCTTCTGCTGACTATCTGATTCCCTCACAAGAACATCCTATGACTTGCTGCATGAAGGGACAGACAGCTGTGGGGAGATTTACAGCTAACTGTTAGGTGAGACAGATATATAAGCAGGTATCACTAAAACCCAGCTTTACTTTCAGTGCAACAAAGCCAGTGGAACAGAGACAACCCTTCTATCACCTGTGCTCCTAGGTAGTTTGAGTTCATGGGTTCTGCTGGTGCAATTTACAGTTCTTCTCAGGTAATCTTAAGGTGGAATTAAATACTATGTGTGTTTTACCAGTAAGTAAGAGATGATACAGGAATATACCTCACTGATATTAACTATTAGCATGATTGCATGTAGATGCATTAGTAGTGGGTTGATATCCACTCTGGGCTTTAGTCCAAACTTTAAAGGAGATGCCCAAGGTGCCATGATCATTATGATAGGTTTAGCACTTTGGACAGCAAATTTGCAGTTTGGACAGAAATCTGAAATGAATTCACTGCTTCACTAGCATGGAAGTTACCATTCACCCCGGTTTGGAAAGCCATGTACTGTATGACTAATTTGTGGGAGGATTAGTTTGGAACAACCAAAATACTATCTCCATATAACTCTCTGGATTATTGTTCAGTATTAACCTAAGAGAGATAATACCATAATGAAGATTTTGGGGATGTTCCATAATTAATGAGAGGCAGATACAAGTTATTGGCTAAATCAGCTGATATGTATTCATTTTACATCGAGATCCCATGAACACATAGAGCACAAGCGCAAAACAATTCTCATTCTAGTCAGATTTTTTTTCTTTTACCTTTTAAGCAAGTGTGTAGCATAATACACATGATGTTAAACCAGAATAATTAAAAGGTAAGGTAAAGAAACGAAAAACAAACACCATTTCAAGACTCCTTCCTTATGCGATCCCTCGTTGTCCAAGCATGATGCCTTCCAAGTTTTTGGGAAATGCCTGTGCATGAGGTTTTTTAATGTGTGGAGGTTGGTGCACAGCCGATCAACACACAGTCTTCACAGAGTGAAGGTCCCAACCAGTGGCATGGTTAACACGTCAATGGTGGCTTCTCAATCTGTTGCAGCATTCTTCCGCCCTCACAGCCATTGTAACATGTACTATGTTATCTTCTACCTGATCTGCTGCTGTAGTCTCAAGACTACAAAGACTCAAATATTGTAATATTTTCAAAATTTTAATGACATCAGTTGTTACCCAAGAAATATCTTTAATACCTGTAAACTGTCTTGGATTTTTTAAGCTTTCGTTGTGCTTTACAGATTTGCAAACATGAAATCTGCACTAGTCATAATGCTCTCACCTTTATTTTATTGCTATATTATTGTATAGCAATAAAATATAGTGTGAGGTTTAAGATCAGTTTTCCATGATGACTGGAACTGCAAATCCAGTCAGGCGGGTTTTGTTTATTGGAAATTGTTGTTAGAACATTTTTTAATTTGTTTTGAGTGCAAACTACTTTCCCAGTACTTTGTGGGAAACTGACATTTTGTATTTTGAGAAGGAAAATGTCAGTATTCTGTGTTTGTGTGCAGGAGCACATAGAAAAATAGATTTCCCCTCTTATCTTTAGCAAGGTGGTGAATATTGCTCTAAGGAGCTTTCTTGATGCTAGGATTATTTCTTAAGACATCCTCTACTTGCCTTTCAGGAAGACCTTTCTCCTCTGTCTGGGATAATCTCTTTTGTTGAATTGTAATCGCCTTTAGCTATTTTATATGAACTGACCTAGGTGCATTTTTGGGGCCAGATCTTAATATTAGGCCTGCTGCGTATGATCTAGCACGGAGCTTTCCAAAGTTTTCATGTTTCATGACACAGTAATTCAGTTTCACTAGCAAACCAGAAGTTAAACCAACCCATTATAATAACAAAATGTATGAGGACACAACAAATCTCATGAAAACCTTTCATTTATATTTTTCGAATATATGATTTATTGCCTATTTCACATAAACTCAGAGGTTTCCTGTTATGTTCGCATGACACACTTAAACATTGCAACTGACCCTCAAATGTGCCATGACATACATCTTGGAAAGCTCTGATTTACCAAATACATGGATCGCAAGTGGACACTGAAACTTCTTGAGAAAATCACCAACCTTTCATCAAAGGGATGCTTCTTGCTGGAGACAAAAGGAAGTGTTTATTGTGGTATGCAAGGGGTTTTTAAAAATTCAGAATATCATGACTTCATACAACATTCAGCTCATCTATGGATAAAGATTTCAACCATTTTCACACGCCATTCCATTTCTTCGGCAGTTGCCAGTGAAACAGCAGGTGCACAGGACACCTTCCACTTCATCACATAACTTAAATTCCACTGAGTTCTATACTTTAAATCTGGTATTCTGTGGGTCCACTACATTCGTTTTGTTTGAAGTGCAGGGTTTTTTTAGTCTTTTAAATGTTGAGGACAGCAATTTTTTCAACGTATCAGGAAGAGGTGAGGAAACTGATTTTTCTCAAAACTCTGGATGTTTTGCCAAATTTATAATGAAATGGCACTTGTTGCTCTCAGGTTAGGAGCACCCAATTTAGAGGAGGAGTCAAAATAAACTTTTTTGGGCAATTTCCGTCATTTCCTTTTGCTCCCCAAACAGGAAGGTTTGGTTGTAAGATACCTCATAACGCTTCTACTTTGCCAAAAAAATAAAATAGCCTTTTAGGGTACCTTTATTTCTTCCTCCCATGATTTGTCTGTGTCATAATTTGTCAGCCTGTGCTGTGTTCCAAAGGGGAATCCTCCCTCCCATCGCTTTTCCCTCCCTCTCCCTCCCTCTCTGCCGTTGAAAATTGTGGGAGTTGTAGTCCAAAACTCCAGCTGAGCCAGTGTTGCTGCAGTTCCAAAGGGGTCCCCCCTTTTCTCTCCCTCTCCCTCTCTGCTTTTGGGAATTATGGAAGTTGAAGTACTAGAAAGCACAAGAGGAATGGTGGGCGGGGCCAAATGTCTGCAGTGAGGAAAACTCTTCATTGAAAAATATGAAAGACAACTGAGTGTACTAAACAGTGTGATCCCAAGGTAGGGAAGAATTCCTTTATATTACAGAATGGAGTTAGACTGAACTCTCTTCTTCTGAGCACTTCTGAACACTTCCCAGCATAATCTGATGATGTTCCTTGTGGTGTCCCGCATGCCCTCCCTCCTTCCCCCAGTATATGGTGGGGAGGGGACACATTTTTCCTCTCCTCCTTATCAGATGGGCGAAAGGGCGGCAACATGCATTGCCCCGTTGCCCTTTCCCCCATCTTACGGGGAAAATGAGAGGACAATGTGGGTAGCTCTGTTGGAGCTACCCAAAAACACTTTCCGTTGTGGCAGAGGAAGCGTCTTGAGATGCTTTCTCTCCATTTCAGGAGGAATTTGAGCAGGGCCATGCCAGCATTGTCTGATGATGCTTGGCAGGCCCCATCCAAAAGAAGAAAAAGCAGTAGAAAAAACCCTATGTGAAGAGGTTCCTAGATCTAACAGTGGAAGTTACAGTGTCCTCAAAGGAAACAGCAGAGGGCAATGGTTCCGTCATATAGCCTTCAATTGCAGTGCAGGGTGATTAGGTTCTGTCCTTGAGTGTTTGCATTTTGCATGTGTAAAATGGTTGAGAACTGGGTTTGGCTGCTGACATGTTAACACAAGCCTCAGCACATTTCTTTTCTCTTGCACTGTATCTAAAAGGAATGGGTTCAAAATGAGCATTGTACATAAGAAGAAGGCACTTTGGTTCTGTACTAAAAGGGCCTTTTTGTGGGGATTTGTAAAAGACACCATGATGTAATGGGTTGACTGGAAAGACATGTGTTGGCAGCGGATTGGTTAAGCCTGCCAGGAGCCAACATTCTGATTGGCTATTGTCTCTGGCTTGTTGCTGAGAGAAACCATTTGAACAGTCACCTTTTATCTCAGAGAGTGAAGAGGTACAGCTAAGGACTTAATGGCTGCTGACTCTCTGAAGCCTGATTATTTTTGAGACAATGAGATATATTTAAAGATGGTTTTAAAAGGATTGTTTATTTCCTCTCTCCTCTGTAAGAAATCAGAGAGACTACTGTATATATTTATTTATTTATTTACAGCATTTATATTCCGCCCTTCTCACCCCGAGGGGGACTCAGGGCGGATCACATTACACATATAGGCAAACATTCAATGCCTTTTAACATAGAACAAAGACAAGACAAACATGGCTCCGAGCAGGCCTCGAACTCATGACCTCCTGGTCAGAGTGATTCGTTGCAGTGATTCATTGCAGCTGCTCTCCAGCCTGCGCCACAGCCCGAGCCTGTTTGACCTATTGCTCTGTTTGACCTATTGAACTGAAGTAAAGTTACTGTTACTTATTTCACAAACTTGAGTGGCACATTATTACACTGCAGGATAAACTTTGGTTCAGAAGCCATGATAAAGCTTCTATTTATTTACATCTACAACCTCCAACATTTTTAGCTCTATCTCCTATGGAGAACAGTTCATCTATGTCACGTCTCAAAGCTAAGTTAGTTGGCACTATTTATGACCATCTTTAACCAGTGTTAGGAAAATCTGTTATACACAGAATCCTTTTACCCCTTATATTATGTAGTTGTTAGATCACCCTTCTCCAAACCTGAGATGTTTGCTTTCTTTTGGGCTGCAATTCCTATTATCAATTTCATTATCTTTGCTCTGTCTTTTCCCATAAACTGTTACTCAAGGTAGTTTATAAATTCAATACTGTATAGTTGAAACATGCAACAGATCAATATTGAACTAGAATTGGAGTGCCAACAGCATTTTAAATAAAGTAAAACAATTTACAGTATTAAAAAGGAGCAGTTATAAAACAATAAAATGTATTTCTTTGAAAACAGGCTTTTAAACAGAGGCAAGATGGCCATCTGTTGGTAATGCTTTGAATATAGCAGGGGATTGGACTGGATGTCCCTTGTACTCTTTTCCAACACTATGGTTCTATAATTTGATGAAATCAAATAATGTGAAAGGAAGGTGTTGGATAACTTCTTGCACAACATTGTAAAAAGTAAATCCATCAGTGATGACATGATGCAGCTTTGGAGCGGGAACCACCCTCTCCAAAGGTCCATTGTATCATTAGTGAGGGCAATCCAGTGGGAGCCAAGCCTCCTGCAAAGGTAAAGAGACCCTCTCATTTGTGATAGGAAACAAGGTGAAGGGAGACTTCAGAGGCACTGCCATCTCACCTCCCGGGGCTGCCTGAGACTCAGAAGTGTGGAATGGCTGTGGAGACATCACCTGAGCTAGCACATAGCGATCCCAGATAGCTGTTTCCACCACCAGAGCACCAACAAAATAATTGGACCTTCCTAGAAGATCTAGATCTCTGCAGATGTTTTCTTTTAACCTGAGTATAAGCCAGAGTAAAAGCCTTGCCCCAGGTTAAACTGCATTAGCTTGGGTGCATTGTTAGGACACACCAAGAGAATATGACAACTACACTGTATTATCTGGCAATGTAGATGAGGCCAATGCTACAGTGGAATTGGTCACAATTCAGATTAGAGTGTGGATACAAGCAATTGCATGGATGCAATGCACAGTTGTTCACAAATTTTGTTCTGCATGCATCACACACTTATGCAAGCATTAAGTCCCAAGCAGGATGTCAAAGACTTTTTCTTTGGGCAGGTCTTATCTTTTAAGTAATGGTTGCAGACATATCTTTAATTGAGTCTGGGTGTGTGCTGAACCTTTATCCTCACTGTCGCGTTTTAAACTGTTTAAAATTAGTACGGTTTTAAACAATTCTGTTTTGTTGAATTGTTTTTAAATGTGTGTTATTACAATTGGCTTTTTTAAGCTCTATTTTGTTTTAATTGCTGTTGTAAGCCCATGCAGGTTGAAAGTCAGATTATAAATAAATGAAATGAAATAAAATAAAGCAAACACATATGATTGCAAATTACAGTTTGCAGACATTAGTGTTAAAGGTCAGAATGCAAGTTTTTTCAAAATGTCTTTTGTCATAATATTAATTGCCCCTTATGTCGGCAAGAGTGAAAACTTGGCTTCATGCTAAGCAAGAACCAGTGGGTGAGCAATTTGTATTAATATGCCAATTCTGCTTTCCTAAAAGATGCGAAGAGGTCATTGGGGTTATTCAGAGGGATTGTTCTTTTTCCTTAGAGGAGCTCATGGTTGATTAACACAGGCACAGACTTTCAAGACAAATCCATGTTAATGGCTCTAAACTGGAGCAGTTGTTAACCCTGAACAAACATTAGTCTTCCGTCTTTTCAATTCGGAGGTCTACAGGGTCATACTTTATGGTCTGTGGATCTTGCCAATTTAATTTTCATTACCCACAATGATTGCTGTCACAAATGCAAGTAGTTAATGGGGAAAGGGGTTAAAAGGTACATAACCATGGCTGTGAAGAAACGTAATATTTAGTATCTATGGACATTTTAAGAAATTTAGGACTTAGGGAGTGAGTGCCACAAGCAATTAACAATTATTAGTAAATTAGTACAAAATAGTACTGGTTTCCTAAATAGATATTGAGTGGGAAGAGAACCAGACATTTTAGAAAAATGAGATATTATTTTGAGTTTGAGGATCAGTTCTCTAAACTGACATGTACAGACATGTATAGAAGCAATATCACCACCTGGTGGCTGCAAGTAAAATATATTGTAATCATAAAGACATAGTATCATGGAGCTGGAAAAAGCCTTATGGGTCATCTACACTGGATCTACCCTGGATCTACACTGCCATGTAATCCAGATTATCAAATCAGTTCATCCAGATTATCTACACTGAACTGGATTATATGAGCCTACAATGTCATCTGGAGCCCCCGGTGGCGCAGCAGATTGAATTGCTGAGCTGCTGAACTTGCTGACCGAAAGGTTGGCGGTTCAAATCTGGGGAGTGGGGGGAGCTCCCGCTGTTAGCCCCAGCTTCTGACAACCTAGCAGTTTGAAAAGGTAATGGCGCTTTATGGAGTCATGCTGGCCACATGACCTTGGAGGTATCTATGGACAATGCCGGTTCTTCAGTTTAGAAATTGAGATGCATCAACCTCCAGAGATGGACATGACTAGACTTAATGACAGGGGAAAACCTTTATTTTTTACAATGTCATCTAATCCAGTTCAAAGCAGATAATCTGGATTTTAGGTGACAGTGTAGATCCAGTCCCACACAGCAAAACGGTTCCTCCCTAACTGGTTTCAAAATGGATTATAATGTCAGTGTAGAAGCGCCCTATGCTTCTATTTATGTAGGCTATAATGGCAATATGAAACACTTAATTATATCATTTTACAAATAAAATTACAGCCAACATCTACAACCAGAGGAATGTAAAACTCAGGCCGCATCTGCACTGCCAAATAAAATCCAGATTATCTGCATTGATCTGGACTATGTAGCAGTATAGACTCATATAATCCAGTTCAAAACAGATAATGTGGATTATCTGCTTTGATAATCTGGATTATATGGCAGCCCTTTAGTTCTGTGTTTTTGGCCCATGCCAGCAGCTGTCAAACTGGGGTGATGGCCTTTTTGTTGTTTATTAAAAGAGAGGAAAAGGAGGATGGAGGCATCTTAGAGTAAGAAGATGAAATGAGTTTTGTCTCAAAGAAATAGTAAATGTGGTCTACCCTATTTGGGAGTGCCACCTCATTTTCCTCTCTGGCAGCCCAAACCAGTTGCATCTTACTATTCTACAGCTGGGCCTACACTGCCCTATATCCTAGAATCCAAGTCCAAATTATCTCCTTATCCCAGATTATCTGGCAGTGTATACTTATATAATCTAGTTCAGAGCAGATAATTTGGGATCAGATCCTGGGATATAGTGCAGTGTAGATCCGGAATAAATTGCAACCTTCCCTTCCAGCCTCAGAAGCATCACTGTCAGAACCTGACAGTTCTTTGGATGGGTGAAATTTTGATGGGATGACAACTTATCTGTATATAGGTAAAGATAAAGGTTTTCCCCTGACGTTAAGTCTAGTCGTGACCGACTCTGGAGGTTGGTGCTCATCTCCATTTCTAAGCCGAAGAGCCGGCGTTGTCCGTAGACACCTCCAAGGTCATGTGCCCGGCATGACTGCATGGAGCGCCGTTATCTGTATATAAGTTATCATTATTATAGACTCGTTTCAGGATCTGATTGAAAGATATGGATTCACTGTCAGAAAAATACACTCAGGCATACTTTTGAAAGTGCAGGAAGGCAATTTAATTTTAAAACCCCCATGATTTGCATCCAGCTCAACTCATTCCCAAACCTATTCATGAACTTCCTATCTACAGCCCCAAAAGTAAAGTCATAGTTGGCACTTCTGGTTTCTGTTCTCTGCTAGTTTTACTATGTGTTGGTGCTAGGCAAGTCCCCTGCATCTGGAGGTAGGAAATAAGACATCATTTTGCTATTGTCCTCTGGGTACTTTTTTATTTCAGTGCTGATGACAGCAACAGCAGGAATTAATTAGATTTCCAAAACAGGTACAAGAGAAGAACTTTGTCCAAGCCAGAAATATATTCTGCTGAAGTGAGACACTGAGAATTTATGGCATTGTGCAGACAGCAGGATTTTCTTTTTCTACTTTTTATGTTGTAAGTTGCCATGAGCATTGCCTACACTGGAAAGATTATGAATACATTTCAGCCTGTGCTATATTATGGTTAATAAATCAGATCAAGATGTTGGAGGCTTGCTTCAAATCCCAACTTGGCGATAAAAGTCTTGGGTCAGTTGTTACACTATCCTTATACCTAGTCTACCTCACAGGGCTTTTGAGAATACAGGAGAAAGGGAGCCATGCATAACTCCTGATGTGACAGGCAGGATACAATTGTAATGCTGTGTGTGCCTTTAATTCATTCCCAACTTATGGAGAACTTACCATGGGGTTTTCTTGGCAAGGTTTGTTCAAAAGGGGTCGTTTTCTTTCCCCTGAGCTTAGGAGAATGTGACTTGTCTATAAATATATTCAGATGTGGTATTAAAATATAAATAGAGAAGTAGAGATAAGGTAGACAAACAAACAGTTGAGCTGTTGAGTGAAGATAAACCTGTCATGAACCAGATTAAGGATCCTTCATTAAAATAAAAGGTTATTCACCTAAAAAATAAACATAGCAAACTGTTAGCAGCTTGGGTTGCTGTGAGTTTTTTGGGGCTATATGACCATGTTCCAGAAGCATTTTCTCCTGATGTTTCATCCACATCTATGGCAGGCATCCTCAGAAGTTGTGAGGTTTATTGGAAGCTAGACAAGTGAGGTTTATATATCTGTGGAAGGTCCAGGGTGGGAGAAAGAACTCTTGTCTCTTGGAGGCAAGTGTGAATGTTGCAATTAATCAGCTTGATTAGCATTGAAAAGCCTTGCAGCTTCAAAGCCTGGCTGATTCCAACTTGGGGGAATCCTTTAGCAGCTTGGTTAACAGTATTCATCTTTTCTCAGCCTATGCCACATATAGTGTATAAAGATGGGGTACTGAATAAATGTCCTGGTGCCAGGACATTTATTCAGAGGCAGGTTAGAGGCAGGAGAAGCATTGGAAATCTTGCTTTCTCTTATAGTTTGCTCCTTCCACCTGTTGGTGATAACCGAAACCCCGGCTTTTAAATTAATTTAAAAACGCAGCGGAGAGTTCCGTAGATCGCTCACCAAAGGAACGGAACGGGACCGCAGCAGACTATTATTAGGAGATCTTTTATTTCACTTTCCCCTTCCCTGAACTATGTAACAAAATCCCCCAATAAAAGTAGCATTTATTTTAACAATAACACTCTCTATCTGGTTATTTTGTATCTTTTTCTGACTCCTTCCTTTGCCTGCAATTTCTCTCTCTCTCGCGTCCCTTTAACTCCGGCTGAGGTTCTCCGCCATAGATTAACATGGCGGACGATATAAATTGGCTCATATCTTTATCAAAATTACCCCTAGAACACTCCTCTTTTAGACCTAACCCTTTCTAAGGCTCCTGACTCGAAGACAACCAGCGGAACCGGAATCGGTCCAGTTTTCGGCACCTCAACAGCTGACTGTCAAACGGGACCGACGGCTCCTTTCAAGCTAAACTGCTGCCTTATCCCGGACTTTCCTCTCCCCGCGGCCCGCGGAATGGTTTTAAGAGATCCCTAGCCCCTTTCTGTGTACTGGGGATGGGGGAATCGCTCTCTCGCGGGGGAGACATGGATCTCCAAGTACCCTCACCCTCTTTGCAGCTGCCAGGGGGTGCCCGGACGGGTGCCCTCCACGTTTCATTCATACCTTCATGATTTTATGAAGGAGAAGAACACTCTTCCCCAGACCTACCCCTGGACTTATGAAATCCTATACTTCCAAAGACTGCAACCCACATGTGCCCCTTCCCCATGCCATTTCTATGAATTCCTTATGAACTCTTTTCCCTCATGTATTTGTGAATTTTCATATTCTATGTACCTGGACACCCTCATGACCCACTGTTGTATGAATTTCTAATCGTTGGGCTAACTTCATGAATTGTGAAATCATGCTGCTAGAACTCCACTCTTATGAATTTCCATATTGGGTTCCCCAGATGTTGTAAACCTCATTCTTATCAAATGTTTTCAATTGATTATATCATCCATGGTCCCCCTTTGTGCAATGTAACCCCCCTCTATGGATTCTCCCTTTCCTCCTTGAAATCTACCTATCTGCCTATATGTATTTATACTCTTTGGGATCCCCGGAAAATATGTGTTTTTCCCAGCTGGGTTTATGATCCAACTTTATTTTAATTTTCATTCTATCCCATATAATTGTCAAATCATGAAATCAAATGGGAAATATTATGACCCCAACGTGAACCTTAGCCCCATGACCCAGACCTCCCTTCCCAAAAACAAAAGGATAATCTGCCACAGTTTAATCCAATCTCATTCCGATCGCATGGACAATATAGGGTTTGAGTCACCAGATTCCTGAAGGTAACTCGCCCCAAGGCAAACATTGTCATATCCCAGGCCAGGGCACCTCCTGGGGAGCCCGTCAATGACGGCTCATCACCACCCTTCTTCACTTCCCGTCTGACACCCCAAGACATATCTAAAATCTATGAACGTGACAGGACCCCGGACATCCTTGATGGGTGCCATTAATTCCTTTAGAAATCGGCCGGGCCAGGATTAATCTGATATTTCCTGTCCGGTCACCTCATTGTTTCAATAGCTCCCGCCTCCTCCTCTCTGATTGGCCCGAGTGGGGACAAAAAACGGCTCCCCATTGGGCCAGCAGAGCAAGGCGGGAAACGAAAGCCCGCCTCGCTCAACCTCTCAGCCTATCCACGATCAGGTGGGCGGGGGAGCAGGGCGGGAAATTCAAAGGGCTGTCAGACCGAAACATTGTATAAATATGGCTTTATTTGAAACATGTGTTACGCTAGTAGATTGAATGATCGCTACTAGTGTCCATTCAGCTGAATCGCTCAATAAAGACTCCTTGGCGGATTTTCCTTCACCCTTGGCGGACCTTCTTCATTTCAGGCTTCAGGTTGTATTGCGGCTTATATTCTCCTTTTGGCTTCGCCAAGGTCCGTTCCCTCAGGACCGGGTCGGGTCTCTCCTTAAGGGCCCGATCCCCTAAAAGGCGGTCGACAACATAGGGAATAACCATCTTCCCCAATCTAGTATTTTGGACTGCAATTCCCATCACTCCCATTCAAGATACTCCTTATTGTTGTGTGCCTTCAAATCGTTTCCAACTTATGGTGACCCTATCATGAGATTTTCTGTGACTGAGAGCATGTGACTTATAGAATTATAGACTTGGAGGAGATCCCAAGAGCCATCCAATCCAACCCCATTCTGCCATGCAAGAATCCACAATCAAAGCACTAGCAATAGATGGCCATTCAGCCTCTGTTTATAAACTTTCAGAGAATGAGGTTCCACCTCCACCTAAAAGTCACTATAGCTGAATGAGTAATCAAACTCTGGTCTCCAGAATTGTATTTCAACTTTCAAACCCCTACACCATAATAATGCAGGCATTATCATGAAGCACTGTCTCTGGTTGATAATGGTGTTGCCATGGTATTGCTCCATTTTTTGCTGTGTGAAATAAAAACCTTTTATGCCAGGAAAAGTCCTCAGTTGTGTAGGATCAGAGAATTATATTCAAGAAAGATAATGCCACTCAGCTATTTTCCTAATTTCTCCTTCTCCTTCAAATGTTTGAACAAACAGTATATTCTTTTATGTTTAGGCATAGACTTGGATATCTTATTATATGTAATTGGATGAGTAGGCAGGCACACATGTGCATGCACACAGAGAGATGTGCACACCTAAATTGCCCAAGTTTGTCAGAACAGAATTGCTCTGTAATGTGTAAGAGAAGAAAGTTCAGATGTAGTAGTCCAATCTTCCCTTTGTTTTGTTTTTTAAATAGTGGTTACTATGGCAATTCTTACACAGAGCTGCATATATTTTGCAATATGTTGCAAATATAGAATCTGATACTAGTTGCTCCTGAACATGAGTAGAACAAGGGAACATGAGTAGCTAGGGAAGTGATTGTATTCATGTCTTCCTTTTGGTCTTCCAACAGGTCTCTGCTTGGCTACTGAAAGAACAGCATTCCTAGTTAGTCCTTTGGCCCCAGCAGCATTTTTCCTTTGTTCTACAATATTGCAGCCCAATGATTATTTATTTTATTTTCCTTCTGGCTGCTAAGATAGTCACTTCATCCGGGGGGGGGGGGGGAGGAGGGAGCAGCAGGGCATATCTGTCACCTCGGGCAGAGCTCCCTCTTGGCGACGCTTTCCCCATCACATGGGGAAAGCATCGGCCTCCTGGAAAGGCCCCGTGCCAGCTCCATTGGAGCCAACACAACACAGGAAGCCCCCTGTGCTGAGAGTGAAGCATCATACGATGCTTTCCCTCCATTTGGAGGAGGGCCTTCCACAGGAAGCTCCCTTACGTCGTCCGATGGACAGCGTACCCATCAGTCCTCCAACTGGAGTGAAAGCATTGTAGGATGCTTCCCAAGGTAAATGTGATGAGGTGGTTACAGGGATGTAAACAATACATAAAAAAACTCCAGTAGCCAAAAGGTAAAGGTAAAGGTTTCCTCTGACATTAAGTCCAGTCGTGACCGACTCTGGGGGTTGGTGCTCATCTCCATTTCTAAGCCGAAGAGCCGGCATTGTCCGAAGACACCTCCAAGGTCATGTGGCCGGCATGACTGCATGGAGGGCCGTTACCTTCCTGCTGGAGAGGTACCTATTGATCTACTCACCAATGTTTTCGAACTGCTAGGTTGGCAGGAGCTGGAGCTAACAGCAGGCGCTCAAGCCGCTCCCGGGATTTGAATCTAGGACCTTTCGGTCTGCAAATTCAGCAGCTCAGCGCTTTAACGCACTTCGCTACTGGGGCTCCAATAGCCAAAAGATCATTAAAATTCCCAGCAAGGTTACTCCAAGCCATTTTACTGCCTGAGGCAAAAAGGAGATCTCCATCTCACATTCAGAAATCGAGGCCCCTTCTACGCTACCATATAAAATCCAGATTATCTGATTTAAAATGGATTATATGGCAGTGTGGATTCATATAATCCAGTTCCAAGCAAATAATGTGGATTATCTGATTTGATAATCTAAATTATATAGCAGTGTAGAAAGGGCATGAGTGGACTGTCAGCTGAATCCTATTCATCTCTGGTGATAGGATTGTAATGTTAGTACTATCCCAAGCTCTGAGATTTTGGGAGCAAAAGCTGAGGTTCAAGGATGAGTTCTTGTAACATCCCAAGGGGTGGGTGCAAGTGATGCTAGTAAGCATGATACATTAGTCATCAACCACATCTGTATAGAGTTTGAGATTCAAAAGACACCAAGTATAACAAATGAGGAAAATTCACACAAAAACTCACTTTTGAAAGAGTTGACTTGCCCTAACGTCTGAAGACAGATTAGATATTGAGACTTGGGAATCCTAGTTTGTGATGGGACCTTATCCTCCACTACATGTGAGACTAGGAGAAAAGGGAAGAACAAGCTGCATGGGTCATACAGCTCTGTCTTCCAATATAAGGCCCCTTCTACATCATTGTATAAAATCCAGATTATCTGCTTTGAACTAGCAGTGTAATCTCAGATAATCCAGTTCAAAGCAGATAATGTGGATTATCTGCCTTGATATTCTGGATTATATAGCAGTATAGAAGGGCCCTTAGTTAACAGCTAAGGGACTGCTTACTGCACCTATCTGCTACCTAAAGCGATTGCCTCACTTTGCTTAATGATAGTACCAGTTCTTGGCTGCACTTACAGAAGTGCACCCAAACATCCAATTCACCATGGAAAAAGAAAAGGAAGGAAAACTGCCATTTCTAGATGTTCTGGTCATCCGCAAACCCAATCAACAATTGGGCCACACAGTTTACAGAAAACCTACACACACAGATAGATACCTTCATAAAAACTCCAACCATCATCCAAGTCAAAAAAGGAGCACAATCAAAGCCCTGACAGACCGTGCACGAAGAATCTGCGAACCTCACCTCCTCCAAGGTGAACTCAACCACCTAAACTGGGCTCTACAGGCCAATGGATACTCCACCACAGACATCAGAAGAGCTGCAAGGCCAAGAACAAGCCATGAGAGTCAAGACAAAGATCCACCCAGAGGAAAGGTGTTCTTACCATACATCAAGGGAACTACTGACCGCATAGGGAAGCTGATGAAGAAGCACAACCTACAAACTATCTACAGACCCACGAAGAAAATCCAACAAATGCTACGGTCAGCGAAGGACAAGAGGGATCCTCTCTCTTCTGCAGGAGTCTACCGGATACCATGCAGCTGTGGACAAGTCTACATAGGGACCACCAAACGCAGCGCCCAAACAAGAGTCAAAGAACATGAAAGGCACTGCAGACTAATTCAACCAGAGAAATCAGCCATAGCAGAGCATTTGATGAACCAGCCTGGACACAGAATACTATTTGAGAACACAAAAATGCTGGACCATTCTAAAAACTATCATGTCAGACTACACAGAGAAGCCATTGAAATCCACAAGCATGTGGACAACTTCAACAAAAAGGAAGAAACCATGAAAATGAACAAAATCTGGCTACCAGTATTACAAAACTCCAAAATCAAAACAGTAGATGGGAACCAACACAATAAGGACTTGACTGAACAAAGGATGCCCCCAGGCAAGGGACAAAACATTTCCAATGCCAATTAGGGTGATTAACTGAAACATTAATGCTGGCTCCCAGTGACAAAGAACTCTTGCCACACCTTGGACTATACACAGATATATATTCTTTCCTTTCCTTACTTAATTTATCCATACCTCACAACCTCTGAGGATGCCTGCCATAGATGTGGGCGAAACGTCAGGAGAGAATACTTCTGGAACATGGCCACACAGCCCGAAAGACATACAACAACCCTGTAATGCAGTTTGATTCCACATAGCATTGATCCATGGCAGTTAAAGTGGAATCAAGTTGCATTGATTCTATATTGTAGATGCAGCACTGGTTTTCACTGATGAGGCTTTATATTTCCTCTAATTCAACCCTAACCAGTCCAAGTAATCCCTGTTGCACGTCTCTCGGCCAGGGATCTAAATCCTCAACTATTTAATTGTTGCATGCAAGGTCCTCACCCTGCTGTGGGAGAAAATGAGCAACTTTCCCCAATATTCCCCCAGCACTTGAATGTCCTAAAATCTTGCGGAGAAATTATTCAGCAGAGAAAAATACACAGATTTAGATTTTTGGTTTGTTCTGCTTTTGCACCTTCACATAGTAAAGGCAAAGGTTTTCCACTGACATTAACTCTAGTTGTGTCTGACTCTGGGGATTGGTGCTCATCTCCATTTCTAGGCCGAAGAGCCGGTGTTGTCTGTAGACACCTCCAAGGTAATGTGGCTGGAATGACTGCATGGAGTGCTGTTACCTTCCCGCTGGTGCAGTACCTATTGATCTACTCACATTTGCATGTTTTTGAATAGCTAGGTTGATAGAAGCTGGGGCTAACAGCGGGAGCTTACCCCGCTCCCCAGATCTGAACAGCCAACCTTTTGGTCGGCAAGTTCAGCAGCTCAGAGGTTTAATCTGTTGCGCCATTGGAGGCTCCTTCACATACAATGCAGTTATTGTATAGGAAACAGTGCTTTGTTTTTACACAGAAATCAGATTTCTGTACAAGGAAGGCCCATGCTTTGCTTAGAGCAATTCCTCCACAACACATTGAAATGTTCAACACAGGGAGAAAATTGTGCAAGATTCTTGCTGGCCTATTATTCATCCCAATGGGGTTTAATAGCAGAACTGTTATTTAAAACCTGTGAATAAATAAAAGCAGGCATTAATCCTGTCCCTCTGCTCATTCTGGAAAGTTACATTTGCCAGACATCTTTTCATTTCAGATGTTTCCCTCCCCCAGCCCCTCCATCAATTCACTTAATTTATACTCCACCACAATTCCTCCGTAACACATTGAAACATTAAATTACTGGGATAAAGTTGTGCAAAATACTTCCTGGTTTATTATTCTTCCCAACTGAGTTTTTTTTAAAATAATAATAATAAACCTGTGTATTAATAATAGCAACTGTTCATTCCGTTCCTCTGCTCTGCTCATTCTGGAAAGTGACTCAGAGTATTTTCATATCAGATGTTTTCCTATTCTTTTTAATTCATTTACTTGCTACTTCACTTTATCTCATAGAACTGTAGGGTAGTTAATTATTTCATTAATCCACATAGTTCAAATTGAAAATTGCAAGTATCTAAAGTCATATTTGGCAAATATTTGCTAAAGAAAAATAAAAGCAATACAAGCAAATATCTGCAGAAGACAATTCAAAGGTTTGCTTATATGCTGAGAGCTTTTACAAACTGGTGTCTGAAGGGCAAAAGTGTGGAAGACCACAGGATCTCACATTGAAGAGTTTTCCGTAATTGTTGTGGGGAAAACTTAGAAAAGAATTATTTGCCAGAATAGTGCTGTAAATCCAAAATCTGATTAGACAAAGGTAATTTTTGTGGAGTTTGGATCTCCACTAAATAAAAGCTTAGTAGAGAACAGTTTCATGTAGTCCAATATTGCCCTCTAGTGGCAAAAAGCTCATTGAAAGAAATTAATCCAATACAATAGTAACATGTAATCCTAAAATACCTATTCTCACTTGAATGCATACATTTACTTTAAAACTCCATTCTGGGAGAGGCAGTCCAAGAAAAAAGTAACTTTCCAAACATTTTCAACAAATTGTAACAGCATTTTAAAAAAATCAGGACCAACCAAGATTTTCACCAAAAAGCTGCAAATATTTTTCAGTTCTCCAAAACTCTTAACCAGACCAGTTGTTCAGCAAATAGCATGGGGAGTTCACAATGATGTTAAAGTCTGAAGTCTCCAGACTATTAGTGCCTTGAATTATATGCAGGAGGTGTTGGGCAGTAGACCAAAAGATTATGCTGCTTGAGGTGGAACAGCAAAATAGTTCTCTCAAGTCAAGTCAAGGTAGATAGTACCTAAATGTATCCAAGCTGTTTTGGTATCTCTTATTATTGACTTTATTTCTACTCCATCTTTTCCATAAAATAAGTAGTCAAGTGAGCCAGAATAACCACTTTCCTATTCCTATCACAGAATTAAAACACTAAGCATTTTCGACTCTTTTGTGGCATTCTGATACTTTGAATAAGTGCCTTGCTGTTTAACAGCATCTGATTGATTGCTCCATCTATCTATAGTATTTCTTTCTGTCTTAAATCAATGGAAACCTATTAAAGCAACCCTTTGGAAGATTTAGTTCACTCAGGCCCCTTCTACACTGCCATATAAAATCCAGATTGGATTGTATGGCAATGTAGACTCATATAATCCATTTCAAAGTGGATAATGTGGATTATCTGCTTTGATAATATGGATGATATGGCAGTGCAGAAGAGGCCTTAGTGAGCTTATGCTAGCTTTAACTTGCAAATGGACTTGATGCCTAAGTCCTTTGTGTATGGTGCAGCTGCTGTTCTTACCACTGGTCTGTCTGATTGTTTATTGCTGATCTTGTTTTATTTCTACCTGAGTTTTACATTTCATAGGTCATCAAAGAGACAATTTTAAGTTTTAAATAGGCAAAGAAGCAATGTTTAATATTGAAAATAGCTTAAATCAGTGGTTCTCAACCTGTGGGTCTCCAGATGTTTTGGCCTTCAACTCTCAGAAATCCTAACAGCTGGCAAACTGGCTGGGATTTTTGGGAGTTGTAGGCCAAAACACAGGACCCACAGGTTGAGAACCACTGGCTTAAATTATTTAGATTTTTTAAAAAACCAACTGGTCCCAACTAGGAGGTCCCAAAAACGGGTTACAGCAGGAGGATTTTCTTGGCAGCATGGCAAATCCAAGGGGCAGCGGGAGAAACCATTACTCTGCACCCCGCATTTCCCCCATCACATGGGAAAAAGCTTTGCCACCCAACTTCCCTCCACACTGGCCCTGTTGTAACTAATGAGCACATGGGAAGCCTCTCATGTTCTCTGGGCTCTGTCTCTGGGGTAGGACGCTTCCAGGACGGAACCAGGACGGAGCCCCACTGGAAGTAGCCCTACAGGCCCGGGCTGTGGCGCAAGCTGATGAGCAGCCAGCTGCAGCCAGCTGAGACCAATCACTCTGACCAAGAGGTCATGAGTTCGAGGCCAGCTCGGAGCCTGTGTTTGTCTTTGTCTTTGTTCTACGTCAAGGCATTGAATGTTTGCCTTATATGTGTAATGTGATCTGCCCTGAGTCCCCTTTGGGGTGAGAAGGGCGGAATATAAATACTGTAAATAAATAAATAAATACATCATACGATGGACTCAGGCAGGCTCCATCCTCGCAGCATTCTAGCTATGTCTTGCTGCAAAAAGTAAATGTGATGAGGCCCAAAATTTCATCCAATCTTGGAGGCTGAACAGTGACCATCCTGGTTAGTACATGGAGTCCACCAACAAATTGCTACTGGTGGTGTGGGCTATATTCCAGAGAAAGAAATTAGCAAACTCACCTCTGAGTAGTGCTTGCCTAAGAAAACCCTGTGAAATTAATAGACTTGACACAAATTCATAGGTAACCTGGAGGCACATATGCACAGTGATTTTGTCACATTGGAGTTTCCTTCTCTGGAAGTTTTTAAACAGAGGCTGGATGACCATCTGACAGGGGTGCTTTGATTCCGCTAATATTGTCAGAAGAAAAACATTTCAGATCCTAATTGTATTTCATATGTCGCTAACATGGTCATACGAATCCTGCTTGCTGTGCAAACAAATACACAGACATGCACCTTTGCTACTACAGTTTTAGAGTTTGCCTCCTGTCACCAGAAAATGGTATGAGGCTTTTGAGATTTCTCTTATTTGGTGATTTTTGAAAATCATATAGAACCTGAAAAAAGTCATCTTGAAACAGATTGCCCTTTCCAATTAAGTGGCTGTTTTATAAAATTTTATTAAGAAATATGAGGAATTGACAACACCCTGAATTTACTTTTGATAGTTCATTTCCCTTTCATTACGTTGTATTGTTATTGTGCAGCAGCAGGTGGCAATGTCGTGTCAAGTTGCAGTCAGTATGTAGGAGGAAGTGGAGGAAGGGGCAATAATACAGCCTGAATCATATCATGCAAGAGAGAGGTGGTTATAGTTTTGCAGGCAGAGAGGTTACTGGCTCACACTGTACCAATATTAAAATGGAGAGTTTGAAATTATTTATTAATCTCAGCAAATGCTCAAAAATATCAAATGACAAATGGTATAAGCCAACCGGAAACAATCGGACCTCAATGATTTTAGAAAAAGAAAACCCATTGCAAAGGCATTGTATATCATATTTTGACCACAAATGACAGGATATTTTTGGTTGGTTCTGTCCTCCATGCCAGATGTGCCGCCGATGACAGAAAATGGCATTTACAAGTTGTAGAGCCACCAGGATCATACATAGAGTTCATATCAATTTTTTACAGATATGACTGGGTGGAGAGGGAGACACAGGCAATTGTGTTCTCTTTTTTTCTACACCACTAAGACCAAAACATTCCCAAATGCTATTATTTAAACCAGAGATAACTTGCAACAATATGTTGTAAATATTCACCTCACCCTGACTGTGAGGATTGCGACTAGAGGAAGCTGCTAAGTCCAATGTGTGCATGAAGATGTTGTCACAGTTAAATAAGAACTCCTAATGTTTGCACATCCAGGTTCCACTACAACAAAATCCCTACAAAAGGATTACTGACAAATTATCATGACTCAGGATGGACTTCCTGTTGTTGTGTGCCATCAAATTCTTTCAGACTTATGGCAACACTAAGGTGGGCTTTTCTCAACAGAATTTATTCAGAGGATTTTTTCCCCCTTGTTTTCCTCTAAAGCTGAAAAAGCATGGCCAGTAGGTCAGCCAGTAGATCTCCAAGGACAAGTGGGAATTTGAACCCTGGTTTCCCAGGATCCTAGTCCATCACTCAAACCACTCTTCCTCACTGGCTTTCACTATGGACCTTCTGAAACACCTACGGTACATCTGTCCTCTCCTAAAAGATTTCCTGATCCCTGCTGCTAAGGCCCTCCCTCCAACTCCAGCTCTAGCAAGGAAACACATCCTCGTCTCCTTTTGATCTCCTCACGCAAAGCTCAGACATACTCAACTTTTTAAAATGTTGTAAACATCCTAAAATACAAACAGTACCTTTGTTACTGCACAACCATTCATTTGCACAGGTTTAGTGAGAAATGCTATTTTAAAATGTGAATATAACTTCATCAGGGAAGTCCCACTCCAGCTGCTTTTGTGCAATGTCAGGCAAGGGCAGTGCAGGAGATACTTCCTTCTGCATTGTCTTCAAAATATATAAACTGGCACAAAGCAGAATTGCGTCATCTTATGTAATCAACTGGATTCTAGTCAATGGGTGCCACTGAGGTCACATTGGTCTCCAGCAAAAGAGATGATGTTTTCAGGATGACAACCCCACCCAGAACACTCACCCCACAGCCTTAACAAGTATCCACTTTATTTATTTTCATCCAATTCAAAGCTCTGTTCAGCAATTGTTTCAGAGCATACAAAGCATCTCCTGCATCAGACATTACAGCATCTTGGCGAAAATTCAGGGTATAAATAAAGTGATTGATTTGATTCATTGATCTGTGGACTGATGTTATGTTGCCCCCTATGTCCTTATTATCTTTATCCTCGTACTACACCAAGCTGTTTAAAGTAATATTTTAGTAGTCATTGTTTGGCTTGATGATGGAAGAGCATGTCCCCAAACAGTGAGGAACATACCAGAGTAGACATGGATTATCTAATGTCTTTTTAAATCTCCTGGGACTGATTGGTTGTTATTTGTATGGAAATACTATAGTGTGCAAATTCCAGACATTCTGATTTCCAGGTGGCCCAATTGATTACATTATTGAATGAATGCTGGACAATTAGTTTTGTTCTCATCCTACCCAAGTACAGCTCTTGTATGGTATTAATCTTATCAGATAGCAATTACAGGGTGTCTCCCATTTGGCATAAGAACTGCCACTGAAGATGTCTTTAATTACCACCTTAGCAATCAGCCAGAAAGCTACCCATATATCTTTATTACATACTAAAGATAACTCGCCATGAAAAATTATTACAGCAACGCCACTCTACAATATTCACACCATGTTGTTGTCGTGATTATTGTTGTTGTTGTGGGATAGCTTCGAGTTGTTGCCAACTGATGATGACCTTAAAGTTAACCTATCACAGGTTTTTCTGGGCAAGATTTGGTCAGATGGAGTTTGCCAAGAGAGTGTGACTTGCCCAAGTTTATCTAGTAGGCTTCCATAGCTGAGCAGGGATTTCATTCCTGGTCCCTACAGTCGTAGTCCAGTGCTCAAATCACAATGCTGTTCTGCCAACCATAACCCACCATAGTCATTACTCTGCATTTTGTACCAGTTTGGGTCATGCCGGCACTGAACAGTAATCAAGACCAGACAAAAGTCCAACATCAAAAGAATGTTTGCTCGATTATGAAACAAGACTTGAAGAAGAGTTCTTCCATACCCTATACAGGCAGTCCCCAAGTTACAAACAAGATAGATTCTGTAGGTTTGTCCTTAACTTGAATTTGTATGTGTCAGAACAGGTACATTTTAAAGTGTAACTCCAGTTAAAAATATATGTTTTATAAAAGTTTTTAATTGCATAGGAAAGGGTTAACACCCCTTTACCATTTTGTTTGCTCTCTATGCCCCTGTTCAGAATATTTCACCTCACCTTCTGTCCCTGTGACAACTGAATTTTGAAAATTTTGGCTTGTTGTAGAAACAAGGATCTGTGAGAAAGTGTCAGTGAAGACACCTTTTTTCCATGATCACTCTCAAAGGAGGGAATTTCCCTTCCTAGGGGTAGATTTCTCTCACTTCCTGGTGACTCACTCCCATTTGTAATTATAAGTCATATCTAAGTTGGATGTCTGTAACTTGGGGACTGCCTGTGTTGACTTAGCAATATTGACAGAGGCCTGCCTGTAGCCAAACATTGAAGCCAAAGTCCCAGAAAGCACAATTTTGTAATTCATATCACTATCTGTTCCAGTGCCTCACAATATGTCCCTTTCAAACACTGAGTAAAAAACTCTTGTTCTAGTTATTTCTTGATTACTACAGCCTCCACATTTCTGCACAAATCTTAGTCCTCTGAGAGCTTGAGAAGCTATTTATTGGATGAGTTCTCAGAATTCCCCAGCTAGCATGGTCAGCAATACTCCATTCCCTTCTCCCCATCAGAGGGGAACTCTGAGCCACATAGGATTACCTGTCATGTGGAAGAGCCTTAAGGGTGTATGTAGTATATTTGTAGAATCTCTCCAGACACCTTCTGAACACTTAATTGGGTAAGACGTACATATGTGAAAAAGCTGATACGCATAGCACTGACAGGACAGGTCTACCTGTCACAACTCCCTCATCAGTACATCAGAATGCTTGTGGAAAATCTGCGTATACGAAGCTGTTTCCTAAATCCCTACATTGCTGTTATGCTCTCTCTGTGATCCCACGTATACTGCCATGGCAGTTCTCTGTGAAATGCTGGGCTTTGTAGTTTCATGAAGTACTAGAGCTCTCCAGAAAAGAATTTGAAATATGTCTCCCTATGCTCTAAATTAAAATATTATCTGGGGGAAAGTATTGCTGTTAAAAAAAAAGAATCATAGTGTTATACTTGTGTTGTGTAGATGTGCTCCCAGGCGGAGGATAAATCGCATATCCTAGATTAATTAAGTGAAAGAATTGACTCAGACAGCAGCAGCTGCAGTATAGGGAATGCATGTGACATAAAGTGGACTTGTATTACTGGAGCATTCAGTAGACAACATTGTTCTATTGCTGTGTTTGATAGATACAGCTACAGGCACACCTCAGTTAGCAAGGCCTTTGACAAAGAAGCTTGTTTTTCCAAAATCTTCTCATTCCTGTCCAGACCCTTTTCCCTCATCCTTGTAGCATTAGGAGCTTGGTGAAGAATGGCTGGAGAAACAAAGATTTTCAATATAGGGTTGCAGCAATGTGTCTCTAATAAATAATACAGTGATGCTTAAGGTGGAGAAAAAGCCAGATTGTACTCTAGCCAATCCTGTTGTAGCTGTGTGTGCCCACCCACAATAGGGAAAATAAACAGCAGTTTCTTCCAGAGTCCTTTACTGATGATGCATAAAAATGGAAGTGATAAGCCTCCCTTATCAGCTGTCACCCACAATGTTCAAAAAGGAAAAAAAAGAAAACAGATCTGTAACTTTAGCCCCAAAATGGAAATCATAAGAAAGGCGGAAGCTGGTGAAAAAAGAAATGGGCCCTGGATACATTTTCATAGAAGCTTTCAAGTGGTGTCCAGAAGGTTGAAAATGTTTTTGCTTACTTATGCAAGACTTACTTGACCTGGTTATATCATTTCACATGTGTGTATTGTTAGTTTGGGTTGAAAAGTTTGCCAAAATATACTTCTCTTCTCTTGTGTGTTATAAGAACCTATCCCCATTCTTTCTATGTTATTTATGGCTCTGGTCCCAAGGTTTAAGTTAAAGACATAAAGGCTAGGAACACATCTACTTTTTAAATTCAGATATACCTGTAGTTTATTCAGTAAGAATATAGTTTAAGTCCCAAACTGTTTAAGTACAACAAATGCACAAAATGTCTCAAATAACTGTGCTGTAGAATAGCTAGGAACAAATGTAATTGGAGCAGGATATAAGAGGTTTGCATAATTTATTTGTTCACATTAGTATCCTGCCTTTCTTCCAGTGAGCTCAAAGTGACTGTGTATCCTTTTTCTCCACTTGATCCTAGCAAGAACCCCATGAGGTAGGTCGGGTTAAGAGAGAAAGACTGCCAAAAAGCCAAGGTTAGTTGTGAACTTGGATTTCCTGAGTCCCAGGGCACATCTACACGGTATATTTAACTGCTATTAATTACACTTTAACTGCCATGACTCAGTGCTATGGAATCATGGGAGCTGTAGTTTTAAAAGTTCTATTGATAGCTATTCTATTGATAGCTGTATCTATCCATTTCTACTCTACTACAAAGTGCTATTGCCTCACTAAACTACAAATCCCAGGATTTCATGGTATTGCGTTACGGCATTTAAAGTGTTGCCAAACTGCTTTCATTCTACAGTATAGATGCACCCCCATCTAGTCCTCCAAACACCACTGCAGCTCCTTGTTAGATATTTCTTGTACTACGATCCCTATCAATAACAAATATTGCAGTGGCTACAAAAAAAAAGCCATCTAATATAATCTGGTCTTCTCAACTTACTTTGGTTTTCATTTTAGAGTTGTTAATACTTTCTCTGATAAGGAAACATTGTGTGAACAAGAAGCTTATTTCGCCCCTTCCTTTCTGTCCTGGCGTTTCTGCTTAACACTGCTTTCCTCCACAAATGTGCTTATGCTTTCCTTTAGATTTGTTCCCCAATGAAGGCAAACATGTGGAAAGTGTTACATCAGACCTGGAAAAAAAAACAGCATGGGATTTTCAGGAAAGATCTGCAAACATAATACTGGATTCTTGAAAGCATGCTGTACTTCGGTATGTTGAGCAATGTTCCCAGAAATACCTCTGTAGGAAGAACGGATAGTTGCCGATTTGTTTGTGCATTTTGATGTTCAGTTGAGATGACTTTGAAGGGTAACAGACAGTCATTCCCCACAAATATATCCCACTTCTATGGCTGTCAGCCACAGGATAGTAAAGTCCCTTAGAACACAGATAGTGAAGATTTGCTCCCCAGATTGTTGAATTCCAACTCCCTTCAGCCCCAGCCATGTGAGCAATGAACAGTGGTGATGGCTGCTGTGTCAGCGGGAGATCGAGCGTGAGATCAAGAGCAGTCAAAAGCAATCTCTATCCTTGTAGGGAATCCAGGTTCAAGTCCCTGCCTGTTGAGATGTTAAACTTACCAAGTGACCTTAGGCCAATTTCATTCTCTCACCTTATGAGTTTGTTATGAGGATACAATGGGGAGGAGGAGAATGTGTCTTACTGATTTCATCTTATTGAAGATGAGCTGCAAATATAAAAAAGAGAGAAACATCTGCAGGCTTATATGCCCGCCGCCCTTTTTCCATCATATGCTTGCCCTCTTCATAATGGTAAATTAGTTTTTCGGAGTCATATCAAATCCTCACTACCATTTTGCCTGGTTGTCATTTTCATAGGGCTATGACTGTCTACGTTTTAGGTCTGGAATGGTGATGAGTTGAAAGAGACCACAAGGGCCATCCAGTCCAACCCTCTGCCATGCAAGAACAAATAAAGCACCCCCAACAGATGGTCATCCAGCCTCTGTTTAAAAATCTGAAGAGAAGGAGACACCATCACATTCCTAGGCACTATATTCATGGTTGAGCAGCTCTATCTGTGATTAAGTTCTTCCTAATCTTTAAGTGGAATCTCTTTTTCTGCAGTTTGAATCTATTGCTCCATGTCCTAGTCTCTACACAACAACAGAAAACAAGCTTGCTCCAAATAGCAGTTGCATGGAAGTCCTAACTTGCCTTGTAAATTTAACCTATTTATGCATTTACAGGTTGAGTATGCCTTATCGGTTGGGAGTAGAGGTCCTTTGGATTTTAGATATTTTTCAGACTTTGTATTTGAGCATATGTACATACATACTGAGATTTCTCAGAGGTTGAACACGGAATTGATTTTGTTTCATATATATCTCATGCATATAGCCCGAAGGTAATTTTATGCAATATTTTAAATAATTTTGTGCATGAACCAAAGTTTGTGTACATTGAACCACCACTAGGAAACAAAAGTATCAGTATCTCAGCCTCCAATGTGGACAATTTCAAATTGTGGATTGTTTTGAATTTTGGCATTCTGGATAAGGGATGCTCAACCTACAGCATACATAACATGCTATATAGTCAGAGTCCATGAGAGTGCCCGTTGTTCATTTCCCCATGCAATATACTGTAACATATTTGGGAGTAGGGTTCTTTAAATATAAATATGAGAAAACATGGCAGAAAGTTAAGAAGGGTGGTTGCTAAGCAACTATTGCTCCTTTGCAATTCTACATTCACTCTTCCCATCACCCTGAACTCCCGTTAAACTGTTTCCACCAGCCCAGCTGCCAACATTGTATTTCACAAATTATTCCCTTTTCTGGTAGCGTAGTAATACTTTAGGTCTGCCATAGGCAACCACTAACCACTGTAATAATAACTTTTTAGAGGGCTTACTAGTTTAATATAAAAAACAGAATGTTAAAACTTTTATTACAGTTCACAATTATATCCCAAAATGCTTCAAAAACAGTTTATTTCTGTTTGCTGCAATAGGGAAAACATATAACAAACAAACAGATTACTCTGATTCTATCCTATCACAGTTTCTAAGGAATGTAGGTTTTGTATTTTTCCTATTGCCTTCCATTCAGGTTCCAGGCAAGCATTTCTTTGTGTATATGCCTTCATGTCAACTGTTAACGTATGGCAACCCCATGAATTTCATAAGGCTTTCTTACTAAAACATTTTTTTCCTGTTGTTTGCTCTGAAATAGAGCTTACTGCAGCAGGTATTCTTGCAGTCTCCCCTCCAAATACTAACCAGGGCTATCCCTGTTTAGCTTCCAGGATCAGATGGGATCTTGTGCCTGATATGATATTTAGGCACATAAGCTATAGTTACAGAGCCCTACTTGCAAGTTTTTCTTAAAGACTATCCTCCCACAGATCAACTGCTTCTAATGCTCTCTTTTGGATTTTTTCCCCTTTATGACATCTTTTTATCTCTGCTTTGGTTTCTCACTTTCCACTTCTGATTCAATTCTAACTTTTATTCCAGCAATCTTTTCATTCTTCAGTTTGGCTTCCATTTTCAGCTTACACATAAACTAACTTTTAGGCCTGGCTCACATATTTTGCTTTCATATTCAGTTCTCTAAAACCCATTGTATTTCTCAAAAAATCAAACTTGACCACTGAACATGAACCCCAGATATATCAAGAAAAATAATATAAAGCAACCCAAACATATTAAAACATGTGTCAGTAAAAATAATATAAAGCAACCCATACATATCAGTATAAATTAACATAAAGCACTGTTCCTCTCCATCATCATCATTATCCCAAGTCAACCTAAGCAATCTGGATATGATGGACAATTGCAGTCCAACATTTTTGAAGGACATCAGAGCAAGGAAGGCTGAAAGTTTTTACCAGTGCTTCCCAACCTTTGGTCTTCCAGTTATTTTGGACTTCAACTCCCAGAAATCCCAGCCCACTGACCAGGTGTTAGGAATTGTGGGAGCTGAAGTCCAAAACATCTGGAGGACTAAAGGTTGGAAACCACTGGTCTATACAGTATGGCCTGGAATGTATGGACCACAACTCTCATCAACCTTAACCAGCATAGCCAATGCTGAGTAATGCTGGGAGTCTAGACAGCTAAAGGTATCCTAACACTACTATAGACCATAAACATAGAAACTGTTTTGGGAGGATGGTAATGGAATAGCTTTGTTTCACTGAATGTGGTGGATACTAAAGCAAGACAGATACAGATGTTGGGAATTGGTCCATTTGGTCCATCTGGGCTGTGTTTTAATATGCATAGCTCTTCTGATAATTTGAAGAACTGGTTGCATACAAAGGTGAATAAAATCAGATAGACCAATAATATTAAGTGTTCTCCCCCAGGTTAAGCTGTAGTGGGATACTATTATACACTCTCTGAGGATTAAGCCTTTAACAATGGTTTCTTTGTTCCTACAATAGCTGCATTTTTGGTTAGCCGAGGTTTGTGATAAACAATGACACTGTTGATTTATTATCTACTTCTTGGTTCCCAAGGATACCATGTATGTTGCATTCTACAATATGCTGTTCCTAACCTAAAGGTGAATGCTTCAAAATATCACTGTCTCTTCTGTTTTCCAAGAGTATTTATCTTTCCTCCCTTACATAATTTTTATTCCAAGTAGCTTCCAGATAATAAATCTCACCTTTTTCTTCTAATGCAGAATATCTCATGGTTCTCCCCCTCCCTGCAATCAGAATGCTTTTTTTGTAACTCAGTCTTTTCTTGCAACCTCTTCAGCAAATCAAAGTAAAATGCCTGTAGCTTTCATTCCTCAAGCTTTGAAATATCTATCCGTTTGGGAATTTAGTAAGGTTTAAGAGAATGATCCCAAGGAAGGCAAAATCCAAACCCCTTTGAACAAATCTTGCTGAGAAAGTCCTGTGAAAAGGTCACCCTAGGGTTGCCAAAAGTTGAAAACAACTTGAAGGTACAAAACTACAGCAAACTTAGAATTTCCTGACAAACTACATGAGAACCAGGAATGAGCCACATTCTTAATAAATATGGCAAAGCAAGATAGCTTATACCTCAGCCCAGATAGTACAAAAGTACTGTTTGTAAACACCCAGCAAACCACAGTATATTCCTAATCATAACACTATTAAGTTGTACATTGGAGGTACTAAAGTGAGAACGCAGGTCCTTTAAGTGTTATATAATTACAACACTTTGGATACAGTTTTACTTGATCAAAAGATTAACTCCTTCTCTGCCAAAGAGTGATGTACCCCACCAAGATACAAATCCTAAGATTCCATAGCATTGAGCCATAGCAGTTATAGTGGCTTCAAACTGCCTTAATTATATAGTGTAGATTCACCTTTAGATCCACTCTAACTACCATAGTTCCCTCCTGTGGAATCCTGATTATTTGTAGAATTCTCTAGTAGAAAGCAATGGGTGGAGCCATGGCAGTTTGAAGTGGCATTATAGGGCTGTAATCAATCTGGTAGTGTGGAAGAACCCCTACACATGGGACACTCCCATGGCTAGTCAACAAGGTAGATATCTATCCTGAGACAGTTTGCCAACCCAGTTATAGCTTCAAGGTGATGGGAGTTTCAAACATTTGTTGTTAGCTTGTTAGTTGATAACCGTGGATATTAATGGGAAAGGCTAACATGTAATGTTTATTAAAAGGGTGTTTTCTTTGTTTATAATGTTTTACAACACTGACAGCAGTCAAGCTCACATAATTTAGACATGACTGGATTATAACTTCAATGCAGTGACACATCTTTTTTTCTCTTCCCCATCAGGATTTCCTTCAGTTTCCTTTGATCAACATCAGCTATGCTGTATTAAGAGTGGCCATTAGTTATCCCTTCATTCTATGGAGGTTCACAGATGTTCACAAGGGTTACAAAATGCTTTGGCAAACAAGAGAGCCATCATGACCTTGTTCCAACCTTTCATCCCATGCCTTTAAATACAAACAACATGTCAGAAATTGTTAGAGCTCACTCTTTAGACAACAGTATGCAGAATGCAAGGAAGAGTTTATTTTGGGAAGATGCCATTTGGCTGGTGTATGTATTTGTGGGCAACTCCTCATGGTAGGAAGAATTACCTGAACAAGATGGAGCATTTACTTTGCCAAGCTAAAAGCAACAAACCTGTGTGACTAAATACATACTTTTGGCAGCTGACATGCCTAGACTTCATTCTGCCGATGAGAGCCTCTCCCATCTTCTGCAAGGAGGAAAAAGAAGGGCCCAGGTGTTCTTGCCTAAAGATCCACACTCTCCGTAAGGTGTAGGTAAATCTCTCTTTTTCTCTTGACAGAAAAAAACCAAACTGCTACACACATTCAACAAAAATCACATCCAAAAACACAAAACCATGTATCTGCTTCACAAAGCAAAGGAAGGGGAAAGGTATATGAAATGCAACTTCCAGAATCCCAATTTCAACAAGTATTAATTGATCACTTCACTCCAGCAAGATGTGAAATTCAACTGAGGCCCCTTCTACACTGTTCTTATATCCCAGGATCTGATTCCAGGTTATCTGCTTTGAACTGGATTATATGAGTCTCCACTGCCATATATATGGACAGTGTAGAAGGGGCTTGAGGTCTTTATTCCTCTGTGATCCAGACTTCTTCTTCCTGGCCCCAACATTATCAACCAGAGAAAAGCCACAAATGGGGAGATTTTCCACTTGGAGCCTAACATAATCCTTTCTCTTCAAAACTTAATGCTGAACATGCCGCTGGTTTCATGACAGTAGCATTGGGACTGTGCAGTTCTTGAAGAGTGTACCATCTCAGTGCTAGCACTACATTCAGGAACCACAACTACAAGGATTGGGATCTTTTAGGTTTTGGGAGAGAGTTCTGACTCCAATGATGCTTGGATCCTGAGTCCATTCACACTACATAGTTATAGCTCCTTGATCCCATTTTAATTGCCATGATGACATCCTATGGCTTCTTGGGGTTTGCAGTTTGGTGGGAATTTATTTCTCACATTTATATCCTAACCTTCTCACCCGAAGGGACTCAGGGCAGCTTCCACTGGGTGACAGCAGATAGTGATGTCAAATGATCAGTTTCCAAATGTGTTTCAGAAGACGTAATAGTTACAGCTCACTAAGAAGGCCTGATTGTTGCTTTACTCCTCCACATCCTAAATCCAACTAGTTCCAACTGGAGTAAACCACTGAATAAATGAAACTTACATCATAATCAAATTATCAAGACCCCATTGATTCAATGGGTTTGCTATAGTTGAGACAAACAGTTGGATGGAAGCCTGGTGTGGGAACCACGTGGCTCTCCAGATATTGTTGAAGAAAATGTGATTCATCTCTGCTAAAATTGTGGGTTTGGGCAGAATGCCAAATAAGACACAGACAGGTTCGAAAGCAAAATCAGAGGTATTTATTCTCACTGGCTAGAGAGGATGTCAGTGGAGAAAGCACTCCAAAGGAATGACATAACCCAACTGTGTACACATGGGTTTATTTATAGTACATTTGACAGAAAGAAGCAGCAGTACAGAACAATGGAAAATTGCCAAGCTTTAACTTTTGTGGATTGTTTTGAATTGTATGTTCTTCTTTTATTATGTTTATTATTTTATTATGTTCATGTTGTTGTATGATCAATTGAATGTTTTACTTTATGTTGGAAACCGCTCTGAGTCCTCCTGAGGAGATAGGGTGATATACAGGGTGTTTGAAAGAGATACCTAGTTTTAAGTATAAACATATTAAAACTAGGGAGTTCTTTTTCAAACACCCTGTATAAATAAAATATATTATTATTATTAGTGTTATTATTTTCCATTGGTCCTGGAGGGTGCTGGCTAGGATCCACAGCCTCATTGGAGGAGATGCAAGTCTGTTTCTGAGCTAATCAAAGGTAGACAGGAAATTTAATAAACTGTCATTTGTGGATTGAAGTCCTGTGTCTGCTGTGAGTCCTTCCCAGAAACTGGGTGTGTCCTAGTGGAATGCAGGTTGATGAGCGATTGATGGGTTCTGATGGTCCAATGCCTGCTAGACCAAGGAGGTGCCGGCTGATGGACAAAAGGTGTTTGAGGCACAGTGACATACAATGGAGGATTCACAGAGAGGGCTTGGATATGTGCTATAGATGAGGCAACGTTACTAGGGATAACTTAGATCAAGCCAGATAGATAAAGAAAATTGCATTATGGTGATTTTCTCTGGGTGAGGATGAGGCAAAGGTGAGGTGAATTCACGTTTTGGGGAATTTGCACTGAATTTCATAAGAAGGTTACTTTTTAGTTCAATTAGAGATGACCATGTAATTGGCTATATTTTCTAATGGAGTCCATTTTCATATATTCATATATTTCATATATTTTATTCATAGTGTTGAGGAGTTTGATTTCTCAGTAACAGAAATGCCAGTTCAAACAACCCTGGCCAGTACAGTCAATTGTGAAGAATAATGGATTTCCAAGTCACTAAAGCTGTGGTTCTCAACCTGGGGTCCCCAGATGTTTTTGGCCTTCAACTCCCAGAAATCCTAACAGCTGGTAAACTGGCTGGGATTTTTGGGAGTTGTAGGCCAAAAACATCTGGGGACCCCAGGTTGAGAACCACTGCACTAAACAATACATATGAATTGTATTGATGCAATTAGTCTGTGTAGAGTTATGGATGTGCTTATGCGATTCCTTGCATATAAGAATTGTATAAATAATATGAACGAAGAACTAAGGAAACACAACTGAAATGACATCACAAATCACTTTTAAGGACAGCTTATCAGATGTAATATATATCCATAGTATGTCTTGCTGAACACACAATGTGAAAACTTACGTTTACAAACTATAGTGGATTTTAACTGTCTTTAGATTGAAATGTTCTATTTCAAGCCCTTGGTTGTTCAAGGGAGGTAACAGGGCTTATCGAACTTGCCTACACGTTGCCTAGATACATTAACATAGGGATGGAAGTCTGTAAGACACATTTTGAGCTAATTTTCCTGGAGTATGACGTTACCCAGAGACATCAAATTGTCATTATTTTGAAAAACCACAGATGACAGGCAAACTGCAGCCAAAACCACATAAAGCATGAAAGTTCCTTTGAAGAGTTCAGTTTTGGGTAAGTTGTTTTCTTTGACTGCTGTCCCATATTAGCTTTGTTTGAGGAGAAAATCTATGATGTGTCCAAGAACTTCTGCTTAAAGAATACATTTTGACAAGGGGCACTGATGAAAGCCCTACAACTGTCTGCAAACAAGCTAACTCTGAGATATGGCAGGGAGTTTATGGTTAGAGCAGACAAAACATGCATGCAAATAGACTTTCCAACCACCAAGACAAATCATTTTTTTTTCAAGCAGAACTCAGCAAAACTGAGCACATTAGCCTTAAAATGTGATAGGAAGTAGCACCAAATACATTGTATGGACTGGGTCCATTATACATTGTATAATGAACCCGGTATTTAAAAAATACTATGCTGATAGAAACCATTGTCTTGGAAATTGTAGGGTAAGCACTGTAGGGTAAGGACTGAATCCTGTTTCTATTGCTGTAGGTTGTAATTGTAGCACAACAAGCTTGCCTCATAGTCAGCAGGTGAGTCGTTAATTATAAGCAGTTGTATGTGTGGAGTTTTGCAGATGCAGATTACAAAAGTACTGTATTTTTTCTTACATGCATTTTTTTAGACACTACAGAATAATATACGCTGAAATGAGAGCTATATTCCCTTCATTTTAGAAGGAAAATGGAAGAATTGATCTTTGTTTTGCTGTGACTTTTTGCTGCTTTCTCCCTGATGTTAAGTCCTTATGGCTAGCTACAACGAATGTTGAATAATGCATGGAAAACAGAATGCATCACCCTAACAACAGTACTGTTAACACAGGAGCGTGTGGTATCTTAAAAGAGATTTGGAGAAATACGAATGCCCTGGCTTTATTGGAAGGTGAATTTTAGATGGTTCTGTCCAAGGTGGGTACTGTAAGCTTCTGTATTTTATATTACTTCCAAGTACAAAACTCATTGAGATGCACACACAGAGAGATTGAGAGATGGATGGACACTGACTGACCCTAGTTCAAACAACAGGGGAATAGTCACTTCATTTCATATGTCCCACTGCAGTCACAAAAGGGAACATGCAATTCCTGCCAAAGTAATGAATTCTTTGCATATATGCATGCACACAGATGCATGTTTTGAAATCAGCATTGGGTTTCTGAAGTGTTAAAATTAGGAATGCATGTAAAGAATTATTAGTACAGTACAGCATGTTGTTTTAATAAATAACACTATTCCATCCTAACTCTACTCTCACATTCTTTTCACAGGCATTTTAGAAAGAGCATATACATAACATTCATAACAAATTATTCGATAATAAAGCAATGATACACTTAAAAATGTAAACAATAAACCTAATCTGTATTTTTTTAGTATAAAGATGAAGACCCAGTTTGCTGTTGAGCTCTCATGTCCATGTGCAATCCTTGGGTACCTTGGAAAACAGTATTGGTGTTTTGAAGAGGACAGATAATTGGTATGATTCAACTAAGTATTTTTGTTTTATTAATTTTAACCAAATTATTCCCTTTCTTTCTAATTCGGAGCAAATAAAATTGTGTAATCTGATATGCTTATTTAGAGGTAAATTGCCCTGAATTCAAAGGATAAGTGGGGATAGTATTGCAGCCTTATTTTCTCTTGGGGTTATCCCACTTATCACTATCCATAGCATCTATTTTGTTAAACATAGTACTGGGGAGGACTATCAAGCCAGTTAGTTACCTGCCATTGCAACTTATTAAATATGTTGCTTTTTAAACATGCTGCAAGCAATTTTCAGAATGTATTACACGTAAACATATATAAAACTAATGTGTACTTTACACAGTAGAAGTTTAATTAGATCCATTTTGTTTGCCTCTCCCAGGCTTTTAATGCAATATTCTCCATTGGCAAATCCTACAGAAGTTTATAGCCCTCCAGATATTTTTGGAATACAATCCCCACAATCCAAGACAGTACATCCAATTATAAAGAATGGTGGGTCTTGAAACAGTCATATGACATCTAGAGAGCTACATAATTTTCATCTCTGATATAGGACTTGTCTCTGCCCATATGTTATGAATGTCCTAATATCTCTGGTATGGATGACTGACCCAAATATATAGTTTTATCTAAAAAAAAAAGACTCGTCTTCTTTCTTAAAGGACCTACAATAGGGATGGGCAGTTTTGCACTCCAGATGTCAGACTTCTGGTTATTTGCTGTCAAGATGATCCTTTGAATGAGAGACCACCAAGATCTCTAGTCATCCACTGCCCTGCTCAGGGCAGCAAACTCAGGCCTGTGGCTTCTCTGGTGAAATTAGTCCAAGCGTAGTACAGTCTTCATCTTTTTTACTGCTCTCCATTTTACCAAGCTCATATGTTTTTTCCAAGTTGCCAAATTGCATCACTGTAATACTTTCCCATTGCCTATACTAGCTAGAGCTAATGGAAATTGTAGGCCAAACAAACAAAATCTGAAAGGACCATCTCCCACTTTTATTCATAATGTAAAAGGATTAGGCAAGACAAATTATTAGCTTGTTTATTAATCCAAACACTTTAGAACTATACTTCATTTCAGGGCAGTGTGCAAATATAGTACAACAATTCAATGTATTTAAAGCAATGCAACTCTAACAGATATGTGCAAAACAAAGACAAGCAGCAAAAAAAACCAATAACACAAACCAAACCAACCAATTAAAATACACTGCCAAACAATAAAAAAGTCTTTGAATGAGCACTTAATCATTTGCAGTATAGGTGTCAGCTGAAACTCCATGGATAGCCCAAACCAATCTGAACCTAATCCATATGCAACAAATATAATACATTGTTCTAAAGCTTGATCACATCAACACTCACATAGTATTTCCATGCTTGATTTGGATTTATTTCCAGAAGATGTTGAATTTTTACTTCAAACAGAGTAACAGGTGCTCATAATCTTAATGCCCTTGGGAAGCTACAAGTCATTCAGGACTTTTAATCTCTGTGCTTAACTAGCACATTGTTCTGCTCTGTAACAGATGGTTCTATGTGCATGTAACAGAACAAACTAAAGCATGCAATTGTTTGAATACTGTGTGCTCTTGGTTGACCTAAAATATATATAACAAAATAAATCCAAACCTCTTCTTTAAGGACTATGATATACTTCTATCTCACCCATCATCAACTTGAGAATGCAGTGGGCCCTTGGTTCCCACCAGGGTCTGCTACTAGAACCCCTGTGGATTCCAAAATCCATGAATGCTGCAGTACTATTATATAAATGGCAGGCTAAATGGAGTCCCTTATACAAAATGTCAAATAAGTACCAGAGAAAGCCCAAGGATCTGTCAAACAGTGTGGGGCTATAGCAAGGTATGGCTATATATATATTAATATATATATATTGTCACATGACAAAATCAAGGTTTGCTTTTTGAATTTTTTTTTGAATTTTTGAGCTATGGTTGATAGAATCCATTGATATAAAGGCCTGGCTGTATAGCATTCTTCTTGCCCTTGTTCATCCCGTTTGCACCACATGAACCCCTTATTATCCCAGCCTAATGAGTATTGACAGCCATACAGTCCTCGCCACTTTCATGAGTCATAGCTGGCATCGGATGATTTTTGGGCATACAAAATAAATGGCTGTTGATTTATTTTTCTTCATGGCATGCATAATCAATACGCTTTCTTGCTTTCCTATCAATCACACCACCCACCTTGCACTCTCATTAAATGGTACTTCCATCCAATCCCTTTCTGTGCCACAGTGAGCACAACCGCTCTAGCGGGAAGGTAACAGCGCTCCATGCAGTCATGCTGGCCACATGACCTTGGAGGTGTCTACTGACAATGCTGGCTCTTCGGCCTAGAAATGGAGATGAGCACCAACTCCCAGAGTCGGACACAACTAGACTTGTCAGGGGAAAATCTTTACCTTTACCTTTCTCTAGATACCTTGCAAACCAAGATACAATATCAAGAACATATTCCATTAAAGAAGCTAAACAAACAGACTTATGGCTCATTCAATTTAATTGATTCAAAGTTGAGGTGGGCATACAAGTACTTTCTAGCAACTGCAAATTCACTATAGCAGAGGAATGGGATCTTTACCAGGCCTGTAAAGTACCTCATAAACTGGAGCATTGAAAGTGTCAAAAGCACTTAAATATTCTTGCAGATATATATATATATATATATATATATATATATATATATATATATATATTTTCAAGGAGCACATTACTTCTGTTTAAAAAATTACACTCCAGATGACACTTCATCAATTTGGGAAAAGTAAACTATTCAACTTGCAAGCTACCTAACTGCTGCTTTTGATTTTAGTACACCAGAGACAGGATTCAATTCAAGTAATGCCTGACTGACTTCTTTCCAAAAGGCACTGTGCCACCAGCTATGTAGGGAATATTCTTGTGCCAGCAGCAGGGAGCCAGAAGGAAATTTTTATTGAATCTGGCTTTGCATTTGTTACATTCTCCTCCGGTGTCATGCCTGCTGCTAGTCTCTTCTCATAAAATGGAAAAGATCAGCAAACATAGTTAACAATGCCACTCCCTGGATACTATTATTTTCGCCTTTTTGTTTCATGATCTTGGGCAGCTATAAATCTAGAAACAGATGACATTTCAGATTCTTTTGCTATGCTTCCTTTACACCTTCTCTTTCCATTAGGAGCAGGGAAGCATGCCATTTCCCAGGCTATGCCCTCACCCTTGTTGGCTACACATATGCTGGCAGAGAGAAGCTTTTTTGTAGGTTTCTTCGAAAGCTAGGCCTTTAGCAAAACTCAGAAGTGTGCTGCTCTTGTACATCAGATGCAGAAAGACCTAGATTTAAGAAAGTCCCAAATTCCCTTCTCTCTCATGTCATCCAAACACAGAATTCTGGAAGGCTGCCAATGGCACAGTCAGTATTCACTGGTGGCTTACAATGTAGCCGCATTAACTGTGGCCCCTAAAGTGAGGCCATGCTGCGTAGCCCCTGGCCCAGCCAGCTGTTCAGAAAAAATGAGGTCAGGCAGGCCAAGAGATAACACACCATGCGCCAAACACCACAGAGTTTTCCTCTCTACTGCTATGCCGTCTTAGTGTAACTGTGTGATGGTGATGTGGGGATTCTCTCCTTGATCTTGTTGTGTGCTATCCTTTAAGAAGCAACAGCAAGCGATTGCAGAAGCCATCTATACATACTGAGGGCAAGTGTCTCTTCAAAAAACAGAAAGGGAATTTTAACCTTCACATATTAGGCACGTTTTTTTAAATCAGGATGTTTACTAGATCAGACAATCTAAAGTCAACAGGAATTGCTCTTCTGAAGCGATTTCTTTCTCTTTTTTTGCCCAGCCCTGTTGGGATTTGCACATCTTAGGAATGTGAGAGACACAGTGTTGATAAGATTTATCTGATCCATTCCTCTTCAGAGATGCTGGACACGTCCTCATCTGAACTTTCATCTAAATCTGGCAAGTTTCCCCAAAGCAAGAAGTGTGTACCTTAAAAAGAAAATCCAAATAACCTTTTTGTCCAAGATATCAGAAAAAAACATACTTTCAAAGAAATGCATAACCTTAATTGCAGCAAAAACCTAACAATTAATGAAATGAAACATGTACATTTAGTCTTTTTTTAAAGGCCAATGAAAGATTACTTTTAGTTCAAGGCTAGCATTTCAGTCGCATGAAGGAGATAATTTCAGAAAGTGTAGATTTTACATAACAGTGTAGTAAGAATCTGCAAACTTGTCACTATCAATATTCCCACTTCCACATCAGTCTTGAAGGTGCCACAGTCCATATGGTACAGGGCTGGCTATTCCCAGCTTAGGCTCTTAAATGCCACGAAAGCGCTAATTTCCTGAATTGGTGTATGTTAAGTTGTCATCAACACTTGGTTGACTTTGTGTGAGCAGATTATAATGATTTCATTTATAGTTTTAATTAGAAAGTATAATCAAGTCCCAGCATTTGGGCATACAGCTAGGAGAAAATAATACCAAGGTGAAAGGCAACATATATTTTAGAAAAGGGGAGACCAGCTGATGCACCTCTGGCTGATTCTGTGGCACCTCGAGTCCCAGAAGTCAATTGAGATAATTATATTTAGTCTCCAGGATTCTTTCTTAAAACAGTGATTGCTTATTCTCTGAGCAGCAAGAAGGAAAGCTATAGGAAAGCAGGCATGAACATCTAGCCACTTTTGGTTTGGAGGTTTAGCACAGTAATGCAGCCAATGGTAGTTATGGGTGGGATGTGGCCTCTGGAATTTGCACATCCTTGCTTTAGGCAAATTCCTTCATCTTTATGGGTTCAATTATTTTTCCTACAGCAATCCATACTAGCCACTATACCACACTGAGATAAAGCAAGCAATTCTGACTGCAAATCCTAATTATTGAATTGCCTTTCCTAACTTGTTGCCCTCTGTATGTGGTTGGATACACCAAACAATGTGGTCATAGCCATGCTAGCTAAAGGTGATATGGATGAAGTCCAATACATGTGGAGGGCAGCAGGTTGGGGAAGACTGTGGTTACATGGCAACAGAGCAATACAGTGTGAGAGGATAACACTATGTAACACAATTTTTGTTCTTGGGTTATAAATGTCATTTCCTAATTGGTTCTAAAAACATGGAAAAGTTGACTAAACTTTGTTGTTGTGGGAGATCCTGTAGCACATTCTGTTATAGTTTTTCAATGAATATCTCATAGAGTCTCAACCAATTCAACATAGTTTGTGGCAGCCACAAAAATGAAGTTTCTGGAGTATAACAACTACTTTCAAAATAATTACACCACAATTAAACAGAAAATAACACTTTCAAACCAGGAAGAGAATTTTTTTCAACTTTTGTTACATAGTGTAATTAGCCTATGTCTGAAGACAAATATGACCTGTTGTGATGACTCATGGGCCATGTAGTCCCGTTCCTAGTACTGTTGTGACAGATGAAGAGGAAAACTTGGGTTTCCCACCGTTTCTGCCAGATTTGGAGCCCTTGCAGCTGCAGGATGTTTGCCCACAAGAAGTCAGCCAAACAAGCCTTGAGCAGGAATCTCCCCCATTTTCTCGCCGCCTTTATTATAATCAAGATAGACACGCTCGGGAGGCGACTCGCCGTAGCGCCCGGATAGCTGCCAGACAATTAGATGATTAAGTCTGTTTCCCTTGGGAAAGTTTAAGGAGTCCTGCATCTGGACAGTGTAGGTTTCGGTTCTTGTTCCCCAGAGAAAGTGTGCTTTGGCGGGAAAACAAGATCCTATATAGATGTTTGGCCACAAAGGATTCCTTGCGGAGTCAATTCGTCAGCTCGTGGAGTGAGATCGTGTGTAGACTTCGTACCCCAGTTCCCAAGTTTCCTGAATCAAACTCCTGAATCAAGTTTCCAGCCCTGCCTTGTTCCACGGATTTCTATGGACTCAGTTCTTGTTCCTCGATTGTCTTGTTTCAAGTTGGACCTTGCCAAGTCTCAAGTCTTGCCTTGCCTTGCGTTTTAAACCACGGACCCTGCTTCTCGGATTCCAGCCTTGTTTCCCTTCCTTCGGATTTACCTTGAGCCTCAAAGACTATGGACAGTTCCCCACACTATTGCTTGCTAAATAGTGTGTGTTTCGGTGAAGTGGATTATAACTTTGGACTTTAATATCATATATTGGACATTGCTTTCCTGGACTATATTTGACCTTTCCTGAAGGGTCTACTTCTGGACTATATTCGACACTTGTTTTTATTGACTTTATATAATTCTTTAATAAAGATATTAGATAGATTCTGGCCTCTGCGTATGGTTATTGGTGCTCTGCAGCCTGGGTCCTGACACCTGTCTCTGTTTTAAGTCATAAACCAAGCACTTGTGACATTTTAGCTGTTGTTGGGACTATAAGCTTGATCAACTAGCCAAAGATGAGGAGTGGTGGAAGCCACAAATCAACAAAATTTGGAGGGTCACATGTTTCTCATTCCTACCCTCCTGGCATGATGAAACACACAAACTTCTTGACTTCTCTCCTTATATTTGGGGATAGGGGAAAGAATGCCCATGTAAATAATGGGATGCTGAAGTAGCTACAAGAAGCATAAGCCACCTACAAATTACAGTGTTGTAGATTAGGCAGTTGTGTGTAACAACTCATGAAAAGACACAGAACAAAACACAATGATGCGTTGTCTATGCTGTTTGATATTTATATGAGTTAAGCATTTCCAAAACTCCAGCTGTTAGAAGCAAAAGTTACAGTAAATTTACTGATCAAATCAGTGTGTGATTTTTGAGTGACTAAGAGAATGAAAGCTGAACAGTTTCAGCTGCAATGTTTCTTTACTAGATTTATTTTTATGTGATTTTTGAGAGATGAAGAGAATGAAAGCTGATCAGTTTCACCTGCAATGTTTCTTTACTGGATTTATTTTTACAAGCAGGTAGAACACAGTAGAACTCTTGAGACAATTGTGTATGTCATGAGTAGGCAGAAGGTAGACTGATAGATCAGCAGTAGATTGGTAGGGCCCTGTGATTCCGGATGTAAAAATAAGGCTCTCCCTTCCCAATTTCATTTCTGAAATAGGCAAATGAGACGGTGGTGGTGGTGGACCAAACTGGGAGAAAGCTGGAATGGATTTTTATGTAGAAAGACAATAAGCCCAGTATTGTAGTTTTAAAAAAGACAAGGTAGGGCTTCTGGGCCTGATACTGCATTGTACTTCTGGTAAACACTTTTTTTCTAGGAACTATTTCCCTGTAATAAAAACAATGAGATAGAACACTACAGGAAGACAGGAACAATGAAATCTTTGAAATGTTCCATACCAGAGGAATCCAGCCTGTTGATTCCAAAAACCGCTTGGCTGTGAAACATCCAGAAGTGTCCATTGTTGCTGGAGAGCAAGCAAGGTTTGCATGGAGCAATCACGTGGTAACCTACCACATTCCCACTGGAAAAGAAAATAGAATATTTGACATGCACATTCTTAGATGAAAGAGGAGGCCAAACAATAAGCTGTAAGATCACCAGATAATAAGTCTCCCTCAGCAAATAACAAGTTAATTAAATGGGATTTCCCCATGTAATGAACCTAAGTCAATGTTTGACCAAATTTGGAACAAAATGCCTTTCCAAAACAATTGACAATACACATCAACAGGCACACCTATGGACCCCCTGCAATGTAATTTTAATCCCAAACATTGTTCTGTATTGACACAAAACAAAATACAAAATCTTTAAAAACAAGTACCACCCACTTGCTTCACCATGGGTCAAAAAGGTAAGACTATCAATCCACCTTCCAAGGTTGAGTGGATCTACAAGATATGAGATTTAATCAGTCGTGGCACATAAGCTGAGTAGGAAAACTTCTCTCCTTTCTGTGGTGGCGGAAAGCTTCCCCCTTCCCTCAGTTCATCAGCCACCACATGGATTTAATGGTTATCAATCTGTCACAATATTGTACACAGTAGAGAAGACAAAAAAGGAAGATTATTTTGTAGACGAATGGTAGCAATTGCTACACTTTTGGAGAGAGAATGCTATTAAACTGAGGGAACCAAATAAACACAAAACAGATCACTCTATAGACCTGTTTTATGATTGTATAGAAACTTTCTACAAATAGTATAATAATATCTTTTTGCTTTGTCATTGCATTGGTCCACCCTCTTTTTTGTTATATTGTTTTGTAAAAATCCAAAAAAGTATTGAGATAAAAAGCTATGGACAGCACAGTTATAAGCAGGGATAGAGATGAACAGGCACTGCAATCCATTGCTCAATCTGAAGTCCTGCTCATTTGTGACAGTAGTCATGAAGATAATATTTTTAAAATGTATCCATTATACCAGTTCCAATTAACTGGACTATGTCAGTTTTGGGACAAAGGGATGGCTTTGGATTCTGCAAATCCAAAGCTATTAATTTCCTGGTCCTTATCCACGAAAACCTGATTGTGTGTGTGTGTGTGTGTGTGGGGGGGGGGGGGGGGGGTCTAGTTGCTACTGCTGGCATGCAATCCACATGATGATCCAGCACACTATTGGACTCGATTGCAGGCACCCCATTATCACTAGCAATGGCACTTTTCTCCATGTTGGATGAGCCCTGTTATGCATTTCTAATTCCTGCCGGCTACCAACAATGGGGTGCTGGGATTGTGCTTGAGGATAAGAATTTCCTAGAACCCAATCCCAACAGTTGTAAGGAACTAGATTCAATCCAGCTAAAAACAACTGAAAGTAGATTCCCTAAACATATCACACTAATCAACAAAGAACAGAAAGTGGGTATCATGATTATTAGAGTAATGTGAGTGTGTGGAGAATTTTGGTTGCTTCTGGATACAAATACAGTAGAGTCTCACTTATCCAAGCCTCGTTTATCCAAGTTTCTGGATTATCCAAGTCATTTTTGTAGTCAATGTTTTCAATATATCGTGATATTTTGGTGCTAAATTCGTGAATACAGTAATTACAACATAACATTACTACATATTGAACTACTTTTCCTGTCAAATTTGTTGTAAAACATGATGTTTTGGTGCTTAATTTGTAAAACCATAACCTAATTTGATGTTTAATAGGCTTTTCCTTAATCCCTCCTTATTATCCAAGATATTCACTTATCCAAGCTTCTGCTGGCCCGTTTAGCTTGGATAAGTGAGACTCTACTGTATGAACTTTTCTTTTATGTTTCTACAAATCACATTCCCATGACATAGAGAATTATAAGAGGTTAAGATTTACTGCATCTCCATGCCAGAATTCAGGAGAATTTCATTTACCATATTTTCTGGTGGCAGTTCACTGTTCAAAAAGGCATATGTTCAAAGCCATTTCCCCTCCCAAAAATAGGAAAATGAGGTATATATATTCAGAATATTTTAATATATGCTCTGAATATATAACAAAATATACATGGCCACCTTTTTGTTAAAATTGTGAAGATTTCATCTTTAGTAGAGTCATTCCAAATAGATGATAAAAAGATGGCCCTCCAAATGTTTTGTACTGTAACTCCTTCAATTACATGTCATTGAACATTTTGGCTGAGACTTCTGAGAATCGAAGAAGGTGATAACTTCTAGTGAGCGAAAGGTTTTCTATCTTTTCCCCCCATAACTAACATTGTATTGCTAAAATTTAGCCTATGCTTTTTAAACTCTGGAAGTTTGTGATAATTTATAGTGAAACAGTAAGGAATGCTGAATAATCAAGTCAGCTTCAGGTTCTTTCACCCAAATTAACAGAGAGGCAGAGACTCAAAAGCTATGTTAGACTATTACAGTACTTACCATTTCAAACAGGCAACATTCTTTAGTTTACACTTGCAGTTTTCTGTAAAATAGCAGCTTCCAATGAAGTCAACAGTACTGGCAGGGGTGGGAATGAAAAATATTGTAGCTAGTTAAAATTAACTTGAACATGGTTTCATAGTTAGCTGTGAAGTATTCTGGGACTCAAAACTCCCATAGAACATATTCTTTTTATTTATTTTTTTCAATTACAGGTCTAATTGCTATCATACATTTATCCAGTAGGAAGGCATTACAACTAAACAATTGTAGAACTGGTGAACAATTTCAGCATTTGCTTTTAAGAGCTTGACAGATAATCTTTTTTTGGCATTGTTCCTGAAAAATTGATCAAACAAAGTTGCCCTTTGGAGAATACTTAGCGAATCCCATTAAATTCTGGTGCACGTGACTTAGGTATGACCTTTAATATAGAATGCCATTTCAGTTTAATTAAGATAAATAAACCACTTAAGAGTAAAGAGATAGTACAGGAATACCTGGCTATTCTAAATGAATTCAAGTCTCCAGGGGCAGATGAACTACATCCAATGATATTTTAAAAACTGTCAGATTGCCCCAGCATTTCTGACTGGAGAAGGGCAAATGTTGTCCTCCAACATAAAAAAAGGGAAAGAAAGAGGACCTGAACAATTACAGCCCTGTCAGCCTGAAATCAATACCAGGTAAGATTCTAGAGCAGATCACTAAACAGACTGTTGTAAGCACTCAAAAAGGTAATGCAACGCTCTCTTTTTTGCTAGAGTTACAAGCTGGACAGATGGAGGGAATTTTATTGACATAGCATATCTTGGTTTCAATAAGGCCATTGACAAGGTCCAAAATGGTCTTCTTACAAACAAGGTAATACAATGTGAGCTAGACAATACGACTGTTTGGTGGATTTTCAATTGCTTGATGGTTTGAATCCCAAGGATGTTCATGAATGGCTCCTCTGATACCCCACTAGAAGTGACTAGTGGGGTATCAGAGGGTCTTTTTCCCAGTTAGGTGTGAATCAAAACCTCTATCAATGACCTGGATGATGGAATAGAGGGCATACTTATTATATCTGCAGATGATATCAAATTAGGAGTAGCTAATATCCCGGTCACATGACCTTGGAGGTGTCTACGGACAACGCTGGCTCTTCGGCTTAGAAATGGAGATGAGCACCAACCCCAGAGTCAGTCACGACTGGACTTAACGTCAGGGGAAAACCTTTACCTTTTTTAATATCCCAGAAGACAGGATCAGAGGTCAAAATGACTTTAACAGAGTAGAGTGTTGGGCTAAAACTAATAAAATGTTAACATGGAGAAATATAAGGTATTATACTTAGGGAGAAAAAAATTAAATGCACACATAAGGAATAGATGGTTTGAGAACAATACATATGAAAGGGATCTAGGAGTCTTAGAGTCAACAGTGGTTTAGGGATCTGTGTGGAAAATTGAAGGTTAAGAGGGGACATAATAGCCATATGTAAATATTTGAAATGATGTCATATTAGGCTAAAGGAAGTCTGTTTTCTGTTGCTCTAGAGACCAAGATAGGAGCAATAGATTCAGATTACAGAAAAGAGATTCCATCTGAACATTAGAAAAAACAACTTGATACTAAGAATTTTTCAACCTGGAATATGCTGTCTAAGAGTGTGTGGTGCTGTCTCCTTTTTTCTGGAGGGCTTTAAATGGAGGCTAGATGGCCATCTATTAGGAGTGGTTTAATTGGATATTCCTACATTACAGGGGGTTAAATTGGATGGCTCTTGTGGTCTCTTCCAACTCCATGACTTTACAGTTCTAGCTTGGGTTCCTTACAGATGCTACTATATATTTCACATTCCAGAAGCAGAAGGCAGCACAGCCAACGTTGAGAAATATTGGGACTCCAGTTCAAGAACTTCCAGAGGCTGCATGGTTTCCATTCCTGTTTTGTCTACACATCAAATTTTCACTTATATTAGGATGTCAGGCAATTTTATTCTTAAGAGGATATACATTAAGAATGAATCTACATAAAGCAATTACTACTTAGCAAAACAGAATCACTGCTACAGGTTTCGAATAGTTCAGAACACCCAATCACTGCTTAGAAACACATTTAATTGTTGTCTTTCAGATACAGACAGACAACATTGTGTCTCTCTCCTGACTCTGGACTACAGATTCCATAAACCCTGAAGATTGTGAAAATGTTTTCTCAGACTTTGATTAGTAGCAATCCAACACATCTGAAAAGCAGGTCACCTACCCTTTGAGTACTTCAGCTGAAATATTTATAAATAGTTGGTTCTGAACACTGTTCTAATTCCCTTATGTTACCAGTCTATGCCAAGATTAATGGTTCTTGTGGCACCTTAGAGACTAACTAAGCAAATTAAGTTGGTAGCATAAGCCTGTCTATTTCCTCAGATATTTATAATCTACAAAAGCTTACGCTACCAACTTCATTCTCTCAGTTAGTCTCTAAGGTGTTACAAGATCCCTTACATACTGATATTGCAGCGACCACAGTTATGTCTTTGAAGATTAATGGATTAAAACTTCACAGGGACCCCAGAGCTAAGGTTGCAGTCCATATTCAGAATAAGTCCTAGAAAACATTGCCTTCAAGTGAGTTGAGTCTACTACTTCTGGAAGTTTTAAAACAGAGGATGGATGACTATTTATCAGGAGCAGAGCCGTCCTGAGGTAATTTTCAGGAGTAGGCGACCAGAATTTTGGCGCCCCTCCCGAATTTTGGTGCCCTCCCAACCCCCTACTTGGTCGATTGGAAGGCCTGCTCACACGCACAGGCCCATCGACGGCTGAGCGGCAGGCGAGGAGTCCTCAGACAGCGAGGGAGAGCAGGAGAGCAGCCATGCGGATGGGTGGCTGGGCCTTCAGCCGCGGCCTTGACAGCACCCCCGCATGGTCTGTGCCACAGGCGACTGCCTAATTCGCCTCATTGTTGGACCGCCTCTGATCAGGAGTGCTTTGAATGTGTACTCCTGCATAGTGGAGTGGGGTTAGACTGGATGGCAATTGTGGTTTCTTCTGATTCTATGATTTTGATGAAAAGCTGTTTACACTTTGCTTACACTTAATATTATTAGCAGCAGTGCTTTATCTCTTTCCCATCTCTCCACTTTATGCCCTGCCTCAGAAAGTGGCCTAATGTGGAGAGCTATACCACCCTATATGTTTTCTGCAATTAAAGAATGTGTTCCATATACTGGTATATCTTGTTTCTTAACTCTCAAATATGAAATGCAATCATATTACAAACCAGAATTAATTTTCAAAATGTACGCAAACTGATTAGCTTATTATTTTCCCCCTTTTAAAAAACAACAACCCACCTTTCTCCCCTTTCTATTTAACCAGCCAATTGATCAGCCAGTGCATATGTACTGCAGAACATTTGTCCAGGTAATGACCATTCCACCAGCTTTGCACCCCTACCCCCCAGCCACTATATTGATGGCTAGCCATGAATCATAGCAACAGAATAAGATGAACAGGTGTGGGAGACAGATTAAAAGTGTCAAGAGCTTTCTCTACAATAGCTGAATCTGCATGTGCAGACTGAATAGTTTGAAACACCCATTAATCTGAGTTCATTCCTAGATGATGTGCCTTCAATTGGTTACCAATGAAACAGTGCCATTGTTCATGAATTCCTGAAACAATGCAACAGTAAAGCAAAAGCATGTCTTCCCTGAACTAATCTATGTCAGATAGTTTCTATTTTTTTTACTGCTAGAAGTTGCCATGGGAGACACTATTCAGGTGGCAGGTAGCCACCAATGCAAAGAGATACAGGACTGCCATACTTGATTTATAGTCTCATAACATCGGCATTTTTCAATACATTAGCTCTCTCTTCAGTTTAACTGCTCAGTGCTAACAGAATATCAAGCTGCCATGCTAATAATTTATTTCAGCACAGTAGAAAGAAGCCAATAGTAGTAAATAACCTAGGCATGCAAAATTTTTAATAAATTTATGCTAGTTTTATAGAAATTTGACATTCCAAATCCAAAAATTGACCTCAGATTTACTCTATCATGTAGTTTTTACAAAATTTTGATATTTTTATTTTGTAGTATGTGACTGAGTAAGATTTGTTTGGGGAGTAACTGAAAGAAAGGGGTTAAAGTCATTTAGCAGACTTTCAAAAACACTTTAATTTGGTGATATAAAACATAAACATCAATCCAAAAGCACTAAAAGAAATTACACTGGAACATCAATGTCCAAAAGTAATCAAAACTGAGTACAAATGAAACGATAAAAATATCAAGTTTGTTAAAGAATAGTGTGCAGTACATTTTTATTTTGTTTTTGTTTTTTTAAAATTCAGCACCCAAAGCCACATTAAACACAGCTACGTTATTGAAAAATGTTATTTCATCTTTGACCTGTATAATTTCCCAAGACACTACGACATTGCTTTCTGGTTTGAAGGAAAAGATCTGTTGGTATGCCAGTATCCATTTCAGTGGTGAAAATGGTCACTACAGGGCTATGATTCCACTTCAACTGCCATGGAATGCATCTACAGTGTAGAATGAATTGGGATTGATACCACTTTAACTGCCATAACTCAATGCTATTGAATCCTAGGAGTTGTAGTTTGGTAAGGCACCAACGGGGACCCCCAATGGCGCAGTGTGTTAAAGCGCTGAGCTGCTGAACTTGCGGACCAAAAGGTCGCAGGTTCGAATCCAGGGAGCAGAATGAGCGCTCGCTGTTAGCCCCAGCTTCTGCCAACCTAACAGTTCGAAAACATGCAAATGTGAATAGATCAATAGGTACCACTCTGCCAACCACATGACCTTGGAGGTGTCTACGGACAACGCCAGCTCTTCGGCTTAGAAATGGAGATGAGCACCAACCCCCAGAGTCGGACACAACTGGACTTAACATCAGGGGAAACCTTTACCTTTAGGCACCAACACTATGGTAGAGTGGACTAAAAGCCTTATAAAACAACAATTTCCATGACTTTACATTTTAGTCACACTAAAGATGTTTAAGGGGATTATATTTTCTTACATAATATACTGTACACGATTTGACACTTTTTTTTGCTGTTGCTTTAGCAGTCACACTTTGATTCATAACCACTCAATCAGATGGAAAGCAGAGACTATGTCTTCCTGTGGTTTACGCAATACTGTGTTTCGGGCTTTTGACTGTTACCACAACAAATAAACCCGAAACTGATTATCAAGGGAAGTGAAAGTGAACAGTATCAGCACAATGCCAGTAACATTCTCACAAGGTTAATATTAGAACCATTTGTTTTCCTTACACAACTTAAGCTGCTGATTGGGGATCACCCCTCCCCCCCCCCCCCGCCAAATTTGCCATGCTGAATTCACAAAGTTTTTTTTGCAGTGTCCAAAAATCCATAGATTTGCAAGGTACATATTAAGATGCAATACACTGACTTCAAGGAACTCATTTATTTTGTTGGATCATAGGTGTGCAAGTCTTTAGAAAGTAGCACATGCCTAACTACATGTGTGGATTACCAACATCTAAGGACTATGAGAGAAAAAGCTGAATAATATTAATAACAATAACAATTCACAGACAGAACACCATGTTCCTATATTTATGAAAGTTAGTATAAGGGGTGTACATAATGGAAGTTCAGCCAATGCTGCTTTCAGATGAATAACTGTGGCATAACTGTTCTTGTAGTCCATACACATATGTAATGCATATGGTGAGCAGTATCACATTTAACTGAATTGCTAACCTGGCTATGAGTTTTAAAGCGGCATCTTATTTGTTTAAATGACTTTAATGTATTTTAATCTAATGCTATGTCTCTCTCTCTCTCTCTCTCTCTCTCTCTCTCTCTCTCTCTCTCTCTATATATATATATATATATATATATATATATATAATGGTTTTATGCTTTTATCTATGTATTTTAACTATCGGCCCTTCCACATAGTCATAGAACCCAGAATATCAAGGCAGAAAATACCACAATATCTGCTTTGAACTGGATTAGTGGAGTCCACATTGCCAGATATTCCAGTTACAAAGCAGATAATGTGGGATTTTATTCAGCTATGTGAAAGGGGCCTATGTTGTATCTTGAGGAGAGGCAGATAAGAAATGCATTATTACAGTACACTCTCAGTTAACTGGAACTAAGGCACCTTCCACACAGCAACATAACCCAGTATATCAAGGCAGAAAATCCCACAATATCTGCTTCGAACTGGATTGTCTGAGTCCACACTGTCATATATTCTGGTTCAAAGCAGATGTGGAATTTTATTCAGCTGTGTGGAAGGGGCAAAAAACCCTGCAAAAATAATACTTTAAATAAAAAAGTGAAAGTGAAAATGTGTTACATTATGTTAAGATTGTCCTTATTTACTTTTAATTACTGTATTTCAGTATTAATATCAAGTCAATACAGAGTGTATGGTATAGTATGGTATAAAATAGTTAGGCCTATTTTAATAGTAACTCTCAAGCAACCAGAAACTACATTCATCTAGCATCTACCAATCCCCGTGGCTGCTGGCTGAATGTCTATTGTATTATTATTATTATTATTATTATTATTATTATTATTATTATTATTATTATTATGGTTTTAACTTTACATTTTATTCGTATTGGTAATTTAGCCTTTGTCCTATGTATTTGAATTGTGTATTTTAATGGCACTGTTGTTTTATCTGGGTGTTTTAACTATGTACCTCGAGCTGTAAGGAGAGTGGAGTTACAAATAAAAGTGATTGTTGTTATTATGACTAACCATTGCATTTCACCTTTATTGGCATAAGTGTCATAGCTAAATGTTGGAAGGGTGCCATCACAAATAGATTCTCTGCCCAAATCAAGATGAGGCGATGTGGTTTAGGGGCAATGTAAACTTTCCTGACAGGATCACAAGACAACAAACAAAACCGGTTATATTGGCTATGAAATTACCACTCACCTGGTGGGAGGAATGTCTGTGGAATAGAGATCTGTCTCTGTACCAGCCAGGAGCACAGCTTTCATGCCTCGGGAGCTGAGAACTTGTTGACAGAACTTGCAGCACAAGACAGACACACACCGGTCTGCAAAACTGTAACTGCTGGTGGACATGGCAAGGTCAGTCTGTGCTGCAGGGGACTCCAGTGTGTCTCTGCCCTTCTTTCCCAAGAGTTTTGAGATGAGCAGATAGGGGAAAAGTCTTTCTTTCCCCTGCCAAAGTAGCTTCACTGTTCCAACTCTCCTCTTTTTGTGCAAATTTGCGCAGAACCTCCTTTTGAGGAAATCTTGCCTGAAAAAGCAAAACAAAAACAAGGTTTCGCCATGCCATGAAGGAACAGCAAGGATGGCTGGGATCACATTTTAAACTTTAAATGTTTGAAGTCAGAACTTCAATGCTTTTGATGACACGGAGGATTTAGCAGTTTTTAATTTTGATATTTATATTTTAATGCATTTGAATTGTGTGATATTTTTGTTAGCTGGCTCGAGTCCCTATAGTGGGAGAAAGGCAGGATAACAATAGAGTAAATAATAAAACAACAACGATAATGATAATGGTTCACATGAGTTTAAATGGAGGACACCATTTAGACTATCATAGCTTGCATTGCACATACACACTGTTAAATTTAATGCAGTTTGATATCACTTTGACTGCCATGGCTCAATGCTATTGAGTTCTGGGAGCTGTAGTTTTACAAGGTCTGCATGACCTTGTCTATCAAATACTGTAGCACTGATGTCTCACTAACCTACAATTCCCAGGATTCCATAGCATTGAGTCATGGCAGTTAGATTGGGGTCAAACTGCATTGATTCTACAGAGTAGATAGGTAAAGGTGAAGGTTTCCCATGACATTAAGTCCAGTCGTGTCCGACTCTGGGGGTTGGTGCTCATCTCCATTTCTGAACTGAAGCGACAGAGTTGTCCGTAGACACCTTCAAGGTCATGTGGCTGGCATGACTGCATGAAGCGCCGTTACCTTCCTGCCAGAGCAGTACCTGTTGATCTACTCACATTTGCATGTTTTTGAACTGCTAGGTTTGCAGAAGCTGGAGCTAACAGCGGGCGCTCATTCCGCTCTCCGGATTCGAACCTGCAACCTTTCGGTCCGCATGTTCAGCAGCTCAGTGCTTTAACACGCTGCGCCATTGGGGGGGGGGCTATGCTCTATGGCCTTCAAGGCACTATTACTATTATTATCCTGTTATTTCTTAGGATTGAGACCCAAAGCGATTCACAATTTCAAAAGCAGTACAATGGGATACATAAAACAGATTAATATTAAAATGGATTTGAATTCCCCTTCCACCCAAGGTGCATCTACATTGAAAAATGAACGCAGTTTGACACCACTTTAATTGCCTTGTCTTAAAGGAATCATGGGAATTGTAGTCTGATGAGTCAGTCACCAGACAGTGAAGGCTAAAGACCTTGTGGATCAAGCTTCCAAGATTCCATAGCACTGAACCATCGCAGTTAGTATCAAATTGTATTAACTTCACAGACATGGGCAAACTTTGGCCCTTCAGGTGTTTTGGACTTCAATTCCCACAATTCCTAACAGCCTATCTGCTGCGTTGCTGTGAATTTTCCGGGCTGTATGGCTATGTTCCAGAAGCATTCTCTCCTGATGTTTCGTCCACATCTTTGGCACGTATCCTCAGAGGTTTTGAGGTATGTTGAAAACTAGGCAACTGGGGTTTATATAACTGTGGAATGTTCAGGGTGGGAGAAAGAACTCTTTGAGGCAGGTGTGAATGTTTCAATTGGCCCCCTTGATTAGCACTGAATGGCCTTACAGCTTCAAAGCCTGGCTGCTTCTTGCCTGGGGGAATCCTTTGTTGGGAAGTGTTAGCTGGCCCCAATTGTTTCATGTCTGGAATTCCTCTGTTTTCTGATTGCCTCATCACACTAGAGCATGAATCCACTTTAAATCTGCCTCCTGCAGAATTCTGGGTTTTGTAGTTTAGTGAGGCCCAGGATCTATCTGGCTGAGCTGTTTAAAGCCCTCTCCCTAAAATGGATTTAAAGTGGATCCAAGCTCTAGTGTGATGAGGTCCTGAGTGTTGTTCTTTGTTTACTGTTCTAATTTTAGAGGTTTTTTAAAATACTGGTAGCCAGATTTTGTTCATTTTCATGGTTTCCTCCTTTCTGTTGAAATTTTCCACAGGCTTGTGGGCATGAATCAATCAGGGCCAGCTAACACCTCCCAGCAAAGGATTCCCTCAGAAAGTAAGCAGCCAGACCTTGAAACGGAAAGGCTATTCAATGCTAATCAAGGTGGCCAATGGAAACATTCACACCTGCCTCAAGCAGACAAGAGTTCTTTCTCCCACCCTGAATATTCCACAGATATATAAACCCCACTTGCCTAGTTTCCACCATATCTCATTACAGGGTTGTGGTGAGTTTGCCCGGCTGTATGGCCATGTCCCAGAAGCATTCTCTCCTGACATTTCGCCCGCATCTATGGCAGGCATCCTCAGAGGTTGTGAGGTATATACCTCATTACCTCTGAGGATGTCTGCCATAGATGCAGGCGAAACGTCAGGAAAGAATGCTTCTGGAATATGGCCATACATCCCGGATAACCTATAGCAACCCAGCCGGTAGGCTGCTAGGAATTGTGGGAGCTGAAGTCCAAAACACCTGGAGGGCCAAAGTTTGCCCAAGTTTGCACCCCTGGCTACGATTTCCCGCTCCAATCATCACCCCCACCACCACACACACACACACCTCTCTCCATTCCTTGTATCCGGGCCACTCACTGAATAATTCCCCCAATTCTTGTCAAAGGGCGATTCCTCTTTCCTCCACTGAGATGATCCTTCTCCGCCTGTCAATCCCTTATCAGTTTGAATCTGTCCCTTTGCCCCCTTATTGGTGGAAACACGGCCCGGCTACGCAGTCTGATTGGTTAGAACAGTTTCGATATCAACCAGTGGGACAACGAGGCTACACCCTCCGCGGGCTGAGCCCGGAGTCAATGAGAGCCGCTTGATTGGCCCGCTTCCCTCCCTGGTGGGCGGTGCTAGGTCGGAAAAGTGGCGGGACAGGCCGGAATGCGAGGGGCACGGTATTGGTTAGAGTGGATGCCCGTCTTTAAACAGGTCTGTTCGGATTGGTGTTCCACAGCAGGGTGGGCGGGGCTTGTGTGGTCGGGGCTGAGGGGAGAGCAGACCGCGGGAAGAACCGCGAAGGGAAGGTGGCTCGAGGGCGGCGCGGAAGGTAATCCTCCTCCTCCTTGTATTCCCTCACAAAAGCGCCAAGACAGAGAGAGGGAGAGATATTATGGGCTGGGCCTCAAGGCTCTTACCCAGACATGGCAAACTTGGGCCCACCAGGTGTTTTGGACGTCAACTCCCACCATTCCTCACAGCCCCAGGCCCCTTCCTTTTCCACCTCAGCCGCTTAAGCGGCTGAGGGGGAAAAGGAAAGGGCCTGAGGCTGTGAGGAATGGTAGGAGTTGACGTCCAAAACACCTGAGGGGCCAAGTTTGCCCATGCCTACTCTTACCCCAAAGGAACCTGGTGTTTGTATAACTTTTTGACATTCTTTTTTTTGGGGGGGGGGGGATATATGCAGGGCGACTAAAATGATCAAGGGTCTGGAGAACAAGCCCCATGAGGAGCGGCTTAAAGAGCTGGACATGTTTAGCCTGCAGAAGAGAAGGCTGAGAGGAGACATGTGTAAATATGTGAGGGGAAGTCATAGGGAGATAGGGAGCAAGCTTGTTTTCTGCTGCCCTGGAGACTAGGACTCGAAACAATGACTTCAAACCACAGGAAAGGAGATTCTACCTGAACATTAGGAAGAACTTCCTCACTGTAAAGAGAGTTGTTCAGCACTGGAACCTCCTGCCCTGGCTCCTTCTTTGGAGGCTTTTAAGGAGAGGCTGGATGGCCATCTGTCGGGGGTGCTTTGAGTGTGATTTTCCTCCTCCTTGGCAGGGGTTTGGACTGGATGGCCCACGAGGTCTCTTCCAACTCTATGATTCTATGATTCCTTCCTCTCATATACTTGTCAACTGGCAGCCGCCAATCTGCTTTGCTCCCTTTCTTTCCCATTCACATCACAGAGATCCACTTCACCTAGCATCACCAATCCGCTTTCTTCTTATTCGTTCCCTTAGCTTTGGGTTCAAAAGGGGTGGATTTTTTTGGTTCAAATTCCTCAATTATTTTAATTTGGATCATGAGGGGTATGTGTTCCGAGTTTGATCTAGAGCACCCTCCGGGTGTTTTGGACTTCAACTCCCACAATTCCCAACAGCCTGCCCATGTAGGAGTGTTTGTGGTACATACCAACCAACCAATATACATAGATACTTTGGCTTTTATATACATACAAAAAGAAAAGATGGATGGACACCAACAACAAAAGATAGGTATGCTGAGACCTGAGGATACCCAAAACAAAAGCCCTGTGGAAATGACAGTCACAATGCTAACCCCTCCTTGAGAAAATAGCTTAGACAGAAGAAATTGATTGTATATATTGTATATGATGTGATGATATTGTAAATTAGCAACAGAAGACAAAGGAGTTATTAAATATTGAACCCTCCCTTTATGACTTTTGGCCCATCCTGTACTTTGGATTTTTTTTAAATCCAAAGTTTAGTTTATTGTTTTGTATGCCTTTGGCACAAACCACCGTTTTTTGTTGTTTTTTCTGTAAAGCAGTGGTTCCTAACCTTTTTTTGACCAGGGGCTACTCTCCAACATTAGTACCAAAAGGGTTACGAATCAGTTTTTGGTCAACTTTAGATTTGGTTGCATTGGATAGACCACATCAGCTCTAATTTCTGATACAGAACATAATGCTATCCAGTGGTTGTCATCTGTTCGCCCATAGAAAACCATATTTAATAATCTAGAGCTGAGTGGTCTATCCAATGCAATGGTCAGTTCTGCGGAAAGGAACAGAAATAAAATAAAGAGGAAGGACGTTCACGGACCAAATTTTCGTTCTCGCGGCCCACTACTGGGCCAAAGCCCACAGGTTGAGAATTACTGTTGTAAAGCAACATCTATATTTGATAGTGCTGTATCAATAAACAGCAATGATGACAGAAGTTGAGTACCCCTTACCCAAATGCTTGAAGTACTGGGATTTTTAAAGATTTTGAAATATCTGTATTTTAACATATCATTTACACACATATATGAGGTATCTTGGAGATCCCTCCCCAAACTCTAATACTCCTCTTCCCAGGAAATGAACCTTGCCTATTGTTTTCTTCTTTTTTAAAACTATAGTTTGCATACTATTGCTTGATGAGTAATTCTTTGCTTCCTGTGGCGTGATGCCCTCCCTCATGGGTGCATAGTTGACACAACCTTGGCTCCCTCCTGTTGCTTGCCAGACAGCAATATACTATACTCGCCTGTCTCCCAGGATTCCAAAGCTATTTAACATCCTTTTCTTGCGACCAGAAGACAAGGTTGGGTTTTAAATTTCCTATAGATCAAGAATCTGTCTTATTATGAGCCACCAAGCTGAATTGAGTATGGTTGTCCACTGAGGTCTTGATACATCCTGTTTAGTTTTGGACTGTAAAGAAACAGATTATCAAGCAACAAACTATAGACAGAAGTCGAAAAATATTTTTTGGATAGCAACTCTGAGAATTTCTCAGCCAGCATAGCCATTGGGAGATTCTGAAAGTTGTCATTTAAGCTCCGCTCCCAATGCTCCAAGAATAAGTGATGATGTTCTTTCATTGGGATCAGGATTTCCCAAAATTTTTGTGTGGGAAATTGAAGCTGACAGTGTCGCCCGTCTGTGTAGCAAATCAACTATAAAATATAATTAGTATCCATATTTGATTTATGGTTTAAAGAGTTTGCAAGGGTCTGTTTGAGTGAGCTTGGTCTACTGTACATGACATCTAACAAATATAGTGATTCCTCTGCGCGTTTTGAGGGAGGTCTTTAAATATGTTTTCAGGATAGCTTCACTGCTTGTCAATAGGCTGTGTGGTGACCATAGCCGGAAATATTCTTCAGGTACTTTGGAGCCTGCTATATTTTTTTTCTTTGTGTTTTCATCTAGTGCCTCAGACTTGACTTTGTTAGCCTTTACGGTTTCCTGTCTCTGCTGGCCACATTGTTTCAGTCTTTGAATGTGTGTTCAGGTCTCTTGTTTCTCTTACCTCCTCCTCTTCACATTTGTCGCCAACAGTAGTTTGTAATCCAAAAAGAGGAGAAAAAGTTGTGCTCCACCTCCCCCCTGCTGAGAAACTTGTGTTTCTCTTGCACATATTGAGTCTAATTTCCCTTGGCTTCAAATGGGCTTTGATGTCTACAGCACGTACATGCCTCCCCCAAATACCCTTTGCTTTTTCATTTTGATGGAGTCAAATCTCTATAAATTTAACAATCATACATTACAGAAATACCTAAATCTGCTCTCTTGGCTGAACCAAGGGCTCTAGCTTTAGTTACACCGAAGGGGATTAGTCTGGTTTATACAATGGTTTGTGGATTCATTTGAGAGCCCCCGTAGTTCAAGTAATTTGAGGATTTGAGTCTGACTTCTCCTTTTAGCATATCATGTTGCTTTTTCCCTTGCCGTTTTCCTTCTTGTGTAGTTTAAATAAATTGCTTTTTTTAGGTGGAGTGTTTCTTTGTCCCTCCTTCTTCTCATGCTCTTGGGTTTGGTTTGCTATAATGGTATTTGCATGGTTCCTCCCCTTCCAGTCTACCTACATTTTAGGCATTTTACCTTTTCTTCAGTCCTTCAGTAACTGATGCCTTAAAAAATGCTATAGCTTCAGTAATTGTGTTTCAGACACATTTTTAAATGTCTTTGTGACTGGTTGACAATCAAATGCATATTTCAATTTACAGGCACTTGAACAGAAGAAAGTGACTTTGGAGCTTTCATCTCTCCTGTCATTTGGAATTTAATTTCCATCATCTCTGACGTTATCTTAAAAAAGCAGCAAGTCAAGCCCACACACAACATGTTGTTGCGCAGAAGGACTTCCACTCCCTGGCTGTGCTATTAATGTTAGCAATCAGGAAAAGCCTTTGGGGGCTGCAGATCCTCTCTAGTCTGATGCTGCTGCTGCCACCACTGTTGCCGCCACCACTGCTGCTAAGGGTTTTGGTGCAGGGAATCCAAACTGCTGCCTTTTCTGTCCGCTGAGCTCTTCACATCTGCATGTCATTGCTGCTCATGCACACACCATCTCACACCCTCTCTCCATGGACTGATTGCTGCTGAGGGAAGGCGAGCCCAAGCAAGTGATCCGGTTTTTGGGGGGAGGAACGTGAATTGCATTTATTCCTTGTAGTCTGGAGGATTTGTTTGGAGGATAATCTTATTTTGGAGGGGAAGGAAAACATGACGTCGCCAGCTAAATTCAAAAAGGATAAGGAAATCATAGCTGAATATGACACTCAAGTCAAAGGTAAGGTCTTTTTTTTAAAAAGAGGCATGAATATAAAGCATTTCTGTGTGTCTTTCAGTCTTAACTTGCAAATGCAGGCACTCATGCTACATGCTTGGGTGTGGAAGGGAAAAGCATTTCCAGATCGTCAGGAATTTGCTGTGCTTTTCAATAGTACAATGTTAGAAGGGATTGGCAGTGATTGTTACTTCCTGGGTGGGTTCTTGAAATACTGCTGTATCTTTATATATCCTCAGTTTTATTGCAGCCTTATTTGAGAAAACAAGTTATTTTTGTAATTCAAAAACATAGCATACAATTAATTAGATTTAGCTGGGAAATGGAACCCTCTCCTGGGAAACGTATGTATTAGTTTAAGAAGCTTTGTTGTTTGGCAGTATTGTGAATTGCAGCTTATAGGGGCTTTTTGCAGCTGTATGCACCAAAAGGTTTTCTCTCTTTATAAATGCCTTCTGTGTGTGCATGTTTCACACCCCGGCAGCTGACTGCAGCACTCTTCAATTGAAGCTGAATATACATATGTAATAATGAACTGTTTCAGGTATTCTATGCATTGCCATTGTTTTTTTGGCAAGATGCCCATTAAAGGCTGTGCTCTGTTTGGAATGACAACAACTAAATAGGCATGCTCTATGCAACAATGTCTTGGTGACATGAGGCAGGTGGGCTTGGCTTCACACCATCACATGTCCTGGGTGTCACACTAAAGAGACTTGCCTAAGTCTTTTGTGTCTGCAGAGTTGTTTTTACTTCATACATGTGTGCATAGTGGGATCTCGTTTTTGTATATGTGTAGCTTGGCAAAATGCTTCTTTGTTGTGGAACTTTGAAGTATTTGAATGAGAAGTGCTTTGATCTACTTTGTGTGCATGTGTGTTCATCAGGGAACAGCAGGTACTGTTTTAACTGGCTTTTAGTTGTGAACTACATGTGCTGTACTGGCACATGATCCCATTTTAGTAAATCTGAATTTATGGATTTCTTGGCATGTTCTGAGAAGGATCATTGACTTCACTGTGTTTCAACTTTCTGTATTTCACAGGGGAAACAAGACGACATGCTCTTTCTTTTTTCTTGAGAAATGACTTGAAGCTTAGATCATAAATGGCTTTTTAGAAAGTGTTTTGGGATTCCTGGGTTAGAGGCGGTAGCCAGTGAAAGAATTTTTGGTCTTCCACTCCTCCTCTTCTTTTTTATGTTAATGTAGGATTTTGCTTGGCAAGTTAGCAACTAATGCTTTGAAATTCTAGTGGCCAACAGGAGGCACTGATTCAGGAAAGAATAGTTCCTTCCAGCAAGATTGCTGTTGGGTCTAGAAGAGTAGGTGGTCTTAAAAATGCAGTGTCCAAAATATATGTAAGAGAGTTGAATTCCTTTGTTTCATTTTCCTTGCTGTATCAGCAAGAGAGGATTTTCCCCTCCAGCTTGTTAAAACAATGAAAAATACATTTGCTCTTTGCACAGGGACTGCCGAAGTGTTTCCAATCTATATGGAAATCTTTAACTAGGGGATGGATTTAAGGTGAACAAGGAAAATGCAATTAGTTGATTTAATACCAGAATATTTATCATATGTTACATTGAATCTGCAATTCGGATAGCAATCTAGAATGAAAGCAAGGTTCAACTTAGATCCACATTCTTTGATGTTACTCTTGGTTATAACATGGCCTGAAGCAGAGTCCTTTCATCTACAAGAAAAAAAATCTGAATTATTTGCTATGGTTCTGAACATTTAGCCTCTAAATTGTGTAAATATGACATTTCTGTGTGTTAGCCTGCAGATTTTTTTTCAAATGTGCCTGCTAAAGTGCTGGTACAGTGTTCCCTCACTTATTGTGGGGGTTACGTTTCAAGACCACCCGCAATAAGTGAAAATCCTCGAAGTAGGGACACTATATTTATTCTATGTGTGGAGGAGAGCAAATCACAGACCACTTACTACAATGCAGTCTGTACTTTATTTTAGCAGTGACAATATACAGTACACCAACAGAGAAGAAAAATGGAAGCAAAATAACTCTTTTTTATTTCCAACCCTTACCTACCTTTCGCCCTTCCTTTATTTCTCCCTTCCAAAACTCTTTGCACACCGCAAAACCTGAAAACGAGCGAAAATACAGCAAGAAATGCGTACATTAATAATTGAAAATGCGAAACAGCAAGGGAGCAAAATGTGAACTGCAATGTAGCCAGGGAACACTGTATTGTCAAACATGGCACTCCCACTCTGCGAGAATTGTAGTTTCCAAGGACAGATTGCCAAGATGAATGAGATGGCATCCTTTCCCCTTAGATGAGATTCTCCTCAGTCCTCAACAGACCAACAGCTGCCCAAATCCATTTGATGACTGCTCCCCCAAAACTATAGCTCTCTTTCATTTTAAACCCTGAGATAGGCACTGATTCAAAACGGTCCGTATCTCAACCCTTCCTAGAACAATCTGTTTACCATTCCCTGCACCTTTGCAACTAAGTATCCAGTTCTCTGAATTATTGTGTCTCTTTGCCCTAAAAGTATCCCTTAAAATCAATTTCTTGACATTTTCTATCCTTGACTGTACCTCACCCTATTCTACTGTGCTTCTCTGCACCTTTGCCAATTCTCTAATGCGCACGTGCATAGGGGGAGAAATTCAAAAGGCGACGACATAACCTCATATGAACTGTATAAACAATATGCCACAATTCCAGGACTTTCATACAGGATCAGTCAGGAGTACAGCAGAAAAGAATTGTCATTCAAACATTCAAACAAGTCCTTCCTAAAGGACTTACGATTTCAGTTAGATCTTCCTTGGGAGAACCAGACCATCAACTATCTAGGACATTATACGAAGATAACTCTGTTTGCTTGATGGTCATGAACAGGCATCTTGGGACCATCCCGCTATCTGTCCAGTCTGAGAGCATACAGCAAAAACACTCATTATTCACAGAAAAACTGGAATTAACGTTCACATAATCCTTTCCTCTGTGTTCTCTGGACCTCTGCTGTGGACATAAGCCCACCAGACATGAACTGGACTTCTGGCGGGCCCCTCTGCCCAAAGGCCAGCTGATTGGCAGCCCTGGAACTGCTCAGCCCAGCTGAGAGGGAAGCCACAACCATGTCATTGGGCACTGCGCCAATCACAGCTTGAGCCAGCCTGAGCTCACCTCCCGGCCAATTACAGGTAGAGGTGGCACCGGCTGTCTCCCAGCGCTCAACCAGGCAGGGACCAGAGAGGGAAAACCCAAACCGACAACGCTTGCCTATGGAAGTTTTTACTGTATAAAATGGTTATTTCTCATTATACCTTTACGCGTGTACATTTTGGGTACCCGTTGCTCTCCCTTCTGCAGATTAACTACATTTGTAATTTTTCCTTCTACTGGTGAACCTTATTATCCGGGAACATTGAGATTGGTTAGTCTTGCCAGGTGTGGATTCTTGTCATTGGTATTCGTGGTCTATAGAACCAATATCTGTGGAATGTAGGATCCTAAATTCTGATTTCAGTATCCCAAGCTTTCATGGTGGTTAGAAGTGTCTCCCGCCCTCACACAACATAAACATGGAAATTTTGGCTTTTTAGTACAATAATTTTTAAAAACAAACCTTTTACCATTGACATATTATTTTCTTTGTTTTTATTGTCAAAGGTATTTGCACATACAACCTATTCCTATTTTGCTGATCTCCTAATTTGCATAGAATTTTTGGTCACTCATTACCAGGCTCTGATGGTACGGAGAAGAAATGGATCATTGCTGATCATCAGGTTTGCATAGAATGGACACATCTGGTTCAGTCATTGCAACATCTACCCAGCTACTCTTGAATATATTTATTTCCATTTTTTCTGTTGGCTCTTTAACTCATGTTAGATTCAGTGGATATTCTGAAAGTTTTCCTAGTGTGACTGGAAGTGATGTTGATGATTCTTAAATTATTTCAATGATCTTAAAGTTTAATTGGTCATACTTATAATTCTTTAAAATTTGCTTGACATTAAGTTTGAAGTGGGAGTTTGCCAACCACCCACAAACTTGTTCAAACATGTTCAGGAAGTCAAGCTAAGTTTAATATTGAAGCAGGGATATTTGGTCAGTATTGATTAATTAATGTGTATTTTAGAGGATTCATTTTAAACCTTGGTGTTGTTGTGTGCCTTCACTTATGATGATCCTAAGGCAAAACTATCATTAGGGATTTCTTGATAAGATTTGTTTTTAGGGGGTTTGAATTTTCCTTCCTCTGAGACTGTGTGAGTGTGACTTCCCCAAAGTAACCCAGTGGGTTTCCATGACTAAATGGGGATTTGAATCTTGTCTCCAGAATAATCCAGTGTTGAAATCATTATACAATGTTGGCTCATTGTTGTAATCTTACTCATTTTTGAAAATGGTTTATTTTCAGTGACACTGTTATGAGTGAATGTTCTTAGAAGGAGTACATTTTTAGCCGAAATTCTTTTTTCTTGTCTTTTTGCACTTCCTTTTCCTAGAGTTGTTCACATGAATTCACCTTTCTGCTTAAAATAAACAACGACAGTGACTGGTTGAAGCTCTAAATGTCTTGTACCATAGTCTATTTTTTCTTTAGGATTAGGTTTCTTTGTTTGGAAATTATTGTGGATCCTTTGGAGAAGATAAAATAATATTTTATGTATCTAAGCGCAGCACCTTACTTGGTATTGCTTTCCCACTAGTACTACTTCACTGGTATAAATCTGACAACCATGTAGCTGTTTGGAACAGCACAGTTGATGTGTGTAAAAATTAGAAGGTGGTCAGATTTTCTAAAAAGTGGAGGAAAAACTCGGAGGACTAAAGCGGAAGAAAGATTCTGCATTCATTGATTTCTTTCCAGGCAATGATTTCATTGCCAGTTGACACAGTTCAAGCCTACTTCTTCTACTGTGTCACTTCTGCTTGGAATTATTCAGTAACATGGGCAGAAGATTCTGCCAATTACAGTTACTCTTTTTAATAATGTCAGCTCTTTACCTTATTTGGCAACTCAGCCACTACCAAGTTGAGTTCTTATGATAAGGTTTTTGCTTGTTCCTTTATGCTTCAGTAATTGGATGAATCTACCAGTGAGGAGACATTATGTTTATCACAAAGACTGGGTCTAGAAACACCCATATAAATTCAGTTTGTAAACCCATATTTTGCAGTACACTGACCATATAATGTAGTTCCAAACTGCATTATATGACAGTATCGATCCAGCCTTAGCATCTCCTACTAATACTTCTTTTTTATAGTCAAATCTCAAAAAGTAAGAGGTTTGTATCTGCTAGATAATGGCAGATATAGAGAGTATTAGTGTTATTAATTATGAACATTACTACACACGAAGAAGCACACATTTTTTCTACAGTGGATATATTGGTAATTGTTATGATTTTTGCCAATATGTAATAGTGAAGTGTGAATTTATATATCAATGTAAATCTAGTGAAAGGTGATTGCTTTGAAACTCTGTCCTCACCTATATATCCCTAGAGAACACATCTTCAATACAGTTGCCTTGAAAGCTTGTGATTAAAAATGCATGGTGTATTGGACAGAGGGATATGTTAAATCGCTGAAATTCTCTTAAACTCTTCTTCCCCTCCTCCTAAAGAAGCTTGTTTTGCTAGGTTACCATGTGCTCAGTCAAAATTAAGGGATCTGTAGCTAGAAAGGTAGCTTCTATCATTTCCATAAAGAGCTGAATATAGTCCTCTTTGTGGACAGTTGTGGTTTGTGTGTCTGTGTGCGTTTTTTTAAAAATTGGTTTAATGTTGTCATTCTCACTCAGACCTAAATGTGCTAAATCCGGAGTAATATCTACACTGTAATAGAGGAAGAAGAATGGGATATTGTGCAACAATCCACATTTCATTGTAAAGAAGTATTGTGATAACTGATTTGTGCAAAAGTGTAAATTTCAGATATATAAATCATCTTTGCATATGAGTTATTGAAGGGATTACTGAGATTTTTTTCAGTGAAACCAGAGAAAATATATTGACAAAATTAATGCAGGTTTATTTTTAAATTAGGTGAAAAATAAGAATGACCCACAATCTGTGCATGATATACAGCACATACTATTTGTATGCCCTTAAGTTGTTTCAGACATGTGGCTACCTTAAGATGAACCTATTACATGGTTTTCTTGGCAATACCCTGTTTCCCCGAAAATAAGACATCCTCAGAAAATAAGATCTAATAGAGGTTTTGCTGAATTGCTCAATATAAAGCCTCCTCCGAAAGTAAGATCTAGCAAAGTTTTTGTTTGGAAGCATGCCCGCCAAACAGAACACCAGAGCTTGCAGGATCGGTAAATGTGCGTACCATAGATGGTTGTACATGGAAATAATGGTAGTAACAAGAAATTCTTGATAAGATTCACAGTTTGTTTGGTTATGCTGGTTTGTGATGACAACTACTGTACAGTATATAATAAATGTTCATTTTTTTGTTCAACAATTAATGTGAATTCTTCTTCATGGAAAAATAAGACATCCCCTAAAAATAAGACCTAGAGCATCTTTGGGAGCAAAAATCAATATAAGACTGTCTTATTTTCAGGGAAACATGGTATGTGTTCAGACAGTGGTTTGCATTTGTCTTTCTCTGAGGCTAAAAGAACGTAACTTGCTCAAAGTCAGTCAGTGAGTTTTTGTGACTAAGGCTTTGAACTCAGGTCTTTGGAGTCATAGTCCAATGCTCAAATCATTACAGTAACAGTAATAGTAACAGCTTTACACATTCTAACTCACAAAATTCTTTTGGCTCCTTCTGGTCTCTTCAGTCATGAGGGTAACTTTTTGGACTGAGAAGCTTCAATATGTGTGTGTAGATATCCCACCTGACTTGGAGAACTTTGGAAGATTAGTCTTGTAAATTGCATAGGTTGACTCTGGGTGGATAAGGCTACAGAAATTATTTTTTTGCGTGTGAGAAAAGCCATACGACTGTGGAGGGCAGACATGTGGTAGTTGTGTTGCCTCATTGTTCCTGTAACATCTGAATAGGGTTAATACCTTTGGTAGATCCAGCTTTCCAAATCTGTCCTCTATGACTATAAAGCACTGTGAAGATATGGGGAAATTGCTTTATTATTTGTTTCATTCACAATTTCAAAGTATTAATAGGACCTGAGTGTCAAAGGAGGACTCTTGGGTGGAAATAAAATAAAAAAGATGAGTTTTGAAACTTTATATATTTAAAAAATGCTTCCAGATGTTCAGCTTGAAACATTTTTCTTTCATGCTGGATATAACAGCACACTTCATTTTTAGTATTTCATCAGTGAGGAAAAATACTTTATCTCCCCTCATCTCATTCAATTAATTACACATTAATTTAATGCCAATAATATTATCATCGATGGTTACTGTTGTTAATCCTTCGCAATATGCTGTCATTGAATTTGTGCATTTGCTGGAAACAACACATTTCTAGAAACTGCAATTCTATTTACTTTACAGGTGGTCTCACTGAAGTTAATAGGATTTCCCCAGTGCAAGTGATTCCTAGAATGTACCACAACTGTTGTTTATGTTTTTCCTTTTGCAATTTTGTTGGGAAAGCTACATTGTTGACAACTTTATGTATTGTGAACTATAAGCAATTTTGTGGTTTAAAATCTCATTTATTTTCAAAAGGAAACCCCACTCCCATAAAGGATTGAACTAAGTAAAGTCACATCTCAAAATTAGAGAGCTGTGTGCTTCATTTCTTTTAATAACCACTGGGCTTGTGACCCTGAAATCCTGCCTGGGCATCAAGTTGTTTGAGACTAAAAATGCTTTGTATGAGATGTGGTAATTGGCTGAGTGTAAAGCACAGGATTCCTTTGAGAGTCTAAATGTAAAATGATCTTCTGTTTACAAGAATTAGAATTATTTGGGAGTGAAATTCTGGTGTGATGATGTTACAACATTAGCATGTAGCCTGTGGTATGCTTAGATAAGAATAAGAGAGCAGCTTGTTCAGAAGTAGCATAGGTCTATAACTTGTTATATCTTAGCAGCCAGACTATAAGAATGGCAAATATGTATGCCACTGTGGGTTGGAGGCGGGGCATGCCCCCTAAATGTAATTGGATGGGTAGCTATTATCTTTGGTTTGGCACATAGGACTTTTTATTGTGTTGTGTGTGAGGAAGTATGTCTTCAGGATCAGTAAGAATTGGCATATGCAGTTCAACAGACTCTGGAGGACTGCTCTTTTTCTACCTTGTGTATAGAGAGATCCTGCTCGTAATACGTTCTTCACTATTAGGTAGAGCAGGGGGCATCTACGCTGTATAATTAATGCAGTTTGACACCACTTTAACTGTTATGCTTTAACACAATTCAGTCATAGGAGCTGCAGCTTCACAAGATCTTTAGCCTTCTCTGCTAAAGGGTGCTGGCAGGGACGTAGCCAGAGGGAAGTGGAGTTTAAGGTTTCAACCCCCACCCTGCCCCAAAATAAGTCAGGTAAAAAAAAAAATAACAGATCGGTTTACTCATGAATTTTAACTGGTTAACCAATTCATGAGTAAACCAGGTTTTTTTTTAACCTGACACATTTTGGAGGAGTGATTGAACTCTTTAACCCCCCTACCTGGCTATGGCCCAGGGTGCTGGCGCCTCACGCCTAAAATATGTATTGAGCCATGGCAGTTAAAATTGTGCCAACTGCATTAATTCTACAGTGTAGATGCACCCATAGTCTTATGGTAGGAAGGGGTGCTACTTTTGAAATAAGAAACCATTGTCTAGAATGGAGCTTTTCTGTGTAAGTGATTCTCAGACTGTGCCACAAGTCTTGTTCATGTATTTGTCTCTTTCAGCTTTTGTTTATTCTCCCTTCCTGGAAAAAACTGCCTGCTGGGTAGATACAGTAGTGGAATTCTTATAAAAAGGGACTTTATCATGAGGAACATAATGCTGAGGTAGACAACTTCTGCAGGTTTGGGAGCCACACATGCCCCTGCTGGACCCAATGCCACCTGGCCGGTATTTTTTGTTTCAATTAAAAATCCCCCTCCCAATTCTTTAGAGTTCATGATTCCTCTGGAAGTTATCCCCCCCCCCCCTTCACCAAACATAGATTAGAACTGTATCGAGTTTTGAAAAAGAATTTATCAGCAAAGAACAAGTGATCCTTCCAAAACTGATTTTACTGGCCCACATAGGCCCTAGACTGCTTGAGGGGCCTTTTTTCAAATAAAACAAAAACATTTTCTTTTTTCAGTTGAGGTGTAGGTGCACAATTTGCTTACCCTTAACATGGTAATGTGAAGACAACAGATACAATATCATGAGGTATTCACTAGAATGGTAGAGTCAGTGATTGGGAAAATCATCTTAAGCCCACAACCATTGGGGAAACAGTCATGAAAGCTTAATTAATCTTGTGAAATCAGGCCTCCAAATTGTTATAGCTTCAGAAACTCTATGTCTCCCTATGTGAGGCAATCTGTATTTGACTATAGAAAATGTAGAGACCTGAGTAACTGAATAAGCAGATTTCACTTTCACCCCAGAAAGGATTTTGATCTTTGGGATCAGAGTATTGCGAGTTCTATTAATTTTAAGACACTTACACTTAGGTGGGTTCCACAGCTTTATTTATCCAGAAATAGTATTTTCTTATCTCTGTTTGGGCATGTATTTCCAAGAAAATTGTAAACACAGGAATATAACAACTTAGAGATGTCTTAGTTTATGATTCAATACTAGTCATTCTATTTTAAATTAGGGCTGATGTCAGAGAAAAAAAGATATTTATTTTTCTAAAACCATTTAATCCTGGCCCTATTAATAAAATGACCATATGTTGAGTATTTGAATCAATGTTCATTTTGTTGAAAACATTAAAGTTGAAAAAAGCAGAATATTTCTGTGGAATTGTCACACCTATGTCATGGAAGTTGAAAATGATAGCACTTGCATTATCAGACACAGTTAACAGAAGCCTAAATTCTATTTTTGTCTTAACTAGGGATACCTAATGAATCTGTTACGTTTATCTATATGTTGACTTTTCATTCAAAGGTTGGTTGGTTGGATCTAACCTATTTATTTATTTATTTATTTATTTATTTATTACATCACTTCTACCCCGCCCTTCTCACCCATCAGGGGACTCAGGGTGGCTTACAATATAAACATAAACATCTAAAAACAGTTGAAACTAGCTGGAACCAATCAATAGGATGTCAGTCATTGTGTCCCCTTACATCTTCTCCCATTTAAAGTTCCACCTCCTAAGCTGTACAACAGTTCTTCAATTATATTCCTTGAAATAATTGTTTCTAAGACAGGAGTGTGTAGTCATAAATTGAAGTCGCAGCATGGTTATCACTGTGTGTGCTGTTTCAGGGTTTAGGACAAATGATGTGACCTTGTAGCACAATGATGCATGAAAATGATTTTGCTTTTGGCTAATGCATTGGTTTCTAAGAGCATCACTTCCATGTGGGCATTGTAGACATCATCCTGCAATTCTTCATCAGTCCTGCATTATATGGCAGATCAAGACATGGATCTTTTTGTTATATTTCTTATGTACAGAATGCTATGTTTCAAAACTATTATCAAAGTTGTAATAGCGTAGAATTGAGTGTAGAATTTTCTTTACAATACCTTGATATTTGTCAGCCTAGACAGCAGTAGATTTGCTGATGTAAGTCTTGTTCCTTCTCTGTCAATCAATTAGCTTGTATAGATGGATTGATAAGCCATAGATCAGCTTTCATCTGTTTTGTTCTGTGTGTAATTTGTTTCAAATGTATGTTGCCCATTTTGAAGGAGAAGTTACTATAATATTACCTGGAATGTTTTCATGGATAGAGCTTGATAGTTATGAAGCCTTTAAATGTGCTCTTATGTCTGTTACCCAAGAGCTGCTGAAGTGCCCTTTCATCCTTTTAAAATTAGCCTAGTCAATCCTGTTAGTATTCATAGAACCCTTCACTTATTTGAAGTATAACTTTTGTTTTCTCTAGCATAATTTGAAAATTTTATTATACTTGTAAAAAGGATGTTAAATACACTTTGTCCCACTTGATATTTTATCCCTGTTGAGTATGTACTTGCATGAAAATACCAACAGGGCATGGCATACTTTAGTTAGCCTGATCTTAATAATGGGAATTAGCTGCTTTGGCTATTGACCTTCCTTCAGAAATTACCCCCAAGCCTTGTGTTTCAATTCCAACACTTTACAGATGTGTAAATCTCACAGATAATTTGATAACTCTTAACAATGAAAACAAAGATTTTTAACACTGTGAGCGCTCAAATGTACATATTATTAGGTATGCCTAGACTGGTGCTGTAAACTTGACAGTGATTAAATCCAGTTATCCTTACACTGATAGGATGGATTCACAAGTATGCATTTATGACGTTTGGTCAGGGCTTAGGAAGGGGTTCTCTTTCTTTGGTCTATGTCTCCTGGCAGCAGTTATGTGACTAAGGATTCTGAAGACATAGTTCAAAAACAATATTTCCAAGCTTTACCTTTAGTTTGAATTGATTGCCTTTGTTCAGCTTACCACAGCTTTGGGTTTCTACTGTGAAATGAAATATTTTCAAAGCATCTGAGGGAATGAACAGCTATTGAGGCACCCATCAAAGGCTGGAATCATTTAACAAACACTAAATGAAAGTTTTAAATTGTGTGGCACTAGCAACCACAAATCTTTGGTTTGCTTCTATTCTGAAAATTTGTGCTGTCTTTTAAAAATGTTCTGTAGGAAGCCACAGCTGCACTGATGTTCTCTTGTCTTCTGTGGATGTTCATGCCTGGAGGGTAGATGTAATCAAAAGATAAAAGTGGAAGCTGCTGGAAAAACTGCTTTGCTCTCATCTCCTAGAAACAGGGTGACTCTTATGACTCTTGCTGATTCCAGTCAGCTCTGCTTCATTTGCTTACCAAAATTCTCAGGTTGTTTAAATGTGACCACATTTCTTTCCTCAGTCCCCTCCCATGAATTTTGACTGAATGGTGTCTATGCTTTCTAAAAGTATTTGTCAGTTTGAAGTGTTATGAAGCGGTACATCATAGGGCCTTGTGACCTCTTCTGTCTATCTCTCATTTTCCAAGTGGTTTTCACTTTAACATCTTAGAAGGAGAGATTAAAAGTTACCATATGGCTGAACTGCCCACTTGAGAAGACTGGTATTGACTAAAGTGGAAAATACTGTTTATTACAGATGTGGCTCAGTTACCCAAGACTAATCTGTTAAACTAATGTCTTTAGTAAACTAAAAGCATATTTAAGTAGGATTCAAATACATTTTGACTTATAGAGGCCCTTGGCCTCCCAAGATTTGGAGTAGGAAATTGTTGATTCAATCTTGTGATGATTTTGATTTGATGTTCATTTTGGATGATCAATTTTCTCCCCTGGTTGTTTTGCTTAATTACTTTTTTTTCTTCTAGCTGGACATTTGCAAACTTGACAACAGTAATGCATTAACCCTATAGAAGTCAACTGCCATCAGTTGTACAATCTAGTCTTCATTGTTTATTTTTACCCAGTTCATGTGACCAGAATAAAACCAGTGGTTTCTTACTATGGACTTTTTTTCTTGGACATCTCATGTTTTTAACAGACTGACTTTTCTGTGGCCCCCCTCTATATTGAATAAATCTGTCTTCCTTCTGAGTTCCAAATAGTACTGAAATACAAATCTTTGTCCTTCCTCATCTTCATTTTCAACACAAATGCCCTTTTTTCACACAAATGATATTCTTAAGTTGGCAAAAAGGGGTCTGTTTCCCCAATCAGCCTTCAAATTCGTTGTGCTTCCTGTAATTTTTGGGTCTGCTTTTGTGCAATCAGCCTACTATTATCCATGTTATGTCTCAATAGGGCTGACTCCAGAGGACTGCAGGAAGAAGCTGTAATACGAACAAAAGATGTTTTTTAAAAAGCCAAATACTGTACATCTGGAGTGGGAGGAGAAAAGCTCTTTGACTGTATGAAGGAAAGGACAATTAAAGCATTACAAAGGCCACAGGATATAGGAAAGATGTTTGGATGGAAACCCAACTCTGCTGTGAATGGAAATGTGCACTCACATTTCCCAGTAGAGTTCAATTTCTAAAGAGCATGAATACTTGTTTTCTTTTCTTTATCTACTGTGGGCTTTATCTCACACGTGCCTCCAGTGATTTTTTTTTGTAGCTGTGGAAGAGAGTGTAAATGCCAGATATCTGTCTCAACACCTGTTACACTTTTTGCATTCATTTGGGTTACCTAAAAATGTTGGATTTTAAGTAACCCAAATCCATTCGAATACATTACGATACCCTAGGCTTTCCAGAACAAGGTGCCTGAGCTATTGGGAGTGGGGAGTCATATATATTGGGCATTTTACGGTATGGTTGGGTGGGGAGAAAATGGTAAACGTAGATGTATTCAGTACGTACCTTGAAGATTTTCAATGTTATCTCTGTAAAGAAATGCAGATTAGAAGAAGCCTAAGCCAAGCTTGATCACAGCTCATTTTGAGGCTTTGTATTCATTATTTCTGTCATACTTTCTGCATGATAAAAGATTTTTTGGGAAACGTAGTGTTGGAGCATTCTAGGATTGTGCAATCTATAGCACATAAATAATATTAATTAGGCCCATCTACTCCGGTTATGCAGTTCAATGCTGGTTTCAAACTGTGGTGGCCAGACAACAAACTCCCACAAAAGTGGATAAAAAAGTCCATAATGTGCACCAGTGCTCTTGTTTGTGCAATCACCATCCAGGCCTAAAACTGGTTACAGGATTTCCTGTCTAATCATCTGCACAGCGAAACCACTTTTTTCAATATTGGTTTGAAACTGCATTTAAATGGTCAGCATAGATGGGGCCTTTTCCCCACTCTTGTCCACTAGGGTAACTCAGAGTGTGAATATTTCATAGCTCTGTGTGTTTGTGTGCGTGGGTTCTCATCTATGACACTGCAGGTCATTAAAGATATAGAGGCTTTGTGTGTATGTATATGCCTTCAAATCACCTACTGACTTATGGTAATCTTATAGAGTTTTATTAGACAAGAAAGTGGTTCTGCCAGTTCCTTCCTCTGAAATATAGCCTATAGTTATTCCTGGGCAGTCTTCTATTCGACTACTGACTGAAGCTGAATCTGTTTAGCTTCCAAGATCAGAGAGGATCTGATATTCTTAAGGTAGTTTCACCTGACATAAAGGCTTTGGTATATACTAATTGAAATAACTCATATGTACCTAGAGGCCTGGAGCCTCCAGTGGCTCAGTGTGTTAAAAGCACTGAGCTGCTGAACTTGCAGACCGAAAGGTCCCAGGTTCAAATCCGGGGAGCGGAGTGAGCGCCCGCTGTTAGCTCCAGCTTCTGCCAACCTAGCAGTTTGAAAACATGCAAATGTAAGTAGATCAATAGATACCGCTCCGGCGGGAAGGTAACGGCATTCCATGCAGTCATGCCGGCCACATGACTTTGGAGGTGTCTACGGACAACGCTGACTCTTCAGCTTAGTAATGGAGATGAGCACCAACCCGCAGAGTTGGACACGACTGGACTTAATGTCAGGGGAAACCTTTACCTTTACTTTACCTAGAGGCCTGCAGTTATCTAGGAATTTTGTACACAGAGAGCCCTTAACAAACTCAGATTATACTATTTATTCAGATTCAGCTATGTGATTTACTCCTGCTTTTTTGTGGGACTGTCTTCTAAATCCTGAGATGTAAGCATTTTTTTAATGTTTGCTTCATGTATATGGAGTGATTTTCACCCTGCCATTAACTGTATATATTCGAGTATAAGCTGACCTTAATATAAGCAGAGGCACCTAATTTTACCACAAAAAAACTGGGGAAACTTATTGACTCAAGTATAAGCCGAGGGTGGAAAATGCAGCAGCTACTAGTAAATTTCAAAATGAAAATAGACCCCAATGAAACTATATTGAGACATCAGTAGGTTAAAGGTTTTTGATTATTTACTGTATTTCAAAGAAAAACAGCAAACTAGCTCTGTAGGTGGAAAAGTAGGGTTAAAAAACAATATGGTATTAACAACAACTTAATAATAACAACAACAACAACAACTTCATTTGTAACCCTGCCCTATCTCCTCTTGGGGACTCAGGCCAGCTTCCAAAATAGTAACAGGCAAACATTCAGTGCCTACATAAACAATGCAGAGCTAGATATAGATCTATAATTATATATACTAATTTCACATATGCATTTCCCCCTGAAACGTTTGTAAATCCTCTATATATGTGCTTTTCCCTCCTGCAATATTTGCAAGCCCTATTATGTATATTCATATATATCTATCTAGACGTCTCTCTATATATAGATAATTATATCTGCATAGGATTTGCAAAGACTTGCAAACATGTGAGGCAAAAATTCATATATTAAATTAATGTACAGTAGAGTCTCACTTATACAACATAAACGGGCTGGCAAAACGTTGGATAAGTGAATATGTTTGATAATAAGGAGAGATTAGGAAAAAGCCTATTAAACATCAAAATAGGTTATGATTTTACAATTTAAGCACCAAAACATCATGTTTTACAACAAATTTGACAGAAAAAGTATTTTATTACACATTAATGCTATGTAGTAATTACTGTATTACGAATTTATCATAAAATATCACAATGCATTGAAAACATTGACTACAAAAATATGTTGGATCCAGAATGTTGGATTAGTGAGTGTTGGATAAGTGAGACTACTGTATATAGATAGATAGATAGATAGATAGATAGATAGATAGATAGATACAAATATAAAGGAACATAGGGATTGCAAAGGCTTGCAGGGGGAAATGCCTATATATCTGTAGCAGAAAATTCTTTTATAAGATTAATGGGCATATATATATATTCATTCTGACTTGCAAGGGCTTCTTTCCCTTTTCAAAACATTCCCTTGGTTAAGAGTGAGGGAGGCTTTGGAAAAGTAAACACTGATAAAGGAGGGTAAGGTGAGAGATAAATATGTCATATATTGCAAGCAACAGCCTCCAGACTCCACTGCCGGCTTGACCCGATTATAAAATGGGGAGGCTTTTTCAGCTCACAGAAAGGGCTGAAAAACTCAGCTTATCTTCAAGTATATACGGTATTATTCATAATATTCATGAGAGAGTGATTGTAAAGATGTGGCCCAGTATCACTCTGAGATCAATATGTACACATACATTCTTCTTGTAGAGTTGACAGAGGAAAATATCTTGCAAAATATGAGTCGACTCATGTAGGATCATTCCACGGATACATGGGTGAAGACATCCTGCATCTTCAGAGTATCAACAGTATTTCCAGATCTTGGTTTTAGATCTTTCTTTTCCTGGAAGATAGTGAAAATTGAAAGTTGGACCTTGTTATAGAGCAGTGGTTCTCAACCTGTGGGTCCCGAGATGTTTTGGCCTTCATCTCCCTGAAATCTTAACAGTAGGTAAACTGACTGGGATTTCTGGGAGTTGTAGGTCAAAACATCTGGGGATCCACAGATTGAGAACCACTGTTACAGAGTGTCACATCACTAAGTTTTGTGCCTTTGCTTAAACTGATGTAGAATTGGTCATTTTGACAGAATTCAGATTCACTCCCCAATCTTCAGAAAACACCAGGCAGAGAATTTGATTACAGTGCCTTGACAAATTGAAATTAAGAAATGTATATTAATACCTGTACTCTCATAAATGTACTTATGGTTCCATTGAATTAAATTGTTATTTCTTTTTCTCAATAGCTTCAGTACTTCTTTCTATCAAAAGAAAGGGGTAAAAGGAAGAATATCTCTTCTTTTTACAGTGAAAGTGAATGCTTCCCAAGTGATTCTTCATTATGCAAAAGGTGTTTCACTATATAAAATGGAGAGAATCCATTGGGGGATTTTACATCTGTCTGCTGGAAGAGTGGGCTGATCTCTTAACTGTTTGGCATTTAGCCAACTTGACCTGCGTTGTTTCTTGTGAGAGGGTTAAATGGTGCTTTCAGAATGACAAGTGGTAAAAATAAATCCATTTCTTTGAATACACCAAATAGTTGTCTGGTATATGGGGAAACAGCCTGCTATTATTTTTTTTTACTGCTCTACTTCAGTGGGGCCTTCTTTAAAAAGAACAAGCATTACAGTATACATAAATCAGAGACGCACAAATAATACTGTAACTAAGAAGCCCCTCTTCTGTTAGATGTGCATTCTTAGTTTCCACAGTAAAAGGAATGCTACTGCGGAGATCTAAACAATTGTGAGGACACTGAATTTTGTTAGTAATCAAAACAACACCAAACAAGATCTTGAAATAACACACCTCTTAATAATGGGGTTTATTTTATTTTGATCCCTTTGCATACTGATCCAGACTAACAGGGCTTTGTCTTTGAGCGCATATGAAGTCTAACTTGGGTTCTTAATGATAAGATGATAATTGATTATTTAAAAGCCCTTGAATAAATGACTTCCAGCTCCCTATACCCACAGAGTCTGTATTCATGAATTCAACTACCTATGGCTTGAAAATACTATCTACTGCATTTCATCGCATATAAGTCACATCCCCATTTTGGGGAAGGCAAAATTGTGGGTTTTTTTATTCTCCCCGTGTAATAGCCATACACTTTATTAAGTTGTCTGTGCCCAGGCGAGTGAATGAAGAGTGCGATTTGATGGGTGAAGCCTTACCCGCCAGCACGGCTGCTCTCTTTGCAGCTGCAATGGGGACAGGCACATGGGTGGGCGAGGCATCACCTGCCCACCCACCTGTCCCCTTCGAATTAAACTGGGAAAGTCCCGTAGTTCCTTTTTTCACCACGTAATAGTCGCACACATATCCACTACGACCAGCTTAAAATACTAGAAGAGTTTGGCGGAGGGATGGACCCAGGATAATGAGGGTTATAGTTCCCTCACATCCAGGGAGCACTTTCAGAGATTACTGTGACATCCACCAATGATGGATCTGAACCAAACTTGGCACACATACCCATCATAACCAGCTTTAAGTACTGAAGGGGTATGAAGTATGCTGACCCTATATCAGTGGTTCTTAGCCTTCCTAATGCCGTGATCTCTTTCTTAGTGAAACAATTCCTCATGTTGTGGTGACCCCCAACCATAAAATTATTTTCATTGCTACTTCATAATTGTAATTTTGCTACTGTTATGAATCATAATGGAAAAATCTAATAATGCAGGATGCATTTTCATTCACTGGACCAAATTTGGCACAAATATGCAATACACCCACATTTGAATTCTGGTGGGGTTGGGGGGATTGATCTTGTCATTTTGGAGTAGTAGTTGCTGGGATTTATAGTTCACCAACAATCAAAGAGCATTCTGAACTCCACCAACAATGGAATTGAACCAAACTTGGCACACAGAATTCCCATGACCAACAGAAAATACTGGAAGGTTTGGTGGGCATTGACCTTGAGTTTTGGAGTTGTAGTTTACCTACTTCCAAAGAGCACTGTGGACTCAAACAGTGATGGATCTGGACCAAACTTGGCACACATACTCAATATGCCCAACTGTGAACACTGGTGGAGTTTGAGGAAAATAGACCTTGACATTTGGGAGTTGTTGTTCCTGGGATTTATAGTTCACCTACAATCAAAGAGCCCCTTGAACCCCACTAATGATAGAATTGGTCTGTTTTTAAAAAGGAAGAAAAGGACAGGCAGAGAGATCTTCAGCGTTCTCTGCCAAAGGAATTCCTAAGACCATCAGAAATATGTGTTTTCTGGTGTCCTTTGGCGATCCCTCTGACAACTCCCTCGTGACTCCCCCAGGTCCCGACCCCCAGGTTGAGAAACACTGCCATAGATGATGGGAATCTCTGAATTCCACCGACAATGGATCTGGACCGAACTTGGCACATGTACCCATCATGATCAGTTTTAACTACTGGTATGGTTTGAAGGCAATGACACATCCTTATGCATTTTCTAATGGGACAATTCCTAAAATTCCAAAATAAACAAAGACTACAGGCAGTTCCTGAGTAACAAACATTTGGCTTACAAATGACTCATGGTTAAGAACAGGAGGGAGACAACAGGAAGTGAGATAATCTACCCCTAAGAAGGGAAATTCACTCCTGAAAGAGTTATCATGTGGAAAAGGTGTCTTCACCAAGCCTTGTTCCTACAACAAACTACATTTTTCAAAATCCAGTTATCACAGAGACAGAAAGTGAGTCAAAATCTTCTGAACAGGGCTATAGACAGCAAAACAAACAATACGGGAATGTTAACTCTGCCTTGTGCTATTCAAAGCTTTAAAATGCATATTTACACTTTTAAAATGTACCTGTTCCAACTTACATATAAATTCAACTTAAGAACAAACTAACAGAACCTATCATGTTTGTAACTTGGAGACTGCCTGTATTTCTAATATTTATCATTACAAAAGATCAAACCCAGCCATTGTTGGGTACCTATGCTAGTACATAAATACAATCTTCAAGGCAAACCTTGATTTGCCATACCATATGAAGGACACTATTTTGCAACACCATCATATACAATTGGACTTGAGCGTATATATAGTGTGACTTGAACGCTCAAGGATTTTGGAACCAAATTGTACCAAGGGCCAGTTGTATATCTTGTGCAAGCATAGGTTTTCAATGTGTTTGTTCAAATTTGTGGCACATTTTCATCCAGGGCGTGTTACTATGAACAAGATGGTTATCTGACACTATATTGGGCTGAGTTCTCATTCATTTGTAAATGTATTTTTCTTTTTATAACTTTGGTTTTCCCGTTAATAGCCATGATATGCAAGCATCTGTTGAGGTTTTTTTTTAAATCCAAGCATCTTATATATGGGAAGGTAAAGTGCTTTCATTTTTGTTTAATAGAATACACAGAAAGTTTAATTAAAATTAGATTTTAAATTTTATGGTGTTCTTATGAAAAGTACTTTTCTTGCATCTTATTCTTTAATAATGCAACGTGTTTATAGTTGACTAAAGTTCATCTGAAAGGTTTTTTTATGCATCCATGTGGTTTCTTTAAACACCCTACTATTCTTTCTCATTGGAGTTATTTTCAGTTGTGCCTTCAGTATCTTCCGTACTTAGCTTTTACAAAATGTGCATGCATAATGAACTCCCTTTTCTTCTACCCTTTCTGACTCTAGGATTTCACTCAACATTTCTCTAAACTTACTGAAATTAAATTTCTTAAAGTCCAGACTGTGTTTCCAACTATGTTTTTTCCCACTATCTTCTGTGTAACAAATCCCAGGACGATACGGTCTTTTCCACCCAAGAACTCCAATACTTTCTCTCTGCTGGTTAGAATCAAGTCCAAGATAAAGTCAATCTCTTGCTGCCTTTACCATCTTCTGGACAACACATTTGTTAACCAGACAAGTAAGAAATTTGTTGAAACATATATTTTGATTTTCAACAAATATCATTGTGGTTGAAGTCTTTCATTATTACCACCTCTCTCCTTTTTGATTATTTGGTCATCAGTTCTAGGAAGGCATCACTCAAAAGGCTGAGAGCACTCTGCAGAGTTGCACTTTCTCCCCCTTGCAAATCCTTTCTTTGCATTCTGAGCAAGCCTGTATAGAGGCTAACATAACTATCATTGGACTTTAATCAGATTTTTTTAATGCTGCACCTCTATAGTGTGCTGGCTTTTTGGTGTAGTTTTATGGACAGGCAATCTGATCGAACAGGGGACCATGCCACAGCTAATAAATATTCTCATTACTTGAAAACAGAAAGAGGGAAGTTTGCTATCAAATTCCTCTCTCAAAAGGCTTAATGCTGACCTTCTGTCTCTTTTTCTTTTCTTTTGGTTCAAGGTGAAAGCTTGTCTTAATTTTATATACCCAAACCTATTAGTATTGTATTTTTAATAATTGATTTTAATCTGCCTTCTACGCTTATAATTTGTGCTTGTTAAAATTATAGTGTACTTCCCTGAGAATCATGACCAATTATATTTCTTTTATTTCTTAAAAGCTTTAGAGGAATTACTGACAAATCAGAGCTCATTCTTCTCGCTAAAGCCATGTAACATAACTTCTGATGGGTACAAAAGCAGTGTCTTACTCTTTTGTCATTGTGCCTGTTCAGAGGTTTGTGTGACGCATGTACTTTGCTCTGCAAAATGCAGAAGGCTAGAAAATGCAAGGGCAGCACAGCGGTGACATCTAAGGGCATTGCAACAATAGTGAAGACCCAAGAAGTCAGAACATTTTGAGATTTGTAGCCTGGGAGAATCCCAAAAATATATAACACCACAACCCCCTTTCCAAAATTATCCTTGGGGAAAATGATTCCTCTTTGAAAAGCTCTAATACCAAACTGGTGCTCTTGTAATAAAAGATTGCAAATATCTATTTTAGGTTTTTTTGTGGGGACTCAGAGAAGGAGAAACTCTGCAGGCAGAGCTTGAATTGTTGATGTAACCCCCCATGGTTTTAGCATGTTAATGTTGTTAGGATTGCAGCCAAGTTTAGTGTTATATACTAGAGCACAAAGTTTAGAGAAATAAGGTCTTAGTCTGTCTCTGGCTTTTGAACACAGACTAAACTTTGCTTGAGACAATTCCAAATCTTTTTTTAAAAAAAATTGTTTGAACTTTAATGTCTGAGCCTAAAAATGTAATAATAAACTTTTTCATTCTACATGGTAGTAGCATGCAAGCATTTCTCATATCTTTTCTATATAGGTACATCTTTTGTACCTGTGAGAACAAAGCTGTAAAGACTGCTCTCCTTAAAGGCTTATTTCAAGAAGATAAAGCTTAAGTGAATTTTAAATCTACCCAAAAATGACTGATTGAAAGTGCTAGGTATTAAATGTAGGCCTTAAAGTTACTCACAGCCTGCCAAGAAAATATATCTGCCGAGACTATGAAATCTATGACATGTTTATTTTCCTGAGTTTTGTTCATGTAATGGATTAGACTTAATCAAATCCTAGGGAATAGGAAGCAGAAGAAATCTACTATGCTTTTATAGTTGTTGCATATGCTAACACAACCTCCTGGTTTAATAAAATGCTCTTGCATTTTCAAAGCTTTGTATAAATATTAAAGGAGAGCTTTTGTTGAAGTTTCTGGTTTTTAAAATTAAAGTTTTGCACCCCAAGCATACTTTTAAACATTTTTGTACAGACCATGTTCATAGTTTTGTATAGCCCTTGATATAATACGTCATATTTGTTTTTTTGTTTTTGTTTTTTTAAAAACCCCATATTCTTGCTGAGATAAGCTTAGTCAATTATTGCCTGGGGATCGGAAGTCCCATTGGTAGCATTGGAAATGCAGATACTCAGTTTATGTGGTTAATCATCTCTAGGCTGAATAGGTAAGAAATCCGATACTGGTAAAAAAATTTGTGGGTTTTGGTGATCCCTTTTAATTTGTACTTTTGCATTCATAGAGACTTTTGTTTAACTGAGTTCCATGGCCCACACATTGAATTAATGCTTCTATGTATTACAAACTAGGGGCACATCTCTACTGATCCCTTATCCTGAAAAAAAAAGAGGGGGGGGGATCAGCTCTATGACGGCTACATTATGCACAATGCTGATTCAGGTTAACATGGCCTTGAACTATGTTATCAAAAATAGTGAATTCCATCGAATTCTCTCCAAGAATCTGGAGCAAACCTGACTGTGGATCTGTGTAAGCAGTTGGGCTATTTCCTAGACAGAATTGGTATTTACCAGACCATCCCATAATACTTGGGCCCGGGCAGCCCAGGGATGTGGGATAGCACTCAGTTTCCCTCCCCCCTTCCTGTAGTGATGATCAGCGGGGACGTCATGGTGTCATCGCTTGTTGACTCTCGTAATGTCGGTGGGCACAAGAGTGATCGGAGAAGGAAGGGGGAAACAGTAAGCCAACAATCTCAGTTCAGATGTGACAATCAACTTTTGTATCCTGATCGGTTCATGGTTTGTTTGGTTATTCCTTTTTGGGAAATGAACCAACCAGGAGCAACTAAGTAATATGTATAAGGATACAAATTTGTGAGCTCTAAGCCAGTATCCTGAAGAATTGTACAAGTGCATCCTATTTCAGACAGGCAAGAAAAGAAGAGGGATAGAACGTGGAGGAGGGACCCTCATGAAGAAAAGGTATATCCATTGCAAAGTTTGGGGAGAATCAATTGTATGTATTTTTTATTAATGGAGGGAAGATAAATGTCTTGTTACTTGGAAAAAGAATGTTTACCTTCGATTTGTTGTAGAGATGTGAGATGTCTTCTGAGCATTTTACACAAACAGAAAAAAGTTTAATGAAAGTTAGAGTTCCTTGCCAAAGGCAGAATAAACAAGGAATGTCAACAAGAGCAAACTGATAAGATAAAGGTATTCCCCTGATATTAAGTCTAGTCGTGTCCGACTTTGGGGGTTGGTGCTCATCTCCATTTTTAAGCTGAAGATCCAGTGTTGTTCATAGGCATCTCCAAGTTTATGTGGCTGGCATGACTGCATGGAGCGCCGTTACCTTCCTGCCAAAGCGGTACCTATTGATCTACTCACATTTGCATGTTTTTGAACTGCTACCGTGTTTCCCCGAAAATAAGACAGTGACTTATATTATTTTTTACTCCCAAAGATGCTCTAGGTACTATTTTCAGGGGATGTCTTATTTTTCCATGAAGAAGAATTCACATTTATTGTTGAACAAAAAAATGAACATTTATTCTATACTGTACAGTAGTTGTCATCACAAACCAATATAACCAAACCAGACAAACTGTGACTTCTGTCAATAATTTCTTGTTACTACCATTATTTCCATATACAACTGGTATGTACATTTACCAATCCTGCATGCTATGGTGTTTTGTTTGGTGGGCGCTGGGCATGCTTCCAAACAAAAACTTTGCTAGGTCTTACTTTTGGGGGAGGCCTTATATTTAGCAATTCAGCAAAACCTCTACTAGGTCTTATTTTTGGGGGATGTCTTATTTTAGGGGAAACAGGGTAGGTTGGCAGAAGCTATGGCTAACAGCAGAAGCTCACTCTGCTTCCCAAATTGGAACCAGCAACCTTTCGTCAGCAAATTCAGCATCTCAGCAGTTTAACCCGCTGCACCACCTCCTGAGTAAACTGATAAACTTTTATTAAGTTCTTGTTGTTGAAAGTTCTCTTTATTTCTCTGCGTGCACTTGTTAAGCTAGATTTGATGGTTTGCTCCAGATGTGAATGTGGAGAGAAGTTGTATTGCTTCCAAAACAAACTCAAGAGTGGGCTTGCTCCCTTTTCTAAAGGCATTTTAACACCAAGTCCTGATTTTTTTTTAATCTTACTGGATATATTTCTGGGAATATTCTGTTTTTTCTGTTATCAGTTTGTACAGGATGTGGCTGTTGATAAGAAGGTGGGGGAAAGGGAAGCCTGGTTTTGCTGATTCTTGATAAATACGCATGAGAAGCTTTGTTTGCAAGCATCTGCAGTAACCTATAATTACAAATCCATTAAAATGTACCATCTTCTTTTCTATCTCTGTTTAAAGGAGCAACTGATACAAAAGTAATTGGTGCATATTCTGAAAACAGTTGGATTGGGAGAATGATAGAGAAGGAGGAACAAGTTTAACCTTAAAAGAAATAAGCAGCAAGTGGTAGCTTTTTAAACTCCTGGGCAGATGAAATATTTTAAGTGGTTAACAAAAATCACTTAACCTTTATCTTGTTTTGAGATTTATACTTGCCCCTCAAGCTCTTCAGCATAGCAAGGGTACATATTGGTTTGTGTCAATCAACTCAGCAACTAAACATCCCCCTTTCCCCACAGCTTTTCTCTGAATGCTGGGTCAGTTGATTTACTTTGCATTGTTTGTTGAACTTCTAAGTGCACAAATGAGCGCTGGTATTCCTGTCCTGTAGCAGTAAGAAGACATTTGTTTCTTATTATGCTGTATTACCTGTTTTTAGTTTGGAGTGACCCCACACTTAATTATTTGGGATGCTTGTTTGTTTCATATGCCTGTATAATTGAGAAAAAGAAGGCTTCCCTTTTAGGCTGTACCTTTTAGAGATTGGCTTATCCCATTTTTCCCCATATGCCATTTAAATGTGGAATGTTATATTTTAAAATATTTTGAAATCCAAAAGTAATGTTGTGAAGAAGTGTATAATTATATTTTGTTTATAGATGATATGTATATTTGATTTTGTTTAAACAGCCAGGTTTGGCTATGTTTAAAATGGTGAGTATTTAAGTTGACAATATGTATGGGGGAAGGTAGCCATCTTAGAGTGCTAGAGCAGGTTACCATAGCAACAGGGGCGGAGCCAACCGCCGCCTGGAAAGGAAAAGGGGGAATATTTTAAAACCCAGCAGTCTGTGATTTCCATTCACAGAGAAGGAACTGATTCTCAGGTGGAGAATCAGGGTGACTCAGAAGAATTTGAGTCAGGCCTAAAATAAAAGGATTTATTTTAGCAGTCTGTGATTTTCTAGTCACAGGGAAGGATCTGATTCTTGTGTGGAGAATCAGGCTGGCTTAAATAGAGAGATTTGAGTCAGATTTAGGTTAGACCAGACTAGGCAAGTTAGTGTGATGACTCATGGGCCATGTAGTCCCGTTCCTAGTGCTGTTGTGAATGATGAAGAGGAAAACTTGGGTTTTCCACCATTTCAGCCAGAAAAGGAACTATCCCAGCCAGAAATTGAGCCTTTGCACCTGCAGGAGGCTTGTCTTCCAGAAATCTGCCAAACAAGCCCTGAGTCGAGTTCTCCCCCTTTTTCGCGCCGTAATTATTATCTCCAGCAAAAAGGAGTGCAACAAGCTAATCGCAGGAGTTTGAGAATTGCAGCAAAGCATTCAGATGATTAAGCCTGCTGCCATGAGAAATTTTAGGGAGTCATACATCTGGACACAGAGATTGACTTTCGTTTCTGATTCCCCAGAGAAGTGTTCTCTGGTGGGAAAACGAGGCCTATTTAGGTTCCTTGCTCCCGAAGGAATCTTGCGGAGTCAATTCGTCAGCTACCGGAGCAGCGTGTGTGGACAGCTACTCCTGCTTTCAAGCCTTTGTTCCTGTTCCAAGCCTTCGTTCTCAGCCTTGTTTTCTCCCCGGATCTTGCCTTGTTTTCCGGACCTCGCCAAGTAATTACCACGGATCTTGTTCTTGCTCCTCGTTTCCTTGTTGCCTTGAATCAAGCTTTGTGTGCCAAGAATCAAGTTATTTCCTAGCCTTGCTCAAGTTCATGGACTAAAGGACCTTGTCATCTCCCCTCACTTGCTTGGCAAGTGAGTGTTTCGGTTATTGGATTACAACTTTGGACCTTAATATTTCATATTGGACATTGCTTTTTTGGACTAATTTTGACCTTTCCTGAAAGGTCTACTTCTGGACTATTTCCTATACTTGTTTTTATTAACTTTATATATTTCCTTAATAAAGATATTAGATAGATTCTGGCCTCTGTGTATGGTTATTGGTGCTCTGCAGCCTGGGTCGTGACAGTTAGGTGATTTGTCTAGGGTCAGTTGTAGAATCTGTGGATTAGGGAACATTAATCCCAGGGGATCCAGGAGGATCAGGGTTTAGTGTAATCCAGAGAAAGAAGTATTTTTGAAAGTTTAACCACCTTATAACTGTTTGTAACCATTAAGCGAAGTGCCTTTACCAAGTTATCTGAAACCATCAAGCTCTGTACCTGCAATAAACTTGTTTTGATTTTATTCTAATCAAGCCTCTGTCATACTCTCATATTAAATTAAGCAACATCAACATCTGAAGTAAAACAAATAGAGAAAGCTTAAAGGAACCAATACCATCTGCCTGACGTCTCCTCAAATGGTGGCAGCGAAGAAGATAGTCAACTAAATAATTAATTAACATAATCTCTCACAAAACATCTTTATTCATTGGTGGTATCTGTGTGTGCGTGTGTGGGATTAAAAAGGGTTCCATCTCTGTCATACATTCCTGTCAGACACCTCACCTCTGTACATATTGGTGGCTAAGCTGAGGGATTCTAAAAGGGATTCCATTCCCTGTCACCCTCAGTTCTCCACATAATTTGGTGGCAGCGGTGGGATTCAAAGGGGATTCCATCCTCTGCCACCTCAGCTCCTTACAAATGTAACAACAGCTTCTATTATAAAACCCCAGTATACTGATTGTAATGTAATTTATGCTTATAGACCTACAAGCAACTTTAAAAATCTTTGCAGAAGTATATGAAAAGCCAGGCCTCACACTTAACGTTGAAAAACCAAAGTGCTCTACCAGCAGGCACAAACCAATCCCTCTGCAATGCCAGAAATACAGCTTAATGATGTATTTCTGGCATTGACCATTTATGCTACCTAAGCACCCACTTCTTCACAAAAATTGACATAGATGCTGAAATATAACATCATTTGTACGCTGCAATTGCAGCATTTTTTGAATGAAACAGTGTGTCCGAGGATTGGAACATTTGTAGGGATACCAAGATGCTTGTTTATAAAGATGTTGTCCTTCCAATTCTATTGTACACCTGCGAAATATGAACAGTTTAAAAATGTCACTCTTGTTTTGGAATTTTGCCTTCAAAAAATCCTGTAAATCTCCTAGGAAAACAGGTAGACCAATGTTAGGATTCTGGAAGAAGCAAAGACAATAAGCACTGAAGCAATGGTTCTCCACCATTAACCTCGCTGGGCTGGCCATGCTGCCTGAATGCTCGATCGCTGTCTACAAAAGCAGTTACTTTATTCTCATCTCAAGAACGGAAAATTGAATATCGGTGGACAGCAAAAGAGATTTAAAGATGGGCTTAAACCTAACCTTAAAAAATGTGGTATAAACATGAGAACTGGGAAGCTCTGGCATTTGAGCGTTGTAGTTGGAAGTCAGTGGAGGAAGGCCCATCAAACAAACCCTTGTCATGGCTGCCTTCCATCTGGATACCTGTGTCCTCATTGTGAAAGACCATGTAAATCCAGAATAGGTCTTAACAGTCACTTATGATGATTATGATGATGATGTTTATTTATACTCTGCTTTTTCTTTCCACAAAGGAGATTCAACACGGCTAACATTAAAAGCATTTCAATGCAATTTTAAATCCAAAAATATACAAATACAGGGAACTCTAGTTTTAATGTGTTTTAACTTAAAACTAGGGAATTCTTTTTAAACACCCTGTATTAAAATAGAATTACACAGTAATGGTATTAATTAAAATTAACAGTTAAAATCCTTAAAATCCGTATTCAAAACCATAATACCCCCTGACTTGATCTTAAAAGGCACTTATGGACCTACTGCCAAGACTCTAGCTTGGAAGACAATCATACTCTGTCATGGTGATGATTATAATGGCAGATCTTTTGAAGGGTCTCTGTTGTTGCTTAAATATCTTTGCTTGGTTGTAGCTCCAGCCAGTCCACCTCTATGGGTATCAGAGCATCTGTTTTTAAATTTGAAATCAGCCCTGCCAAGACTAGTAAAAAAAATACTGCTTGAAACGAAAGACAGAATAGTTGAACCTTAGTTCAGCATTGGTCCGAGAGAAATGGACTAGTTTTGGAATTTCAAAAAGATTGTGTTCAATATCCTTGCTGTTAGAGGGCAGAACTGTGAGATTCAGGAGACTGCTGCCGCCCTTCATTACCTATTATCTGCCTCCTGAGGCAGCTGCCTCACTTCCTCTAATGGTAGCTCGAGCCCCAGGTCCTGGATTCTGTATAAACCCAGTCAAACACTTTAATTGTATAAGCCCTGGGTTTAGACAGGGAGACTTTTAATTCTGCCACATGCATTTAGCAGTACAGGACCAATAGAATCCAATTAGATCCCTGCTTCTAAATCTCCCCAGGATATACTAGAATGGAAAACCAATCTGAAGGCATTTGGGGTCATTTAATCTTTATAAACTCTAAGCACAACTGACAATTTTGTCTGGTAATTTTGTTTTTTAAGGACAGAGTAGCCCTATATAGGTTCTCAGAAAACCTTGCTATCAGTCCTGTATTTTCTCTGCTTGATAATCTTGTCACCAACCTTTAATTAATCCCAATGCATGGCTTTTTCTAGTGGATGGAAAAATCTCATATCCATGAAATGACAGAAACTGCCCTGTTATGAAGATCAATAGAGCTTGAGAGATGCTAACTATTAACTGTTGAGTTTGGAGAACAGTTACACTTAGGTTTGCATTAATTGGGTTCCTAAACTGAAGTAGATGATCAAAGATGGGAATTGCGGGACTGTATGATTTTCAGAGATAATTGATCACTTAACTAAACAATATTTTGAGTGCTTCATTCAAGACAGATTGTATTCACAATTCCTAGTGTCAGGGAAAAGGTTAGGAATTACAAAGATTTGGATAATATAGCAAGATTTATAACAAACTTATTTAGCAATGTAGAACTCTATGATATGATTTTTGTGTTACTAAAGATATTTTAAATTTCTATGAAAGAGGAGGCTCAAACATCTCTGGGTAGGTGAGTCATGTCATTTTCAAAGTTTTCAGTCCCAACACTATGACTGATCTATTTAATTTTCTGTGAACCTAACCAAACCTTTTAATTTCCCAAGGAGGCATTCAGTTGACAGAAACAGTTGATAGGGCCTTCTTGGTAATGGTGTTGAAGTATTTTCTTAATGCACAGGGTATGTGGGTGATACAGGAATGCAACAGCTGAAAGGTGGGTTTTGGTCCATAGTAAGGAAATATCTTGAAAGTACCAATCCCATCTGCTCTTGAAAGTTAAACTATGCCCGCTGTGATTGCTACTTTGATTGGAGACCACCAATGAGTTCCAGGTGCTGTGGGCTATATTTGAGATGAATGAACTAGCAAAATTTATCTGAGTATTCCTTGCCTAAGAAAACGTTATTAAATGTATGAGGTTGTGTTGTAGTTGGGCCTGTTAATGTGGGATTTGTGTATTGATAGTGTTTAAATGAAATTTGTGTCTTGTCTGTATTGCATACTGATTGCATCATCCAGAGTGTGCTATAGTCTGGAAAGAGTTAATTGCTGAGAATCTGTGATGACCTTGATGTGTGGCTGGAGCTGAGGAGTGTCCATACACGTGTGTGTATGCATTACTGATTGCATCAGTTCTGTCCTGAGTTGAGTCAAGTGCTGTCTGCCTAGAGTCCTGTGTTCATCTGCAAGTCTGTTTATCTTGATTATTACTGCTTACAGTAAAACCTGTATATAGTTTTACCAAAGTCTCTGGATGTCTCTTCGTTCTGCGTTCCACTGATTCCATCCAACTACTGCTGCGCTGCAAATTACTCTGACAATTTGGTTATGGGCCCAGTATCCTAGACTGGCCCTGATTCCAGACTGGACTGGAGTTTGGAGTGGAGAAAAGGTTGGAGCTGCGAGTGTGACCAGAGACGGGACCCACTGTTTTGGTGAGCCTGCTTGAGTGTGAATCTGGTGAGCATCTTCGGAGGAAGACAGATTCCTGGAGAAGCAGAGCTGCAAGCAGGGCGTGCTGGAGCCTGACTGATTGATGGCCAGAAGTGAGAGGTGTGGAGCCATAAATTTTGAAGCTTGAGGGGGACTTGCCAGAAGCTGCTGAAAGTGTGAAACCATCAGTGGCTGGGCTGAAACTCGAGAGCGAGAGTCTCCAGAAGGTGAGATAACGGCTGCCTCAAACTCATTGACAATGATTGAGAAGTTAAATGACCATAACTATAAAGAATGGTCTGTGTATATGCAGCATTTGCTGGTGAGAGAAGGGCTGCAAAAGACAATGTTATGCACAGAAGCAGAGAGAAAAATGAGAGAGGACTGGCGAATTTGATCTTAAGTGTAATGCCAGATCAATTAGTGCATGTACAAAATCTACAGACTGCAGTAGAAGTGTGGGAAGCTCTCAGGAATGTGCATCAGAGAGAAAGCACACTAGGCAAGTTGATCTGGACAAAGAGGCTGTACAGAGCAAACTGATTGAAGGTAGAGATGTAAGACAGCATGTGAAAAAGATGAAGGAGTTTGCGTTGGCGTCCCTGCTTTGGCGTCCCTGCTTTGGTGCTTCTACTTCAGGTTTCCTGGCTACTGAACCTGGTCCAGCTCCTGACTTTGTCTGTGTTTGCTCCTGGCTTGGTGTCTCCGGTTTTCTCCCTTTGGTCTTTAAAACTCGACCTGGCTTCGACTACAATCCTGCTTACTGCCTTTTGGGAGCGTTTTGCTCTTCTCCAGCCCTTGGGCCGCAGCATTGAGTGGCGTCCATTCTGGTGATGTTTCTGTTACATTTGATGCGGATTATCAAGCCAGATAATCCGGATTATCCTTTTGTTCTTGCTTTTTGACTCCTTTTGAACTTAAGGGGCCGGGCTGTGGCGCAGCTGGCTAGTAACCAGCTGCTATAAATCACTACTGACCGAGAGGTCATGAGTTCGAAGCCCGGGTTGGGTTAAGCCTCCGACCGTTAATAGCCCTGGCTTGCTGTTGACCTATGCAGGCCCGAAAGACAGTTGCACCTGTCAATTAGAGAAATTTAGGGACACTTTATGAGGGAGGCTAATTTACAACACCATAAAACTGCCAGCAAAAACACGAAGGAAAGGAATGCGGAAGTACAGCCACTACTGGACGGTGAAGCAACAGCTCGCCCTGTGGCCGGAATCGTGAAGCTGGAAAAATGTTAAAAATGCCTCTGAGTCTGTCTAATGTATGTTGTTTGTCTGTTGGCATTGAATGTTTGCCATATATGTGTTCATTGTAATCCGCCCTGAGTCCCCTTCGGGGTGAGAAGGGCAGAATATAAATACTGTAAATAAATAAATAATAAATAAGACGTTTACTTTTGAAGAGAAACACTGCAGTTAAGTGTTTCTGAGTTTAAAATATCATTTAATAAACATTTAAGAACTTTCCTTAATGTGTGTGGCTTTTTAAGATGCGGCTGTATTACGACAGGTTGTCATAAGTCAGGAGGTGATTTGAAGGCCCATACTCACACAAGGGAAGAGATGTCATATAATTCTGCCTTGCAAGATTTTATGCTTTGTGTTCTTGCTCCAGCATCTGTTAAGTTTAGAAGAAGAAGAAGGTACAAATCTTTTGCCATTTACTTCAAGATCTGTTTACTCGTACAGGAGCCTGTCACATACTAAATATTGGAAAAATAGAGTTCTATCCTGTGGCTTGATTGCTTTGAGAACATGTCATTACTTATAGTAATAAATTTGGAAGAGATCACTAGGGACATCCATTTCACCCCCCGCCACCATGCAGTAACATATGATCATCACCATCCATCATCATTGTAAGCTGTCACTTGTGGATAAGTATGATTGTTTTCCAGGGGTAGAGTCTTGCTGGTGAGTGCTTAAGACACTGTAGAGACCTGTTCTGGATCCGCATGGTCTTCCACAGTGAGGACATAGATTTTCAGATAGAAGGCGGTCCCAAGGAGTGTTTGTTTGATGTACTTTCCTCTTGGCATGTTTTTTCCCTTTCACCTTCTTATTCGTGCCTCTTCAAAATCCATAGCACTATTAGTAACAATTGATCTCCAGTTAGAACACTTGAGAGTCAGGGATTCCCAGTTTTCTGTGTTTATTCCACATATTTTAGGTAAATGGTGGAGAATTATCACTTCAATGCTGGTGGTTTTTGCTTCTTTCAGAATGCTGATGTTTGTCCACGTGTCTTCCCAGGAGATTTTCAGGATTTTTCAAAAGCAATGCTGATGGAATCACTTCAGTAGTTGAGAGTGATATTTCTAGATTGTCCATGTTTTGCAGATGTACAATAGGATTTGAAGGACAATAGCTTTATAAACAAGCCTCTTAGTATCTCTACGAATGTCCTGAACCTTGAACTCCCTCTGCTTCATTCGAAAAGATGCTGTGCTTGCAGAGCTCAGATGATGTATTTTGAGCGTCAATGTTGACTTTTGTGGAGAGTTGGTTGTCTAGGTAACGGAAATTGTCAACATTTTCTAGCATTACACCATTGTATTTCTGGCATTGCAGAGGAGTTGGTTTGTGCTTGATGGTAGAGCACTTTGGTTTTTTCAGTGTTAAGTGATCAAGCTTTTCATGTGCTTTTGCAAAGGTGTTTAAAGTGGCTTGCAGGTCTTCCTCTGAATGAGTACAAACTATGTTAACATATTGGAGTTCTATAACAGAAGTTGTGACCTTACTTTTTGCTTTCAATCTGCTGAGGTTAAAGAGCTTGCCATCTGTCTGATAGGTGATTTCCACGCTGGTGGGAAGCTTCCTGTTGACAAAGTGTAGAATCATAGCTCTGAAGATGGAAAATAAGGTTGGGATAGTAGTACGTCCTTGTTTGACACCTGATCCCATCTTAAATGGTTCACTTTGGGAGTCTTTACTGTCTAAGACTGTTGTCATCATGGAGGAACTGCAGGATGTTCACAAATTTATCAGGGCATTTGGTTTTCAAGAGGCTAGTCCAGAGAGCATTATGATTCACTGAGTTGAAGGCCTTTGCAAGGTCGATAAATGCCATGCCATGTACAGAGGTTGATCTCCTGCCCCCACACAATTCTTTTTGGAATTGTTGTGCAGTGAAGATCATATTCAACATTCCTCTAGAGGGGTGGAAGCCATTCTGGGATTCAGGGAGGATGTTTTTGTGAGGATTCTTATGAGGATTTTTCCGGCTGAGGTTAAAAGGGAGATACCTTGATCATTTCCACAGTGAGTTCCTTCTCTCTTTTTGAAAATGGAATTCTGCTAGGATCTTCTCGGTGACCCACACTTTTTCAATGAGTTTGTGGAATTGTTGTGTACGCTTAGGCCTACCCTCTTTAAAGATTTCATCAGGGATCCCATCAGTCCCACTGGCTTTGTTACTTTTAAATTTGTTGATGGCTTTACGGACTTCCTCCAAAGTAGCCAATGCTGCAAGCTCATCCCTGGTTTGTTGTGGGATTTGTGGAAATATACCATTAAAGCACCGCTGACAGATTAACACCCAGCCTTTGTTTAAAAACCCCCAAAGGAGAGTTCACATACTCCCAAGGCAGCATATTCCACTGTCAAACTGGTCTTACCGTCAGGAAGTTATTTCTAATGTTTAGGTGGAATCCCTTTCCCTCTAGTTTGAACCCATTGCTCAATTTTGTAGTCTTGGAGCAGCAGAAAACAAGCTTGCTTCATTTTCAATATGACATCCTTTAAATATTTAAACATAACTGTTATGTCACCTCTTAACCTATTCTTCTCTAAGCTAAACATATACAGCTTCCTAAGCCATTCCTCACAGGGCTTGGTTTCCAGAAATTTTATCATTTTAGTCACCCTCTCCTACACATGTTCCAGCTTGTCATTATTATTTTTTAAATAGAAGTGCCAAAAACTGGACCCCCTATTCCAGGTGAGGCCTTACCGAAACAGAATATGGTGGTCCTATAACTTCCCTTTGTCTAGGCACTATATTTCTATGATTGAAGACTAGAATTACATTGGTTTGTTTTAGCTGCCGGCACAACGTCACACTCCTTAGTCTTTTTCAGCTTTTCGTCTACTAAGACTCCTAAATCCTTTTCACATGTACTGTTGTCAAGCCAGGTGTCACCCATCCTATCTGTGCATTTCACTTTTTCTGCTTAGCTGTAGTACATTTCTCTCTGTTCAAATTCTTTTTGAATAGTAATTTTGATTTAGCTCCCTAGTCTGTTACAGTTATTTTGAATTTGGATCCTGTCTAATTTGGTGTTTCTGTAAATTTGATAAGCAAGCCATCTATTCCATCCACCACCTTTCGCAGAAAAATAGGGTTTTGCTTCCTGTTTTTTTCAATCCCATACATGCCCTAAATATCATCTGACCTCCCCTCTGGTAAACAAAAAACAACAGTATGGCATTCTGTTTTTTCTTTGGTCAGTAATGTTGTCACTATCTCTTACTCATTGTTTCCTGTAATGCTGGATACAACAGCAAAATAATTCAGATTTGAAAACCTTTGTTCATTTGCAGCCTAATGCTGTTTTTAAGTTTGCTCATAAGTCTTTCTATCTGTATTCAGAGGAACCCACTTCCTTGTAATTGTCCACAGAGCTGCAACCATAATTGTTTGCAGACATATTCATTCATCTGGAAATATTTTGGCATGCAGTATACCCAGTCCTGAAGACATGAGAAAATTTTCAGAGTGTGTTCAAAGGTGCTGGAAAGTTTACCATGTCCAACCAGTTTTACAGTGCCAGATTCTTTTCAAAGACTCTTGACATGTTTGAGTAACTCAAAATAAACCGCTTCCATCACAGTTATTAAAAGAGGAAAAGTACTTCAAAAGAACCAAACAACAAACTAAACTACCTTGAGAGATTACTAGCCAAACAAAAACAGCACAATTCATCTTCATCCTTGATTTATTATGTGACATGAATTCACATAGAACTATGTAATGATTGTTAGCGTTTTTCAGATCTTCCATGCCACTTTACTTGGTAATCATGATTTGAACTGCAACTGAATATTTTGACACATAGAAATGTTTTGTCATAAAAGGAGAAATTGAAAATTATCAATCACAAGGCCATTCCTTTTACTTGTTGTAAGGTGGACTACTGACATTTTGCTTTCAATAAAACTTATGTGAAAATTTACTTTAAGTAGCCTGACTGGAACATAATGAGATTGTTCATTAAGGCTTTTTGCAGGGCCTGTCCCATAAGGACAATGGAACTGGGGGCGGTGACGGCCAACAGGAAGTTCTGGTGTGGCTATCCATTCAAGAATGGTAATTGTATGTATAAAACAAAGTTTGAGAAGTTAGATTTTTTAATGACACCGCCTAGAATTCTCAGGTTGAATCCTTTTACACACTTCCAGTATTAGTGAAGGTATAATAAACTGTGCTTTATAAAAGGTAAAGGTTTCCCCTTGTTGTGGACTACTTTTCTGCTTCTAAGGAGGAGGTAGAATAGGAGTTTGAAGAGGTAGTACTTGGGGATTTGGGGCCAAGTGTTGAGTATGGAGAAGGTAAAGTTCAAAAGCAATGCAAGATCTTACAGCAGACGTGAAACAAAAGTCTTTGGCACAAGTTTTCACAGCAGACAGGAGCAAGAGTTTTTGGCAAGAAGTCTTTTGCAAAGCCAATGATATAGCAGTAGCATGGAGACTGGAAAACAAACACACCAAGTATGTCAGTTGCATCCAGCACTGACTACTGTCTTTGCTGCTAATTTATAGCCCTGAGCTCCCAGCACAGATGTTCCTAGGGCGAGGTCTGATTGCTCAGCATTTTTGCTTTGATTCTAGCTGACCTCCTTTCTTCTTTTGCCTTTGATGCTCTAAAAATGTAGGGACTTGTAGTATGTCCTCCTCACCTTCTTCCTCAACACTGGGTCCCAAATCTCCAAGTGCTACCTCTTCAGCCTCCTGTTTTACCTCCTCAGAAGCAGAAGAGTAGTCCACAGCACCCTTTGACATTAAGTCTAGTCGTGTCAGACTCGGTGGGTTGGTGTATTGTAGATGATAGGAGAAATAACACCAAGAGTGATCCTTTGAGAGGCCAAAAAGTCCGGTTTATTATTTTCAGCTGAAGACTCTAGATGTGGAATTTCCTTCAAAAGCAAACCAGAGCCCCGATCAAGGCATTGACATTGCCTTTTATACATTTTCAGACAAAGAACATGCTTCTACATACATCTCGTCATCAGTAAGTCACTTCACATGTTTACATACATGGGCATAAATATGCACATATCAGCATTTTCCTATCTAAGCACTCTAAAAGCCTTTAGGAAGTTACAGATACTAAGAGAGATCTGTCATGAGACCTGTCAAGAGTCAGACGCCAATTAGCGAACAAAAATAGAGTTTATTCAGCAGATAAGCCAAAAGGTAATGTTAACACAGAAAAAACCTTGAAACACTTCACTATCAGTTCTTCAAGAGCAGTTCAAACAAAAATATAATTCAGCAACACAAGCAGGTAAAAACAAAGCTAAACAAACTTAGTGCAAACTGCACTTTCTGAGTCCAAGCCCTGCCAGCCGGCTCTGTAGTTTTCAAAGGAGCAGTTCCCAAAAGAAAACACCAAATTGGTCAGGAAACAAACAAACAAACTAAGAATGCAGTAGACTGCTTCCACAATGTGGATAAAGCCGAAGGCTCCAAAAGGATGGTGAAAAGATGTCGTTCGGGATTCCAAGGTCAGGTCAGGAGATAACAGCGGTGTCCAAAGAGCAAGCCAGGAGTCAAAAGCCGATCGTAGTCATCAATCACAGGGCGAAGGCAGTAGCAAGGTCAAATTCCGATCCAAGGTCTGAAGAGGGTGCAGTCATCCAAAACAGGTCCACGATAAGACACAGCGAGAGCCAAGCTAGGTGATAACAGCAGATTCAAATCATAGTCCAAGTCCAGTCTTCATGGAAACACAGAGATCCCAATGGCGCCTCAGCAACACCTTGCCACACGCAAAGTGCAGTGGCCAAACATTCCCATTTTATTCCCCTTCCTCCTGGGTGACCAAACACTCACACCCAAACACCAGGTGTCCCAAATCTACTCAGAGTCTGAGCTCCACCCAGACATCTCCGGTGGCTGTGCCCATTCAGTGCCCGCTTCCCCAGCCACCACCTGTTCCTCAGCATCCATCTCCCCATCTGAATCTTCCTCAGAAGATCCCCCATATAGCTCTCTAAGTCGCTTCCTGCGCAACTCCTCCAGTGAACCCTCATACGATTTGCATTAGCTAGAAATACAGGAATTAAGTTGATTATGGAACTGGCCTTGTCAGTTTTTCAAAATCACAAAATAACTGTGTTTTGTTTGTTTCATAATGTTGTGATGATTTAATACAAGCACTACAGACAACAAATAAAAGACAATACCACAAAATGCAGAATAGACAAGCATGTTCTGATCTTTATTATTAATTTAAAAAGTTGGGTGAGGCAGGATGAAAGAGGGTGATATGAAAGGTTTTGGCATGGGTTTTGTAATTCTACTACTTTTCAGGATCATCACAACCAAAATACATTTACTATGAGTCAAGCATACAGTTGAAGTGCAGGCTTCTCTTGCACTGGTAGTTACATAAGCATCCAATTTTTGTAATTTGTAGTATAGACTTTGTTCTTATAGGGTAAGAAAAGACGAGTCTTGTGTCTGTTGATGCATTCATGGGGAGTGCTTGACTTTGCAATTTTGTGAAACAATATTCTGAATAATCAAGGCATAATTAATTTATTTTCACTGTGCTGGTTTAAGGCTGATACAGAGAAACAAAAGAATAGCAGCATGGCATGTGCTAAAGAGCTTTCTGTCTAATTGTACCAGCTGTAATTGCAGAAAGGTAGCCTTTCCTTTAGCCAGTATAGTATAGTGGTTTGAACATTGGACCGTGAGTCTGGAGACAGGGTTCGAGTCCCCATTTGGCCATGAAAAACCCATTAGGTGACCTTGAACAAGTCACAGACTCTCAGGAAGGCAATGACAGCCCTCTTCTGAACAAATCTTGCTTAGAGAACCCTGTGATAGAGTCACCTTAAGAATGCCTTAGTTTGGAAACAACCTGGAAGCATACAACAACAACAACTACTACTACTACTACTACTACTACTACTACAAACTCTATTGTTAAGTAATTGTAATGCGAGTCAATATTTACAATAAAGCAGTTACTTATACAAGAGATGTAGTCCTCAGTGCACACCTCAGTTTTCAAAACATAAAAACCAAAAAAAATGTATTTGCTGCCAAATGTAATGTGCAGTGACAAAAAGTGTGCTCTTTGTCATTTGGCCAAAAAAAGTGCAAAGTATTGTTGCTGACTGCTTAGAATTCTTTCATTATAAACAATTGTATTACATAGAACACCAAAGCTTCCAGCAACGGAAAGGAGAGCCTTAGAGTGCATCTATGCTGTCAAATGCCACTTCACTTGCCTTGGTTCAATGCTATGGTGTCATGTAGTTTTGTAAGGTCTTAAGCCTTCTTTGCCAGAGAAGGCTGATGTCTCACCATACTACAAATCCCAGGATGGCATAGCATTGAGTCAATGCAGGTAAATGAGAGATGATGCCCCTCAAAGAGGAGTTCTATTTTTTTATACATTTTTATTGGTGTTTTCTACATACAGTATAGTAAAACCCAAATGCACAAAAGAAAAATATAGTGGTGAAGGAAAGGAATAGGGGTTTGGAAAAGTGACAAAGTAATAGCTAGACAAAAACAAAACAAACCCAAAGAATACCCAACCACCACCCCCACTTAAAATAAGATTGACTTCCATCTTAACACAGTATCGTATCAAATATTTAATTTCAAGCTGTGTTTGATTTTTTCCCAACCAATTCTATCTAGTGTCTCTGATTTGAAGATTCGTTTTTGTTTGCATATTTCAGTATTTAATATATCTTATCTTCTATTACATTTTAGATAATCACGTTATATTTTTCTTCCTTCAAGTAATTTTTGACCAATTCCCAGTTTGTCTGTTTCATCGGTCTGCCATTAGTGTTTTGTAACCAATAAGTTAATTTGTCCATATTCATAATCTCCCAGACTTTGTTTATCCATCCACTTATCCCCGGCATTTCCTTGTCTTTCCAAGATTTGGCCAGATTCATTCTAGCTGCAGTTGTTAAGTAATTAAATAAGACTTCCTTATTTCTATCTCTATCTATGTCTAACATCCCCAGGAGGAAGTGTTTTGGATTCAGATCAATTCTAATTTGCAACATCTTTTGAATTCTCCAATGTATCTCTTTCCAGTAGGCTTTCACTTTTTTGCATGTCCACCAACAATGGAAGAACGTCCCCACTTCTACTCCACATTTCCAACATTTATTTGTGGCTTTTTTGTTAAATTTTGCAATTTTCTGTGGTGTCCAATACCATCTATAAAATATTTTAACCCAGTTTTCTTTCAAATCAGTTGCATACGTATATTTGAGCCTTATATTCCAACATTTTTCCCAATCTGCCAATTGTATTGGTTTTCCCAATTTTTTTGCCCATTTTGACATACATTCCTTGATCAGTTCCGTTTCTGTTTCCCATTCTAATAGTTTTTTATAAAGTTTTGATACCGTCTTTTTTTCTATTTTCATGATCATTTCCCAATATCCTTCCATCTCCTCGAATCCTAGTTTCTTGTCTTTGTTATAATATTCTTTTAGCTGGATGTATTGAAACCAGCCTATATTTGTAAATTGTTTCCTCAATTCTTCCTGACTTTTTACTTGGTAATTATTGTTCACCCTTATTAGAATATCTTTATATCTTGGCCAGTTTTCTCTTCCTAATTCTTTTATTTGGCAGGCTTCGAGTGGTGAGATCCATAATGGTGTTTTTAGATGAAATCTCCTTTTGTATTTATCCCAGATTTTCATTAGCGAAGATCGAATAAAGTGGTTCCCGAAATTTTTTTCTATTAATTTTTTGTCATACCAAAGGTATGCGTGCCACCCTGATCTTAAATCCGCCCCTTCTAATGTTAAAATTTTTGTTTTTTTGAGTGTGGCCCAGTCTTTAATCCATGTTAGTCCACATGCGTCATGATAGAGCTGGAGGCTAGGTAAGCCTAATCCCCCTCTTTAAAATGTTAACGAAAGAAAAAACAAAGCCTAATCCAAACATCAGTCCATTGGAAGAAGAACGAGAAAAGAAAAGAGCCAGAGCCATCTCACCAGAAAAGTATCCTACTAAATACGAGACACAACCACCAAATCTAATTGATCTAGAAGAACAAGAAGGAAAAGAAGACTAGAAACAAACTATGGAAATAAAATGTCACTCAAACAATATTAATGGAATAAATTCACCTAATAAAAGAATTAGACTATTCAACCACCTAAGGAAGTTGAGATTTGATTTAATCGCCCTCCAAGAAACTCACATCTGCCAGAGACACGACGCATTATTAACTCAAAAAAGTTTAGGCATAGAATTCTTTTCCTCAGCTAAGGAAAAAAAAAGGGGGGGGTAGTTCTATATATAAATGAGAAACTAAACCCTGTGCCAGCCTTTAAAGATGAGGACGGTAGATTGGTGGGTGCAAAAATTAGGCTAGGTAATCAGACAATCCTAATTTGCAACATATACGCGCCAAATGGTACAAAAACAACCTTCCTAGAAAACTTAAAAAAGAAAATAGATGAGCAAGAATTTGATGAATTAATAATCCTGGGAGACTTCAACGGAATAATTGACCCAGAAATAGATAAAAAAGGAAATTCGTTAATAAAAAAGAGAATAAATTAACAGGTAAATTACCAGCTAATTTCATGAAGGCACTTCAAGAGTGGGACTTAAATGATGCATGGTGGTCCCACCATGACAAAGAGAGAGACTATACTTACTTTTCCAATAGACACTGTACTTGGACGAGAATTGATATGGTCTGGATGACCCCCCCATTGATCCCCAAAGTAGAAAAAATAAAAATTGCTCCCCGATACATCTCGGATCATTGCCCAATAGAATTTACAATTAATAGGACCCAGAGGAACTTTAATTGGAGACTAAATGGAAATCTTATTAGAACAGAAGAAGATATTACTAAAAACAAAAAAATTCTTAAAGAATATTTTGAAATAAACAACACAACAGATGTCCCCACACAAGTGATTTGGGATGCGAGTAAAGCATACATGCGGGGACATTTTATCCAAAGAGGAGTTCTAGGTGTAGCGCCTGAAGCGGCTTCCCCTTTTGCTTTGGCTCATCACTAGCATTAATGCATGACATGAATTTAATGCGTATCCCAATGTTTGCAAGGTCATTTAACCCAAAAAGGTGAGCATTAGATTTGAGTGAACACAGTAGTCCTAAATCTAGAGTTTTAAATAAAGAGTGTATGGTGGTCCTTTGGGTCGAAGGGATTTGATTATGAAATTGTCTGTTTTGCTACATATGCATAATATATGTTCTAGCCATAAACCAATAGTAGGAAGCTGAGGTTGGCTTAGGTAATGTTGGTAAGCTAAGCACTTAGTATGCTATGGTGCTGTTA